>NC_142131.1:37041250-37650833 GCF_024610735.1 Ursus americanus
TAAAAAAGAATGAAATCCTGTCATTTGCCACAACACAGATGGAACTAAAGAGTATTATACTAAGTGAAATAAATCAGAGAAGGACAAATACTGTATGATATCACTTATCCGTGGAATCTAAAAAACAAAATAAGCAAACAAAACAGAGACAGACTCATAAATACAGAGAACAAACTGGTAGTTTCTAGAGAGGGTGATGGGTAGGACATGCATGAAATAAATGAAGGGGATGAAGACGTGCAACCTTCCAGTTATCAAACAAGTAAGTCACAGGGATGTAAAGTACAGCATAAGGAATAGAGTAAAAAATATTTTACTAACTTTGTGTGGTGACAGATGGTAACTAGACTTAGCATGGTGATCACTTTGTAATATATATATAAAGAGCGAATCACAATTTGTACACCTGAAACTAATACAATACTGTAAGTCAACTACACTTCAGTTAAAAAAAGTTTAAAACACTCAAGCTATAACTTTGGGCAAATGACTTAAGCTCTCTAAGCATCAATTTCCTTATTTATAACCTGAAGATAACAAGAGCATTGACCTCATAGTGTTACCGCAAAGACTAAAGGAGGTGCGGGGCAGGGGAGGCATTGAGCACACAGCCTGGCACATGACAACCCGGCAGTGAGAAAGGAGCTCTCTTGAGTGACAGCTCTTTCACTGAAGCTGGGACTGTGACAGTGTCTCCTGCCAGTGTCTCTTGTGCTCCAGGAGCCTCAGTCTCCATTACATTCTGGCTTCCCTCTCAACGCAGGAGATAGACACTGAGCTTGCTAAGACCTTCCTTCTGTTCTCCCACAAACCACCTTCTCTTTCTCAATCCCACCCTATCTTTCATGGCAGCCTCATCGATCCTCTGGCAGATCTGAAAGCTTGAAGTTTGCTTTGACTATCTCTCCATTCCCTACCTCCAAAAATTTTTTTTAATTGTCAGCTCTTACCTTCAATCTGTCTGTGCTCTCTGACTTCCATTGTATTGCTAATGTCACCTGTCATCTAAGCTCATTGTGATCACTGATCCATCTCCTAACCTGTGGGTCTTTCTGCTACATACTGGATCAAAGTTAGATACCAGTCCTGACTTGAGGCCCAATCATTGTGCCTGTTCAGTTTTATCTCCCACCATTTCCCAAATAGAAATCATTTGCTTCATGCTATTTTAGAAATTGTATTACACAAGTAATAAAATTTGATATTTATTTGCATCAAATTAATTTCCCTATTGTCTGTCCCAAATACCAGGTTTTGTTTGGTCCCAGCCATTTTAACGTAAATTTTATTTTAGAAATTATCATACAAGAAAATGTCCATCTTTCTTTTGATGTGCAGTTGGACACCTGCTAGCACATGCACAGACTCAGGTAACCATCACCAAAGCTCCCTTATTGTCTGTTACCCCTTCTTTCCACCATCCCCCCGACTAACCTTCTGTTTATGCTGACATCACGACCTAAAATGTTCACACTCCTCTTTCAAGTTATATGGCGATCATCTTTCAAGATATCACACAAATTCCAGATGTCCGTGAAACTCTTTCTGATTATGTCCTCTCACCCTCCAGTGATCCAGCTATTCATCCATTTATTTACTCATTCATGCATGTATTCAACAAAGATTTATGAAGCACTTACTATGTGACAGACACAACATTAGGTATACGGAACACAAAGACTGGTCAAACAAGCCTCCTTCCCTGAAGAGGTAGAGAGAGGTAATAAGTGATTTTTGATCAATGCGCCACATACAGTAGCAATGGTACATGCATGGGGTACAGCGAGAGCCCAGAAAAGGGGATGTCAGGTGACAACATTTAAACTGTCCTCAGAGAAAGTTAGTGCTCTATGAACAAGGGACCCTCATGTGAGCTCCAGGGGCAGTTCAGTTTGTGGGGCCTGAAGCTAATAATGCCATTTGGGGTCCTCAACTTACAAAGAATGCAACTTCACAAATATACATTAGATAAAATTTAAAAATTTCAAAAGCCGATAAATACCATAAACATCACAAATTCTAGAAGACCAACATATTGTTCTTTTGCTGTTGTCATTATTAGTGAATCAACTACCTGAACCACGTCTATGATATCCCCCCCCTAGATTTTGGCCCCTTAGCCTGACTGATTTTCTATTTTCTGCAGAGAGACTGGGAAGACAATTCAGCCTTTCCTGTGGCATGGGTGAAAAGACATCTGTTTTTTGTTACCAATGGTTTTAGAAGTTTCTTCATTTCGTAACTTTGTTATCGGTCATGCGTCATCCGTAACTTCCTTTACAGCTTCTTGCTCAAGCAGAGGAAAGCCTGAGAGGCTCCCGGTTCCCTGATAGTGACCCTGAGTTGGGGGTAGGATATGCAAGGAGGAGCCTGAGTCATAATGTCCCCCCAGGCAGCCATGGAGCAGCTCCTACTTCAGATCTTCTCCTGGGGGTCCAAGACAGAGTCCAGAAGCTCAGTGAGCTTGCCAGGGATAAGCTGTCATTGAGGTCTGGGCAGAAGGAGAGGGAGGGCCAGCAGCACACTGGCTCCATCTGCAGCCCCAGGACTACCATCCCAGGGGGCAACAGTACTCCTTGGTTCAGGCCCCTAGCTAGGCTGCTCCTTCCTCCCCGAATCCTGAAGATCATTCCAAGCTTCAGAAGGTACATGTACTTGTTGGAGCATAAACCTCATGTCATCATTGCAAATCTGCCTTTGTGCAAAGCAGGGGTTTTAAAATAGCAGGGCATATTCAGGGAACTGAAAATTGTCTAGTACTGCTTGGAGGAAAGCTGAAAATTTGAACTTGATTCTTGAGGCAAAGGGAAGCAAAAAAAGGGTTCAAAGCATGTAAAAGTAGTGGTCAGATGCGTGGCTTTAGAAAAGATAATCAGAGAAAGTTGCAGGATAATTTAGGGGAAAGTCTGGAGAAGGAGAGTTTAACAGTCCAGGAAAGGAATGACAAGACCCAGCGGAAGCAGGAGCAGGGTTGGAAATGTAGTAACAATAACAATATTATGAACATCAACACAAACTGACATTTATTGAGCACCATGCCACGTGCTTTTAGGTGTCTTCATTTATTCAGTCCTCTCGGATCCTCAGAAAACAGGTGAGGAAACTGAGACCTTCAGAGATTAAGTAACTTGTACCAGGTCCCTAAGGGATGGGGTTTAGGACCCAAAGCGGCTGTGTCCAAAGCCATGGAAAATGATGGCCGAATAGATCTGGGGGTAGGGGAACACAAAAAGGAATGTTGGAACAGGAAGAAGTTAAGGTGGTTAAGAGGCTATAAACTGGATCAGGAATTGTTTTTTCCCTTCTTTTGATTCTTACAGCAAATGATTTATATCATTCTCTACATGTTTCACAGCCCTCTCCTCCAGCATGAGAGAAATCTATTTTGATTTCTGTTTTAATGTATTGTCTTTTCAACCAATCATAAACTACCTGAGTATAGCTTTATTTATGCTACATATCATATACTCAAACAACAATTACTCGATGCCTACTGTGAGCCAGACCCTGGGCTAGGCACTGTGAATACAAAGATGAACGTGACAAAATGACTTTCCTTTATGGCCCAGCGGGAGTGATAGATAAAAGATTTTGATGTGACGTCACAGGGCAACATAGAGTTCTAAACAATGTGATCTGAGAGCACAGGGCAGAGAGCTCATCTGTATTCAGCTGGGGAAGTCATGAAAGGGTTTAAGAACAGTAATATGTAAACTAGGGATTGGGGTACACATAGGAGTTCATTCGATGACTATATTGTGGATGGGCCTTCCAGCCTGAAGCAGAGGCCAAAGATGTTAACGTTTTTGCCAAAAGACAAGAGGTACAGGACAAACACAGAAGTATATGATTGGAGACTGATAGCAGGTTACTCTGAAAATTACCATCGTGGCCAGGTTGTACTTACTTGGCTGCCTGGGTAACTGAGGCATGGAATGATTCAACTAGGATGTTGAGAACAGGAGGCGTGGTTGCCTGGGATAGCTTGTAATTTCTTACATGCATGCCCTTTTCCATGGGACTTTGCTGCTCTTCCCGTCAAGGGGTGGGTATATTTCTCCATTATTTGAATCTGGGCGTGGCCACGTAACTAGCTCTGGCAAGCAGGTCATTAGCAAATGTGATGCAAGCAGAAGCTTGAAAACTGCTTGCATATTGGAGTTTACATCTCTTGCTGTTCTCTGGGAACTCTTCCACCATTCTGTGAACAAGCCCAGGCTAGCCTTCTGGAGAACAAGAGACCTAATGGACAGAGGTTCTATCCCATCCATTCCTAAATCATCCAGCCTCGGCTAAGCTGACCTAGGTAAGAAGTGACCATAAAACTCACAGGATACAGAGAAATTATAAATGTTTTGCTTTAAGTCACTAAGTTGTGGAGTCGTATGTTACACAGCAAAAGCTAACTCATACACTGCCCTCCTTACTCTCTTCATCATGATCCTAATCAGGATGAGAGACATCAAATAGCAATCATTCACTTGGATTCTGTCATTAGACTGTGGGAAGGTAAGCCACTGAGTCCTTACGACTAGAAGAAAATTAATCTTCCCAACCTCGATGCCACACTTATTACTATTTGGTTCTAGAATTTCAACACTCTTATAATTTGTGAGTGGGAAAAAGGACTCTGCTAGACTACTTACCAGCTCTCTTGTATCCCTAACCATACTTTTTCTGCAGATGCTGAGTTTGATGCAGGCTCAGATGTGAAATAGAAAAGGGCCTCGCATTCTAACTATTAAGAGGATGGAGTCTTGCTCCTCTCTCTAATCTTTACTGAAAAATTGTAGAGTAATATCAAGGGACTGATTTTTCCACCTCAAGGGAAAAAACTCTGGGTGGTTGTCAGTTCATAAGCCTATACTGCACTGGTTGTTCTACAAAAATAAACTAACATTCTCTTACTTATGAGTCCATCTGAGTAAAGCTTAGAAATTTCTGCTTGGTTTTCTACATAGTTAAGTTCATTTGTTACTTTCATTAGTTAATCTGAAATATTTGGGGAGAGCATTGAAAGGGGTTTCACAACAAATAATTCCCCTAGAACTCAGTTAAGCGATAAAATAAATGTGAAACATATCATTGTCTATGCGTTCCACTTCATATCCCACCTTCTGAGAAATGAGAAGAGATAAAAATGAAAGATGGTAGTTTTTGACAGTTGAAGCTTTTCTTTCTTTCTTTCCTTTTTAAAGATTTTATTCATCTATTTGTCAGAGAAAGAGAGCAAGCACAAGCAGGGGGAGCAGCAGAGGGAGAGGGAGAAGCAGACTCCCTGCTGAGCAGGGAGCCCGATGCGGGGCTTGATCCCAAGACCCTGGGATCATGACCCGAGCTGAAGGCTCAGGTGTTCCGACAGTTGACACTTTTGTATGATAAAATGGACTTGAGGCAAAAATAAAGATATTTCTTAAATTTGTTTGCCAAATACGGAGGGTAAAGACAGTGACGGCTACTGGAAGGATGTAACCTGCATACCTAGCTCAGGGTATGGGACTTCTGGGCAGACCAGTAAGAGTCCAATTTGCATGAGAGCAAGGGATACCAAGATTAAGGCTCTCAAGCAGATAGAGGAAGAACTGGTGTTTTAGGATTCACTCTCACTCTAGGATTCTTTTCCCCAACTTACACACAGGGAAGGCCATTCATAACTCCAAACTTCAAACATCACCTCTTTTAGAAAACCTTCTGACCAAAAGAGAATTCATAATTAATTTGTGCTTCTATTTTTGCACTGATCAGTCTGCTTTATAATGTATTTTCTCACCTCTCTGTTTCTTTGACTAAACAGGATGCTTCAGATTGCAAGGGATGATAGGGGTTGGGGGGTGATTGGAGAGTGCTGCGTCTTACTCATCTAGGGAAGCAATTGTCATACAAGAAATATAAAATAAATATTTGTTGAATTAATGAATGAGACTTCAGTTAATGAAGAGGGGTGTTTTTAAATAAGAGGGTAGAACTATTCAAATATTCTATAGTATAGATACTAGTAATTTTCCAAGTTTCTCAATAGATGGAATAAACAGAGGGCACCCAATAATCTAAGTCCTTGCTATTCCAAGTATGGTCCACAAACCAGCAGTATCAGCATGATCTGGGAGTTTGTCACAAATGCATAATCACAGATTCCACTCCAGACCCACCAAGTCAGAATCTTGATTTTAACAAGATCCTCAAGTGATTCACATGAACATTAAAGGATAAGAATGATAATCTAAGAGAGTGTCTTTCATAGTTGGCAGGATATTGGAATCGCCTGGAAAGTTTTTTTTTTTATTTTTTTTATTTTACTTCCAGTATAGTTTCAGGTGTACAGTAGAATGACTCAACAATTCTATACATTACCCAGTGCTCACCATAAGTGTAATCTTTTATTTATTTATCTGAGAGAGAGAGAGAGAGAGAGTGTGTGTGTGTGTGTGTGTGTGTGTGTGTGTACACAAGCAGGAAGGACAGAGGGAGAGAGAATCTGAAGAGACTCCACGCTGAGCATGGAGCCCGAAGCAGGGCTTGATCCATGACCCCAAGGTCCCCACCTGAGCCAAAACCAAGAGTCAGACGCTTACCCAACTATACCACCCAGGTGCCCCCTAATAAGTGTTCTCTTAATCCTCTTCACCTGCTTCACCCATGCTCCCACCAATTTGTTCTCTATAGTTAGGAGTCTCTTTTGGTTTGTCTCTCTTTTTTCTTGGTTAGGTTGTTTTGTTTCTTAAATTCCACATATGAAAGAATTCATACAGTATTTGTCTTTCTCTGACTGAACTATTTCACTTAGCATTATACTCTCTAGATTCCTTTATGTTACTGACCATGACAAGATTTCAGTCTTTTTTATGACTAATATTCCCTTGTATATATTCCATATCTTCTATATCCATTCATCTATTGGTGGACACTTGGACTGCTTCCAGAATTTGGCCACTGTAAATAATGCTTCAATAAATAATCTTAGGGATACATATATCTTTTTGAATTAGTGTTTTTGTACTCTTTGGCTAAATACCTAGCAGTGGAATTACTGGGTCATACTCACTCAGAAGGTTTTATGCATTATTATTGTCTAGGTCCCACCTCTAGAGATTCTAATCTGAATAATCTGGACTTCTTTCCAACCAAGATGAAGTAACAGAGACCTAATTTATCCTCCTGTCTTAAATGGCTGAACAAAAACAGCATACGTGAAATAATGACTTTCAGACTATATTAGTTATTTCCGACTGAGTAGATACCCCCAAATTTGCCAGCTTAATAAAAGCACACATTTATTATCTCACAGTTTTTGTGTTTCAGGAATCCAGGCATGGTTTAACTATTACCAAATTACCACAAATTACCAACACCAAGAATGAGCCTCAGGGTCTCTCCTGAGCCTGCCCTTAAGGAGCTGGCCGGTGCTGTGGTCTTATCTGAATGCCGGACTAAGGAAGGATCCCCTTTTAAGCTCACTCGTGTTGTTGTTGGCAGGATTCAGTTCCTCGTGGACAGCTGGACTAAGGGCCTCCATTACTCTCTGGCTGTTGGCCAAAGGCTACCCTCAGTTCTTTGCCATGTAGTCCTCTCCAACATGATAGCTTGCTTCATCGAAGCAAACAAGAGAGAGTCTGCAAGCTAGAAGGAAGCCATAGTTTTCTGTAACTTTCTGTAATCATAGGAACTGCATCCTATTATACTTGCCATAGCCTATTGTTTAGTCACTAGATCTAGCCCACACTCAAGAGAAGGGGGATACATGAAATATGAATACCAGAGGGTGGAGATCGCTGAGGGCCATCCCAGACACTGCCTACCATGCAGGCATTGAATAACAGATATCAAGGGACTGTGATTTCTAACAGAAGGGAAACAAACAGGGTCAGCTGAACAACTGTTTTAGCTTACTGCCAGGAAGCACTTCCAGGCTAGGGTGCATGAAAGGGGAAATCAAACAGAATCCAGCAGGCTCTACGAGCTGAAGATACAGAGAGAATAGTTCAGGAATGTCAAGGCAGTAAGAATGTATAAGACAGAGTAGTGAATGCACAAAGAAAAAGCTCAGAAAATCTACTGAGGGGTCCTCTTTAGTATTTGCCTGAGTACTAATTTGTGCATGTCTGAGCAGAAACTACATGAATCCAGGGAAATTACCATCAGGAAGAAGTAAGCAGAGTAGTTTCTAGACTTCACACAGGGCAAGAATGGAAATGCACAAGACATAACAGCAGAATCTTCAGATATTCTTTAGACTACACTAAAAGCTGCTCTAGACTTGCTCTAATAAAATTAAGAAGGAAGTCTCCAATGTTATAAACTAATTCCAGGTACATTACTCAGGTGCCAGAACTAAATCCAACTCTATTTGAAGGAATACCACAAAATCCAGCTATCAATAATGTAAAACTCACAACAGCTAGCATCCAATAACAAGCAGGCATGCAAAGAAGTAAGAAAATAAGACCTAAATTACCCGGAGAGAATTCAATCAATAGAAACAGACCCAAAAATGACAAAGAGTAGAAGTAGCAAACAAGCATCTAAAAAAAAATCCTACAACAGCTATTATAAATATTCTCCATATGTTTAAAAAGGTAAAGGAAAACGTGACCATGGTGTGGGAAAAAAAAATGGAAGATATAGAAAAGACACAAAGACTCAAGGAAAAAAAACCATAAAATGAAAAATAGATTGTGTAGGATTAAGACTAGACACTGCAGAGGAAAGTTCAATGATTATCCAGGCACAATTAAAAAAAAAAAAAGGCGAAATGAAACAAAAACAACGGAAAAACATGAAAAGAGCAGCCGTGACCTGGGACACACTGCCAAGTGGGGTAATGCATTATGCAGTTGGGAGTCTCAGAAAAAAGGAAGGAGAGAACAAAAATTTTTAAAGAAATAATGGTCAAAATTTTCCAATTTTGATGAACTCTATAAACTCACAGATTCAAGAAGCTCAATGAATTAGAGCAGAATAAGCACAAAAAGAGGTACATCGTAATTAAGTTACTAAAGCCAGAGATAAAGAAAAACATTTGTAAAGCGGGGGGATGTTACTGCATGTAAAAAGGAGTAACAATAAGAATTTTAGCAAGCTTCTCAACAGAATCTAGGCAAATCAGAAGACAATGGAAAGTCATGTTTAAAGAATGAAAGGAACAAAGCAGCAATCTAAAATTTTAACCATAAAAAACTTTCAAACTTGAGGGCAAACTAAAGATATTTCAGACAAACAATGCTCCCTGCCAGCCAACATGAATTATAAGCAATGCTACCGGAAGTTCTTCAGGCAGAAGGAAAATGATGGCAGATGGAAATGCATAAAGGAATAAAGAGAGCCAGAACTTGTAAATATGTAGATAAAAAGATATTTTTCTCCTTCAAAAATATGTTTTAAAAGTAATCGTTTAAATAAAATCGTTTAAAATAAAAATATCAATATATTCTGAAAATGTAATGAAGAAATACAATTTATAATAATATCATGAAAGATGAAAAAGCAGGAATGAAGGTACCCGTTTCAAGGATTTTATACCATATGTTGATCTAAGCGTAACTTGTGAGGAGAGACCTCTTCCTCATCCTGTTCTCTCATAACAGAAGAATGATGTAAGAATGGTGACCGCAGTCAGTGGACTTGAGCCACCTAGAACTCGCTGGAGAGAGGAGGCTGGAGGGCCCCAGACCTCAGTAACTAGGGGGTGGTGCAGGATTAGGGTGAAGGACACTGTTATTATTGTCGGTATCTTGCTTTTTCCCTAGGAGGAGCCTAGAGCAATAGGTTCCTCACAATTTTTTTAAAAATTAATTAAAAAAAATTTTTTTTATCACATACCCATGAGAATTGCCTTAATTTTTATTTATGAAAAACACCTTAAAAATAAATCAAAGTGACCCAGGGATGGACAGGAATTAGACAAATTTGCATTCACTAATAGAACCCAATATTAATTTTACTTAATGGTAAATAAACCAAGCCAATTTGTATAAATCCAAATTCATATATTTTTAAAAAAATAATTATTAAAAACAGAACTCTGCCACATCACCATGTTCCTCAAACCAGATGACATGTGGCTGTCCTGCTTTACCACTGCATGGGATGGAGACTGAGCATAACAAGGCTGCGAGTCCAAGAATCACAGGATTCGGAATCTTCACTACTCAGGACCCATACGATGAGGGCACATCTGTCAGGAGCCAGGGATTCACAGTTTAGGTCTGGCATTTTAAAAAAGGTCTGGGGAAAAAAGTCTAGAGAACAGTTAAGAGCAAATTAAGGAGACTGAAATTAGGATCTATGAGGGACGCTTGATAAAGGGTTAGAGGTAATTTTGCATGAAAAAGAAAAAGAGTGACTAGCTGTCTCCAAATAAATTAAGAGTAATTACCAAAAGATAATTAACCGTACAGCTCATTCCCATTATACGAGATAGAAACAAGCAGGAATGAGTTTAAATTGCAACAGTGAAGTTTGATCACTGAGAGTAGAATTTATTGACCAGAAGGGTGAGTAAGCAGAGAGAAAAGTCTAGGTTCTTAAAATATTTTAAGTGAAGCTGCTTCTTCCTAACGCAAAGCATTTGGTGATAGTGAAAATTTCATCCAGTCGACCCTTCAAAGTCATGTGCATAAAACATCTGTAAATTAAGTGAATTTGTTAATGAATTAATTGAACTCAGTAAACGTTTTGCAGTTTTGGGGAAATTTCACCCAAATAAAGAAAAGCATAGGAGTCCTATTGTCTGATCTTGTTCTGAAATAATTTATATTATATAATTAGAGTAACAGTGTCCATCTGCAAGTGGACTCATTCTTATGGGCTCATACAGCAGACAGAACTCCATCTAATTTCACAAGTCCCTATGGTGAGATTACAGAGATTTACTCAAATAACTCAATGCCTTGACTCCTTAGTGAATCACTGCTTTCTACTGTCTACAAACCAAGTTGTCTAAGAGCTTACAGAAATCCTAAACAAACTGATAATTTTTTTTAAAACTGAAAATGAAGGTATGGAAAATTTTCATCAAACTTATTGACTTCTTGGATTCAGGCAAGAAAGGTCTTTACTGACTAAGGTTTAGGACAAGTGAAAATGAGGATGAAGTAAAGTTGCAGGATTGTTATACATCCACAAACTGTTTCTCCAGAAAGCTAGTCACCAAATGATTAAGGCAGTGGTTCTTCAAGTGTGTTTTCCAGACCGGGAGGAGCATCACCTGGGAACCTGTTGGACATGCAAATTCTTGGGTCCCACCCAAGGCCTACTAAATAAGAAATTTTGCAGGTGGAGCCCAGCACCCTGTGTTTTAATAATCCCTCCAAGTGATTCTGATACACACTAAGATTTGATAACTTTTGGCATGAGGAATGATTTGTAATTATTCCCAGCTGAGCCCAATCTAAGTTTCAACATCTGGCAACTGGTGTTAACTGGTGATCCTTATGGGTCTCTGTCTTCATGAACTGAAATGTACAGGGGTTTCGGGTTTCCTACATGAAGGAGAGACACGTGGATGATGTCCTGCCTGGATAGTAAATGGGGTACATATTCAATATCTACTAATTGAAAAAATAGAAGCTTTACATATAATAGAATGCGCAAGTATTTGTTGATTATTTAATTCAGTCTGGTCCTTATGCCTAATCAACTGGTTTGGATCCCCAAAGGAGTGGGGCGAGCCAGGAGCTGAAAGATCTATGTTCATTGAAACAAAACAGAACAAAATAAAAGCTGTTCTGGGACTTGGAGCATCAGCAACTGCTTCATGGCCCAGGTAGAAAAGTGGAGGTCAGCCCTGTTCCATATTGGAGCCCAGACATTTCCAAGGGCATGGAGCAGCTCCCAGCGAAACTAGCTATGCCTAGTTCAAAAACATTCTCCTAGAAGGCAGTAGCAGTAGAAATCACAGTAGGGACATAGACCTAGCAAGGGGCTGACACAGCCGCTGTCATTCGAATACCAATATGACTTTATCTCTTTATCCACAGACTGGGAAGGCCTGGGACAATGAGGTCCCAAATATAATATAAAACAAAACCAGACTCAGCCAGGAAAAGTGAAAAGCCTGTGACCCAAGTTCCCATCAGGGTGTTAGAGAGTAATTTAAAGCCTCGGCAAGTTTGGTCTAGGTGCTTTCAGATTCAAAGCAGTGCAGTGATTGTCAGGCTCAATAGCTAGCTATCTGTTGATGTCATTGGTCTGGGAATTATACACCTCTAGAAAAATCAATTCCTATAAAGCTTTTTAAATGGGGAAAACCATAGGAGCTTCTGTATGAACAGTAGAACAGAGAACACTGAAGCTGAGAGAATTCAGGTCTATCTTGAACTGGTGGTCAACATGTATGTAATGCTTTTAAAATGTGTCCGTCATTAATTTATACTAAAAATATTTGCTGAATACCTACTATGCATCAGGAATGGTGCTAGACACCGTGTATCATTGGAATCACACTACGGTCAGGCACTGGAGAGCTGCTCTGTTCAATATGGCAGCCACTAGGGGCGCCTGGGTGGCTCAGTCATTAAGCGTCTGCCTTCAGCTCAGGTCATGATGCTGGCGTTCTGGGATCGAGCCCCGCATCGGGCTCCCTGCTCAGCAGGAAGCCTGCTTCTCCCTCTCCTACTCCCCCTGCTTGTGTTCCCTCTCTCACTGCCTCTCTGTCAAATAAATAAATGTCTTTAAAAAAAATATATGGCAGCCACTAGCCACACATGGTTATTGAAATTCAGTTCCTTAGTCCCATGCACCACATTTCGAGTATGCAATACCCACATGTGGCTAGTGGCTACCATCTTGGTCAGCACAGATGCAGGACACAAGGTAACAGAGGGGGAAGCTTCCCACTCTCTGTCCTCCCAAGTCTCAGTGCTGGGATTTTCCATTCCCACTTCTATCTTCCCCAGGGTATCAAAGCCCTCTTTCAGGGTTGGTGTTGTTATGAGCATCCTGGACCACAGTATGGGTAGAAGGTATCTACATGGATCATTTTAACTGGGTCTCAGAAGAATCTTGAGGCAGATGGAGGCCTTCTTCTGCCGAATAGACTGTGGGCAATATGGCACACTCTCTTTCCAATTTCACTGCTATGGTATAAAGCCTGCCCCTTTTGATTCTCAAAAAAAATCTACTGCAGAAGTTAAAAAGAAACCTGGAACATTAACAGTTTCTTGCTTTTTGTCTTGCTCCTACTTTTCTCCCTATGGCAGTGTAGATTCCTCTGCCTGAGAGGGGGGAAAGTCACTTGCAAGGATAAGAGGAAAACAAAAGCATAAAGATTAATATTTCAAGATATTTTCTTGCTACATCAAAACAGTAGAAAACATGATTCTTGCCTCCAAGCTGCCTATATAACTGGAAAAACATGAAAAATGGGGAAATTCATGAATAGTTAATAACCATAAAGAGTCAAGTGACAATATTAAACAGAAATGACAGAGGTGTCACTTGGATCTACATGATGAATACTCAAGGGCTGGTATAGACCCTAAGTGTGACTTTTCACAGAAAGGTGCAGTCGGAGCTGCACAGATTTAAATGGATAACAGGGAGAAGAGGTGGAATTTCAGGTGGGGAAACATAATAAGCAGAAGTGTGAATGTGGAGTTCAAGCGTTTCAGGCAAAAGGAATCGGAGAGTTTGACTGTCATGCCAGGTGTGGAGAGCTAAGCCTGCAAAGGTAGGCTGAGAAACTACTGCAGGAGACCCTGAATGCAGGGCTGAAAAGGGTTTGGTCACTATCCCATAGCAGGACAGGGACATCCTTGAACTGTGTGCATAGGGAAGGGATAAAACTAGAGCAGCATAATGACAATGAAGTAACATTGAACCCTAGCAGCAACATTTGGGTACCTGGATATACTGAAACTAAGGCAGTCTGGAGAGAGGAGGGTGGGGAGGAGGCTACTGCATGGGGTATAGGCAGCAACTGACCCAGGCCTGGAAGAGAGTGGGTAACAGTGGAATGAAAAGGGATCAACGAGCATGAGTAGCATACTGAAGTGAAAATCAACAAGGCTTTGATTCTTTGGAGCTGAGGGAGAAAGAAAAGTCAAATATACTATTAACTTAGGCAAATTACTTAGCATCTATAAAATAGTGATAATAGTTGTGTTTTACAGGTTTGCCGTGTGAATTAATAATAAAAAGGCCTTTGTAAAATACAGGAAATCTCTGGCATACAAATGCAATTTAAATCCATCATTTGGAACTCAGATGGCCCAGAGCTGCTCTTCTCATTCCAGCAGCCGGGGCCTCAGGAAAGGAGATCCAGCTGAAGGGCAAGACCAACATACCCTCTTTTCCTTAAGGTCCTGGACATGTTATACTCTCAGGCGAGAACCACTGCAATGTAACAGAACTTTCCAGAACATACTGAGGCCCTCTGCTTTATTTTCAAGCACATCCACATTTAAGGTCTCTAGAAGATTTCTGAGGTCCCTCCCACAACAAATAAAAGATCGCAGCTCAAAACCCTGATGTACTTGGCTCTTTTTTTTTTAAGATTTATTTATTTATTTGAGAGAGAGAGACAGAGAGCAGGAGGAGGGGCAGAGGGGAAGAATCTCAAGCAGACTCCCCACTGAGTGCAGAGCCCAGTGTGGGACTTGATCTCACAACCCTGAGATCATGACCTGAGCAGAGACCAAGAGTCAGGCGCTCAACTGACGGAGCCACCCAGGGTTTCCTGTTGTGTCTTTTATTTTCTCAAACATCTAGTCTCATTGTATAAGCCACCTGCTTTCCCTGTCTCTAATCATTTCTAATAAAATGGTGTTTCTGTCTCCACCTAGTCCACAAAACTTTAACATGCAATATTGCTGCATATGCCTTAAACTTACAACAAAAATAGAAAAAGTTGCTGCTACCATACTGGTTATCATTTTTTAAGTAAAGGGGAAAAAAGGAAAATGTGTAGGAAATTATTCTATTTATGTTGAGTGCTAGTGCTTGAGGAAAAGCTGGGTAAATCAGTGGTGAATAAAGGGGCAGATGGAGATTTTTGTAAAAATTGTGAAGAAAATCTCCTGAGGACTTTCAAATACTCTAGAAATTATAGGTCTTGAGTCTTTATTATGTTGAATTTAACTTCAAATCTCTGCCCATCATTTTTACTTGAAACAGGTAAATATAAGCAGGCTGTGACGATATAGACATCGATGTCTGTGTACGTGTGTGTGTGTGTGTATGTGTTATGTCCAGAAGCAGAAATCTACACACACACATAGGAATGTATATACTTGTAAAAGGGACACAAGAAGGGAAAGAGAATAATGTGGCTGAAGAAAAAAAGATTTTTCTAGAGTAAATGTAAATCAAGAAAAGGTGAAGAAGTTAAGAAAAGCATGTGTGTACGGAAGAAGAAATGAATTGGTCTATGAAGAGCAAAAAGAAAAAGGAAAAAGAAGAGAGAGATATAAGCCGGCCACCAGGAGGTGTTGGACGTTACTCTAATAAACCCACTCGCAGGGGCAGTGCAGCTGTGCAGAGCCAAGAGGAAAAACACCATCGACTAATCACATGAATGGTCAAAGTCTAAGCTGGTAACTTGGAGAGTATCTCTGTTCTGGAACTTAAACAAGAGTCAGCACACATTATAAGTTGGATTATAAATAATGGGTAACTTTCTTCCAAGGGATCCAGTGCCTCTTCCTGCCCTGGCTGGACAGAAAGTGCCACTGAGGCCTCACCTAGAGCACCATTCTGTAATTTACTTATTTCCTCGGTCCAGTTAAAATATTCCTATCTGCTGTCCCCTAATTTCAGAACAGTGTTCTCAGTGATGGTTTGGTAAACTTACCCATACAAATGGGAATGGGAATATGAATGAGTTAATCTGAGGTAGCACTTGTGATGATGCTAGATGACTTTGTAGAAACAATCATTTAGGCTCCAAAGGTGTCCTGGCTAAGTTGACAGACCAGATGTGAACACAAGTTTGGAAAGGGAAGTTCTTTTGGCATGACTTTTAGGTCACACCATATAAAACTCACATTCTGCCCATAAAGGGGAGGTAGAGAAGAAGCTTCCTTTTACCTTCCATAGACCATTGCCAAGGGACATGGCCAGAAGACTGAGAGATGTCCACAGAAGTGGGGCTACTTGGGCTTTTCTCCATTTAATTCTCCAAGAATCTGATCAGGGCTGCTGGCAACTTTTGGACAAAGGGAACCAACTGTTGCAGTTTGCCCAGGACTGACAGTCTCCAGGGATGCGGAACTCTCAGTATGATGACCAGGGAAACCCTAAGCAAACTCAGATGATGGGTCACCCTAATATTCCTTCTCACAGTTCGGGCCTTGACTTGAATGACGAATACCAGGAAAGGATATTGACCCACCATCTGCACCCTGCTAGCTCTTTAGTAAAGAATTGGTAGAGCACAATATAGATACTACGAAGTCTTCCCTATTTCCCATTATTCTCTCCACCCCATAGTAGACATTTCTATAGTAAAATCAAAGTAAAAATCAAACAAGTTCTCTTGTTTGAAAGCATCAGCCCAAATTAAACAGATTAGTCAAAAATTATAAAAGGCCACAAAACATGCCACACATTTGAGAGTAGTATCTGTAAGCCTTACAAATTCTCTGTGGTTAGTTCCAGTGCTAATAGTCTAGGACTATAAAGTCCAAAACTGGCCCTGGGCCAAATTATAATGTACCTATTTCAGGTGCCCCAAGTCCATTACTATCTTTCCTCCAACAGGACTGGAGCACTTCACAACCTCTGTTTCTCGTACTGAAACCTGTGCCCAGGGAAATATCTAATACCAGCAATTTACTCATTAGTGTGAATGAAGTGGTAGCTCCCCAGGCTGATTTAAATTGTTAAGTCTTATCTTTAATTATATTCTTCCATTCCTTCTACTACTAAGTAGTCACTGAGAGCCTTCCGTGATGAGGCTGGAATACAGTAAGTGAAAGCAACCCAGAGCCTGCCCCCAAGGAACTTAAACAAATTCAACTCCATTAATTGCAGGCGTCAGCTGACCAGAAAGAAAAAAGCATTTAAGGGTAGGGATGGGTTTCCTAACTGCCCCTGACATTGGAGCCCTTAGGCTGGCACTGACAGGGCTGTTGGTTCAGGGTGAGATACTGATGAGCTAACTGTAGAAATTAATGTGGAGAGTAAAACAAAGTTTTGGTCTTACTTCTAATATTTGGTTAGACTTGAAAGATGATGTTAAAAGCAAAGAGCAGGAGGATGGAGAAATGATCTGGACAAGGAATAAAACCAAAACAGAGGAAATTTAAAATAGATTAACATAAAATCCGGATTTGGGTCCGAAAAGTCATTGATTTCAAGAACCGTATTAAAATCTCCCCAAAGCAGGGGCGCCTGGGTGGCTCAGTCGTTAAGCCTCTGCCTTCGGCTCAGGGCGTGATCCTAGAGTCCTGGGATTGAGCCCCACATCAGGCTCCTCTGCTGGGAGCCTGCTTCTTCCTCTCCCACTCCCCCTGCCTGTGTTCCCTCTCTCACTGGCTGTCTGTCAAATAAATAAATAAAATCTTTAAAAAAATAAAATAAAATCTCCCCAAAGCAAAACATTTTACAGATATTGATAGGGCAACTTCAATGTCTGGGGTAGGGAACAGATGAGTTAATATGGTACATCTTATGGAATTTAATGTATCTTTAGGCATAATTATAAAAAATAATGGAGTAGCATGAGAAAATGTTAACATGTTCGTCTTTAAGGTGGGAATATGAAAAATTACCTAGGTTATGTTGGAAACAATGTAAAATTTATAGAAGCTTATGAACAAGGACTAAAAAAGAATATGGGTAATTGAAAATTACAGATGTGGGCATAGTAAGATCCTGGGTCAGCTATTTCATATTTATCTATTCTCTTATAATATTGTTTGTACAATAAACATTATAATAAATCAATTGGACAGGTAAGGGTAGGGGGAAAATGCTTATTTATAAAACATTGATTGACTACAAGCTCAGAAAAAGCCAAATGACAGAGCTATGAGACTAATGTTTAAAAAAAACTGATGAAATTAGACTTCATCAATGGAAAGTTAAGCAAGATCCAACAGAAATAGAAGTCTCAGCATACTGTGCACTAATTCGACCACATCTGGAATACTCTGTTTAGCTCTGGGGAACTTACTTTATGGGAGACATTGATAAACAGCACAGTAAAAGAAGGGCAACTGTAAGATTTGGAAAGACCTGAAAAGAATATAAATGACAATAAGTTTTAGAAACCTTGAAATTCTAACTTAGAAAAGACAAGGCTGAGGGGGTGTGCATCTGTAGGATTGTTTGTTATTGTATAAGTTGTATTAGGTTTGTTTAAATTTAGAGGGTAGTCTCAGAATCAAAAGATAGAAACTTTAGGGAAGCAGTTCCCTCACTAAAATAAGAAGGAACTTCCTAATAAGAACTGATCAACAATGCAATGAACTATTTCAAAAGGTTGTGATCTTCTCATTGCAGAAATCATTGAAATAAAAACAAGCAAAGAGCCCTAACATTTGTTGGGAGGTTGTTCTGGGTGGTTCCTAAAGACCCACTGAATCTTTAGATGGTATGCTTCTGTCCAAACTAAGAATGAGAGATATTTGTTATGTTTCTACAGTTCCTCAGGTATAGACATGAGACAGGTCAAGTCTTCCCTTACATATCCTCATTCAATTTGGAGCCATAAATTGTAATCAGAATGAAGACAGATAAGAAGAAATAGATTTTGTCGGTTCCCATTGGGTTGCATAAGTGCATCGTCTGAGTTTATTTTAAAATTCCATTGCTCAACATCCATTTGATTACTCTCAACCTAATTACTTTGGGCCACACTGCAATTTCATTCTTGACCTTTAATCTAATCATCAAGGAAAGAGGTAAAATAAGTAACTTCTATGAGCCAGGCACCACACTAGACATATTACATACATAATTGTATTAGTCTTCCAACCCTATGAGGGAAGAATTATCATACCCATTTTACAGCTAAGTAGAGGTTTGGTTATAATTAAGAAAAACACACCCAAGATCAGACAGCAAACGCCAGAGCTAGACTTCAAACTCAGAGTCCAGGTTTCGAAAGCTCTGCTTGACCATACTGCTGCTTTACCTTTCCCAAACCAAACCACTGGAGACAGAAATTCACCCACAAGCAACTACAATGCTATCCCTGTGCAAGACCCTGCTCATTATTTCATTTGTTTTGTTTCTGGAAACTGAGTTTGTTTCCAGAAGACGACCTAAAACTGTCTGTTCTTTGAATTAGAATGTTCAAGCCAGTAACTTGCTTGTAAGGTCACTGGTTTCACAGCTGAGGTCAAAAGGATAATGGTCCCCAAAGATATCCACATGGCAGGGCAGAACAGAGTTTTCAAGTGTGATTAAGTTAAGGAGTTGGAGATGGGGAACCATTCTGGATTGTCTGAGTAGGCCTGGTGTAATCACAAAAGTCCTTATAAGAAGGAAACAGGAGGGTTAGAGCCAGAGAAGCTACCATGTATGACAGAAGCAGAGAGAGAGAGAAGAGATTTGAAGATTTGAAGGGATCATGAGGTAAGAAATGCAGGTGACCTCTAGAACCTAGTAAAAGCAAGGGGCTGGATTCTCCACAAGGAACTCAGCCCTGCTGATACTTTGATTTTTAGGACTTCTTTACTTCTAGAAATAAGATAACAAATTTGTGTTGTTGTAAGCCACTGGGTTTGTGGTAATTTCTTACAGCAGCAATAGGAAACCACAGCCTAGAATATTCTATTTGCATGAAGAGAAATTACCATATTGAAGAACATCTTGACAACTGGAGAGCCAGGAACTTTTCTGCCTGCTGGTGATAGACCTAAGGTGGCTGTGAGTGTTCTCTAAGGAGGCTCAAGACACAGGCAAGAGTGGAGTGGGAGGGAGGCAGAGGGGAAGGCAAGAAGGAAAGGGTCATCCAGAGAAAAGGACAGAAAGAAGAGTGAATGTAGAGGAGAGAGAAAGAACAAGGTACAGTTGGTAATGAGCAGTACCCTGCCACTAACTTGCGTCCTACAAAGAAAGACATATTTCTAAGTACTCTTAGAAATGTATAGGTTCTTGGATGAACCTATAATGTCAAAGTTAACATTTTCATAGAATAGGTATTGTATTGACACAAAGAGTATCAACTTGATTCCAATTGTAGAAAGGGAGGTTTTAAGTTGTTTCTGAGCCTCCTGGATTCACTCCAGTGTTATTTTCTGTTCAAGCCTAAGAAGAGAAGAGGGAAGATCAGAAAGCAATGCCATGGGCAGGGATTACCACAAGCTCTGAGAAGAGAAGGAAGGCATTACCCTTCATTGAGAGCTCACACAGGAGAAGTCACAGCATTCCGCATTCCTGCCCTGTTCCTTATCAAGAAGCAGTAGTCAAGCTGTGGTAGCAAGTGCCTGATTCTAACCCTGCTCAGCTTTTCGAAAGGCAACCACAAAGCTGGCACTGAAGGGCAGCCCACCAGGGTGATTATTCGTGTACTCACAGGCAGTAGGCAATTCTGAGCATCTACTGGACCAGCTGGATTTGTACCCAGGCGCTCTGTAATATGAGGAACTTGTGTCTTCCTGTAAAGTTTGCCTCTCCTACCAAAAGCAGGTGAACTTGGTCTGAGTGGATACAACCAGAAGCTGTACCATGTGCTGCACTTGATTCTACATAACCACTAACTGTAAAACTAGCTAAGATACTTTTGGGCTTCTGGAAAACGATGGAATCTTACCAGATGTGAGCCCTAGTAGATTTATCTTTTCATTAAAACTTCTTAAAGATCATTTAATATAGTGCCTTGATTAGAAGTCAGCTCAGACATTATTTAGCTGTGCCACTTTGAGTAAATGACTGCATCTCTCCGTACCCCAGTTTCCTTACTTAGATCCCTGCTTGTGCTGGGCCTCTTCGAGTCTACAGATGTGCCCAGTGTCCTATTCCCTATCGGTATTTCAATGGTCCTCTCCCTAGCCCCTCTGTTAGAGGGTACATTTTTCTATGTCATTTGGAATGAAAAGCTCTCTTCAATGCCAGGCAACATAGATGCTCTAAATATGACATTCAGCTGAGCGTTTTCTGCCCTCCATCTATTCTCCATTTAAAATGGGCTCATCATCTCTGTACACCCGAAAGTCATCAATTACGATCTTCGGCTTGGTCACTCTCAGACTAGGAAACAAAACCCATCAGAAAAAAGTAATTAGAAAACCAGCCCCCAACAATTAATAGCAACAAAAATATAGGAGTTCCTCCTACAAACATGAGTTCTCTCCTTCAATGAATACTTACTCATTCATGAGGACCTCCTATGGGCCAGGCCCCACCCTAGGCACTTGGGATGCAGTGACGAACAAAACAAAGCTCCTGCCTTTAAGGAAGTTACGTTCTAGAAAGACGGACACACAGTAGGGAAAAAGCACAAAGCAGAAGAACAATGCTGAGTAGAGGGCTAGAGAGGGATGAAGTAGGGAGAGATGGGCATGTGTCGTGTCGTGCTGTGCCGGGCAGAGGCTGTGAGTGGTAACAGAAATCATAAAACACCATCCCTGTCATAAAATGTTTATAGTTTGGACAAAGAGACTGAACACCACAGAATGACATCTAGGGGACCAAACAAGATATGTTTGGTTTATGTGTTTGAACTAAACTCTAAAAGGATTTGGGCTAGGCTGGGAAATTAAAGAAATTGTAGGGGAAAAGAGAGACAAAGAGCAGAACTCCCATCAGAAGGTCCTTGGCATCACCGTGTGGATCAGAAATGGGGGGTACACAGTAAGAAAGCAGCTACTCCCCTGATGGCTTCCGAGGTGCAGGAGCCCCGCAATGGATGCAGGAGCCCACATTCTTTTCTGAACTGGGATCCAGGCCTCTGAGTTGCAGTCCAAAGAGGAAAGCCTGATTTCTGCTTTTTCTTCCCTAACGCTTGACCCCATCTCTCCCAAAGGACCACGGGGAGGATTGATGAGGTAATGTCTCCAAGGGGGTTAGTGCTTCACTGACTCTTCTGGCAAAATGCAAATTATAACCAGGTGAAGTCACACAGTCTAGAATGGAAATCCTGGAGTTAAAATATTCAAAACACAACATCAAATACATAATCTCTCCCTAATCAGACAGTTCAGAGTACATATGATGTGGCAGGTTTTCCTGTCTTTCCTTAACCACTTAAAACACCCTAACCTTTGGCCATGAGCATGTGGATTTTGGGATGCCATATGGAAAAAGTACAACTGACTTTTTGTGAGTTGTGCAATGGCGTTCCAAAGTAAATCAGGACACACGTATATCAGGCATGTTCATTTCCTTGGCTATGTGTTTGGCCAGATGATGTCAATACTTAGTTTGCCATAACTCTAGTCCAGCTGGCAAGCCGTGTCTGCACAAATCATAGGATTCTAAGGATGGAAAGGAGCAGCATGAACCAGAAAAGGAAGTAAGGAACACCAAAAGAAAAACACTTGACTTTCAACAGAGAGTCAACACATCAGTTTATCCTAAAACTCCAGTTCATCATCTAAGGGAAAGCCTCTTGTAGAGCTGTGAGGAGTATTATTCAGTAGAGGCTTTCAAAATACATTTGAGACATAAAATTCTATAGCACTACTAAAGGACAATCAAGTCACATCCCCTTACCTCTCTTTTCTAAAAGTATTGCCTTATGAATCTGAGGTCATACAGTGCTGTTGGAAGTGCAGGGCTTACACATGGGAAAACCACCACAAATGTATATATCTATGTGTGCATTATTCTTTTCTGATATTATATCTTCACTTTTGAATTTTAGGATATGCAAATACATATATATTTATATAATATATATTATATAATATATATAAATGTGTGTGTGTGTATATATATATAGTCATACATAATAATCCACTGCTCTGAAACAATCATAGGAATAATTTGGAAAATAACCTCCCATATTTTTGATGGCATCTATGTTTTTAGTAAACTTGGGATATTTTCTGTTTTGTAAAGAGCTTTTTCTATACTTTTGAAAGATAATGGAAATTATATGTGATGTGACTGGTTCCTTGAAAGGGCAGCTTGAAGTTCGACCTCCTAAAACAGATTTTCAAATGTTAATGTCATGAATGCCCAGGAGAAGCAAGGAAATCCCTGAGTTCACTACACAGAACAGACATTGCACAGGTAGTGGCTAGAATATAGGACTTTTTCTGTATAATCTAGGACTGCAACGAAGTTGAGGTAAGGGAAGTCAACCACTCTGCTGTTTCCCGTGGTGCTTCAGTGAAGGTTTTCACTGCATCTCCTTCTTTCATATACTTACTAGGCTCTCCAACTGGATTTTACAGGAATTGAATCCACCCAAAGAGAGACATAGGTCTCTGGCTGCAAATAATAATAAAGTACATGCAGGTATTTCTTTCTAAATCAAAGTAGCCCACAGATATTTACTAATTTCTAATTCAACCTAATTTATTACTCCAACATATTATGGTGGGTGAGGTGGGTGAAAGCTATTTTTAGTCCTATTTTACAAGCACACATGGGAAAAAAAAAAAAGTACAGACCTCGTCTAGAGCCATTAAATAAGCCATATATGGTCTCTTAATAGGAGCTCAACTCCCTAGTTCCTGTCCTGATTTCTCTGAGCTCTTAAGTAACACTAATTCTTTAATGAAAGTGTTCCTGCTCTAAATGACGTATTTTCTCTACTTTTTCCTTCTCTGACTTTAATTTCTATGAATACTTAAAATGTTTGTTTTTAAGAGTTCATCAGCTTCTGCTACAGAACCCTCCTTGCAGGCATATTTTTCTTTTAAAGTTGGCCCCAAATGACTGGATTGAGGAACATGTATGTAGGGGGAAATCAGCTTTATTTTTCAAGTCCTATTTCCTATTTTCCCATGTAACTGTCTTTTCCTCTGTCATACCTTTCTAGGTGGGCTAGTTATTGTGTGATTCCTCTATAATTGGACCCTTAACCCCATCAACGAGAAACCATGTGAGAACTTACTGTACCCTGGGTCACACAAAGGGATCTATGTAGTCTCTCTGCTAAACACTGGCCAAAATGGAGTATGCTATAAACTGGTTCTCGGTGACAGGAGAAGGAAGCCCTGAACCATAGCATCTGCCAATTTCCACGGTATAAATACTACCACCATGACTGACTTCAAGCTACCAACATTATTCACTAAAGATGGAGTTGGG
Source organism: Ursus americanus (assembly GCF_024610735.1). Lineage (NCBI taxonomy): Eukaryota > Metazoa > Chordata > Mammalia > Carnivora > Ursidae > Ursus > Ursus americanus. The sequence goes on from NC_142131.1 coordinate 37,065,398, forward strand.
ACGAGATGCATATGCAGACAGCTCAGAAATCAGAAGTGGAATGCCTATCTAAGTCTTTCTGGGCTCCAACTCACAAAATCATAACCAAATTAAAATGGTCATTAGTTTTGGGGGCAGTTTGTTATACAACAGTAGATAATCAGAACAGCTACCAAGCTAAGAGGTAGGAAAAAAAGGTAATCAGTAAAAACTACTCAGATCAACCCAAAAGGTGGCAGAAGGATGGGAACAAAAACAATCTATTAGGATGGCAGATTTAAATCCCCATATAACAGCAATTACATTAAATGAACCAAATGTCTCGATTAAAAGAAAAAGAACACCAGCCAGGATTAAAAAAAAAAAAAAACAAATAGATATGATGCTTATAAGAGATAACATCAAAAACTAAGGATATGGAAAGTAAAACAAGGGAACAATATAGAGCATCTGAACATTAACCAAAACAAAAATAACATACCTATTTTAATGTTAAAGACAGTAACCCTTAAGGCAAAAAGCATTATTAGAGATAAGGAGGGGCACCTTATTATGATAAAATGTTCAATTCACCAGAAAGAAAAACTGCTTTAAATTTGTATGCATATAATAATATGGTGTTAAAATATATAAAGCCAAAATTTAAAGTACTTCAAGGAGCAATAGATGAATCCACAACCAGACTGGGAGATTTTAAAATACTTTGAGAATAAATTAGTTGGCTCATTTATTCATTGAAGCTCTCTTGTGTATCCTTATTCAGCAAGAACTGTGTTAGATGACTGCTGTGAGTGGAATACATTCTCCATAGAAAAAATTATTCTAAGTGATAATAAAACCATTTGCTCTTTGTTCAAGGCAAAGAAATTAAAGTGAGACCCAAATTTTATCTGAAATTTTAAGGTTTCTCACCCATCCTCTACTTAAACTACATCAACTGAGAGATTTTTAGAAGGGTTGGGGAAAGACTACCTGCCTAGAATGTCATGGAGATAATTTTCTACATCAACCTATTTACAGACTTAGAGGACTATCTCTGTAAAAAAAAAAAAAAAATTCCTAATGTGTGTTTAACAGCAGTAAGGTACTCTGTTACAATGAGTGATCAATAGATCAGAAACTGGATTATTATCTGAGACATATCTGTCCATCCCATAGAGCTGGATTGGCTGGTCTTACTTCATTGTGTGTTTTCTCAAGTACCCCTTGGTGATGATAATTTACTTCCTTATAACAATCATTACAGAGCTTACACAGATATTTGATTAACAGCTAATCTGTCCCATTTTTCTGTTTTCTTGTATTCCACTTGTTGATAACCACTATATGACAGTTCAGTTACTTTTTTTTTTTTTTTAAGATTTTATTTATTTATTTGACAGAGAGACAGCCAGTGAGAGGGGGGGAACACAAGCAGGGGGAGTGGGAGAGGAAGAAGCAGGCTCCCAGAGGATGAGCCTGATGCGGGGCTCGATCCCAGAACGCCGGGATCACGCCCTGAGCCAAAGGCAGACACTTAATGACTGAGTCACCCAGGCGCCAGAGTTCAGTTACTTTTTGAATCACCTGCTTAATCACACTTGTTGTTCATGATGCTTTAGCTCTGTTTACACCATTCTTTGCTCTAGGAATCAAGAATTATTTTACTATTGACTATGGGCCGACAAGAAAATAGGCCCTTCTCTTGGCAAGAGAATATGGTTTCTTACCTTAACCAAAAAGACAAATATTCAAAACACTTTAATTTTATGGTTACACTTGTAACTTTTTACTTTTGTAGGTATGTGTATCACTCAACCGCATGGGCAGTATGGTTCATTTTGAGCATTGTTTTAAATGTTCCAGTACTGAGATGAATATAGACTCCTGGCAGCTAGGCAGAGTACTGGCAGTCTATCACCCTCCATCTAATGCAGGTCTCTAAATAGAGTCTGGACAAATCTGTGCAGTTGTTCCTGCCAAGTCTTTCTACCATGACTGTTACCATCACTCCATGGTCCTGATTTTCAGCCAACAATACATTTATTTAAGTCTGCTAAATTAAAATTGAGGAACAGGTTTTTTGCTTATCTGCCAGATAAGCAGCAAGGGTTACTCACTGAAGCACAGTCAGAGGAAATCTTACAAATTACCTGCCAATGGGGTACAGATCCTTGTTTAGGTAGAAAAACTCCTTTAACAAGGACCATCAACTCTAGCCTCTACAATCTTTAAGACCTAAGCTCTCTAGAATGTCTTTTTACAAAACTAATATAATCTCTTCTCAGTTTCTAACCCCCATCTATGGGTAAATGTATCTGTATTCCTCCATTTGGTTGTCTTTACCCAAAAGCTAGCCCAATCACCATAGAGAAGGAAAGGGTCTATTTCACTCTAGTAAGCAGGATGCATCTCCCCTGATGATAGTTAACGCTCATCACTAGGCTAGGTCTCTTCTTTGATCTGCTGACACAATTGATCTTGAATTTCTATTGGTTCTGATGCATCTTGTTTTGAGATTTCTCTCACAAAGCTTTGTTTAATTCTCACTTGCTTGTCATTTTCTGTCTGGCCTTTGAACCCTGGAGGGGCTTGATTTCTACCCCTCCTTCTCTTATCCTGTTTTTCTTGTTTTTTAAAGCTTGATTTAGCATGATCCTCATGTAGTGTTTTAGAAATGATGTACGGTGGGGAGGAGGAAGCCGCATTAGTAAAACAGCAGTGGTATATTCACAACTCCTTTCCATTTAAAAATGTCTACCTTATTCTCAGAGAGTCTTTGGAGTGCTTCCGATCAGGGCAGTTGCATATGTTCCATAAGAACAAGCAAACCAAACAGTCACTTAATGTTGTGGCTTAGTTCTGCTGTCTCTATTGTAGTTGCCTGAGCTTCAAAGATGCCTGCTGGCCGTGCATGGTGCTACTAAAATTTTACTTCTACAGAGTAAAATAATGCCTTACCTTTGTATAACACTTTAAATTTAATAAATTTAAATTTTAAAAATTAAATTTAAACAAATTTAAATTAAAAAATAAATTTATAATAAATTATAAATTTAAAATTTCAGATCTGTGTGGGACCTCACATGATTTTCAGCACAAGCCCGCATACTGGTAGGACAGGAATAGACACGCAAGCTGATAGAGGGCATTGGTAACCTTGAGGAGTCAAGAGGAGTCTCTCCAAGGGCCAAACCCTCTTCTTTTCTTTCCTCTTCAGCAGAAATGGATGACAAACTGTTCCCTTTGTCTAAAAGAATTGAAGGCCAGCTGAAATGAGGAAGCCAAAGTGAAAAAATGCCTGCCTGGAGCCATGTATACTATTGTCCTCAGTTTACAAACTACCCTTCTCTAATGGGGAGAGGAAAGGTGAGCCACCACCCTTGCTTCAGTAAACAAATAATGAGGAGGAGGAGGCTGTAGTTAGATGCAAGTTCCCAGGGTCTGGTTGGATAATTAGCCAAGTGACTATCATCAAAGTTAATGGACTTCCCTTTGTTAAATTCCCTTCCATTGTATACCATTGGAAACAGATCCTTTAGGTCAATGAAGCTCTTCTAGGGTTTCTGCTGTTATCCCAAAGGCACAGTGCCATAGCCCACCTCTGGTCTGGCTTAACTGATGGATTAGCAACAGAGTCTAAATTACTCAGAGAGAGTGTCTCTTTCCTGGACCAGCACATCACCACCAAGCACTAAGGAGAGTTCATCAACAGGCCAAGTAGATAGTCTGAAAGAAACTACCACACGGTGGTGCAAATAAGAGCACAGCTTCTGGGGACAGCAGGTAGGGAAATGGAGCCAGCTTTGGGGGGGGATGAAACGCATGAAGGTGCCATGAAAAATCACCTGTCTACTAAAATTACAGCAAAACAGCATGCTGGTGAATTTAAGGAAGATATTTATGCAGATGGGGTTTTACTTTTTTTTTGCACCTGCTGTCAGTAAGCATTAGACCATAAACATCAGCAAACATTGATTAAGCATATTGCCTTGATAAAACTTCAGGCAAAAGAGGAAAGTAGTTCAGCAGCCCCAAAGCCCAGAAGACAAATTACTCTTGGTACAGCAATTAGAATGGGGGAAATTGCTGTACCTTTTTGAAAAAGCACTCTGAGCTTGGTTCTGTAGACAATCTAATAATAGCTGATATGACTTTAGAAAAAGCACTAGCACTCCTATCATGCTTTGTAATTTTTTAAAAAAGTACTTCAGGTATATAAAATGCCACATGACCAAAACGATGAAGGTCAGTCTATTTGTAAGCTATAGCTCAGACTGGATGCTTTAAACTAGTTTCCTTCAAGAAATATGTGGTATAATAAGTGAAATAAGAAAGACTTTAGGGACCCAGCATTCCTTCCACTTCCTGTAGTAATGTTCATCCTGAGCTGGGTTTTCTGTCAATTTTCCTCCAGCAGGTCGATAACATGAATGTTTCACAAGCAACTTTAAAATGCATTAGTCATTTTGGGATCCATTTCTTCAGTGTTCTTGCTGGTCCTTTTGACCGTGCAGCGGCAGTTGGGCTGTGAGCACAAAATAACGTTTCCAGGTAAGAGGACAGACCTACATGTGCTCAGCAGCAGGGACCACAAGTAAATTCTAATTTGCTTCCAGTTTAAACACAGCAGGCTGAGTGAGTGGGAATAAAGTCACAAAAGTTTCCATGTGTGTACATGCGTGTTGTACACTTAGCCACAAATACATGCACTGATACTTATGTTTTGTATTGCTTCTTTCCTTGAAGAGAAAGGAAAATGAAATTTGTATTTATTGTGTATTCATTATGTCAGCCTCTGTGCTAGCCCTAAGGATAGCAGTCTAGTGCTATGGCATGTGGCCTCTGAAGTCAGACTGCCGTGGTTGAAATCCTGGGTCTGCTGTCACTAATCATGTGACACTGGACAAGAACTGAACCCCTCCAAGCTTCCCTTTTCTCATCTATTAAACATAGATACTAATAGAACTTATTTCAAAGCGTTATTGGAAGGATTCAATAAGTATAAAGTGCTTAGCACGTGGCAATTTGCAATAGATGAGGCGATAATATCTCATTTAGCACAATAATAATCCTATGAGGTACAAGCATTAGCCCCATTTTATAGATGTGAGAACAGAGCCTAAGTAAAATGAACTAAATTCCCCACCATTTTAAAACTAGCAATGATCTCTCCTAGGAAAAAAATTAAAAGAATGAACAATGATATTCCTTAAGGGAATGGTAGCTGCTGTAACAAATAAACCTCAAGTTTGTAAAAGCCCAAACACAGTAAAGATTTATTTCTCTCATGTAACACTTTACGGTGGGTTCCTAGTTGGTAAATAACTCTCTCTCTGTCAAGACTCATACATCCAACTTTTTCCATTTTGAAGTGCTGCTGTCCCCTAGAACCTTAAAGCCCCTCATGTCGAGCTAGCACAAGGGGAAAGAAAACATGGAAAAGGTATAATGACTTCTTAAAATCTTGGGCTCAGAGTAATCCATGACTTCTGCTGGCATTCCATAAATAAGAGCCAACCATATGGCCACACCCAGGTGCAGAGGGCGCTGGGAAGTACAGTCCCTAGCCAGGTAGCTATTTCCCATGAAGGCCTTATCCAACGGTGGGGGGAATACAATGTCAACATAATATAGCATTCATTCCTTGCTGCCACTGGGTCAAAGGATAGCATCTTCAAGCATGAGGCACATTACTTGATTTGGAGGGTTTCTTTTATTCTCCTTCTATTCCACAAAATTTCTCCAAATTAAAACATCACTCCTCTTCTACCTATCATTGTCCTTATTTCTTACCAAAGGAATTTTAGATCTATCTCCTTCAGGGTCGTAAACAACTACCCTCATGAGTCAAGGTAATGGTGCTATGCTAAGTCTGATGGAGAAAAGAGCAAGAGGAATCCGGCCAATTCAAGTGATAGCCTGAAGCTTGTTGTTTTGTTATGTGTGTGTTTTCTGGGCTTCAAATATTGATAAGGGCCATGAAATGAGTCCATCTTTTAAAACATCAAAGCCCTGTTCTGATAGCGAACTAAAGGGGTTCTGCATTGAATAGCTAGTGTTAAAACAGAGAAAAACCATACTAAATGCCTGCAAGTGGAATTCAGTTAAATGAATAATTAAACAAGACCACACACATAATCAATGACCCTGTTTCAGTTATCTATTGCTGTGTAAGGAACTGCTTCAGAACAGTGGATTTAAACAAGAACCATTGTATTACCCTCATGATTCGGTGAGTTGACTGGACTCATCTGGGCAACTCTGCTCTGCGTGATGTCAGCTGGGGCTGCACTCATCCTGGGGCATGATTAAGCTGGATCATCCAAGTTGGCGCCCTCATAAGAACGGGTGCCTTGGTGGGGACAGCTGGAAGACTGGGGACAGCTGGATCACTGGGACAGTTGGCACCTCTTTATCTTCCCATGTAATCTCAAGGCCTGTTCCTTTCCATATGCACTCTCCACAAGTTCTCTCCAGTAGGGTAGACACACCTCTAATACGGCAGCTCTGGATTCCCAAAAGCAAAGAAGCAGAAGCCGCCAAGTCCTACTAAGACTTCGTCCCAGGACTAGCATAAGGTCATTTCTGCCAAATTCTATGGTCCAAATGGGGCAAAGGTCCAGCCCTGGTTCAATGGGCTGGAAACAAAAAGGTGTATACTAGAAGGTGTGGTTCTCTGGGCACCATTTAAGGGGTTTTTACCAAATCCCTAGCTCACCAGTAAGAATAAGCACCATGCCAGACCCAGTCAGCATGGCCTGATAAGAAATTCGATGTACTTGGCCTCTCATCTTTTTTCTCTTCAATTCATTTTTTCCTGGGAATCTGTTTTACAGGGGGGTATTGCCATTCCACAGCATTCCTGACCTCAGAGTGAGCAAAGGCCAAGAGCAGCCATTTGTGATCAAACAACTTAATTCCATTTATAGATGGTTCTCTCACTGTTCCACTTTCAGATAACTGAAGAGCTGGCATGAGCAGATCAGAGGAAAATAGAACTAGAGATGAGGAGGGGCAGACAATCATCCCATAACAAATGGGCCGGCAGTGGAGCAACAGCCACGGAGCGATGTTAGATGCTGGGAGAGTAGTTAGGGTGCGCCTTTGTAATCCATGTAAGACTCAGTGATTTGGGGATCTCATTTAAGAATTTAAGAAACATTTGTAACTTATAATCCATAGGATTTGATGACCAGTGGCTTTAAGAAGGAAGGGAGAAGAACTCAAGTGTGGGGCTTGAGTGGCTGGATGACTGAGTTGCATCGGATACCAAGAAAAGAAAGAGAGTAGGAGGAGTGTTTGGGGGTAAATGATGGAGATTTCACTTTTGAACACACAGAATTTGAGGTGTTTGTAGGAGATCCAATGAAGGTGAACAGTGGGCAATTGGATATGTTTCTGTGGTGGGTATTTGTTTTCCTTCCTTTTACTTTCCTTTCCCTTTCCTCCTTATTTATTCTTATTGCCCATGTTTCCTGCTTTGTATAGAGGGAAATTCCCCAATGAATGAGTCCCACTGAGAGACAGCCCACATCCCAGTATAAAATCTTAAAGGGCCAGATTTTGCTTTCTGGTAGTGCAAACTGTGGTGTCCAGTGCTTGGGGCAGCAGGGAACTTCCTAGACTCATGACACTCCTTAGCTTTGGCTTCCCTTTCTTCTAGCCCATTTGCTGAGTCTTGCTCTTTAGCTTTTCTGAAAATTCTGGGAGCTACACAATATGTTTTTGATAATTTACATTTTGCCTGAGTGACCCTCTGTAGCTTGCAGCTCGGATCCCTGGCCAGCTTATAATCTGGAACCTGAAGGAGGGACTAGGGATTCATCAGAGAAAAGGTGGAGGTAGAAGCCACAGGGGTGAATGAGACTATCCAGAGTCCACAGAGAAAGGGTCAGGGTAAGAAAAGAAGTGGGTTGAGGACAGGGCCCTGAGGAATAGTTACAGGGAAAGGCTGGGCAGAGCAGAATATGAACATCGTGCCCCTGAGGGTAGACACCTCAAGGACTATTTCCTCTGCCAGTTTCTGCAGAGTGTAATCATCTAGGGCACAGTGGAGTCAGGTGTCAGGGGTGTTTAGGACTCAGCATTCCGCTAATAGGACAGATCTGTTGCTATGACAGGTCAGAGAAACCATGAAAGCCATCAAGGGCAATGGACAGACTTGGAAGCACAAGGCCGACATCAACAGTCAGACAACGAGCAACCAGGGACCTGGAAAGGCAGAAAGGCTGAGGCACAGCTAAAAGGTCGAGGCTCAGAGATGTCTAGAGTCCAGAGTTAGGGAGAATGCACTGGAGGACATACCAAGAAAGAGGCTGCTCCCAAGGCAGAAGTCATTTGCCATCCTGTCCTTTCACACTTGAGACCACCGGCTCTGGGGTACCTGGTCCAGGCCTTAAGGTCTGTCTGTATAGCCAGAGAAAGAATAGAGTCCCACAGCGTGTGGCATTTATCACTGAAGAGGGGCAGGAGTGCTAGGTCTCCTGGGAAGTTCTCACTCCAGGCAGCAAAATGACTGAGTGGTTTAAATTATGAAAAGGTGTTATCCAAATTAGAACCAAGTAATACATGCTATTTCTGGATGCGCATTTATCCCTGGCATCAGGAGCTACTAAGGGTGGGGAGCTCTATTGGCCAGAACCTCCCCATGCTGCACTATCTGCTGCAATCGCCGCCTCTCCCGCTGAGGGGTGCTCTGTTGCGTAGGAGGCACGCATTCGTTACAAGCTGGTACTGCATGATTTAGCCTTGCGGTACACAGCGTCTTGGGCTTTAATTGAACGTCTCAGTCTTTTCGACAAGGCTGAAGCATCTCACAGCATTTCATGTCTCTTGTCCTTCCCCAGAGTCACCCACAAAACACTAACAGATGCAAGTATTTGGTAGGTGACCTAGATGGCTTATATATAGAAATCAACACAAAACTTTTTTGCCTAACACTTTGGATCAATCCTTACCATAGGACATAGTGTGTTTTCCTTAGCACAGTCTTTTCTTCTTTGCTCTAGTGCTCTTCAGAAAAGAACCTGGACACTGAAATGTGAGGATATAACGGCAGGGGGTGACTTCAGTTATCTGATATCCATGAAGCCTGGCCAGTTGACTCGTCCTTCAGACGATACGGAAGCTTCAGACACAGCTTCTACTTTGCGAGCGATTTTGGGATCCCGTTAGCCACTTTAATGGCCTAAATGGCATTTTAATTAGCTGCTCTAAATGACTTTGCTTTTTTTACTAAAGGTAGTATTTTCATTTAAAAATATGAGTCACTGGTGTTTCCTTTTAAAAGATGGCTATGTTTAGTACACAGGAAAATGAGTATATATTTGCAGACGTTTTACTCAATCATTTCTGTATCTCAGATTGATTTTTGGAATATGAATGCTTCAATTCTTTTGTGGGTTCAATGGTGTCATATCAAGACTTATTACATTTTTCCTGGTTCTAAAATACCGTTAATTCTTCCACAGGCTTCCCATAGCTCCAGTTTATTTCTGGTACCTACAACAAGTCCACCAGCTGTGTTTATGATTATACACAATTTTAGAAAGGAGACTTGACTTAGTACATTGTGTGCTGAAAGAAAAAAAAAAGACACTTACCCTGGATATACATTTCCCTTTCTGCCTATGATGCTTCTGCCAAAACCATCGGCCATGGCCTCACAGAATGCCTTTTCACACAGCATTGCTTCTGATCAAGGAAGTCACTTCAGAGCAAATGAAATGTGGCAATGGGTCTGTACTCATGGAATTCACTGGTCTCACCGTATTTCCCTCCATCCTGAAGCAGGTGGCTTGATAGAACAGTGGAAGGGCTTTTTGAAGACTTGGTTATAACACTAGCTAGCTAGATGATATTATCTTGTGGGGCTGGGTCAAGGTTCTCCAAGAGGCTGGACATATTCTATATAAATGTCTAATATATGATATTTTTTGTTCTATAGACAAAATTTAGAGGTCCAGGAATTGGAGATAAAAATGGGATTGGTACCTTTCAGTATTACCCCAAAAGACTGACGAACAGAAGTTTTGTCTTCTGTCCCTACAATACTATGTTCTGCTGCTGGTCTAGACATTTTTATTCCCGCAGGAGGAACACTTCCACCAGGAGGCATAATAATTATTCCCCTGAACTAGAAGTGAAGACTGACACCCACTTACTCTGGCCTCCTTGTGCCTCTAAATCAACAAACAAAAAAGCAACTTACTGTGCTGGCTGGGATGACGGATCCTGACTACCAAGGATCAAGTGGACCGCTCCTCTTCAATGGAGGTAAGGAAGAGTGCCTGGAATAAAAGAGATCCCTTAGGATATCTCTTAGTATTACCATATGCTGTGATGAAAGTCAATGCAAAACTCTAACAACCCAACCCAAGAAGGACTTCTAAAGGCTCAGGTTCTTTAGGATTCTGCAGGAACGAAGTTTTTGGTCATCCCACCAAGCAAAGAACTATGACCAAATGAGGTGCTCATTGAGAGTGAAGGTAAAGTAGAATATTCTAAATATCAGCTACAACTTTGTGACCAGTTACGGAAACAAGGACTATAACTGTTATGAGTATTTAGTTATGAATATATGTGTGTATGTAAATTGTTATGATATAGCAAATATCTCTGTCACCTTTCTTCTCTTATCCCCTTATCATGCAATATAAGATACGGTGACGTTATTTCATAGTATTTAATAATTTCTAACTTTACATCATAATATTTCAGTTACAGGATATCAAAGAGAAGAACAAACATCACCAAGAACTGTGCATCATTTTCTGGGGAAAGGGTAGTGCAGTTTTGATTGCATACGGGATAGTTGTGTCATGAGAAGCCTAAGTATGACCCTATGATTATCTTTATATGGAGATTAAACATGATTTAAAAAGATGAATATGGGTGCTAAACTGACAAAAGGTAGACTTGAGATGGTATGTGCGTCCAAGTGGGTGGACCACGGTGCTCAGATATTTGGTCAAATATTAGTCTGGGTGCTTCTGTGAGCTGTTTTTGGATGAGATTAACATTAAAGTTGGCAGACTTTGAGTAAAGCAAATTACCCACCAAAATGTGGGTGAGCTTCATCCAGTCAGTTAAAGGCCTGAATAGAACAAAAGACTGACTGCCCCTGAGCAATAGGGAAGTCTGCAGCAGATTGCCTTTGGTTTTGTTTTGTTTTTTTGTTTTTGGTTTTTTTATTATTACGTTTTGTTAGTCACCATACAGTACATCATTAGTTTTGATGTAGTGTTCCATGATTCATTATTTGCGTATTAAGGAGGGGACGTATTGCATGGAGCACTGGGTGTTATAAGTAGATTGTCTTTGGACTTGAACTGCAACACTGACTCTTCCCTGAGTCGCCTGTCTGACGGCCCAGGCTGCAGATTTTGGACTAGCCACCTTCCATAACTTTGCGAGCCAAATTTCTTAAACAAATATCCTATTGGTTTTGTTTCTCTGGAGAACTCTAACACACCAGATGATTAGATTATTTGTTAATGGCTGCCATGAGGGCTTGAGTTAGCATGTTGTATTAATGGGATATGCAGACTTTGGGTTCTGAAACCTGGTTGACCTATCTAATCAGCCCTGAATCTTGATACCCATTCACAGAAAGCCTACATAAAATACAATATATTGAACTTAATATTGAAAAATACTGAACTTAAAAAAATTACTAAAACTGCAGTACAGAGAAATAAAATTGTAGAAAAGTAGAAGAAAAGTAGAACTAGAGATTAATGGACACAAGGGATAGCGCCTATGTGGCTCAGTCATTTAAGCATCTGCCTTCGGCTCAGTTCATGATCACAGGGTCCTGGGTTTGAGTTCCGTGTCGGGTTCCCTGCTCGGCAGGGAGTCTGCTTCTCCCTCTGCCTACCACTCCCCCTGCTTGTGCTCTCCCTTTCTCTCTCTCTCTCTCTCTCTAATAAATAAAATCTTTTTTTTAAAAAAAAAAGATACAAGGGATAGATTGAAAAGTCCACTTATGTCCAATGTAAGTTCCAGAATAAAAGTCTAGAGCAAAGACTGGCAAATTTTTACAAACAGTAAATCATTTAGGCTTTGTGGGCCATATAATCTCTGTCACAAGTACTCAAACCTGCAGTTAAAGTACAAAATCAGCCATAGACAATATGTAAAAAAATGGGCATAGCTGTGTTCCAATAAAACTTTATTTGCAAACACAGGCAATAGCCAGATTTGCCCACAAACTGTAGTTTACTGACCATTGGTCCAGAGATACTGGATGAAAGCCAATATGTGAGACCAGAGTAGATAATTTTCCTGAAGTTTTAAACTCTTGATCTTTAGGCTGAATAAGTGTACTGAGTTTCAAGCAAATTAAATAGAAACAAATTTAAATAAAGTACACTGAATCACATTGTAATAAAATTTCAGAATTCAAGGATTGAGGGAAAAGCTTTATAATCAACCAGGGAGAACAGAGTATCTACAATTGAACAGCTGATAGCACATTTCTCATCACTAACATATAGAATCCAAAAAACAAGAGGATCAAATCAGAGAGCTGAGCAAAAATAAAAGACAACCCACAATTCGATACCCAAAAGAACTATCATTCAAGAGTGAGGCCAAATTAAAGATATTTTGAAACAAATACTGAAAAAAAGTATATGATTCACATACCCTCAGGGAAAGGACTAGAGGAAAGTGTACTTCAGAAAGAAGAAAAGTGAACCCAAAAAGAAGGAGCTGGGTGCAATGATGAGCAAAGAGACCCGTTTTCAGTGGGCAAATTAAATATGCTTTAATAATAATAAATGATGTTGAAGTTCTTAAAAATAGGATGGAAACACAATACTGGGCAACAATAATTTAAATTTTAAGTCTGGTGTGCATGTTAAAATTTTTAAAGAAAAAAAACCCCACAAGAATATAAATGAAACGTTTAACTTCCGAAACCAGTAAAAGGATTAAAAGTTAACTTTTAAGTTGCAATCCAACAGGAGTCAAAAAAGAAAACATTAGAGAGAAAAGCCAAAGAATAATCAATGGAAAACACATAATAACAGGTAGGAATCAATTCAAATATACAGGAATTTGCATCAAATGTAGATGGGTTAAACTTCTCTGTTTAAAAGGCAGGAGTACTCAGGTTATGTTTTTAAAAATATCATAATTAAATCCAATTATAAGCTATTAAAAAGAGTCATGCCTAGAACTTAACAACACAGAAAGTTTAAAAAGATGGAAATGATATACTAGGAAAATGTAATAGAAAAGACTGATAACAAAGCTGTTGTCAGACAAAATAAATTTTAAGGCGGTAACATTAGGGATAAAACAGGCCATTAAGGTCTGATAAAAGAAAAAATGTAAACAAAATGTTAAAAAATGTTTAATTAATATGCATCTAACAACACAGTCTCAATATATACAAAGGAAATTTAGACTGAATTATCAGGAGATGGTGCTATGGACAGATGGTTGTGTCCCCTCAAAAGTTCCAGGTTGAAACCCTGCCCCTCAATGTGATGCTATTTGAGGTGGAGCCTTTGGGTGGTAATTAGGTTTAGAAGAGGTCATGAGTGGGGTGTGCGAGATGGGATTAGCAACCTTAGATGAGACCAGAGAGCTAGCTCTCTTTCTCTCTTAATCTTGTGTACATACTGTAAGAAGGCAACTGCCTGCAAACCAGAGAAAGGCCCCTCACCAGACAATGCATCTGCCGGCACCTCAATCTTGGGACTTCCCAACCTCCAGAACAATGAGAAATGAATATGGGTTGTTTAACGCACCCAGTCTATGGTATTTTGTAATAGCAGCTGAACTCAGACAGATGGAGAGAACTAATTATTTCAGAAAGACTATCAGTTGACAGCGTCTTTGTGGGATCACTGTTCATCAAGAGTTTAATTTTCTTCAGTTCAGGAAGGGTGCTAGGAAACTGATTCATAAAGCATGACCAAGAATAAAACGCATTTATAGTCTATGATTTGTACAGGTGTGTTTGCTTTCATGCAATCACTACCCGTACTCCCCTTGTTGCTTGTTCCCTTGTTATATCACCAACCAAAGACTGTAGGAGGCCTTCATTTATATTTGGCTTATATTTATCTACAAAGGAAAACTAGCTAATAAAGTAAAGAAGACAAAAATTTATGAACAAGGAATTAATTAAAGGGGAAAATGCCATGAAGAGCCAGGAGGGGATGAGAAATACCTCAGGTAGCAAGGTTAGCTTTGAACAGGTAGAAGGACAGCTCATCCACGAAAAGAAGGGGAAGGATGTGTGTGCACCCAGAGTTTATTTATGGAATGGGGTGGGGCAATCAGTTGAGGGCATTCCCACCTGTCAACTGTATTTGCTTGCAAGTTCTCCAGAGGATATAAATTCCAAGAGGGCAGATAATTGTCTACCTTGCTACCACTACAACCTCAATACCTGAACAGGGCCAGGTACATATAAATGCATGGTAATTATTGGGTAATACATTAACAGAGCTGTTGAATACTGTGATGTGATGGAGGGTGAGAGAGGACAGAACAGAGAACTCGGGAAGTGAGCAAGTTAGCAGTCAGTGGGTGATGGGGTTTTGCAGATGAGCCAAGAACTGAATGCATCTCTCAAATCAAAATTTGGTGGCAGGGACGGGGTCAGGGAGCGAGCATGGGAACGGAGCATCTGCGTACAACAGGAATCAAAATCTTTGAAATGAGAAGTGCCAGAAGGCACTTTCAAGGACCCCTTCAGACACATCATGTTAGAGCCAGAGGGGCCAAGGGAGCACTTAACCCGAATGTGGAACCACATTAACCAGAAGCTAATGCAGTTGTCTCATAAAGCCAATGAAACGTGAAGCAGGGCTCAAGGGAGCCTGAAGATGTCTGGGGAGGTGTATGAAGCCATCATTGGAGTCTGGGATTTCAGGCTGAGACAGTATCTTTCATCCCATGTACATGTCCGAATTGATATTCAACAACCTTTTTTAATATTCTGTATTGAATCATTAAGACTTGTCCTTACACCTCTCCATTTCCAAGATTACAGAGTATCTATCGACAACAACAGGTGTTTTTGTGTTGATGGGTTCCTTTGAAGGGAATCACCTAAAACCTTTTCTGAAATTAAGAAACACTTCGGTCTCTGCAGTACTGCCATTAACAAATCATTTCCCAGACAGACTAACTCGTGGGATGATTTTCCCAGATGTCGACTTCTCCCTATCTTTAAGGAGCAATTTCAAAGGGTGACATTCTTTTAACTTATCAGAAATAAGTATGTCATTCTGGACAGGTTTAGAATCTAAAAACATCTTCATTTTCATTTTTTTCTCAGACCCTGAAAAATCCAGTTTGGTGTTGCTACCCAATGGCCACATTTCAATTACTTTTCTTTAATGATAAACTTTTTACAAAATTAGGTATTTCCCTGATAGAATACCCTGCACCAGAATGACATACTATAGAACTTGACAAATCTAAGAGAAATGGCTATTTTTAACCCACAAACAAGTTTATAATTGGCTTCTTGTTAAGAAGTATACAGTATTAGGCTATCTTTTTTAGAAACAGATGTTAGTTTTCAAAAAAAAAATTACATTAGTTTTTGATTAGCAGCTGAACACTTTCCAGAGGCAGTATCGACTTTACCAACAGGATAGATTTGGGCAACTGGCATTGTCTTTGTCATAATGCACAGTTATAATAAATAGAAGGGACCCAAAATAGCCCAAGGAATCAAAAATAATACATTTCTCTTATGTATCTAAAGTGTCCTCAAATTATATCATCATGACGGCTTTATCCTCAAATTGGCTCTCTCCATGTGGGAAAGATGCCCCCAGTAGCTCCAGGTTTACACTGTGTTTTGGCTTCCAATGCCAGTAAAAAGAAAGAGATCCCCCTCCCCCCGCAACATCCATAGCAATCACTGAAAATACTATGGTCCCCTGGGGTCACACGCTCTTCCAGACAATTCACTAGGCCCAGAGATTCTGAGTCATCTGATGGGCCAGCCCAAGTCTGTCCCACCCTTCCCACCCCCACCATCATAATGCGAAAGGTAAAGCTACATGATAGTCCATTTCCAAAGGCTAAAGATGCTGAGTAGACAAAAAAAGTAATAAATCTACATCTCATTCTTTCCAGAGACATCTCAGTGCAAGGGATCTATTATCAGACAGACCTGCACCATTCACTAGCCTGAGCAAGTTACCTAACTCCTGTGAGGCTCATTTTTTCTCATTTGTATCAAACTTGGAAAGTTGTTGCAAGGTTGAAGATCATCTATAGTAGCGCTATTCAGCTACTTCCCTTGCTCCCTTCTGTGTGCATTCCTGTCTAATTGCATGTCCCCAAGGGGATCCCCTCAAACGCCAGTCCTCAGCCTGTAGTGAACAAGACAGCATTCCCGTGCACCCACCCACTCCCCTACAGGCCCAACTCCTGGAGCTGTCCTCTGGCTGCCTGGAAATTGTACCACCTTTTTTTGTCCTCATTTCCAATTGGGTGGACTTCCCTGCCCCACTCTTGATGTCTTAGTCTGTGCCCCTGCTGTAACAAAATGCCACAGACTGAGTGCCTTACAGGCAACAGAAATTCATTTTTTCACAACAGGTGGAAGCTACAACTAATTACATTCCTTGAAGCTGGGCAGCAAGATCTTGCTTACAGGGGCATCTGTTTGGTGACTTGTCATGTCTGCCACATCCTCCAAGATTCTGTTTAAGAAGAAATTTCTCAAGAATCAAAGTGTGATCTCAAAAGAGGCATCCTGATTATGTTAAGTACATGAGAAAGACTGGGGGCAGGAGATCCTTCTCAATCACATCACAAAGATGCAGCCTATTCAGTCAAGCCAGCCTTACCCAAACCACCCCAATCTCCTCTAAGACCTCTCAAACCACAGATCCTTCCATCCTTTCTGAGCCCCCTTCTAGGTATTGGTGTTCTCCCAGGTGTCTATCTAACATCTGAAAGATCAGAGCCAGGCCGGCGGCCTCAGAGAAGCCAATACCTTAGAGTACCTACAACGTCCTACAATTAACTAATACCTACTATATGGTGCAACTATAACTATTTTACAGGTTAAGAAACTGAGGCTCGGTAAGGATAGTTAACCAAAGACACTCAATGAGTAAATGGGGCTCTAAGTAATCCATGCCTCTTGCCCTTCAAAGTGTGCATTCTTTCTATTGGCCATTTAGGAGACTGTGTAAAACATTTTCCAGAAAGCTTTTCAACCACTATGGTTTTAACGTATTTTGTGTTTAACTAGATGTATTTCAGGCTATTCAAGAATGCTTGGCTCTCTGAAATGACCCATCCCAAAAGAAATGAGATTTTTAGAAAATGAAGATTTTACTCTCCCACAAATTCCATACAAGAGTTCTGCATGAAAACTATTAGGTCTCTTTTATAAAAATAGCTAACACATGCCAGTTAACTCTTGATAGCTAATCCCTTTCCAACTTTGAAGGCTCATTCTTGGTCTCGTCTTCCTCTGCCAAGGAGTTTTACAGTTTCAGTTGACCTTGGCTATACCATTGAACAGTGTTTGCCTGTGAAGGCCCTATTGACCTGAAGGCTCTGATCCTTGATTTGTTATTCACACCATATCCACCCTGCCCTTGTGTGACAACTTAATATACATACAGGGACAGCAAGGTCCAAACCTTACTCATTAAAACGAGTAAGCCAGAATTACTACAGGGACCAGTACCAAAAACACCACACACACAAAAATAGTCCTTACTTTCACTTGTTTATATTTAAGAGAGTCTGACAGCCTTCCTTGTGGGAAAGCACTCTTGAAGACACACTGCTCCCACCAGTGCCACGGGAAGGGCAGACAGGCAAGCAAAGCACTTGGCTAATGAGGACAGAGGCATCTGCATTCGGTATTTGAAGAAGACAAAGAGAACTGGAAACGTATTTGTTTAACCGCATTACTTATTGCTTTACTATTATTCCTGTTTAATATCGGTAATGTCCCCGCAGTCATGTATCTTCAATGCTGGAATCCACAGTTTGAGAGGCTTAACTCCTTGCTACAAAACAAACATGTGTGAGTGTCTCAGGAACCGGCAGATGTGATCTGAAACTTAACACCAAGCCTGCTTGATGCATAGATTATTGGGAAAAGGAAAAGACAAGGGGTTTTCATGAACGTGGTGGGTTT
Source organism: Ursus americanus (assembly GCF_024610735.1). Lineage (NCBI taxonomy): Eukaryota > Metazoa > Chordata > Mammalia > Carnivora > Ursidae > Ursus > Ursus americanus. Next base: position 37,083,504 of record NC_142131.1, read on the forward strand.
TTTTCCTGCCCTAGAACCACATCGATCCCCATCTTAAACAGCAAATTGAAGAGTGAACGGATATACTCTAAGCCAAGTTAACTAAAATTAAGTTATTCATCCAAAGTAGGCTGCACAGAACTGAGGCTTTGGGGCCAAGAGAAACTGGGGTCATGAATACTGTGTTATTCGCTTGTTTTTAATACAAGCTGCTCCGTTTGGAAAGGTGAGTTGGGAAGGTGATGGCTCTCTAGGCAGAACACAATATGCCTTCGGCTTCGGGGCTCTGAGCAGCCAGGGTGCAGCACTGCTGATCCCTGTCACAGCATGTCCCTGGTTGCCTGTCGCTCTCACTTTGGCTCAGTTGAGATGGAGCTGGGGTTGGTGCCAGCAAGATCTCCACGATACGTGATACCCACCCCTGCAGGAAAGTCAGCTTACTCCTGGAAAAGCATCACTCATTTTAAAACTTCTCATACAGAAATGCAGAAAACCTCACAAAATAAATGTAGAGTTTAGTCAACTACTAAAGCAGACAGCCTTTTAATCACCATTCAGGTCAGTAAACAGGACTGTGCTGGCAACCTCAGAAACGCCTTCACATGCCCCAGCAGCAAGCCCTTCCGTTCCCCCCCCCCCCCCCGAGTAAGTACCGCTCTGATTTTTAGAGAAGAATTTTTTGGTTTCCTTAGAGTTTTTCACCCAAGTGATAAAAACTATAGCTTAGTCTTGCCTACTAAGAAGAAAAGGTGTATTTTAAGTCTCTTCAAACCCGCAAATACCCCCTAAATCCTTTTCTTTTCCTTATAATTTATCTGTCGAAGAGCTCACGATGTTTGGCCGGTAGTTTGCCCCATCTGGATTTGGCTGACAGTTCACTGCTGGTACATTCCAACGTGTTCTCCTGCACTTGGGATTTCCCACACAGTAGAAGCTGGGTTCTCTCTAGTGCTTGAGTGAAACAAGTCAGAAACCAAAATTCCATCCTTCTCTCTCCCAACCCCCAAGAAAGGGCCCTCCCTCCAAGGTACAGAGTCACTCTCCCTGGGCACCTCACCCCTTTCATGTTTTTATATTCTCTTCCCAGCTTGTCCCACTGCCTGAAACACCGTGCCTGCTTTCTCCACCTAGAAACCCACTACATGGCCCTTAGGGCTCAATTCAAAAGTCACATGTCACTCACAAGTCTGTGAAGTCTTCCCACGAGCCCTCAGCAAAATATGTCACTGGGTCCTGGCCGTGTTCTCTCCCCCTCTATCACAGCACTTGCTAACACCATGTCATAACTGCCTGAACTCTCTCCACCACCCACCATCCCCGCCCCATCCCCCGCGCCTTGAAAGCAGCAACCATCTTAAGTAAGCAGATACTCAGTGTGGTCAACAGCCCTGGATCCCTAACACTCCCCCACTACCCCATGGTCCATAGAGGGGCACTCTCTCACAAGGACCTTGCTTCCTTTCCCAGTGCCTACAAGGTGCTCTGCTCATTTGTTTCCAAACACACAGCATGCTTCCCTACCCTCAACTTCTCTTTTCTTGAGAAGGATTTGTACCCTTGTCCGATCTGAAGTTGGCTTGGAACTTGGCATTCAAAGAGAAGGATCATAGAACACCACCCCATCCCCTGCCTGCCCTGTAGCTCAGCTCAACAGTGCCTACAGCAGAATGCCGCCTTGCTTCAGTCACACCAACAACCAAGGCAAGTAACACTGGCTACACAAGCCCCAGTCACACCCATATTCGGGCAAGATGGGCAAGCCACGAGGGAGGTATTCCCATACCATTCCATTAAACTCTCACCTTCCAAATGTGGCTTCAAAATCACTCCCTACGAACTTTCTCTGATTACCTTGACCCAATTCTCTTAATCTCTCTACTCAATGAGCCTTCATTAATTATGTACCTAGAGATTTTCCTCTAGTCATATGCTCTCACTTTATTATTTTATGAATATGCTTTCATTTCTTTTCGTACGCAGTTCCTTGAGAGAAAGATCTGAATGCACACTGTTCTCTGAACCCCTGGACCATGTTAGTTCACACTTCTGCACGGAGGACAGACCCCATCATTGCCACAGACTGACAGACGTACGTGACTATACAGGTAACCGGACACTTGTAATTCTCAAGTACGAGAACTGAAAGAGCTGAAGGAGAAACGATAAAATTTCCAGGCTTCTGAAGAACATTTTTTTCAAAATGTCTTTTTCTTTTCCTGAATGGTGCTCCTTTTTTTTTTTTTCTTACTAACCCACTGAAATTTGCTCAGCTGTCAATCTCTAGAGCTCTTTAAATAAAGAATTGTTGATCAAGTTTTGACGGTTCAAAGAATTGAGAGTCTTAAATATAATCAATTGTATTACTCTGAGTACTGGTATAGCTACTTGTGATCATCATCAGTAAATGCCCTGGGTCAGTGTTTTCTCAGCAGCTGTAGAGTTTTCACGAATTCTTCCCACAGTCCCCCTGATACAATAATTGTTCCTCTGAAGCAACGAGCCATCCTAATAATGCTGTGGGTCAAATGTGAATTATTTGAATTATTACTTTTTACTTTCCAAAGGGAATATCTTTCAGGTCCCGGACTTACAGATCTGCGACAGTTTAGAGTAAATGTTGATACTTAAGACATTTGGCCAAATTTGGACTGAAGAAACTTATGTCTTCTGATAGAAAGTAGGTCTCCGGAAGACTCAGGTCACCTATTCATTTACCTAAAGTTTTACGAAAAAACAAACAGAGCGTTTGTGTCTCTCGTGTGTGTATGAAATATATTCGAATCGTACTACTCAGGTTAGAGCCCTTTACAATAAGCTGAGGGAAGGACATCACACATTCCAGAAAACTAACGGGAAGTTCCTTGGGATCTTTGCTCATATTTTTTTCAGTCAATAAATTAAGGAATGATCTAGATCCTTTACAGAAAAGATGTGAGGTAGGATTCTGCCATTGTGCACGTTTTCGTGTTCAAATCATTCACTAGTAAATACATAATTAGACTTCACCTATTACTTTTAAAAAGAATTACAGCCTTGATTACACTTACCAAGGTAAAACATATTTTATTTATTCATGGTAAATTTAAGTATTTAAATTGGAAGGTATTTCTTAAAATAAATGAGTGGTCAATTTTGATCAAATGAAAGAATCAATCACACTATTTGTAGTGTGATCTCTCAGTAGCCTGGGCCCCTAGCAACTGGAAGGCTACAGCCCTTGGGCTCTCTTATTCACCTCTGACAGTTTTCTAAACACCCTCCCTCTGTCTTCTCTCTTCTTCCAAAGATGGTGACTACTTGGGTCATTCTGATTTCTAGTGGTAACCACAGCACCCCCCCCCCCCACCGCCCAGGATATTTTATTCCACAAACTTATCTCTTTTCTCCCTCTTTCCATGCTCCCTAAAATAATCAGTCTGACCCTTGTAGTTCTAGATTATTACTATGAGGGAAATAACGAGTTCGGAAAAATCCTAAAAAGTTATACCCATAACTTAAGAAACCAGAAACATTTACAGATTCTTTCTAGACCTGATTGTCCAATACGGTAGCCCCTAGATACATTTAAAGATAAATTTAAATTTATCTATTTAAAGATAAATTTAAATAAATTAATATGAAATGAAATTTAAATTTCAGTTCCTTGGTCTCCCAAGCCCTATTTCAAGTGCTTGATAGCCACAGCTAAGGTATTGGATGACACACAGAATTCCCATCGTCACAGAAAGTTCTATGGGGCAGAGTGCTTTTATAGATTCCCTTCTCTGAAGGAGAGTTCTAATGTTGTGGGGTTTTTTTGTTTGTTTGTTTTGTTTTGTTTTTATTCTATAATGTTTTTCTTTCACCAAAAGTCCTTCTCTCTTGCTGAGGATATCATCCACCTTCAGGCCTCACCAGACCTCCTCCCAAAGGTATGTTCAAGCAGGACAGGCATCCTGTTTCTGAATCAAGTGGATCAGATATGCCTCATCATGAGGTCCATCATGAGTACCTCATACGAATGAATGTTAGGGGAACTCTTGTACCCACAGAGATTTAAGGAAATGGGCAAGCCTGAAGGAGCTTCGTCTTCCGCAAAAAGGTAGGTAGAGACCAGGGAAGGGACAGTGAAGCAACTGAGGGAGCCGGTCAGAGATTCAGATACAGTACTCTGTCTCTTCTTAGGAGAGGAAATTTAGAATTCCAGTAATACCTCACTGTGTGCAACACTCAATGGTGTGTAAACAAATAGGTAAAGAACGGAAGTGCACAATGACAAGAACCCTGCAGTGAAAATGCAAAAATCCTTTTTCAAGTGTAAAGTGCCAACCATTTAAACAATCAAGGCTTTCAAAAAGAAACCCGGGTGCACCTGTAAAGCAAGAGCCCCAAGGCTGGAAGCATTTTACTAACACAAAGGACTTTTCCATCGACTGTTCAGGCTGTGAGGTCCTTACAGGCCAGTCTTCAAACCTGGCTGTCTCCAGCCGAGCACTGAGCCGGATACACCACGGGCACCAGGATAGTGTTGTTGAGTGTTTCACAAACACATGTATTTCTAACTTTGGCTCCTTCCTTCTACTGTCATCCTCCTAACAATTGTGGATGTATAAACACCATGGATTGCTGAGCCAACTCATGTGTCTCATTTCCTTTCATCAGCCTCATTGTTTTTCTATTTGCTCGATTTCCCACGAAAACTTCCTTGATTCTTCCTAACAGCTCTGCAGAGCCACGCAATGTTCTTCTTCATTAGTTCAGCCTTACCATGTCATCTATTGGTCCCATTTCTTCCCGGGCAACCTCCCTCCTGACATCCCCTGTTTTTGTCCAGTCAGACCTGGTTCACACCCAGGCTACTGTAAATGGTTGACTGGGGCTTCTCTTTCACTGCTTACCTAGGACCCATTTCCTGGACTCTCATCCTGTCCTACCTTGATTTACTTCCTTATTTTGCTACAGAACATTCCCTAGTTGTTTTTTTAACACAGGATAAGTGGAATATAAGTGTCTGAAATTGTCTTTACCCTCACATTTGATTGGTAACTTAGTAGCGTTAAGAATTTTAGGCTGACAGTCACTTTTACTCGGATTTTGAAGGTCTTGCTCCATTGCCTTCAAGATTTCTATACTGATGATGAGAAGCCTGATGTCATTTTGACTCCTGATCTTTTGTATGTGATCCACTTTTTTCCTTCTTTAATATACCCTGATATGGATCTTTCTGAAATTGTTATTATTCTTTGGGCAGTGAACTTGATGGACACTCTATGTCTAGAGATGTAGTCCTTCAGTCCTGGGAATTATTACATCCTTTTTCTATGAAATTGGTTGAAAATGTGAATAAAACAAAGTGGCTTGACTTTCCCACAGGTAAGAGGGAATTCTTTGCTGCCTTTGGATCCCAACTGAAACATTTGCTCTTCCTTGGTCTTGAGCTTATGGATGGGCCTTTGGCTGGGAACTATGCCATTGGTTTTCCCGGTTCTCGGGTCTTCGGACTCACGCTAGAACTACACCATTGGTTCTTTTGGGTTTCCAGTTTGCTAACTCACCCTGCAGATCTTGAGACTTGCCCACCTCTATGAGGGTGTGAGCTACTTCGTTAAAAGTCATCTCTTTATACACAAACACACTCTATTGGTTCTGTTTCCCTGGAGTCCTCTGATCAGTACAATTGCTCCTGTGTGAGGGGGACACACTAAAATGCTGCTTTGAAAACTCTGGCTCTGGGCAGGGCTTTTTGACTAGAGGGTTTCACTGTCAACACTTGCAGTTCTTTCTTCTGCAGCTCTTCAGTCTTCCCAAGGAAGCATCTTCTAATCTTCTGCCTCAGGAAGTATAAATGTGGTAGATGGGTGGAGGAAGAGCCAAAGGGTCTGAGAATTCAGTATTTTCAAGATGCATCTTGAAAATTGCATCTTCATGATGCAAGATGCTTAGGCTCTGATGCACTAAGTCATGCATTGCAGTTAATGATGGAACTGCTCTCCTACGCATTAAAAAAGCACTGTGTACCATCCTTGGAAGAACTGAAGGAATGGTCACTCAAACTATTCTCTGTAGGACTTAATTCTCTTGCAGAATCCCACATGAGAACAGCCAGTAACAACTGCATGTCAACACTCTCAGGGTCTCTCCTGGTTGTCAGCCCCACAACTCACCCACCGTCTTACAAGTCCTACAGTTACTGGGGTTCTGCACAGGACATGCTTGCCCCTCTGTAGGCACTTAGATTGAAGCCTCCTCTTTTTTTTTTTAAGATTCTTATTTATTTGAGACAGAGAGTGTGAGAGAGAGCACCAGCTGGGGGTGGAGCTGAGGCAAAGGGAGAAGCAGACTCCTCACTGATCAGGGAGCCTGACGTGGGGCTGAATCCCAGGACCCAGGGATTATGACCTGAGCTGAAGGCAGGTGCTTAACTAACTGAGCCATGCAGGCACCCCCTGACTCTTCTTAATCAGATACCTCCACCCGCCTGCTTTCAATCTTTTAGCAATTCATTGCTATTGCACATTCCTTGTTGTCTCCATGCTTCTAATCTGGCTTTCTGGCTTAAAAGCATTTTATTCCCTTACAGTCGTTTTGGTGGAATTTATAGGATAAGAGATGACTCAATGTATCGATTTACCATGATAACCCAGAAGCCCAGGTATTCTGAGTACATGATTAATACTCTAACTAGGATTATGTAATTTATCACCCAAATGAGGACATCACTAAGAGTGAAAGGGACTCTAAAAATAATTACTACTACATAATTTTACACACTTTTTATTAACTAACAAATTGGTATTATATTAGTGGATCTATAAGAAAGTGGATCTAATCTGGGGTGCTTGAGTGGCTCAGTTGGTTAAGGGTCTGCCTTCAGCTCAGGTCATGATCCCAGGGTCCTGGGATCAGCCCCATATTGGGCTCCCTGCTTAGCAGGGAGTCTGCTTCTCCCTTTCTCTCTGCTCCTCCCCCTGCCTGTGCTCTCCCGCTCATGCTCTCTCTCTCAAATAAATAAAATCTTAAAGAAAAAGTTCTAATCTATTTTCAGATTTAAAAACTTTCTAGAACATTTTAATTAATATATCTAAAATAAAATTACATACCCATGTACATTAAAGTAAAAATTTTAACAATTCCTTATATTGATTATCTGAATATTTAAAGACTGAATAAAGATTGGGGGAACATTTTCATTTAATCCATTTTTTTTGGGTCATATCTCTTTCTAGTAACATGTCACAGTTACTTTTCTGAATATACTTTTTTTATCGTATAACTCTCAGGTGTACAACATTAAATTCAACATCTGTGTACACTACAAAGTGATTATCCCCAAAACTCTAGTTACTATCCATCACCCTATACTCCTTCACCCCTTTTGCATATCCCCCCAACTCCCTCCCTCTTTGGTAACCACTGATCTGGTCTGTGAATTTGTTTCGTTTTGTTTCTTCACTAGGGGTTTTTTGTCTGTTTTGGGGGGGTTCTTTCTGTTTGGGGGTATTCTTTATTTTTTTTAGATTCTAAATGAGTGGAATCATATGGTATTTGTCTTTTTCCTTCTGAGTTAATTCACTTAGGATAATAATCTCAAGGTCCATCCACGTTTTCCCAAATGGCATCGATGGACGATTAGGTTCTCCCATATCTTGACTATTGTAAATAATGCTTCCACGAGCACAGGGGAGCATTTATCTTTTCAAGGTCTTGTTTTCATTTTCTTTGGATACCCAGTAATGGAATAACTGCATCACATGGTAATTCCATTCTTAATTTTTTGAAGATTCTCCATACTGTTTTCCATAGTGGTTATAGCAATTTATAATCCTGCCAACTTTGCACAAGGGCTCCTTTTCTTCATATCCTCTCCAACTTGTTAATGCTTGTCTTTTGATACTAGCACTCTGGCTGGTGTTAGATGATATCTCACTGTGGTTTTGAGTTGCATTTCCTTAATAACTCATAAGGTTGAACATCTTTTCACGTGCCTGTTGGCCATCTATATATCTTCTTTGGAAAAATGTCTATTTAGATCCTCTGCCCATTTTTAAATTAGGTTGTTTGCTTTTTTTGTTGTTGAGTTGTAGTTCTTTGTGCATTTTATTTATTAACTGCTTATTGGATGTATGATTTGCAAATATCTTCTCCTATTCAGTAGGTGGCCTTTTCATTTTGATGGTTCCTTTCATTATACAGAAGCTTTTGTTTAAAGTATAATTATTTAGTATAGTTATTTTTAAAATTTTCCTAACATTTACTGTAACATTTTCAATATTATATTTATAGTTACCAAATTTGCAATTGTTGACCCCATCAATTGACTTTTCTCTCTAGGCCATAATATTTTAAGTGAGAAAATACACTCTGTATAGGGGTTCAGGTAGATGGGAAGTTCATTGCAAATTCCACTAAATGGAAGGTATTGTCACTTCTCCTTTTTTTTTTTTTTAAGGTAGGCTCTACACCCAACACAGCACTTGAACTCACGACCCTAAGATTAAGAGCTGCATGCTCTACCGAATGAGCCAGCCAAGTGCCCCCTCAATTTTACATTTTAAAATTGAAATGTTTAAATATCTGAGCCCCATATTTTCACATGTACTTCCTTTTTGACTCAATTCAGAGTAATTTTCCTTGACCATTTTATAGGATAAAACTTGTCAAATATATTGTCTCTGTTTATTATTAAAGTGATTTTTATGAAAAGAAATGCTTTTTCATGAATGAAATGCAACCAATATTTAAAGGACTCCTTTACAAAGTAATATAATACTATCATGGGTCACTCATGTGGACGTGTAGTTCTCCAAAGGCTCAAGATTTTGATGATGGACAGTAAAGACAGAACAAGTACAGCCAGACTGAAATATCTTTCTAAATTCAGCACCAGCTTTGTCACAAAAAAAAAAGAAAATTTGTAGCTCAGTTCCTTTATGCATATATAACAATATTTGTAAATCTTAACTACAACTTCTATTTTTATTGGTAGAGTACTGCAACTTGTTTGAACACACAATTATGAATTATGCATGTATACAATCAATTCCAAATACATTTCTGCTCCATAGTTTCCCAATTTAGTAAGAACATTGTTATTGCTATGATTTTGTGCCTTACCAAAATTTGTATTTGTACAAAAACAAATCATGTTCTCTTCAATGTTAAATCTCTGAACCGTATTTATAAGTGAAATTCACTATGATGTCAGATATTTCAAATTCAACATAATGAATTTCTAAAAAGCTTTACTTTGACTCCATCAATTTTATGGAAAAAATGACGCCTTATTGATATTAATGGATTTTGTCTGAAGCATCTGATGTCATGGACTTAAAACAAGCATTAGTTTTCTGTTTGCAAATTCTTTCTTTGTTAATGGACACAACACATTGCCAGTTATTGCTTCATTTGTACATGTACAAGAGAATGTGCAATTAAAAATCAGAGAAATTGGGGCGCCTGGGTGGCTCAGTCGTTAAGCATGTGCCTTCGGCTCAGGGTGTGATCCCAGAGTCCTGGGATTGAACCCCACATCAGGCTCCTCGTCTGAGAGCCTGCTTCTTCCTCTCCCACTCTCCCTGCCTGTGTTCCCTCTCTCACTGGCTGTCTCTCTTTCTCTCTCAAATAAATAAAATCTTAAAAAAAAAAAAGAGAGAGAGAGAGAGAGAAATTAACTTATAACAACAGTCATTTTATCCAAAGAAAAGTCATACTTCGCAAAGTGATGTATAAGCATACTTTCTGCAGCTTTACATGTTGAATTCTTTAAACATGATATTCTTAGAATAACTACCAACTTTTCAAGTAGATTTTCATAGTTCTTCAGCAAATTTGTGTCTATTTTTCAGTGAACAAAGATGTCACCACTGACTGCATGGTGAATGGTAACATTTTTTTTTTTGCTCACATCACGTTTTTTGAGAAACCAAAATTCAGTTTTTAATTTTTCATTAAACATGTGCACTTAAAAAGCTCATTGCTTAGACAAAATAGGGGCATAAGGAATTCCAAAAGCCCACTCTTCCATACAAGCAATGAAAGAACTGACAAAACCATAACCAACTTTTGTGGATCATTGGAAACTAACCAAAGGCTAGCAGCAACCCCCAGAAGTACTTATTCAAGAAAAGTGGCTGAATCTCAATAAGAACAGTGAGGCTTGTGGCATCTTAACTTACTTTGTTATGGTTTCCTAGTCCCTAGCTCAACAGTAGCCTTGAAAATTACCTTCTACCTTCCTGGTAACAGTGGAGCAGAGAGCAGACAGGCATCAATTGCAAATTGTCCTTAGCTGATCTAGCTGGTGGCTCTTGGAAGGAGCTTCTCAAAAGCTCCTGACCTGACTGGTACTCTCATCTTGTGCTAAAGCAAGTGGGTCAAGACTCTGTGGAAAATACATATAGGCAAATATTGTAGTCCCTGTTGCCTAATGAAATAAGTAACCACTGGAACAAACAACAGATGAACCAAAAAAGACTTGGGAGGAAAGTCTTGGAGTGAGATGTTTAAAAGAAAAAGAAAAAGAAAAAAAAAAAACGTAAGGGCTTAGAAAGCTCTGACATATTCCAGGGAATTTAGGAAGTCATACACATGCCTAGGTCATGCTCAGGTTCAGCTGTGTTCAGGCTCAGGAAAGATGGGAGAAGGCTCTAGGCCCTCACCTCTGAATGACTTTGAGGCCTGGAGAAGCAAGAAGTGAAGGCTGAGACAGGGTTGTTTACTTCTGGCTAAGTGTTCAGGGCATGCCCCATCACAAAGACCCTCTGCAAAATTTCTTTCGTTCTAGGCATTGAAGGAAATCCATATCCCATCATTACCTAAACACTAAGCCAAGGCTATTCAGGGACCTTAGCCAAAACAATCACGAGAAAGAACAAAGCTGGGAAAGTCACACCTCCTGGTTTCAAAACTTACTACAAAGCTATAGTAATAAAAATACTGTGGTACTGGCATAAGGATAGACTTGAGCAATCAACTCTTATAACCATGGTCAACTGATTTTTGAAAAGGATGTCAAGACCATTCACTAGAGAAACAACAGCCTTTTTAACAAACAGTGCTGAGACATCCAGATACCTCTATGCAAAAAAAAAAAAAAAAAAAAGAATTTGGGTCATTAGCTCACAGCATAAATAAATACTAACTCAAAACAGATAAAAGATTTAAATCAAAGAGCTAAAACTATAAAAGCTTAGAAGAAAACATATATGTAATTCTTCATGACTTCAGACTGGGCAATGGTTTCTTAAATATAATGCCAAATCAAAAACAACACAAGAAAAAAACAGATAAATTGGGCTTTATCAAAATGCAAAGCATTTGTGCATCAAAGAATGTTATCAAGAGACTAAAAAGACAACCCCCAGAATGGAAGAAAAAAATTGTAAATATCTGTTACAGGTCTAACATCCAGACATATTATGAACCCTTACAACTCAATAATAGAAAGATAAACTACCCAATTAAAAAATCAGCAAGGGACTTTGTCACATATTGCTCCAAGAGAGATACAAATGGTCAATGTGCACATGAAAAGATGCTCAACATCATTCATTAGTCATTATGTAAATTCAAATTAAAACCACAAATGAGATACCAGATCACACCCATGAGGATGGCTACAACCAAACAGCAGACAATACCAAGTGCTGACAAGGATGTGGAGAAGTTGGGTCTCTCTTACACCCCTGGCAGGAATGTAAAATGGTGTAGCTACTTTGGAAAACAGTTTGGCAGCTCCTTAAAAAGTAACCTTATGATCCAGCAATTCCACTCCTATGTATACATCCACAAGAATGAAAACATAGGTATACGTAATTGCTTGTACAGACAGACCTTTTTTCACTCTGCAGATAATTGCATTTGTTACAGATTGAAGGTGTGTGGGAACCTTGTTTTGAGCAAGTCCATTGGCACCATTTTCCTAACAGCATTTGCTCACTTTAAGTGTTTGTGTCATATTTTGATAATTTTCACAATATTTCAAACTTTTTTATTGTTCTTCTATTTCTTATGGTGATCTATAATCGGTGACCTCTCTTGTTACTATTTTAATTGTTTTGGGGGTGCCATGTACTGTTCCCATAGAAGACAGTAAACTTAATTGATAAATGTTGTGTGTAGTTCTGACTGCTCCAACATTCTGCTGTTCCCTCATCTCTCTCCTCTTCCTCAGGCCTCCCTACCCTCTGAGACACAACAACATAGAAATTAGGTCCATTAATAACCCTACAATGGTAAGTGTTCAAGAGAAAAGAAGGATTACACATCTCTCACTTTCAATCAAAAACTAGAAATGATTAAGCTTAGTGAAGAAAGCATGTCACACATCACAATAGGTCTAAAACAAGGCTTCTTAAAGGAAATTAAAAGTGTTACTCCAAATTACACACAAGTGATAAGATAGCAAAACAGCCTTACTGCTGGAGAAAATTTTAGTGGTCTGGGTGGAAGATCAAACCAGTCACATTTTCTTAAATGAAAGCCTAATCCAGAGCAAGGTCCTCTCTTGAATTCTATTAAGACTGAGAGGGGTGAATGAGCTACAGAAGACAAATCTGAAGCTGGCAGAGTTTGGTTCATGGGGTTTAAGGAAAGACACCATCTCCACAGCACAAAAATGTAAGGTGAAGCAGCAAGTGCTGACACAGAAGCTGCAGAAAGTTAACCAGAAGATTGAGCTACACTACACAGCAGATTATCAGTGCAGATGAAACAGCGTTCTATGGGACAAAGATGCTATCTAGGACTTTCATAGCTAGAGAGGAGAAGTCAATGCCTGGCTTCAAAGATTCAAAGCACTAGTTTCACCATTCTGAAAATCCTAGGGCTCTTAAAAATTATACTAAATCTACTCAGCCTGTGCTCTACAAATGGAACAATAAAGTCTGGATGACAGCACACCTACAACATGTTTTATTGAATAGTTTAAGCCCACCGTTGCGACCTACTGCTCAGAAAGAAGAGACTCCTTTTAAAATATTACTGCTTGTTCACAATGCACCTCATCACCCAAGAGCTCTGATGGTGATGTACAGGGAGATTAATGTTGTCTTCATCCATTCTGCAGTCCATGGATCAAGGAACCATTTTGACTTTCAAGTCATTATTTAAGAAGTACATTTCATAAGGTTTTAGCTGCCACACGTAGGGATTCTTTGAATAGACCTCGGCAGAGTAAACTGAAAATCTTCTGTAAAGGATTCACCCTTCTAGATGCTATTTAGAACATTTGTGATTAATGTAAAAAAGGGCAAAATATCAACAAACAGGAGTTTGTTGGAAGTTGATTCCAACCCTCATGGAGGACTTTGAGGGGTTCAAGACTTGAGTAGAGGCAGCAAGTACAGATGTGGTGGAAACAGCGAGAGAACTAGGATTAGAAGTGGAGCCTGAAGATGGGACTGAATTGCTGCAATCTCATGCTACCACTTTAATAGATGAGGAGTTGCTACTTACAGGTGAGCAAAGAAAGTCATTTCTTGAAGTGGAATCTATTCCTGGTAAGATGCTGTGAAGATTACTGAAATGACAACAAAGGCTATAGATTATTACATAAACTTAGTTGAGAAAGCAGTAGGAGGGTTTGAGAGGATTGACTCCAATCCTGAAAGAAGTTCTACTAAGGGTAAAATGCTACCCAACAGAATCACAAGCTACAAGAGAAATCAGTTGTGAAAGGAAGAGTCCATTGATATGGTAAACTTCACTCTTGTCTTATTTTAAGAAGTGGCCACAGCCACCCCAGGCTTCAGCAACCACCTCCTGACCACTCACTCAGCAGCCATCAACAGCGAAACAAGACCCTCCACCAACAAAAAGGTAGCAACTTGGTGAAAGCTCAGATGATAGTTCACAATTTTTAATAATAAAGTATTTTTATTTATTTTTTCAAGATTTTATTCATTTATTTGAGAGAGAGAGTGAGCATGAGTGAGAGGGAGAGGCAGAGGGAGAAGGAGACTCCCCCCTGAGCAGGGAGCCCGATGTGGGGCTCAATCCCAGGACCCCAGGATCATGACCTGAGCCAAAGGCAGATGCTTACCTGACTGAGCCACCCAGGTGCCCCAATAATAAAGTATTTTCAAATTAAGGTATATACATTATTTTTTTAGACATAGTGCTCATGCACACTTACTAGAGTACACTGGAGTGTATGTAAATATAACTTTTATGTGCACCAGAAAACCAAAAAATTCATATGATTCACTTCATTGGAATATTTGTTTTACTGCAGTGGTCTGGAACTGAACTTGCAATGTCTCTGAAGTATGCCTGTACATAAATGTTCATAGCTGCATTATTTATAATAGCCATTGGTAAAAACACAAATGTCCACTAACTGATGAATGGATAAACAAAACGTGGTATACCTATACAATGAAATATTATTCAGCTATAAAAATGTATAAAGCACTGATACCTACTACAACAGAGATGAACCTGAAAAAAAACATTATGTTATATAAAAGAAGCCAGACACAAAATCCCTCATATTCTGTGACTCTACTTAAAATATCCAGAAGAGGCAAATCCATGAAGACACAGTAGATTGATGGTTACCAGACAATAGAAGGAGAGGGAAAACTTGGAAGTGACTGCTAATAGGTACAAGGGTTTCTTTTTTGAGTGATAGAAATGTTCCAGAATACTAGTTATGATTGCACAACACTGTGCATATACCAAAAACCATTGAATTTGGCACTTTAAATTTGTTGGGTTGGTGAGTTTTATGTGGATTTTTATCTCATTAATAACAATAAAGCTCCTGCAATGACAAGATTTTTTTGTAAAATAAAGGGTGTTGCCAAGCAATAAAATAAACTAACATTGGTTTGTATCATATAATAAATGAGAGAAATGTTGCAACAAAAGCATTCCAACAATCTTCTCTGTATGCCCTGTGGCAGGATCATTCAGCCTGTTTTCTAGACTTATCTGTGGTACAACCTCTAACTTTCTCAATTTCCCACTGATCCTCATGCCAACTAGCCTGGAGGCCTTGACCTTTGCTGCTAGAGGCTGTGGCACCACTGGCTGGTACATTACGGTCCAGCTAGAGTAACAGGGCCAATCACTTTCATCAGAATCACGGGCTGATATGAGCAAGCTGACCTTCACTACTCGCATTCCTAAGCACTTGCTTTTATCAATAAACGTCCTGCTTGCTGTCCTTGAAAGGGAAATGTTAGTCGACACTGTATCTAAAAAAGTTCAAGAAAAGAGAGGTTACTGCTGGTCATCTTTATATTTAACTATGTGTTAAAACAAGAACTCAGAAAAATAAACAAACAAACAAACAAGTAAACAAGAACTCTGTTCAGTGCAGGGATATCTCACACACTACTAGATGAGACCTGGGCAGAAGCTGGAAGTGCAAAGTGGAGGTCTACCCAACTCATCCCAGCTTATTTTAACACCATTATTATGATAAGGTTTTGTTGCAAACAAAAACAAAAAACCTGGAACACACACTAAATAAGAAGGGATGTTAGGAAAAGCAGTTAATCTGGACTTACCAGTCAGATCAGGACCTATGTCATTTTAACTCTCCTGCAAGCCACTGCAGGGTAAGTGGCACAGAAATCAGGTCCTACAGAGATCTGACATGGAAATCATGTCTGGCCTCCAAAAGGTTCATATTTTGGGCTATCGTGTAATTGTAACAGGTAAAGACAGGGAGGAAAGACGATCTGGGAGGAATGAAAAATGGGCACAAGAGCAAAAAGTACATTTAGAAAGAAACAGAACTTCCTCCAGGGTTCATCTATTACTGATCATTTACCTAAGTCATGTTTTAGATTACCTATATTTCCCATATTTTCAGGCTGTCTATATACAAACTATGCCTACATACTGCTGACATTATCTCTCTTATGGGTTAGTGCCTTTTTTTCAAAATAAGGAGAAGAGTAAGGAAAAAAAAAGAATTAGACATCTTACAAAAGCAGGGGTGCTTTCTCTACCTTCTAGTAAACGTATAAAGTCCCCTACATACTAAACAAATGAATAACCTTCAATGGTAAGCGATAATCTTTACAACCTTTAAAACCCCTATAAAAACATTTACTTCTTAAAAAACAAAACAAAACAAAAAACTCATCCCATTAGGTTAAATAAAAGATTTAGCACCAAATCAGATGAAGTATCACAATGAAAGAAGCTCAGATGGAGTGTAGTCCATGTACTTCCCCACCCTGCCCATGGTGACAACTTCGTCTGGCTTTCTCAACTTCTATACGGAGCCACGACTCCATTACAGAAAGCACTAAGTGCCCAGAGCCTTTCCTCTTCCTCCTCCCTGCAGATGTCTCCAGAGCCTTTGCTACCATAGAGACAAATAGTAGCTGCTCGGTTTACCAGATACATTTGACTGTGTTTTCAGTCTACAGTCTCAAAGTCCTGACTGCTAAAATTTGGCATTTCCAAAATTTTGCCAGAAATGTATGCAAACAACCACTTTTTATAATTTTTACAGTTTGGGTAAAAATAATTCAGTTTCCAGAATAAGACTAGTCACACAGAGTTTTACACAAATACTCCTAAATTCATCTTTTGTCCTCTACATTATCCCCAGTCCTTCTTACCCTCAAGGGTATCACTCTTTGAGAAAAGCAGTTTCCTGCAGGAATCAAAGTGTGTTAGCAACCATCACTTTACAGGAAGAAATATTTTGGACATAAAGGTGTGGCTTGTTTGTATTTCGGTTGGTTGTTTATATTCTTTGCAGCAGGGAACTATTATGGATCCCAAACATTTTTCATCTACTATTCAGCTGACTGATTTTCATGGAGATTACAAATCTTTGGAAGATAAATTTAGAATATGGGATGAGCTTCCTAATTAGAAGATCTGAGCTAAAATCAGTATTTTAAAATTTATTAGACACTAAAATGAGGCTTTTCAAGTATGAAACAAATGGAGGAACTATGTGCTGTATCTACACAATCTTGAAACACCCACGCACTTAAGCCACTTCTGAGAGAGAAAAATTCTATTAAATCAATTGCTGTGTTTCTTTAGATCAGAACATGAAATAGAGGCTCTTGTCCCAGCAAAGAGATAAGACTTGGAATTCTATTGTCAAGAAAATTCGTATGTATCAGCAAGGAAGCTAAAAAATGAAAAGATAAATATTTATTTTGAAAGTCAGAAGTAATCTATATAAAACAGTTTAGAGTTAGTAAAGCTCGAGGTAGCCCTAGACACTTGGAACCCCATGTCAGACTTCTGCTCCTGGTAGGGGCCAGCAGCTGGCTAGAGGGAAGGAAGGAACCATTCAGCTTGGAAGGCAACTATTTTTTTTATATTGTTTTAAGAAAAATTTAATATGAAAATTAGATTTATGAGAAGAGGGTCATGAAAAGTTGAATAGTGTCTTCCAGGAGAAAACAGAATGGCTGTTTATAAGAACAAGACTTGCTATTCTCAAGGATGAAATCTCAGCCTGAAATTACACACAAGGTTATGGCTGCAGACTGCCGTGGGCTGAGTCACTGAGCTGCCTGAGTCAAGGTCAAGCTGAGAGTGAAGCACTCTGGACTGTGCCGGGAGTTAGAGCCCTTTCCTCAGAAAACTGAGAGAAGGCAGGTTTAAATGGAGCATTTTCTGAAAGAAGGAGGGGACCGTTTCTCAGTAGTTAAAACCAAAGGCAGAATTATTCTCTATTATCTGAGGTCCACTGGATATCTCTAATCCTCTCTGCAAATGTATTTCTCCTGCTTTCTTATTCTGTGAGCTCTTAGGAGCAGAGTGCAGAGGACCAAGGCCCGAGGCTCACATGGATGCCTGGGGTGCAAATTCCTAAAGACCAGCATGCCCCCAAAGGGTAAGGTAGTGGAGATGTTGCTGCCCCTATTCTGGATCAGTCACCAACGAAAGGACACGTTCTTTAGTGCTACCAGCTTTGAAGGGGCTGCTGAGTCTCCTGTGGTTTCCTTAAAGCTAAATACAGTCTAACTCCCTTCAGTACGGAGATGCAGGCCTAAAAAATCCCAGCTTTTCAAGCTCTGCCAAAGCTAGGTTTTCCATTTTGCATTAGAAATAAGAATTTAAACCTCAATTAAACCTTGAAGCGCTTCTGCACTTAGCACTTGGAGTCTGATTTCTAATCAAGGCCACTAGAATTAATGCCATCCCATTCTTGGGTTTGCAGCTGTGATCACGGATGAATTGGAGCCAGAAACACACACCTGGCACAAGTCCCTGTAATAAGACTGAGCACCTTTCCCTTTCAGAAACAGGCCAAGGAGATACCTGCTCTCCCCTGCTAGGGCTCCACACTGATTCCCTGAACAGCCCATCTTGAGAAAGGCACAGCAATTTGAAAAGGTGAGATTACATAGGCATAAACGCAGATCAGTGCCATATGTTGAAAAGCCTTTGTTATTTATGTCTGAACCAGAGGCTTCTATCCCCTGCATTATATTTGCAATCAATCATTTTTAGCCCTTTTTCCTGATGCAATGTCAATTTAATAAAAGAATTGTGCTTCCTTTTTTCTTCATGATTATGAAAGCTCTCATGACCAAATAACCTCACTATTTCATCTCAGAAAGGTTCCCCTTGGAATTAATTACTTTGAAATTAAAGTATTCCTGAACATACAGCTCCTTTCACAAACATCATTGGCACTTCTTCCTAACAGATCATCTTCCGTAAGTGAATCGAACTTTCACCATGATGTCACTGAGACAAATTAGAGCAATAAAAATACATGGTGAACCATTACAAGGTAACGTGGACAACCACTTCAAGCCAGTTTTCAAATGTTATTATTACTTTACATTGTAAAATGGATTTTAAAATATCCTACTGTGAAATTAAACCTGAGATTTGAAAATGGACATAGGAGATTCATGAAATTCTACCTTGAGAGTACAGACATCATCAGCATTGTGTGAAGGTATTATCATTTTTAAAAAATACTACTGAGGTATATACATATATTGCTTTTTTGAAAGTCTAGAGATGAGTAAATCTCAAATAAGGCAACTCTGAAATAATAAAACCCATCCCCCAAGCTACCAATAAACACATCTCCCGCTATTTCATTTTCTGCCTAATTCTTCCTTTCTTTACACACCACCCTGGTATGCCCCTCTTCCACTGTTTTCTAATGAAAACCCATCTTCACAATTTTTCCTTTTGAAAAAAGCTGTGGTCAAATATGCATAAAATTACCATTTTAACCATTTTTAAATGTACAGTTCTGTGGTAAGAAGTACATTCCCACTGAATTTATCACCACCACCTTCCATCTCCAGAACTTTTTCATCTTCTCCAACTGAAACTCTGCCCATGAAGCACAAACCTCTCCCCCTCCCTCCAACCCCCCTCCAACCCCCATTCTACTTTCTGCCTCTAAGAACTGGACTCCTCTAGGTGTCTGATGTAAGTGGAATCATACAATATTTATCCTTCTGTAACTGGCTTATTTCACTTAGCATCATATCTTCAAGGTACATCTGTGTTGTAGCATATGTCAGAAGTTCCTTCCTTTTTGAGGCTGAATATTCCATTGTATGTACTTACCACATTTTACATATCCATTCATTTATTAATACACACTTGAGTTGCTTCTACCTTTTGGCTCTTGTCAATAATGCTACTATGAGCGTGGCTGTGCAAATGTCAGTTCAAATCCCTGCCTTCGTTTATTTTGATTATCTGTCTAGAAGTGGAATTGCTTCATCATATAATATTTGTATTTTGAATTTTTTGAGGAATCACCATACTGTTTTCCACAGGGGCTTCTCCATTTCACATTCCCCCCAGCAAAGCGCAAGAATTCAATTTCTCCATATTCTTGTCAATACTTGTTCTCTGTTGTTATTTTTTTATAATAGCCATCCTAATGGGTGTGAAGGGCTAGCTCGCTGTGGTTTTGACTTACATTCACTAATGACTAGTGATGTTCAGCATCTTTGTATGTGCTTATTGGCCATTTGTATGTCTTCTCTGGAGAAATGTCCATTCAAGTTCTTTGTCCATTTTTAAATGTTTTTTTCCTTGTAGTTTAATTGTAGTTCTTTATATAATGTCGATAATGCCCTTTATCAGATATGACTTGCGAATTTTTCCTCCCATTCTGTATGTTGTCTTCATTCTTGTTATTTTCCATTGACATACAAAGCTTCTTAATTTTGATGAAATCCAATTTACTTATTTTTACTTTTGTTGTCTGTGCTTTTGGTATCATATCTAAGAAATCCTTGCCAAATCCAACATTGTAAAAATTTTCCCTGTTTTCTTCTAAGAATTTTAGAGTTTTAGTCTTACATGTAAGTCTTTGGTCCAATTCAAGTTAATTTTTGTATATGCTGTAAGGTAAGAATCCAACTTCATTTTTTTCTTGTGGATTTCCTGTTCTTAATTATTTCTCCTCCCTCAACTCATCCTGGGCACCAAACTCATTCTGTATTTTCTCCCCTTCCCCACTGATTCTCTACTTCCTTGACTTGTACATAATATTTCAATTTTGCTTTTCATCCTAGATAAATCTGCTTTCATCTGTTGTCTTAGAGTATTAATTTGTCAAAGGAAGGGAAAGAGTTTTGTATTTCTATAGTACTCAAAATCAAACCCTTTCTTCATAAATGCTTTTGTTCATGGTGATATCTCAATCAGGGTTCAGTAGGAACAAACAGAAATGACTATAGTTAAGTAGGAACAGATTTAATACAGAAGTTTGCAAATTCCCAAGAAAGGCTAGAATACTGGGAGTAGGCTGGGCCTCCAAGAACAACTTTGCAGATCCAGCCATCAAGGAAGTTGCCGCTTCAGTCTTGAAGGTAGGGACTCAGAAGGCTCCAAATGAACATGAGAGGCCAAACCTCTCATGTGGACAAAAGAACAAGGGTCTTTTTAGATAGCAGAAAAAGCACCCTAAATAGCACCCTCACCTGATCTAGGAATCAGAAAGCTGTCACTGCTGCTGCAACTGAAGCTCTAAGATTATACCAATGTCCGCTAGATCTGAACTGGGCAAAAAAAAAAAAAAAGATATTCCATAATCTACCTCTCAACACCCATGAAGCCAGTGACCAGACACTGGAATCTTGCTGCAGAGAAACCCAGTGCCTCCTCAAGTGTGTACACCAGCAAAATAGTGCAAAAACAGAAGAAATCTTTCCAATCTGTCCAATACATCACTTGTGCCTTTCAAATCTCATTTGGGTGCATCTAGTTAAAGAAACCTAAATCTATTCGAGAACCTTAAATGTAAGGGAGTTTAACAAAATGCCAGTTGTAGCTTCCAGCCTTTGAAGAATAGGAAAGCAAACTAAGAAAGAAAAGTTGCATGCAATCTCCCATATTGCCTACCATGATGAAGATGATGATGACAAGGACACTTAAATCTATATCTAGATAAATACATACGTGTGCGCACGCACACACACACACACACAGAGTAGTGGCTGTCACTGCCATATAAACGGTCAGTTCACTAAAAACTGGGAACCATGTTTGTTACCTGGGGCCACGCAGTTGGAAATCTTTACTACTTTGTTTTTAAATTTTTCTTCCAGTTGAGTCAGTATCATCCTGCAAATAGAGAGCACACACAGAAAGAATCCAACCATCCCTTCCCTCATAAAATACTCTTCTATTTCCATTGTTCTCTTTCTACCAGCCTCATTTTTATTGATCCTGAGTTGATTCAGATTGAAGACATGCACTTTTTTTTCTTTTTTTTTTTTTGGTCAAGATCCACTGAGAATTTCATCTCGTGTGTTAACTGAAATGTTGGGTATGGGACTGTGAGGTATAAGAGCTACAGCGCTGGCTTCAGGTACAATTAGACTCAGGGATCAAATAATTCATTTCAACTGTTTTTCACCATCCCTTGGCTGAGCCTCTTGCTCCATTGGCTTAATGCTCAAACTGCATGGTGACCTCTGACAGCTTGAGCTCTCACTCTGTGGTGGTTAAATGCTCATAGCAGCTAAAACCTCTCATGTGGACAAAAGAACAAGGGTCTTTTTAGATAGCAGAAAAAGCAAGAGTCTTTGCAAAGCTCTCTCAAAGGGCTGAGGTTCATTCTAATTGGATCAGATTGGGCCACACGCATGTCTTGAATCAATCACTGTGGCCAAGGAAATGGGATACAATAATTGGTTTAAACCATGATCATATGTTCCACCTCTAAAACTTGGGATAAAGACCTCCTCCCCATCCCCAACAGACTGCATAGATCCAGGATGGAGGGGTAGATTTCCCATCTCCAAAGTCAGAGACCGTAACCACAAAAATAATTGAGCTAGGGAGGTAAAATTCAATGGACTTTCTACCTAGCCTCCCTTTTACCCCCTAGAGCAGTGCCTGGCGTGTGCAGACTGTTTAAGGCAAGAATAAATGTGTGATACGTATTACCACATCTTCCATGTTTTCTTTCCCTACTCCCGTTCAACAACTTCTGTGGTGTAGAAAGGCTTCTGACGAATTCTTACCTGACATCCACTGAGTATTTCTTTGACCACATGTCCTTCATTTTCTGTACAACTGAGCTCTGACTGAGAAAGTGAGAGTCAGTTGAGTTACTCTGGAGCAATCTAATTGTTCCTGAAGAAATTGGATGCAATTGAGTTGCTTGTTGACATGTTCAAGGGCAACTGAATAGTGTCTGATAGAATTGGAAGCAACAATATTGCATTTGAAAATCTCTTCTCCCCATTCAGTTGGGCTTAAAAATTATGGCATAACTCCATGGCAGGTAACAATTGTAACAATTGTTCCCTGCACTCAAGCCAGCCTAGGGGAGGCCCTTTTAAACAATTTTTGACCAGTAATATTATTCTATTTCCTAGTCATCAAAAATAAATCTGAATGTTCTTCTTATGGCTATAAAGAAAGCTGAAGAGAGTTTTTCTGCAACAAACAGCTATTTAACTAGGTGGAACGGTCGCAGTAAGGGCCAAAAGCCTGAGTTCAGTGGAGGGTGCAAATTGCAATCCTGAAGTTAGACAAAGAGACCCCCCAGAAGACCAACAATGAATTTACAGAAGGCTTGCTTTAAGAGGTTTCTCCTGTGGACTTAATTACATTTAAGTCATATACCTTTCAGGATCTCATCCCAAACACAGTTCAATTCAGAGAATTATACTTTGATGTGTTGTGAGGCTGAGAATGAATTTGATCTAAACTGTATTAAGTAAATTCACCTAAGTGGGTTTTCAGTTCTTTGGTCTTACCTACTCTGACTTAGAAGGCCCCCATGAGTTTCACCCTGACTTTTGTTCTTGCTATTATTATTTCTAACTCCTTCAAGTTTTACAACAAATAACTGAATCTAAATAGGGAAGAGAACACGTGAGGGGAAGAGAGTCTTGTTACCCTATTTAGTTCTTATAGCAGCCTGACCCCAGCCAATCCGTGGAGCGGGCAGCTTGCCTTTGGCACACAAGAGCGGCATCTCTAACCATGTTTCTCAGAACCTTCACCCCTTGGGTAAATTTTAATCTCTCAATCCTGGTGGCCCATGTTCTCCCTCTTCCCATTTACTCAACTGTGTTTGGTTGGTTGGTTTGTTTTAAGATTTTATTGATTTATTTGAGAAAGAGAGACCGATAGTGACAGAGATAGCGAGAGAGAGAGAGAGAGAGAGAGAGAGCGCACAAGCAGGGAGGAGAGGGAGAAGCAGGCTGCTGCTGAGCAGGGAGCATGGCGTGGGGCTCAATCCCAGAACCCTGGCATCATGACATGAACTGAAAGCAAATGCTTAACTGACTGAGCCACCCAGGCACCCTTACTCAACTGTGTTCTTAAAGGATTCACACATGCTATACAAAACTAGCAATGGCTTAGAATGCTACACCACCTTGGATATTTGAATTTTGTTAGGTATCAGAGCTCTAACCTCATTAAACATCAATGGTAGAATTCCAGACCCCAGGCATGAAGGAACCAAGGCTGGTTAATAATGCTGGCGTGGGGGCACCTGGGTGGCTCAGTTGATTAATCATCTGACTCTTGGTTTAGGCTCAGGTCATGATATCATGAGTCCTGGGACCAAGCTCCACAATGGGCTCCATGCTCAGCGGGAGTCTGCTTGAAGATTCTCTCCCTTTGCCCCTCCCCCCACTCTCTCTTGCTGTCTCTCTAAAATAAATAAATAAATCTTAAAAAAAAAAAAAAGAATAATGTTGGCATTAACCAAGATGAGATTTATGGAGGAAAGATATTGTAGAAAGAATTGATTTGCGGGGAAGATAATGAACTTTATTTTTGGACATGTTGAGCTTAAGCCATTGAGCCAATACAATAGACAGCTTGAGATAAGGGTCAATATCTTAGGAGAGAAGATGAGCCTGGGAATAGATATAGATCACTCATGTATGAGTGGTAAATGAAGCAAGGTCAGTTGAAAGTTAGCTAGGAGGATGTATTTGAATGTACTCTTCGAGAAGTAGGATGAGGTTTGACCCATAGAGAGCAACAATAGGTTATATATTTGATAGATGGATATATATTATACAGTATCTATATCTAGCTACAGAAAGAGAGGAAATGTGCAGGAGAATGCAGCCACACAGAAGACCAGAGAGAGGTGATCAGTAAGATCAAGTAGAGCAGTTGCATAAAAAAAAAAAAAAAAATCAACGATTTTGGCAATATCTCAAGATATCGTGTAATAAATGTATTGGGGTGCCTGGGTGGCACAGTCAGTTAAGTGACCAAGTCTTTGTTACTGCTCAGGTCGTGACCTCAGGATCATGAGATCAAGCCCTGTGTAGGGCTCCATGCTCAACTCGGAGTCGGCTTGAGTTTCTCTCTCCCTCTCCCTTTGCCCCTCCCCCTGCTCGCTCTCCCTCTCTCTCTCTCTAAAATATTTTTTAAAATCATTTAAAAAAACCAAAAAATCTTCTCTCCTTCTCTACCTGGAGAATGAAAGAAATGAATTAAAGCTGCCATAGAATCAAAATTTTTAACAATCAGTGTAGTATGGGCACCAACCCATCAGAATGGGCCATCAACCAACCAGTCAGGAGCAATGGCAGGACATAGTCAGCCTGCAAAGTCACACCATTTCATACTGGCTGATTACGTACCTCGCAAGACTCTCGCTGATTACCACTGAGGAGCAGTATCAGGTAGAGGTTAGGAGGTTTCAGATCCAGTCTTACTGGATTTTATCCCTG
Organism: Ursus americanus; assembly: GCF_024610735.1. Lineage (NCBI taxonomy): Eukaryota > Metazoa > Chordata > Mammalia > Carnivora > Ursidae > Ursus > Ursus americanus. The sequence continues at coordinate 37,108,598 of NC_142131.1, forward strand.
GTTCTGCCACTTTCTAACTTTGTAATTTGGGAATGGTTACTAAACTTTTCTGTGTCTCAGTTTCCTTATCTATAGCATGAGGATAATCACGGGATTATAAAACACAGTTTCTAGAACAATGTCTGGCACATAAAAATGACTAATAGATGTTAGTTGCTAATATATTTCTGAATAACGTAGCCTCGAGCAAATCTGCGTCCCCATACCCACAGAACTGAGTCCTGCTTCTTTAGAGGTGTTGAAGCCACACGGGCAGGCAATGATGCATTCATGCAACCATGATCTCCTCTTGGAAAAACTCCTAAATTCAATTAGCATCTTCAGTTCAACTAAACAAACTGGAAAAAATCCCAACTGCATCAGATACTTTATTTAGATGATTTCAATGAGGGAGGAAAATGTCTTTGAAATGAAACCAAAAACTCACAACAGACACATTTCATGGTTGGAACTGTAAGAATTTCAAAGGCATTTGCTTTTTTGGAGCAAGGTTTGGAGGATTTGACTAAAATGCTATTTGAGAAACAAGATTTGGAAGGAAGAGACTTTATTTGTGGTACAACTGTTTCATCTCCACATCCTGAAATGGATCTTTGCCTGAGTACTTGCTTAAATTCTGTTTACAGTGGCCATTATTTTGTGGGAAAATAAAAGGGGGCTCTTAAATCAAAAAGGAAGGGGGGGGAGTAGAGAAGACATGTTTGAATGCACAGAGGAGATCGTAAAATATTTCTGTGGCTTCCCAAAAAATCTGCTCATCTATACCATATTCTACAATTTGTAAAAACCCGCAGAAATAAAAGCTCTGAGAAACAGCAGTGGTGCCCCAGCTTAGAAGAAGCAGTTTCTTTTGGATGATAGGAAAGTTGATTAAAAACTTCAATTTGCAGGCTTCCTTCCAGAAGAGGGTGGGCAGGCTGAGAGAAGAGGAGAGCCTAGTGGGCTCACAATACTTAAAGGTGGCTGGCTCAAAATGTCACCCTCCCAGGCTGCCTACCCCTCCCTTATCACTCAATATTAAATGGTCCTCTGTATTGTTCTCCAATCTCTTGCTTCATTCTTTAGAGCACTTCTCTCTCTTAAAATTGCTAAGTGGATTATTTACTTTCTTGCTTATTATCTTTTTCTCCATTTGAATGTAATTCCATGAGGGCAGGGACAGTTTTGCTCATTACATCTCCAATTCCTAGAATACCTAGAACAAAACAGGATGTTCGATAATTTGTGTTGAATGCATGAGTTAGTGAATGAATAAATGCAGTTGCTATAGTGACCATTTTGAATCAACTACTGTGTAAAGTCAGTGTCCTATATACATGATCAGCCAAATTGGTCATTTGGTTAGTTGATAGGTATTTTGACCAAATTAAGCAGTCAAATCAATAAAACAATGATCAACCCAGGAATTTCATTCAAAGCAGTTTTGACTTGTTCTGACAGTAGCTTTAAATTTGACAGAGTTTTAAAAGCGTTCTCCTAGTACCTTTATTCAGTAATTTTCTTTTCTAATGGGTAGCTTCCACAACCATGGTTAATAGAAAAACAAACAATATAGTGAATTGCAAAACAATTAAATTGTTGAGGCCAAATGGTTGATCTGGGTAAGTCAAATCAAATCAAGGGCATAGTGACTATAAAGCAATTGACCTGCGTGTGTTCAGTATATTGACTCTTGAATCACCCGATTTAGAGCTAGGACAGGTCTCGTGACACTTGACTGTGCTCTCAGCATCCATATTTTAAATGAGTAAGAAGGACTTTGAAGAGCTTAGCAGATGCTGAATCTTAGTGAGTGTTTGAGAAGTATATAGCTATCATTCATTTTAGGAAGAAAGAAAAGGGTCAGGGAAGAGGGTCAACTGGTGGGCAGGCAGTAAAATGCACATACATACACACACGCACACACCACCCCCATCTAAAAAAAAAAAAAAAAGTCAAAACAAAACTCAATTCTCTAAAATCCAAAGCACTTAATATGAAAATGAAACTGTGCCTCCAAAGTGTATATTACCAGCAAGAACATATAAATGAGGGGCCAGGCCAGTGTCCTGAATGTTTTTATTAAGAAGAAATATAAACTGAATCTAGCAGCTGGCTTCAGCATTGGAAAAGTTCTCTTGAAAGCATTTTGCCAAACGCACCAAATTAGATAAGTGAGGCAGTCTCTCATTATGAAGAAAATGTGAACTATTTTGTTTGCTTGATGTCAACTCTTTGTGGTTACAAATGTGGCATTTCAAAGCCACATGGGCAAGGCCCTCTCCAAAAGTATTTAGAGGGTTCTGTTCATATAATAACAATGATGATTCTTATGGTTTTTTAATGGCAAAAAAAAAAAAAATCTGTCAAGGAAAAGAGATATTTTCTTCCAGGGGTTAGATTGTATAGAGTCAAAGCCAGCTCTATCCATGTTACTGGGAAAAAAAACAGTATCCAAGACAAAAAACAAAAGTTGTGGGGGAGGCAGGAAATCGATTTGTGAACTGAGTAGTTCATGCAGCTCAGTGCAGTTAGAAAGGACTGCTGTGGGGGCGGGGTGGGCAAGGGTAACTTCATGTTATAAACGGAACTCATTTCCATGCTTTAGAGGTATCTGATGACTGAAATAATTAATAAATTATCATTTCCATAATATATGCTGGCCTCCCCACAATCCCATGTGGTCCAGAGTATCCTTCGTATTTTACAGATGGGGATACTAACGCTCCAAGCCAAACAGCCATGAACAAGAAGAAACTAGCTGCTGGTTGTAAAACCCATGTTTCCATGCAGTGGGTAAACAGCACCTTGAGCAAACATCACCAGAAAGAGTCAGATTCTGGCCAGCCGGCAAGAACGGTCCATCCTGAACTTTGGAAGAAACCAATTCCCAGTGGACCTTCATTGTCTGGCTCCCCAGAGAGGACAGGGCAGGAATGGAACAACAGAGCACTGGTCAATTTCGGCAGAACCAGATCTCAGGTTGGGTGCCATGATACTTTGCCTTTTATAAAAGGGCTTGATTTTGTTTCCACAGCGGCTGTAGGCACATTCTCCTATTTCCGGCACAGTGATGGATTCAAACGCACCAAGAAACAAACTGAATTCTGACCATTAAAGATTTTACTTGAAAGTCAAGGGGAGAAGGAAATCGAAGTGGATGTACTGGGATGCCACTGTGCATTTCAGCTGGATTTCTTTGACGAGACTGACTGGAGGAGAGTTTGGAAACAAATCCTAAGCATAATAGCAAGGAAAATGTGTGGCTCTCCCAGATACAAAGCAAAGACTTGGAAGAAGAAAAACAGAAGAAAGGAGGGAGAGGGGGAGCAGAAGGGACCGAGAGGAAAGGCAAAACTAAATCTACAAATGAGAGAAGCGGACCCCAGCGAGCAGCCTTGAGAGACAGCCCCCATCAGGGGGACCAGTTAGACAGAGGGCCACTGGGAGAGCTGCAGACTCTGCTCACCATTTCATCCGTTTACATGAAAATCAGAGATAATCTGTTTGGCAGGAAACAAACAAACCAATCAACCCTCTAGGTCTCTGAGTGCACTGGGATTGGGGCAGCCCTGCCCCACCTGCATATAAATGATTTCTGAGCCCTCCGCCTGCCTGGTCACCAGCCATGTGAACCCTTGCTTCGTAATGCATGCGGCAGGGGAACAAATGAAAATCAAATGGGAAAAGGCAGGAGCACTTCACACGATATGTCAAGAGACCGGGGAAGTAAAACATAACATGGTAATGAAGTGATTGAAAGATTGTTAAGACAGCCTGTGTACAAGATAAAATATGGTCTCAATGTGATTGCCTGATTCCCTGGCAGACAATACGCTGGGTGAACTTCTCCCTTTCGGAATAAAGCAATCTTGCCCTAAGACAAGAACAATTTCTCTATGTATTGCAGAGGAAGTGAGAAGTGGCACTTTGGATAAGGGATTCAAAGTGCCTGTCAGACGTGTTCACACAGCCTGCTGTCCTTCCCAGGCTCTGGATGCCCGCCGAGAGATCTCTCTCTCGGCTGTTCCAACTAATGCAGCCCGCAAAACTGGTGATGCAAATATGAACCTGCTGGGAACTGACCAAAAGACTGGCTATTCTTAGGGAAACAAAGAAACAGTCTGGGTTCCATTGTAGCCCGTCTGCATGGAGCATATCCCGTGTTTGTTTCCGTACAGAAACCCAGCCACACACTGCTCCAACCTAGATGTGGCATTCTCTCTCGAAAAATGCAGTGTCTTGGTACTTAAGTGGGGTTTGACTGATGGTGAAATTGAGCGTGAATTTCAAGCAGGCCATTTCCTTTGACTACTTCAGGGACATGCTGTAATGAGAAGAGGTTTTTAAAACCAAAGAGAAAGGCTTGGTCATTAAGCCTAATGAATGGCTGAATGCCACAGAAGGCATTCACAGATTTTGGCCATAATTATATTATTATTTATACATTTCCATAATAAGAACTTATTTCCAAGGTAGCACAAATTGCTTTATAAATGCAAGTTCCTTAATCTTTGGAGTATTCCTAAACTACAGATTGGGCATTAGTTTTATTAGCTCCATTTAGCAATAGAGAAAATGAAGCCTAAGAAAGGCTAAGCTTCTAGCTTCCCATCACTGACCAAATGAAGATATAAATTCAGGATGGAACACAAGCCCCTGCCTTCTAATCCAGGGCTGTTTCCGTTTTAGTAGTACGAACAAGAGACACACAAAAGTGTCTTCTTGTGGCTATAAGATGGGATTTAGACTCTAAAGGCAGAGCCGAGGGTAAGGACGGAGGGTGTGAATCTACAGCTCTAAGCAGTGTGGCTTTATGTTCCTGCTGCTGCACGCTCTAGGGATGTGAAAATAGGGAGGTGGTAGCTCATTGGTCACGGATGCAAAGGCTTTCTCTGCAGCAGGGAGCAAGTATCACAGTGGAAATTCCAAAAGTCCCTTCCCCTGTGTCCTTCCTGAGTTAAGGGTCCAGGCCCTGGGCTCTTAGGCAAATCATTTATCTCCTGCCTAAGGACGGCCCGAAGTCCGGAGCAGCCCACTAGCACCAGCATCATTTGGGAGCCTGTTAGAGAATCCCAGGGTCTCCTGGCTGCCTCAGTCTATAGAACATGTGACTCTTGATCTCAGGGTTGGGAATTTGAGCCCCACATTGGGTGCAGAGATTAAATTTTTTAAAAAATCTCTAAAAAAAAAAAAAAAAAAAAAACGAAAAAATACAGACTCCCAGGCCCCACGTCAGCCCAGTGGGATTAGTTTCTGCTTTCTACAAGATATCCAGGTGATCTGTATGCACATTGAAGTCTGAGACTCATTCTCCACAGTGGTTAAGTATACAGGCTGGATTTACAGCATCTGAATTAGAGTCCCTGGTTCTCCACTTAAACTACCCACGTGACACCAGGTATGTTCTTTAACCTCTATTCATTCTGTGAAATTTCAGACAGTAAGACTGTCTACATCAGGGGTGCCTGGGTGGCTCAGTCAGTTAAGCAGCTGCCTTCAGCTCAGGTCATGATCCCAGGGTCCTGGGGTGGAGCCCCACATCAGGCTCCCTGCGGAGAGCCTGCTTCTTTCTCCCTCTGACTGCCGCTCCCCCTGCTTGTGCTCTCTGGCTAAAATCTTTAAAAAAAAAAAAAAAAATAGACTGCCTACATCAGAGGATTATTATGAGGATTAAATGAGAGAATCCATTGTTTTAAGGACTACAAGAGACAACGAACACAACATATGAACAACGCCTACCACATAGCAAGTGTTCAATCCCTGTTACCTTCAGGCCCCTCCCTTATCATTCATCCTAATGTGATTCAACATGGTAAAATATCTGGAACTATAACACACTGATTTGCTCTGGCCTCTCCCCCATTTCTTTAGGAATACCCTCAGTTTCATAACCCATATACTCTCATGAATCTTTCCTCCAACCAACTCCCTGCCAGTTCCCCAGCCCAACTCCCAAATTTTTGTTTGGGAGGGGGCCGTTTCCATGGCAGGGCTGCCTGTAGAGGCACAGGATCTTTCCAAGACCTTGAGTCAGTCTCTGTCCCATGATTCAGCTACAGTCTCACCCACCCCAGCTCCCACCAGGATCCTAAAAACTGTACAGGAAAATGACTATAAATAGAGCTGTGGGACAGTCCAGCCACCCAGAGTTCTGTGGCACAGCCACCCTCAAAGCCTTGTATTGTCGGGAGGGTTTGGAGGCTAAACTGGTTTGTGACGAGACAATGACATAATGGGATGAAACAGGCTGCCTACTGTTCTGTTGACCTTTATTTAGCACACAGAGGTTCTGTATAAACACACACACACTACCAGAATGAATTCTGCCAACCAGGTAAAGGCCAACCCAGATTGGTCTATTCATTCAAGATGGCCCTTTAACTACTAGAAGAGGTTTATAGGAAGAGGCCCACTTTTATCCATAAACCCCAAATTACTTGACACAAGAGGCATTTATTAAGCACTGCACTAGGCCAGTTCCTCACCTGGCCCCCAGCACTACCCAGGAGAGAAGACGGGGAACACGCATGAGAGCCCCTTCACCCCTCTCTAGCCAGACAGAATCACATCTCAAATTTTTAAGGTTACTTTTTCAATCAGAACATGTTATTCAGGACCCCCAAATTAGAATTTCTGAACATAGTATCTGATTTTGGTATTTTTCCCCCTTCTTTCCATAGACTTCAGGAAAAAAAGCAGAGCCTTTAGGGTTAAGGTCTGAAATCAACTGCCGTCAATAACAAGAAAAAAAGACTCCATTAAGCAGTTAACCATCTGCTAACCAGAGCACCACCTGGAAATAGGATACTTCAGAACTGACAAATAGTCTATGCTTTTATGCAGGGGAGATCCAGCTGTACGAGGGGTTTCTCCCCCACATCACAAACCGCTCGATGGCGGGGGTGTTGCTGCTAGTCGCCCGTTCACCACCCCTCTCCTCACTGTCGCCTTCCCTCTCAGCTGTCTGTTTACGGACTCTACAAACACACCGATAACATCAATCAGGAGCTGGTGGAATCCGGGGCTGCTAGGGAAGGTCCACTCAAGGTTTACACTTGAGACCTCCCTAATCCCTGGGCTCTTATAGGCAATGGGCACCACGGATTAGCTTCCAGGTGTGTCCTCTGCAAAATGAGACTTGTCATTAGTGGTCACACACAGTTAGAGCAGGGAGAGGAGGTAAAAGGAAGAAACAGGCCTCCCGCTGTTCTCCTGACATTTATCCGAGCAAAGTGGGGTGCATGTTTATTTCAACGTAAAACAGCTGTCACATAAACACAGCCTGCAGTGAAGAAGGAAAACAGGAACCGCGTGACTGAGGAGGAAAAGGACGACGACTGAAATATTTACCAGGTGAACCACACACACACACACACAGCAGAGAATTTGTTATTTTAATTATAAAACATTTCATTGGGTAAAGTTCTGGTAATAAAAGATACGAATCACATAAATGGGCTTTGACTTTCTCAAGTGAAACTAGAGCTGGCAAAGCTGCTGTGTTGACAGCTTTGCAGGTAGAAATATGCAAAAAGCAGCTGGTTTGGGGGTCTCGGCACATTTCTGCAAACTGAATCACCACTCCTGACTTGTCATGGGGGTGCTGACATCTCCATTCTCCACTTGTGAAAAAACCTGGGTGCCACTTAAACCTTAGCCAGGCCACAGGGAGCCAAGCAGCAAACTTCTAACGGCATTTTCTACTTACTGTTCCGTGTTCCCAGAAATCCCAGAAAACCCAGTAGATTCTGGATGCAAAGCAGGATGGTGTGGGTCACTGTTGGGTTTCCATGAGCACTCTCCTCTCTGGTGAGAAGGAGCCTGGACAGGACAGGGAGGACATAAACCAACCACTAAACCCAAATCACTCTTCCGGGTGCTACCCTTCTTATACCAATGATCCTCACCTCAAGCCCTTGTCAGTATCACTGGCAGCACTTGTGAAAACACTGATTGCTAAGACCTCCTCCTGTCCCCTGAATTTGTGATTCAGTACATCTGGAAGGGAGAGGGTGGGGAGGATTGGAAATTTGCATTTCCAACAAGTTCCCCAGTGATGCAGATGTTGCTGGTCCAGAGACAGGGCGTTAAGAACTTTTATATGAGGGAAATGTGGGGGCTGGAGTCATCCATTGAAAATCTGCTTATATTTTCAATATTTAAACCTGAACTGCCTTTGGTATCCAGGGAAAAACCGCTGATACTGAAACAGTCCCTCGGGCCTAGCGCTGACAGGAGGAGACCTGTTCCTTGAAGAGAAAGACAGAAAAGTCTTGGACTTGGTGCCTATACTGTGGCACACCACCTTGGAACATCAAGTCACAAGAGGCCAGATTCTCCCATTGCCTGCACAGACCTGCAGGGAAGCCACATATCATGAGACGCTGTGTAATTTCCTCCCCACACTTCTTAACTGAATGGTAGCATTTTATTAGGGATCCTTTCTCCTTCCTCACAACCAGTGTTGCTCAAATTTTTTAGAGAAAAAGATCAAGGGAGACTGTGGAATACGGCTGCATGAGGACAAAATATTCTTGTTCTTTCTGAATATTTCCCCATCCACCTCTGTGGCAGATTGCCAAAACTATAGAACATTCAGTGAAACAATCTCATACTATGGACCCACGTCACCACGGAATTTAACCTGCCACTCTAATTTATCTGAAACTTCATACTGAGGATAGGAACCTCCACCTTTTTGCTCATTACCAGAAGCATTAACTACTTTTTGTCATGGAAAAAACTGGGATACATCACAAGAATTACTGTGTACTCCACACGCCTAGAACCTCAGAGTCTCTTTGAGATGTAGGTATTTTCTTGCCAGCCTGGGGACTCACTCCCACATGTCAGCCTTGAAGCATGTGTTTCATCAAAATGATAAATTACAACATATCATGGAGCTTTGCGTTTGAAAGAACAACAGTTAAATCATGACATGCTAAGGGTTGGTTGGGCTGGGCTGACTCAGATTCCAGGTGCCAAGTCCTTTGGTTATGGCCAAAAAAAAAAATCTGGATTGATGCTGCCAGGCTGGTATGACATTTAAGTCATTTAAATCACTTAGCCTGTGAGTGAGCCTAAATGATACTCCAATATTCAAATCTCAATTTGACTCTTATTATGTGTGTGTGGTATAGGGCAAATGATATTCTATTGTGGTATCAGAAATTCTGGGAACTTGCAAGGCTCTTAGGTCATATTCCTCTCAAATTATAAAGGTGAAAGATTTTCCAAATGGATTAACAAAGAATCCCATGAACTGACGATTTCTCATTATCCGATGCCTATGACAACTGTGGAACTGAGCTCTTCTTCAGCCTTCTTTTCTTTGCTGGGTCATACAGTCAGATCACACAAGGATTTTTCTCTTTTTAAAAGATTTGTTTATTTGAGAGAGAGAGAGATTGAGCATGAACGGGAAGTGCAGAGGGAGAAGGAGAAAATCTCAAGCACAGAGCCCAACACCGGGCTCAATCCCACGACCTCAAGATCACAACCTAAGCCAAAATCAAGAGTTGGGCACTTAACCAACTAAGCCACCCAGGTACCCTAGGGATTTTTTATATGAGCTGTTGTTGGCATGCTCCTTTTTGTTTTGTATATGCCTACTACATTTCAAAAAAGAACACTCATCTGGGGCTCCTGGCTGGCTCAGTCAGGGGAGCATGGGACTCTTGATCTCGGGGTTGTGAGTTCGAGCCCCACGTTGGATGTAGAGGTTACTCTAAAAATAAAATCTTAAAAAAAAAAAAAAAAAGGAGACTCATGTGTCTAAAAGACAGATGGGCTGACTACTGGCCTCAGAGGAAGATGGCACCTAGGTAGACGTTGCTTCTCAAACTTCGCCGTTTCAGAGCAGTCATGGCCATTCAGGCTCTTGGGCCTGATTCAGACAAATCTAACTCCTGAAAGATTGATATATAACCTAAAATGCTGTTTTAAAATTTCTGGTGAGGTCTACAGTGCTATAGTGACGACAGTACTTGTGTCTAATATGAAAGGGATCTCTTGTAAAAACCTAGGGAAGCCTAATTAGTAATTAAAAGTTTGCTCAATTGAGCACAGAATCTAAACCAAAGGAACTGAATGTACTGGACGCATATAAAATATTCCTCCCTAGTACTTAAGTATGCATGTCAACTAAATACTGCTTTTCTCCCTTGGTCTGGGTAAACATGACAAATCCTTGTTCTCCAATTTCTCTTTATCTAGACTCTAAGCAGACTATTCACCTCCTATAAATCTAATTCTTTCTCTAAACAGAAGAAAACACAATGGCTTAGGTTATAATTTTCTGAAGTTAGATTCCAGGCTTGAAGATATTCTCCCACTATCATGATGGTAGCAGAAGATTCTTCAGTCCTTCATCAGCTACACATTTGGAAACTCTCTTAAATGGATGACCATTCATCTATTTTAGTTTTCCAATTATTTAATAATTTGAATAGGCAATGCATGCACATGGTAAGATATTTCTTTTCAAAAGATATTTTTTAAAAAGGCATATAGTGAAAAGTTCTCTCCCATTCCTGATCCCCATCTCCACTGTTATCAGTCTCTTGTGTAGCCATTCAAAGAAAATCTATACATTATCTTCTTTCATATTACATGAATGGTAAGATGCCATATGTATTTTTTTCCTTCTTACAGAATCACATTATTCCTTTAAACAGCTGCAGAGAATTCTGTCACATGGATATATCATGTTCAAATAGTCCCAATAACAACATACATTTAGATTCCAGTCTTTGCCATCATGAACAATGCTGCAATAAATGGGACTTTTATTAAATGTATTAAAATCTTAAAATATAAATTTATTTACTAAATAATAAATGTTTAACATTTCACACCTGTGCAAGTACCTCTCTGGATTTATTTCTAGATCTGAAATTACATTTTTACTATAATTAATATTGCCTTATATGTCCCCATAGCATTGATAGAATTTTTATTCCTATCAGCATTTCATGAGGATGCCTATTCCCATACACTCACTGTGGAGCGGTGTCAGTGAGTTCATTAGTCATCAATTGCTATGTAACAAATTACCATAATACCTAATAGCTTAAAACAACATGTATTGTTTCATGATCTCGGTGAGACAGAAATTTAAGAGGTGCACAGCCTAGTGGTTCTGCCTCGCTGATTCTCACGACACTGTTGGCCAAGGTTGCAATCATCCCAAGGCTTAATGGGGCTGGGCCATCCAATTCCAAAAAATCTCACTCAATGACTATGGACAGAAAGCCTCGGCTCCTTGCTGACTGTTGGTTGGCAGGACACTCAGTTTCTGCCATGTCTACTTCTCCACTCAAGGGCTCCTTCAGGGTCTTCACGACATACCAGTTGGCTTTACCAGGAGCAAGGGAACCAAGAGAGAGAGCAAGCAGGAAACTGCCATGTCTTTCATGACCTAGTCTCAGAAGTCACAAACCATTGGGTAATGTGCGTTTTGCTCATTACAAGTGAGTGATTAAGTCCGACTGACACCAGGCTTTCCTCGGAGGGAGGAAAATTAAGTTCTCTCTCTTGAAGAAGAGGAATATCAAAGAATTTGTGGCCATATTTTAAAACCAACAAAGTGAGTTACCAATCTTTTTTTTTTTTTTTTTTTTTTTGCCAATCTAATAGGTGGAAATGGTATCTACTGTGGTGTTAATGTGCATTTACTTATTATGAGGGAGACAGTATTTTTTAACAGCTTTACTGAAGTCTGATTGATATACAAAGGCCTGCACATATGTAATGTGTACAATTTGAGGAGTTTGGACAGATGCAGATATTCACGATCCCGTCACCATCACATGTAATAGACACATCCAGCATCTTCCAAAACAAAATTGACAAATCTTAGCTAGAATAACTAAGAAAAAAAGGGAAAAGCCTCAAATTAAAAAAATCAGAAATGAAAGTGAAGACATTACAATTTACACCAGAGAAATAATAGGGATCATTGGAGACCACTATGAACAGTTACATGCCAACACATTGGACAACCTGGAGGAAAGGGATAAATTCTTGGATACACACAACCTACTCAAAGTGAATCATGAAGAAATAGAAAATCTCAACACAAAATAATGAGTAAAGAGACTGATCAGTAATTAAAAACCTCCCAGAAAAGAAAAATCCAGGACCAGACAGTTTTACTACTAAATTCTGACTTGTTAAGAATCATTCATATATCCTTTCTGCAAACTTTCTGTCCTGACCTTTTTTGAATTTTCACGGGTTTTGGAGTTTGTCTATGGATATCCACTGTAATTATTTTTTTCTGTTTGTTGATTTCCTTTGTGCTGGGAATTTTTTTTTTTATTGCATGTCCACATCTTTTATGGAATTAAATTGTTCAAATATTTCTTACCTGGAACATCTTAAAAAGACCTTACCTCTGAGATTGTTATTTTTCACAACCACCATGCTTTTTTCTGCATGTTTATGGCTTATTTCTTTTACATTCAAATTTTTGATTCATCTAAAATGTATTTTGATATAAGGTGTTAGGGAGGGAACCAAATCTTTTTGATCATTATTTTTTTCAGAGGCTATCTATTTTCACTAATATCATTTATTGAATATGCATTATTTTCTCTTTATATCATTGGTGTCTTGCCGGAAAATCTGAAAGCACTCTAGAGGGAAACTTAATGCAATGAATTAGTGACAAAGACACCAGACAGGCTAAAGGAGCAAAAGGGAAAAGGTGTATTACTCTGTGACCTCGAAACCCAGGGCCGTGGGCTGGAAACTACCAGTTGATGCTCACTGGTGAACTGCTAGTCGCACAATCGTTTCTGTTCTTACAATCTCAATGCAAACCCTGAGCAGGGACCCAGAAACTTCAACTTTAATGATGCTGCTGAAATCACTACCACTCTCTCTTATACTGGTGAAGCCCAAATTGCCTGCCGTCGATGGTATTAACCACAGCCAGAAGCAGCATTGGAAGCATAAACATGGTCCCTTCCTTCACTTGCCTCTAATCCCGACCAGTGTCACCCATTCACAGAACTGAACCAAAGGAAGATGATGAGGGAGTCTGGAAATGTTGGGCAGTGGGTTCCAGCCAGCACCTTTGTAACACATGAGAGCAGGGAAGGCTAAGAACGGAGCAGAGGGCTAACGACCAGCCCGCCTACTCTTTTGAAAAGCCACGTTTATCACACAGTAAACTTCTCCACATGTGAGGGTCTATTTCTAAGACTTTCTGGTTTTTTTCCATTAGTCTATTTAAGTTTCAGTGTCACACTGTTTTGAACATCATGTTTCCATATCTGGTAGAAGACAGTCTCCTCTCCTTATTTTTCCTTTTTAGAACTTTCCTAGCTTTCCTGGATTGTTTGTTTTTCCACATAAATTTTAGAATTAGCCTACCTAGTTTCAAAAAACTCCAGTTTGTATTTTATTAAAAGTACATTATAATTTTAGCATATCTTAAGGAGAATCAATACCTTAATGGTGATAAAATTCCCTATCTATTCATTCAATATATGGTTCATTTGCTCCAGTGTCCTACTGTGATCTTCACTAGCACTGAAAGTTTTCTTTCTATACATCTTGAACATTTCTTGTTAAGTTTATTCATAAGTATTTTGTGTATTTTGTATTTGCTGTTGGGGTCTCTTGTTCCAATCGATTATAGTTTGCACATGTGAAAGCGCTTGGTTTCCATATGTGAGTGTTGTTCAGTTATCTTTGTTCCGAATTCCCTGATAGTACCAGCATTTCAATGTACTCTCCCTTGGATTTTTGAGGCAAATAGTTATGCTATCTGCTAATAACTATAATAACTGTAATTTCATGTCCTCTATTTCAACTTTTAAACTACTCATTTCTTTCTCTTCTCTAATTGTGCTGAAGAATACCACCAAACCATGAAAAATCATACAAGTGAGAGTGTGTCCTTTCCTTGTTCCCGATTTCAATAGGAATGCTTCCACTCTGTTGTGCATAATGCTGGGTTTTGCATAATAGAATAGCAATTGATCCTCATTTTGTCAAAACTCTTTTTTAAAAAATGGAGAATGGGTGTTCAATTTTCTCAAAAACCTCTACAACACTCATAAAAATAAATAATCATATGATTTTTCTATTTATATCAATTAATGTGAAATACATTAATAAATACACAAATACTGAAACAGCCTTGTATTTATGTAATAAACTCCTTTGGTCACATGGCATCAATCTTTCAACATGCTATTGTTTGCACAAACTTTGGGCTTGTTGCATTGATTATCATGAGTAAGGCCAGTCTGTAGGTTTGTGTGTATGTGTGGGTACACATGTGCTCTTTATCCTTGTCCATTTAAAGTTGATTTTTACTAGCTTCGCTCTCAGATAACGACCTTGCTGCCAGTTTCCTGAGGACTTCCTTACACTGGCCTCCTATGTGCTCACTACAATGAAACTAATCTCTTACACATTAATATTGGACTTGATCTTTATTCCTGGTAATTTCATCTTAAGGTTTCATTCTATTACAGCAACCTACCAATATCTTTTTGATTACTGATTTTCCTCCATACATTCTATTCTGTGATTTAAAGACACATTTGGAAAAAAATAAAATAAAAAGAAGACACATTAGGCAGATGGGTCAAAAGCCAGTCAATAGACTGGCCTGTAACCTCTCACTTACCTTGTAAGGAAATACAGAAGGAATCAGAATCAGGTCATGCCTCTCCATCCCATGAAGGAAGGAAACGTAGGAAATTCCTCCCAGCACCATATCAGGTGACCACCTGACCCATCAAGGCCGTCTGCTGCCAAGAAGGAGGGGGCTGTGGAGGCAGGGAGTTTAGAGAATTTCTAAGGTCATTGCTTTGGTTTCTAGAGGTGTTTTGTTGTTGTTGTTGTTGTCTTAAGTCAGAAGGCAGAAAGCATGCTGTATACTGGGACTGAGGGCAATAAGTGTGAGGTCATTTATGATCACTCACTGCAGTCCTGACTTACAGCTTCACTCATACCTTTTAGAGTCAGAAATCACAAGCCAGCCTGTCAGAAGCCATTTGCCATATTTCCTCAAGATTCCTACCCTATATGATGGCAGAAAAAAAACATGATTCCAAGAGATGTTTCATTGACTGAAAAACAACGAGGAGTTCATTTTGGAAGCTAACACGGAATGCAATAAATGTGACTTCTCATTTCTGATAGACTCATTCTTTTAGACTCTGCCAACAATGCCAAAGCTGTTAAGGATAATAATAAGGACCAACCGGTTACTTTGTCAATCTACAACAAGACCTAAACACACATTCAGAATTATTTCTTCTTGGTGAATTGATACTTCTGTCATTACATAATGACCCTTGACTGCTGGTAATAATCCTTATTCTCAAGTCTGCCTTGTCTGATATTCATAAAGCCCCTCCAGTTCTTTTTGTTATTGTTTACATGATGTACCTTTCTCTATCTCTTTCATTTTAATTTATCTATGTCTTTAGATAAGTTTTATATTAACGTGTGGAACTTGGGATAAGACTTTTTTTTTCTTTTTTGCCTCCGAATAGCCAAGATCCAATGCCATTGTTGGAAAGGCTTTATTTCTTTCATTAAATTACTACTGAAACTTCATCAAAGTCAGTTGGGCATATTTATGTGAGTCTACTTATGAGTTCTCTATTCTGTGGGTCTACGATCTGTGGGTCTATCTTTCCACCAATACCACATGATCTCTGTTACCATAGTTATATAAATCTTACAATCATGTAGACTGATTCCTCCCACTTTATACTTTTCAAAAATTGTTTTAGCTATTCTAACTTCTTTTCCTTTCCATATTAATTTTAGAATAATTTTGTCTATATCTACCAAAAATATTTTTCTAGACTTTTGATAGACATTGTGTGAAATCTGTGTATCAGTTTGAGGAGAACTGACATCCTTATGTTTGAGGAGAACCATCCACAAACATGGTACAACCCTCCATTTATTTAGAGTCCTAATATATGTATATGATTAGTTTTAGTAAAAACTGCCCATTGTAATGATTGTAGCAATTTACATTCCCGCCAGCAATGTATGAGAATGTATTAGAATTCTAATACTAATTCTAATACCTCCACATCCTCATCAACACTTTTTCATTTTGGCCATTCTGATGGCTATGTTGTGGTGTTGCATTATGGTTTTGCATTTCCTTAATGACTCATTACACATTATTTTTAATGTATACTGTTACATTTTTATGTTTTTTCCAGTTTTGTTGGTATATAATTGACATATAGCATTGTGTAATTTTAAAGTATGCAATGTAATGATTTGATATATGTGGACATTATGAAGTGATCACCACAAGAAGTTAACATCCATCACCTCACATGTTCACAATTTTTTTCCTTGTGATCAGAACTTTTAAGATCTGTTCTCTTAGCAACTTTCAATTTTACAATACAGTATGGTTAACTGTATTCATCATGTAAAGTACATCCCCACAACTTATTTATCTTATAAGAAAGTTTGTACATTTTGGCCACCTTCCCATTTCCTCAGCCCCCAGCTCCCTCTTGTCCCCCACCACCCCTGGCAACCACACATCTGATCTCTGTTTCTAGGAGTTTGGGTTTTTTTAGATTCCACATATAAATGAGATAATACAGTATCTGTCTTTCTCTGACTTATTTCGCTTAGGTAATGCCCTCAAGGTCCATCCAAGTTGTTGCAAATGGCAGGATTTCCTTCTTTTTATGGTTGACTGGTATTCCGTGAGTGTGTGTGTATGTGTATCTCACAGTTTCTTTATTCATTCATCCATTAATGGACACTTAGTTTGTTTCAGTGTCTTGGCGGCAAGGATTATGGGAGTACAGATTATGGGAGTACAGTACCTTCAACTTTTTGAGGAACCTCCACACTGTTTTCCGTAGTTGACTACACCCATTTGCAATCCCACCAACAGTGTGTAAGAGTTCCAGTTTCACTATATCCTTGCCAACACTTGTTATTTCCCATCTTCTTGATGATAGCCATTCTAACAGGTGTGATGTGATATCTTGTGATTTTGATTTGCATTTCCCTAATGATTAGTGATGTTCTCCCAGTATTTTTTGTTGTCCTTAGGGTAGGACAGAAAAAAGTATGTCTTCTCCATCTACCCAGAAGGGGAGTCCTTGTTTTGGTATTTTTAGTTTGGTTTTGATTCTGTTTGGTTTGGGCTTTCATTGTGTAGATTGTGCACAACTACCTGCATGTTTTTACCACCTGGCAGAGGAAGCCTTAATTAAACTTTCTGGTGATAAAATAAAAGGTGGCAATAGCCTATTTAGGAAACACTGAAATCAATAGATGATGAGTCTTTTCCACATTTATTCTGTTCATATCAAAGAATGAATTGCACTCACATATTCCTCAATTGCTTATTAAGTGCTTATTATATATAAGCCACTGTGCTTGGTTCTGGATGTATAATTAATGAACAAGGTATTGTTCCTGCTCTCAAGAAGTTTATGGTCTGACAGGACAAACAGAAAAATAAAGTGATATTTTAATACATTGTACTAACTACTATAAAAAGGATAAGCCCATAGGAGGGTTAAGGAGCCACAAAAGACTTTATAGATTAAAAAAACAACAGCAACAAAGAAACCAACTTTAACTTTAAAATAAAGAAATTCAGTGAACGTTTATTAAATACAAGCAGAGTCAATGGAGCAGCTAGAAAAATAGACCTATGGAGACAAATTAAGGCAGTTTTGAAGAGTTGGGAAATTGGAACCCAGGCAGTGTCTCTGAGCCAGAACAGTCCCATCAGAGCCCTGCCAGGAGCATGGAGGAACTCTGAATTCTTTCATCTGGCACTATTTATACAAGACTCAAATTCCTGGAAGAAAGCAGCTGATCAACCAGCTTAGGTCCCAGCTCATCTATCTGATTATACTGGGACCATGAGAGAAAGAGCTAACTTCCTTTAGGTTCTGTGATAGGAGCAGATACTTCATTTTACCATCTAACCAAGGATACACAAAGGAAGAAAAGGGCTAATTATCCAGAAAGCAATGAAGTTGCTAAAGAAAGACTGAATGCAGCCCAAAATGACAAAAAAGTCCATGGTAACAAGTAAGCTGAAGCTGATTCATGGGGAAGATTTAGCTAGTCCTGGAGGGGGGAAAGAGTATGTTTAAGGCAGAAAGATGAACATGTGCAAAGTCTGGGATGAGAGGAAGCATGATAAATTTATACAACTGAAGCAGGTCCAAATGCTTGGGGCACAGAGTTGATGAGATGGTGGGCAGGTATAAAGAGGCCAAGAATGTGAAGAGATGATGTCAGACAGGAAAACAGGAGCAAGGTGATACTGTGTCTTCAAGACGAGTGAAAGGCTCAGAGTTCATTCCTAAGGATGAGGAAGATGTTAAAATGTTTTTTGTAGAGTTACGACATTTTCATTTTTGAGAGATGGCCTTGGCCATTGTGATAATCGGGGAGACATGAAAGGAGCCTGAGCCAGGACGATACTGAGTGGATCGAGAGATGTGATTAATTAGACTTAGGGAAGGAGAGGGTGAGGGAGTAGGAGGAGAAAGGATGGTTCCCAGGTTTTTGGCTTAAGTGTCTGCATGGATAACAATGTCATACACAGAGAAAAGGAATGAGTGGGGGAAATGAGTTTGATGTTGGACATATTGAGTTTAGATTGTTGAATATATGGTTCTGAAAGTAAAAAATGAGATTTAGGCAAAAGATTTAGGTTAAGTATTCATCATTATAAAAGCCAGAGTAATAAAGGAAACACCCCTGGAACAACACAGAGAGTGAGAAGTGATGAGACCTTAGGACAGAACCCTCATAGCATCAACACTTAAGGACTGAGCTGAAGAAAAGCAGTAGCCAAAGAGAATAACAAGGAAGACCAGAGAGGTAAAAGGGCAAACGGAGGAGTGGTGTCAGGGAAGCTGACGTAGGGGACCGGTTCAGCAGCTCCTTAACCAGATGATGAATAAAGTAAGGGGAGAGTAGCCTCCACTGGCTTTGTCAACAGGAAGTGGCTGGTGTGTAAGAAGAGTTTCAGCTGAGTGGTGGGAGCAGTGGCCAGACTGCAGGGGACCAAGGAGCAAGGAAAGGTAAGGACATGGAGACATGCAGCTCATGGGCAATGGATCCTACTGCACGTGAAAATCACCTGCAGAGCTTTGGAGACTCACTGATGCCCTCACCTCTCCAAATTGAGATTTGATTAGGCCAGAGTGAATTTACATGATGCATTAGTTTTCTCTTGCTGCTGTAACAAATGACCATAAACTTAATGGCTTGAAACAACACAAATTTATCTCACAATTCTGTAGGTCAGAAGTCTGACATGGGTCTCATCGGGCTAAAAATCAAGCTGTCAGCAGAGCTCTATTCCTTTCTACAGACTTCAAGGAAAATCTGTTTTCTTGCCTTTTCCTGCTCTTAGAGGCGAATCCTTTGTTCCTCTTCAAAACCAGCAACACTGCATCTCTGTTCTTTCCTTCCATAGTTACAACTCCCTCTTAATCTCTTCCTCTGCCTCCTTTTCCACTTTGAAAGACACTCAGGATTCCACATAGGGCCCACCTGGATAATTCAGGACAGTCTCCACACCTCAAGACCCTTACTTTAATCACAGGGAAGGTAACAGCCCCTGGGGATTAGAACGTAGCCATGTCTGGGAGGCTATGATTTAGATCGCCACACATGTGTAAAATTGTCAACACCCCAGGTGATTTTCCTGAGCAGCCAGGATTAAGCAACACTAGAAGGAGGAAGAGGATGATAATGGAGTTAATGGTTTTTTGTTTTTGTCTCATTTTTTTTAATGGGGCGTGCCATAGTTGAAATAAAGAAGACGATTCATTCCAATTCCTAGCTCCTTTTTCCAGTGGAGTCTCAATAGCAAAATTGTTAGAGAAGAGCAATTTTTACTTGACACCTTTTAAAGATGCCCAGAGCTGACTCTTTTCCCTTCTTCACTTACTCAAAACATGACATGTTCTATGAAGCTTCCAAACCCATAGTTATAATTAAAAAGATGAGCAAAAGATATGCAGTCGCATGCTTGAGGTGAGCCTCAAGATAGCCAAACCTAGATTTATAGAAAATGAGCTTTTCAGAGACAGAAACTGAAGAGGCTAATCTGAAATGAAGCACCATTCTTTCCCCCACAGCAGCCTGGGGTTACTTGAGACCAATCTTTTGTCAGCACTGGGGCCTCAGAAATGAAAGAGTGCACATATTCAAATGCCAAGATTGCCATATTGCACAGGGAAGGCGAGCATGTGTTTTGGTTGGAAGGGGAAAGAGTGTTCAATTAATCCCGAAATGTTTGCAAAAACAAATGATGGGCAAAAAGAAAACTAAACTTGAAAGGAGTGCGATTCTTTATGAAAGACCCATCTCCACCAGTCTGGCAGGCACAGAATAAACACGTCAGCCAGCCGGGCCGGAGCAGATAATTAGGAATGTACAGCAGCACTTGGACTAATTCTGTGAAAACCAAGGCAGCGTGGCAGATGGGCAGGCCTCAGTGGCCCACCACGCCAGGTTTAGGGGAGGCTCCCTGGGTCTTCCTGGGGTCCAGGGACCAGCCACCTCCCCGTTTAACGGGGGCCATAGTGGAAGGCTCACCTTCAGACGGCGTGTCTGTCCCCACCTCAGCTTCTGGCCGACAGAGGAAACCAGCACCACAGTAATTAAGCCCTAGAGGGATCCCACAGGCCTGTCAAAGTGAGGGGACTCCCGCCTGCTCTTCAGACACTTTTCCCATTCCGGGTACTCCCAAGATTGCAAAGGATCTGAGGGCTGCCTTGCCGGGACCCCTTAACTACAGGGGAGAGCGAGCCACAAAAAAAATATATGTATTGTGCTTAAGCAATTGCCTCATCGTGACATTTTTAAAAAATGAGTATTTACGTAATTCAATTAAGGCCAAATGCTGATCTATGCAGAGCAAAGGCTGGGGTTTCTAAGGGCACCTCCACTCCCTGCAGTGGTGTCTGGGTCATGAAATAACTGTGTCTTTGTGGCCAGACTTGTGCCTGCCTGACAGGAAAGCACCAGCCTGATGACAGGGACGCATCCAATTCCCTGAGGCGGGCCACTTAATGACTGCTCTGCATCGACCCAATAGAATATTTGATTTGCGTGCCTGTAAAAGACACTGTCAACTGCCAGTCTGAGGTGAACATGCTGGAACTGACACAGCCAAACAGAAGGAGAGCCAAATATTCTGAGGCACCTACACTCCAACCCAGACTCCCCCCTCCCCCCATCCTTTCCTGAGGAGTACAGATGGGCTGGGATTTGACACACAGACAGTGGTGGGTCTGTATGGACTGTTTCCTCTCCTCCCTCCACTTTCCCCTCGCCCCTTCCAGCACTCACTGGGCTCCCAGCCTCTGCGGCCATAAAACCCCTGCTCACCACTCGGCAGGGGTGCCTTCCTCTTCTGCTCTGGGCCTTGCCGGCTTTGCTCTCAGCTCCTCCCGGGGCAGAGCTCATCACAGAAGACAGGGTGTCCTGCCTGCCGTTTTGGCAGGAGGGTCCCACGCCCGCTCCCCACTTCTGTTGGCAGACTGAATCTCCCTGCCCAGAGTGGCCTCTGCTCTCGGCACCCCAACAGGGGGCTCTGGGCAACGGCAAGGCGGCTCCAGGAGAGGGGCTGTCAGCAAGTCTCTGCACCCCTCTGACAGAGGCGGTCTGGTTTGTTATTGGATTATATTGCCTCCAGACTTTTCTATGCATTTGCACATGCCTAAAAAGAGGTTTGCGTGCAGGTCAGCTGCCTGCCTGTCCTTCCCGTCTGCTCCTCTATCTATGGGCACCTTGTCAGCTCTGCCAATGGAAGGCACCGGTGGGAGATCCGAGGGCAGGAGCCAGGAAGAAGCCCCCCTCTGCTTCCTACGGCATCTCCTCCGTAGCTTGTAAGCCCTGTGATGGGCCCACCACCATCAGCTCCCAGAATGTCTCTGATTCTGAAGGTCTGGTGTACCATCTTCTCTCCTCATCTCTCTCTAGCAGAGACAGGGTAGCAGCTTCCCACTGTTACTAATCACCGGAGGAGCTCAACATCTTTTATTTGTTCCTTTGTTCTTGTATTTCACGAAGCCAATTCCCGGTATTAAATTCACTTATAAAGTCATCTGAGCCATTTGTAAGTGTACAGTTCAGTGGTGTCCAGTCTATTCATCTTACCATCGATTCGTTCTATTTTAAAAAGGTAGAGAAGTTTCCGTTTTCCCGATTGATGTGGCTCGTGGAGTGCTTTTAAGAAACAGATTCTCATAATAGAATTCTGGTTTGGCTTGCTTACCTGTTAGAACATGAATATAGTGATGATCTCCTGGCAAATGGCAGGAATATGTGCCAAGCAGTGGCAACACCTTCCTTAAATTATCACCTGAAGTGTGCCTGGGATAATATGCCAGTTAAGACTAGGCTTTGGGAAATCAAGTAACTCCCACCCTCAACTGGTGTAGGTTGTCAGGTGGCCTACTGCTTCCAAAGGTGCAGAGAGCTTGTGAAACAAAACTATAAGCTCAGGCACAGGTAAAAAACTATTGAGCTACTTCGATGTATTTAGAAGAATCTCTTATTTCTAGTAGCCACTGGGTAGACATGGGTGAAGGTTTGGCTCCAACTCTAATTGCATGTGTTGCAGAATCACATTGTAAGCCGAACACAAAAGCCATGTCTTGTATGTTAATGTCAGGGCATTATTTGAGAATGACTGGGATCCTGACCCTTGAGCGAGGACATCTGGATGAGCTGACACACTTAGAACCTTAAACCAGAAAAACCCTCTGAACCTCCCTGTCCTACGGAGGCAGTCCATCCTCCCTTGTCTGCGGAAACAAGCTTTCCCCTACTCAAAGTCTCTATAATGTAATGATCTTACCCCAGGAAGCTTCTTGCAATGGGATACTAGTCTCCTCAAGACCCATTCCTACTAGTTCTTACTGCCTCTGGACTCAGAAATGGGATCCGATCCCACAGTATTCTAGGAGCACAATCACAAGGTGCGTTCTGGGGAAAGAGTTTATACACCACAGGAAAAGTAAGATCTTGGTCCTTCTTATGAGTGGGTCCTGGAGAACAAGTGTGCAATCAGACTCTAAGGGTAATGCCAAAGAACAAAAAATCACATTAGATGAAGCTGAATTTGTCAATAAGGACACACTTAACTCAAGATTCCAGACTTCCTGTTCTGAATCATATAGCTGAAAACAGTTCCAACAGTTTCTTTGGTTGAAACTTGGATGCAGCTGCCTACATTCAGTTGCATTGGGCTGCCCCAACTTCCCTGGTACAATGAGCTTTGCACATTTGTCAGAGCCAATGTCCACGGATTTAGGGAATGCCTCATTTATCAACATGGTATTTCATACATTCTGAGCAAGTAATACATTTTCTAGCGAAGGAAATGCAGTGATGGTTTCACACCCATGGAATTAATTCACTGACCTTACCATACCCCTCAATTGCCCAGAGGAACCTGGCCAGACAGAATAGCTTGGTACAGACCCAGTCACCATGCGAGCTGGGAAACAACACCGGGTGAGCTGGGTACTCGCCTGTAGGACGCAATATAGGCTTTAAACTGTAATAAATGGCTGGTGCTCTTTCTCCTGTAGCCAGGTCACATGGGCTGGAGAACCGAGGGGTGAGAACTGGTCCCATTCACTACTATACCCATTTCCAGAGGTTTGCTTCCCGTCCCTGCAACCTTGGAGTTTTCCCCAAGGCTTCCACAGGGAAGAGGAAGGGGAGACTGGAATCCAGCTATTTGGATTTCTGTGTGCCACTGGATCAACAGACCCAGAACGGGGTTGATTTCAATTACCAAGGGGAGATTGGGTTGCTACTACATGGTGGAGGCAAAGAAGCCATCCCTGGAGCCCAGAGGATAATCTCACACAATTAATAGTGTTTCCAAATAAAAACCAATAGAAGAATACACCAATCCAATAAAGGCGTGGCCACTAAAGACTCAGAACCTCTAGGAATTGAGATTTTCGTCACCCCAACAGGTCAAGAACCCCGATCGGGTAGAGCGCTGGCTAAGGAAAAGACAACCGGGGATGGGTGGTGGAAGAATGATAAATATTGACTGTGATAAATATCAACTGTGATCTCATGACCAGTTATAGAAATGACTCTAGCAGCTGTGAATATTTTGTTATGTTCACAGCATTCAGCTCTTTCTTCTTTCTTTCATTTTCTCCTGTTTTTTAGGATAAGTGTTGGTGTTTACCTTTACAATTAAGTTGCTAAGCCAGCGGACTGTGAGAAGCCACATCCATACCTTTGGGAAAGATCATATCAACTGGAAAGTATGTGCTTGAAACAGATAATGACAAGTGATGGGACTTTGGGTCTCCGCTTGATGAGAGGGTGAGAACTTTGTTTTATATGACATGTGCCTCGTGTCAGACAGAAGAGAATGGATGCCAAGTTGCAAAAGAAATACACTGTGTAGGTCAAGCCTGTTTGCTTCACATCCACTCTCTGTTCCTCTTTTGCTCTATTCTGTACTTTAGTAACTACAACATTTCGTAGGCTCTCTTTCTCCCGGCTCCCGAGTAGAAAGGACTAAGAGGTGGTGAAAGGAGAAGACTGGAGGGTGGGAGGAGAGAAGCCAAGGCATGTCTCCCCCTCACTCTGCTCCCAGTGGCATCTCTGGTAGCGGCTGCAATTCCTCCATGGCTTCAGACCTCCACGTAAGGACCTAGCAACCAGGCTCCGGTAATACTCTCTTCACTTTGTCTCTCCAATGTAGAAGGGCTTTTCACCTTTGTAAGAAATGCCCTCTCTTTTAAATATTTATAGGGCTTTATATCTTTCTGGTTGGACCATAACTGAGTTTGTTTTAGTATGTTATGTTATATAAGTAGGCTCTATATTGTTCAACCCCTTGTTCTTTAACCCTATAGTGTATCAGGGACAACCTTCTATTTTAGACAAATAGATCTAACACACTTTTTTAAAATAATTCACATACCATAAAATGCATCCTTTTAAAGTATATAATTCAGCGCCTTTTACTATACTGTCCACAAAGTTTTGGAACCACCAGCACTACCTAATTCCAGAGTATTTTCATTACTGCCCTAAGAAATCCTGCATCAATAGTCACTCCCCATTCCTTCTCTCTCCCCAATCCCTGGAAATACACATTCTACTTTCTGTCTCTGTGGATTTGCCTATTCTGGGCATTTCAAATAAATGGAATCATACAATATGTGGCCTTTTGTGTCTGGCCTTTTTCACTTAGCATAATGTTTTCAAAGTTCATACATGTTATAGCATGAATCAATGCTTCTGTTCCTTTTTATGGCTGCGTTATATCCCATTGCATGCATGGATATATCACCTTCTGCTTATCCATTCATCAGCTGATGGACCTTTGGGCCATTTTCACTTTTCAGCTATTAGGAATAATGCTAATAATGCTACTGTGATATTCATGTTCAAGGGTCTATGTGAATATACGTTTCAGTGCTCTGGGTTATATCCTGCTGTGTCATATGGTAACTCTTTGTCCAACTTTCTAAGTAACTGTCAAGTGTTTTCTGAAGCAGCTGTACCATTTTACATTTCTAATTTATTCTTTTTAATAGCTACATTAGAACAACCCACAATATAGCAATATTAATGTTCTATGATGAATTTAATACTTCCTCTCTTAAATACATTTACATTTTCTCCATTTTTTCACGATTACAGTTAATCATGATCACACATGAACACATAACTTTGTATAACTCCATAGGTATAGGGACACTTGTATGTGAAATTGCTGGGTCAATTTAATTTTTTGTTTTAAAAATTTTTTGCTTTCCAAATTTTTGCTTTTTAATTTTTTACTGTTCCAATTTTTGCTTTGAAATGTGCCACTGTGCCACCAAAAAGTTGCTACCAATCTACCCGCATACAACAGTGTATGAGAGAGTCAAATTTCCCCACATGCTGCTAATACTGGATATGTTTTTGTTTTTGCCAATCTGATAGGGACAAACTTCATCTTATTGTTTTAACTGCCTTGCTCTGATCGCAAAGGAGTGGAAGTAACTTCTTTTTCAAGTACTCATATATTTATTACCCAAACATAAATAGCTAGATTGGGTGATTTCTAAGATCCTTTGCGGCTATAAAATTTGACTTGTGTGATTTATGCTCTGGCAAGAAATGATGGTTATGACAATGCTGGCTGAAGCCAGAACCAGCTTTATGGAGCATATGATTGCTTAATTGTGTTTCCTAGGTGCTGGGATGGGCCCACATGCTCACCAACATCCTCCCACAGGATGTCCACTAATAGAGTCACATCCCTTTATATTTAGCCCAAGAAAAAAACGGCAGTGCCTCCAGGAGATGCACACGTTAGTACATGGGATCAGAGCAAATTATGCTTAAAATTAGGCAACTGATATTTGCAAGGGCAAAAGGTCATAGAAAAAAGAATCTGGTAGACTGCAGGACGGAATTGACCTACTTCGCATTTTTACCAGAAGTCACCTGTTTCCCGGAGGGGAGACTGTGTTGTAATGTAACAGGCCTTGCATATAGAGTCAGAAGATTTAGGGTGTGATCCTAACTCACACACTCATGTGAGGTCTTAGGTCACTTCCACACCTCACTTTTCTGGTCTACTAAATTGCAATATTCCCTATGACACCAAATTATTACAAAGTTCAAATAAGAAAATGCAATGAAAAAAAAAATACAGTGTTCTCCCTCAAAGCCAGTGAGAGCTATGAGCTCTCTCCCACCCCTGGGGGGCCACAAAAACAGCAGAGTTGGGCCAGCAGTCAGATGCAAGTGCCTGGCAAATGTATTCCTCCACTTGGCCAAAACCCCAAAATGACTCTTCTGAGAAGCACACAGGTGAGAAAAGCCACACTCCACCATGCTCACCCATTCCAGAATTCAACACACTTGGGCTGCAGTCCCTATGCAAGGCCTTTCTTCATCTACTAAAAAGATGAAGACAGTAATCGAGGGACCCAGATGGGCTTTGTTTATGTTCTACTAATTTCTCAGGTTATCATATTCCACTGTGTTTCCTCTGCTGTTGCTATTATTTTACAAACTTTTCCTTATAAATCGAATTAAGTGGCGTCTAAACTTGGGAGACAGCTAGCAGCCTGGCCTTCGCCATGTGCCCCAGAGAGTTAGCCATCCACCCAGAGTCCAAGATCTTCAATCCCTAATTAAAAACTGTGATAGGAAGCCCTTAGCGCTTACATCTCCTATCCTCTTGACATCTAGATATGACCACATAACAGGTTTTTACCCAGAAAGAGAGTGAGTTTGAATCATGTGTGTGATTTCCTGAGTAGAGTTTGGTTTTTTTTTTTTTTTTTAAGATTTTATTTATATACTTGACAGAGACAGAGACAGCACAAGCAGGGGGAGCGGGTAGGCAGAGGGAGAGGGAGAAGCAGGTTTCCTGCTGAGCAGGGAGCCCAATCCTGGGATCATGACCCAAGCCAAAGGCAGTCACTTAACCAACTGAGCCACCCAGGACCCCCAGGAGCAGAGTTTTTGAAAAGTGGGAGTACCTTCTTCATGTTCCCTTTGTCTTCTGCCAGCTGAATGCAGATGGTCATGTGGCTGAGAGAATAGCTGAACCGCACAGTGGAAAGAATCTTGATCCCCCGGGTAACCACGATGAGGAAAGCTGGCTGGCCTTGACTATTATTTAAGTGAGAAATAAAATTCTACTATTTAATTTTGAAGTCTGTTTATTCCAGGAGCTACCATGACTTGAACATCCTGCCTGAACACATTTCGCCAACATGACCATTTGAATAAACAAGGTACTCGCAAACCTCATGACACTTCCAATAGATATCTTCATTACAGTCTAGAATTTTCTCATTAAATTGCCCTCATGTCATAGGACAGCTCCACTGCTAGATCCAGCAATTCTTGGCTTGTGCTTTGAAAATCTCTGAAGCATGAGAAACAGATGTTTTACAACAAAAACTTACAACAAATATGTTGATTGTATGTTACTGAAAATTATCTGGAAGTGTGCAGGTTTCAAAGAAATATTGTAAGAATAAGATCAGTCTTATCCAGGAGCCTACAATTTAAAATGGGAAGACAAGATGTTTATACAAATAACTCTACTTCAAGACAGTGTGTCTGGTTGTTACCAGGAATAGCTGCCCTAAGACTTTTAAAGAGTGTGAGATCATTTTTATTTGGGGGCAATAAGGGAAAGCTTCATGGAGGAAATGGGATTTGAGCTGTGGCTTGCAAGGTGGGTGGAATTAAGTGGTAGAGTCATGGACAGAGTCCAACAGAAATTAAACGGGCAAGGTAAGTTACTGTTATATGCTAGACATCTAGAAGGTCTTGAATGGCAGCCTGAGGAAGTTAGACATCATTATAAAGGCAACAAGAAGTTGGTTATTTTAGATCCCCCAGTCCTAAAACGCTAGAGCTAAATATGTGACTTACCCATAGCAAAAGCCATGACAGCTGCCTGTTCTTTTCTGAAATATACTCCAAGCCTGCTCTGTTTTCCTGTGGCCTACTTTCAGGGTCCCTAAATTTCAGTAACTCAAACGCCACCTTCACAGTTTCATTTCATTCCCATGTACTGTTTACGTATCTATTACTTAATATTTTTCTTTAAGGTTACTTCTAATTTCTTTCTAAGCAAAAAATATCTGTGAAATTGCAGAGTAGACATACACGGTAGGTAAAATTTTTTTCTAATGTATCATCAAATAAATGTATGTCTATTAAAAGTTTAAAAGTGTTCTTCTGTTTGCCTCCTACATATGCTCAGGTCCTATTAGTAGTTGATAGGTCACACTCCTGCTCTGAACCAGCCCACATATCCTCCCTCCTAGGTTCCCAATTCACTTATCTGTCTACACTCACTCCCCCATCTTGTTGGGTCCATGGTTGGACTTAGTAACTGATGAGTAGGCAATGTTGCCACAGATATTCTTAACATCTTACTTGGGTTCAAAAAAATGAAAGCTCAGTTTTTGCCCATGACACAGGTGAGACAGCCTTCCTCCATCTCATAGCTAAATTCGACTAGAATGTAAGGCCTCCAGTGTCACCATGGTGGAGAGAGAGAGTTGCCGAAGATCATTTGGATTTATTGAAGCACCAAGCCCAGAAATAGCCTATATCACTTGTGCTCACATTTCATTGGCCCTGTGATCCCAACCCAGCTGCAAGGGAAGCTGAGAAATACAGCCAATCTTACAGATATTAGTGAGCACTGAGGGATCTCCATCACAATAAGCTAATGACAACTGACCTAGAGATCCTGTGTATCATTGCTCCAAAACCACCCCCAGGACAGAGCTCGATGTCTCAGATCTGCCCTTTCTAACTTCCAGAGGCCAAACACGTTCCTTGGCCCCTGGCCTCCTTCCATCCTCAAAACCAGCAACATTGCACTGATTCTTTCTCACACCTATCACTTTGACACCAGCTCTTCTGCCTTCCCTCTTCCACTTTGAAGGATCCCTGTGATGACATTGGATCCACCACGATAGTCCAAGATAATCTCCTCACCTCAAAGTCAGCTGATTAGCAATTTAATTCTATCGGCAACCTTAATTCTCCTTTGGCTTGTAACAGAACATATTCACAAGTCCTAGAAATTAGGACAGAGACATCTTTGGGGGGCCAATCTTCCATTCACCACAGAGGCCAACAGGCCATAACCAGACCATGGACATGTTTTGTTTCATAAGCTTGGTGTTTTCTTTCTCTTTCCTCTTCTAAAAAATACCTTTTTTATTGGGATAGTTTACATATTTTTAATATAGCTTCTCTTGAAACCTCAGGAGATCTAGGAACAAGGGCCTGGATTCCCTCATCAAAACAATGGGCTTGTATTATTTACAACAGCCAAGATACAGAAGCAGCCCAAGTGTTCATCGATAGATGAATGGATAAAGAAGATATGGTATGTGTGTGTGTGTGTGTGTGTGTGTGTGTGTGTGTGTGTGAATAATATCATAGAGGCTAGGTAATATATATAGATATATGGAATATCATTCAGTCATAAAAAAGAGTGAAATCTTGCCATTTGCAATGATATGGACAGAGCTAGAGAGTATAATGCTAAGCAAAATAAGTCAGTCAGAGAAAGACGAATACAGTATGATTTCACTCATATGTGGAATTTAGGAAACAAAACAAACAAACAGAGGGGGGGAAAGAGAGAGAGACAAACCAAGAAACAGACTGGTTAACTACAGAGAACAACTATAGAGAACAAATGGATGGTTACCTCGGTTACAGGGAACAAACTGATAGTTACCAGAGGGAAGGTAGGTGGGAGAATGGGCTAGATGGGTGATGGGGATTAAGGAGTGCACTTGTTGCTATGAGACCTAGGTACTGTATGAAAGTGTTGAATCAGGGGCGCCTGGGTGGCTCAGTCCTTAAGCGTCTGCCTTTGGCTCAGGGAGTGATCCCAGGGTTCTGGGATCGAGCCCCATATCGGGCTTCTCCGCTGGGAGCCTGCTTCTTCCTCTCCCACTCCCCCTGCTTGTGCTCCCCCTCTCGCTGGCTGTCTCTCTCTCTCTCTCTCTGTCAAAATAAAGAAATAAAATCTTAAAAAAAAAAAAGAAAGAAAGAAAAGAAAGTGCTGAATCACAATATTATACACCTGAAACTAGTATAACACTGTATATTAACTATAATGGAATCAAAATTAAAAACATAATAAAAAGAAAGAAAAAAACAATAGGCTGGTGCCAAGCAGTGTCTACTCCATTTAAATGGGGCATGGGGCCCCCAGATGCCATGACCTCTGCCACTTCCTACTTCTACACAGGACTGGCCCACTTCAAATTATGTGACCTGCCCTATCGCCCTTTAAACTTGCAAACTTTGCACCAGCTGTCATTTTACCCTGTCAGTGGTCTTCAGACTTCCATCCTCTGTTGGCAGCACGTCCCTGGTTCAGAAGTCTACATCTGCACAGAAATGTCCCCAGAGCCCTTGCTTCAGACTCTAGAACACAAGCAGGCCTTTGGCGCAGGAGGAAGGGCGAGCTGCGGCTAGAGAACCGCAGGCACTCACCCACCCCTGCCCGCCCCTCCTTTCAGGCCTCTGCATCCTAAATCTGCTTGAGAAGTAGGGGCCTAAGTGCATCCTAGAGCAAGCGACAAAGCTGACATTTGCTATCGCTTGAGCAATGCGTGTCCTTCTTTCTTTTCCTCTTCAGTCCTTGCTAGGAGATCTCCTCTGATGAATTTCTTGACTCTGACAACAGGCCCCATTCTGGCGCCCGTCCAAGCGGCATGAGGGCTTTCCTTGTCCTCGTGGGCTTCAGTGAAGGGCATCTCACTTTGTTCCACTTGCCGAGGCGCACAGCCCCGGCGCCGGCATTAATAACACTGCAGCCTGGCCGTTCGATCTTCATCAGCGGCTGCGCACCGCTCGCTGCACCACGGATGAGAAGCTGCCTGTGCTGCCCGGGAGATGAGCTCTTCATTACCCAGGTCAGCTGCAGGGCCTCGGCACCAAACACCCGGAAATCTCAGTAGCCAGGAGAATCTCTCCCGTCCCTCCAACCAGCACGGAAGAAAGAGACCTCAAAGACCTAAATTACCTTGAGACTCTTACCAAGGTCACAGGAGCCAGAGGCAAGGGCAGGAGCCCTCTGGCTGAGTCCAGTATTCCTCCAGCCTCCTTCATCTGTGCTCTTCCTTGTTGATTTTTGCCATTTCTGCATAATACCTGTAACTCTATTTATTTACTATTTTCCTTGAATCAACTGTATATTGATTTGCTTTTATTTAGCCCCATTCTAGGCAATAATAACCATAAAACTGGAGCATAGATGGGCTAGTTATACTTTTTTCCTAACACACATTAAAATTGGAGTACTTCTTGAATAATTAAAATTAGGATATTAATATTAAAATAAAGAATGTTGATCTACATATCATCTAAAATTATCTTATATGCTGTTTGTTAGATCCAAACCATACTACGTTTTGGAAAACACAGGTCTAATCCATTCTCCTGCCTCAGAACAGAATCACGTGTGAATTAAATAATGCAGATTACTCCTGAGCCATTTTCAAGGCTCTCTGGGTAAGGTTGCCAAAATTCAGAGGATACTGATGCCTGTAGGTGCCAGGGTCATTGAGAAGTTCTTTTTTTTTTTTTTTATAATTTTTTATTATGTTATGTTAGTCACCATACAGTACATCCCAAGTTTTTGATGTAAAGTTCCATGATTCATTACTTGCGTATAACACCCAGTGCACCATGCAATCCGTGCCCTCCTTAATACCCATCACCGGCCTATCCCGATCCCCCACCACCCTCCCCTCTAAAGCCCCCAGTTTGCTTCCCAGAGTCCATAGTCTCTCATGGTTCATTCCCCCTTCTTTTTACCCCCTCTTCTTCCCTTTCTTCTCCTACCGATCTTCCTACTTCTTATTTTCCGTAAATGAGTGAAACCATATGATAATTGTCTTTCTCTGTTTGACTTATTTCGCTTCGCATTATCTCCTCCAGTCCCGTCCATGTTGCCGCAAATGTTGTGAAGTCGTTCTTTTTGATGGCTGAGTAACATTCCATTGTATATATGGACCACATCTTCTTAATCCAGTCATCTGTTGAAGGGCATCTCAGCTCCTTCCACAATTTGGCTATTGTGGACAATGCTGCTATGAACATTGGGGTGCATATGGCCCTTCTCTTCACTACATCTGTATCTTTGGGGTAAATACCCAGTAGTGCAATTGCTGGATCATAGGGTAGCTCTATTTTTAACTTTTTAAGGGACCTCCACACTGTTTTCAGTGTGGAATACAGCTCACCTAAATCTGTCAGCTGACTGGAAGTGTGTTTCCTCCTATTTTGAGCTATAGTTGATAGTGGTAGAACTAGGAATTCTAGACCACTAAGCAAATGGTTCTAGAAATAGTTCATCTTCTCTAACGCAGTGATTCCTAGGTGGCATGCCAGAAACCAGCTTGGAACCAAAGGCTCCAAGTTCAGAAATGGACATGCCCACATTTTAGAGATGGACAATAAAGAAAAGAAGCAAGTCAAAAAGGAGAAAAGGAACATGAATGGGCAAGGTAGACCAAACAACCATATTGTAGAGAAGAGGTCAGCAACATTTTTTTCTAGAAAAAGCCAGATAGTAAATATTTTAGGCTTTGCAGAATGGATTGTTTCTGCCAAAACTATTCACCTCTCCCAATGCAATGTGAAAGCAGCTGTAAGCCATACATACATATAATGGCATGGTTATGTTCCAGTAAAACTCTACTTAAAAACAGGCAGTGGTCATTGTTTGCTGATCCCCGTTTTAGTGTATTCATTGATAATTCTCTGTCAATGTAGAATCCAATCTTCCCTGGTGTATCAGCTGTCAGGGTTCTCCAGAGTAACAAAACCAATAAGATTTTACTAGGTAAAAAGGTAGATAGATAGATCGGTAGATAGATTTATTATAAGAAACTGAGCTAAGTGACTATGGAAACGACAAGTCTCATGATCTGCAGCATAAGTCAGAGACCCAGAGAATTAATGATTGAGTTTCATCAGAGTCTGAAGCCTGAGAACCAAAAGAGACAATGGTATAGTTCCAGTCTGCAGGCCAGCAGGCTTGACACCCAGAAGAGCCAATGTTTCAGTTGGAGTCTGAAGGCAGGAAAAAAGCCCATGTCCCAGCCCAAAGGCAGTCATTCAAGAATAATTCTCTTACTTGGGGGAGGGTCAGTCTTTTTGTCTATTTGTGCCTTCAACTGATTGGATAAGGCCCACCCACATTGGGGAGGCCATTCTGCTTTGCTCAGTCTACAGATTTAAACATTAATCCCTTCCAAAATCACCCTCACAGAAACACCCAAAATAATATTTGGCCAAATATCTCAGCATCCATGTCCCAATCAAGTTGACACATAAAATGAACCATCACCCCTTGCAAAGTTCTGTCCTTGGTCCTAGAGCTGGAAGTTGTCAGACAAGGGTGAAGTCCCAGATTTACAGAGGAGGCAGAACTGAGAGACAAGATGGATGTGAGAGACCTTTTTAAATGCTGAGGTTCTGAGGTTAATGTAGTGACAGAGCCTAGATTGGAGCCCTTGTTTGACTCCAAGGCCTATGCTTTGTCTACTATATGGTACTTTCTTGATAGATGCAGTGTGTCCAAATGAGAGTGTCTAGGAAACTAAAGATGCACAGCCTAGAGGAGACTTGGAGGGGGGTGGGGGGGACTGATGGAGGAAACTCTGGAAAATAAACTGTTTTGTATTATTCCATGAGTAGAATCAACTAGATTGGATCAACTAGAAGTCACAAGAAGATAATTTTAAGGGTTGCCTGGGTGGCTCAGTTGGTTCAGTATCTGCCTTCAGCTTGGGTCGTGGCCCCAGGGTCCTAGGATTGAGCTCCACATGGTGCTACCTGCTTGGCTGGGAGTCTGCTTCTCCCTCTCCCTCTCTGCCTGCCACTCCCCACTTGTACTCTCTGTGTTAAATAAATAAAATCTTTTTTTAAAAATTTAAATGATAGCAGGAGAGGGATCCAAATGGAATGGACTTCCTTCCTAGGTAGTGAGATATCCATCACTGGAAGTATGCAAGCACATGGCGAGTAGGTCAAAGATGTGGAATACTGAGTCTGAGATTAAATTCTGGGGTCTATAATCTTTCCCGATGCTAAGATTTTAAGATGCTAAGAAGAGAGGACTTTGGCAGAACCTCTGAACCTTGGCGTGGTTCCTTTCTCCACGTCCCATGGTTCTGCTCACCCAAAGCAGCCAAAGCTTCTTACCACAAACAGGTGTCCCTGGCAGATGCCCCATGGCTGGCCTGCCAGCCTTCACTCTCTGGGGCTCACACGTAGTGCATTAGCCCTGTTCCCTTCTGCCCCTAGAGCTCATAGGAATCGTGTTTCAACACAACTTTTCCCTTGCACCCTCTGCTACAGGAGCTGACCCACATGCCTCAGGGGGGACACTTGGATACTAGAGTTGAAGGGAAAGCATGCGGCATGGAGCAGGAGGTCAAAGTAGGCACACTTCTGTGGTAACCTCCTGACCAGGAGCCCCCATGAAACTCACAGCATTCATTCTTCAGAAGAACTCACTGCCCTTTTCAACTATGATTGCATGTTCCTTGAAGCAGACTCGGGGGAGAGGCCACACTTGGAGTCAGAGCATGAAAAGTGCCTGAGAAGGAGGGAAGGCGGGAGGGGTTGTTGCAGGGACTGCTGGGCGGGAGGTGCAGGCCCTCAGGAGGGCTGAGCAGGGGCGTGAGGGGGCGAGGGAGGTGTGTGACTGTGACACTGTGGCTGAAGGCTCTGGGGGCGGGTGCCCTAGGTTGACAGTGTGAGGAACACATGTCTTCAGAGTCTGAAGGGTTTTTCCATCCTCAGGACTGGCCCCTGCAGGGTTCTAATGCCACCACAGAATGAAAGAAATGCAACATAAAGGCCCTCTTCTCTCCTATGAGAATCAGCCTCCTCACACACCGCATCACTGTATCTTAGTAGTGTGGGAACAGCTACGCCTGTGGAATCAAGAGATAGAGCTTCATGTTCAGCTGTGTGGAAGACCAGCTGTGTAACCACACAAGACATTTTACAACTCTGGACTCGAGGCCCAAATGTGCAAGTGAGGGATTGGGCTTCCCCTGTCCATGAAAGCTGTAACAGGCACCCCTATACCCACAGGGCCTAATGCAGATCAGTTTCCTGGCGGGCTGCTTATTGTTTCTGCCAATGAAACACATACTGTCACTTCAGTACTTCACTTACAAAACAAAATTGGGAAGACGAGATTTAGGTCAGGGCCAGGCTAAGGCAGAGGTGACTCTGCATGGCACCATGGGAGGCTCAGGCCCATATCCCCTCGGGATCGGTTCCCGGGAAACAAACCCTGCTCCTCTACAGTGAAGGACCTTAGCGGTATGAAAGGAGCCCTGACGGTCCTGAGACAGGCAGGGGAAGAGAGCAACATTCCTGCTGGATTCATCCACACTAGGGAGGGGATACACAGGGCCCTGGTGCAAAGAACTGGGGAAAAGTAGCTTGGGATTCTGGGGAAACATAGGGAACCAGGCCCTGGATAGTGTGGCAAACCCCATAATTCCTTCCTGGAAAGGGACCGCCAATATTCCAGGTGCTCTGTTTCAAAAGGTCCCATTTAATGACCATAAATGAGACTGTTCTAAACAGCCATCTGTTGCCCACCTTTTGCAAATATTTAATTCCATTCACATTCTATTCACAAGGGAAATGGTGACTCAGAGCTGTTTGCCCACCATGAATCTGTCCAACAGAATGATTAATGAATCCTAAATGTCAGGCACACAAAGACAGCTGGGACCACGGGGACACCTGGGAGACCTGTCCTCTCAGAGGGTAAATGGTGAGGAGCCATCGCTTTCCCTCCCTCTCCCTCCTTCAGCTCCTTGTCTCCAAAGGCGAGATGGGGCAGCACCCCTCTCCTAGGAGGCTTCCTTACTGACAGCACATCAGGAAAAGAAATAAGAAAGAAGTGAGGGGGCTGCCCTCCCCCCCTCCCCCATGAAGTTCATAGCCTTCAACTCATAGGCTTTCCACTGTCCCTCCCTGTCTCCTTCCCGAATACCTTGGTTTCTACATTTTAAACTCCATTCCGCCTTTTCCCAGACCTCTTCCCACCTTATCCAAGGAAGAGCAAGCACAGTATATGGCAGCCACCGCACCGTCTCAGGACCCCTGATTTAAACCCTGCTTACCTCAACCATGTTATGAGCAGTACAGCTTCTGGCCAACTGTAACTATCAATATTATTATAGGGAGACAATGTGTCTTCCAGATGCCCATTCAGAGCATATTGCACAAATCTGGGGACTTTAACCTAGCACATGGTTTCCAACATTTATAAGAAAGATACATTTTCTTTGGTTTTTGGTTCCCTCTATAAATTTTTCCACCCAATGGGCTATTATTTAAATAACAGTGTGTTCATACTCCTGACTCTCTAAATTTCTCACTTCACAACACACACCAGAACTGTTCCATATTAGATTTATAGCAGTAGATCTACAGTTCTACTTCAGTTTTGTCAATGGCTGCAGAGTATTCCACTGTATACTATAATTTGTTCCATCAGTTCCACGTGCATGGGCCTTTAGGTTGTATCCAGACTTTTGTTATTTTATACCGTGAGTATGTATGTGTGTGTACATTTCGGCACATGGTCAAGTATATCCATAAGGATAAATTCCTAGAAGTGGATTTGCTGGGTCAAAGGGTACGTTCATTTAATATTTTTGTAGATAAATACAGCAAGGTAGAGTATAAATCATAATTATAACCCTACTGATGCCTTAGAGAACTAAACTCCAGAAATAAACACAGGAAAAGTATCAATCCTTTGGGAAGAGCTATATATACATTCCTCACATCTTTTTACTTACCCTAGACATTTCAGTTTACAAGACGTCTGTGTTCTAGGTGGCCTCTATTTAAGGCAGTTGAATACAATTTTCTGGAATAAATGGAATATTTGAGGTAGGAAAAGTGGCAGACTAATAAAAAGATGGCAGAGCATTGAAAGATCAGCTTCTACTTAGCTATTCTTGGTTCTTTTCTTACCCACTCAGTCTGTCCCCTCAAAAAAAAATTCTGATGAATGAATGAATGAGTGTACAAATGAATGAATAATATAACGATGAAGACGAGCTCAAAAATCCAAGATCAGTGTTTTAGGTTTGGCCATTCTCACCTCCTTTTAGCTACACCCTAGTGAATAAGGACCCTTTAAATCTATTAGACTCAGTTTTGACACTTTATGTGTCGATCTATAGGCTTTTGGCTTTCATTTCAAAAATCAATTATGTGTTGACAATCTCAGTAGCCAAGAATGATAGGGACATGTCTGTATGCTGGTATATTTTGGAGTCAGATCCAGAGCACTCAGTTCCTAAATACTGCATGACCTAGCAGAAAATTTGGAAATTGGCGAGCCTCTAAGAATGAGTTCTGGCTTGACCTGCCATCCAACACTGAACACACAGAACAAGGAGATCATGGCTGTGGTGACTGCCAGTCCTTCTTCTCTTGGACTGAAGCACATGGAGCTCTAAACCTCAAATGTGTTAGAAATAGAATTATTTGGGGTGCCTGATTGGCTCAGTTGGTTAAGCATCTGCCTTTAGCTCAGGTCATGATCTCAGGGTCCTGGGATCAAGCCCCATGTCGGGCTCTCCACTCAGCAGGGAGTCTGCTTCTCCCTCTCCATCTGTGCTTCTCTCTCACTCTCGTGCTCTCTCTCTCAAGTAAATAAATAAAATCTTATATTAAAAAAAGAAATAGAATTAGTAAATACGAACATAATTAACAACCATGAGACTTTAAAGTCATTGAGCTACTCCAAGTTTCAGTGTCCTCATCTGTGAAATGGGGATAAAAGTATCCATATTGTGGTAAAGCCAATGCAGGCATTATACTCATATGTGCAAAACAAATGTAGTTAGTATCTTTTTCCCCCTATATCTGCTCTGATTCTTCTCACCACTGTCAAATGAGGAGAACCAAAAAAAAAAAAAAAAGAAAAGGAAAGAAAGAAAGAAAATTCAGTCCAATCCAGTGACAATCAATCCAACACTTAAACACGTAGAGCAATTTCTTTAGTTAATTCAGATTAACAGCCAATCTTCCAGCATTTCACGCCCTTGTGTTTGTCCTCCCCATGATGACAGCTGGCCTTTAGAGAGCTTTCTGGGGAACTGATATCCACCTGTTCATGTACCTGTGAAACCAGCTGTATCTACTGATTCCTCTGGTCTCCCTTTTCTGCCTGCCTCTTGTGTTGCGGGGTATTCTCCTGGCTAAATCAGGGCCCGCTGGACCTTCTCTGCTGAGAAGTCCCCTGGGTGGGCTGTGAACTCCCGAAATCTGGCTGTGACTTCCATTTGATCCACAGACTAAGCAGCCAGCCTCGTACTTCTTAGCTGCACTTTCAATTTACCACAACCACTGGGAGTCCATCTCCTCACTTCCACCTGCTCCCACAATCTCCCCAGTCTGACTCTAAGTGGACTCTGAATACCTCTTAGGATTACATTCCTCTCACTTAAAAAAACCTAAAGGCACACAGTCCAGGGTTGTAGCTCCATGAAATTACCAGGGATCTAGGCTTTCTATATGTTTGAGGATTGCTGTGCATGCTTCCATGCTCCAGATAACCTCATGTTATAGGATAGCAGCTGGAGCTCTAGTCATTGTGCCAGCTTCCAAGCAACAGAAAGAAGGACAAGGAGTGTCTCCCTGCTGGGTTGGTTTCCTTTAAAAAGCCATCTCAGAAGTTTCACTCAAACATTTGGTCACGTTTCATTGTCCATCATTTAGTTCTATGGACATATCTAACACCAATATAGTCTTTCACCTAGGTGCATTTCTGCCCTCAAATTGGAATTCTGAATTCTGTTACTTAAGAAAACAAAGAGGGGTGCCTGAGTGGCTCAGTCAGTTAAACACCCAACTGTCAATTTTGGCTCAGGCAGGTCATGATCTTACGGTCATGAGATAGAGCCCTACGTCAGGCTCCACATGGAGCCTGCTTAAGATTCTCTCTCTCTCCCTCTCCCTCTGTCTCTCCCCCAGATGCACATATGCTCTCTCTCTTTCTCTCGAAAAGAAGGAAGGAAGGAAGGAAGGAAGGAAGGAAGGAAGGAAGGAAGGAAGGAAAGTATAAGAGAAAGAAAGAAAGAAAGAAAGAAAGAAAGAAAGAAAGAAAGAAAGAAAGAAAGAAAGAAAGAAAGAAAGAAAAAGAAAAGAAAAAAGGAAGGAAGGAAGGAAGGAAGGAAAGGAAAGGAAAGGAAAGGAAAGGAAAGGAAAGGAAAGGAAAGGAAGAAAGAAAGAAAATAAAGAAATTAATAATAGGTAGATAGCCAGTCATCTCCACTAACCTACAGAAACATCTGCATCCATTTTATCCTATGCAGGGCTCCAGAGTTCTCACTCAGGCTTTCTCTCTGCCCCTCTCTACTCTGTAGCTTGGCAAACCCTAGTTGGGTTCGTTTGGCAAGTGAGTCTTCTTCATGAGTCCCAACAGAATATCTCTGCAAGATCTCTTCTGCTACCAACGTGTTACTCAACAGAACAGTGGTCCTCCACCCATGAAAACATTCACATATCCCCCCAGACTCCAGTCAGAGGAAGCAAGGTCAGGACCCACATATTTCTAGTACCTCTGTCCCCTATTTTATCCCCTCGTCCTCCTACAACCCCCATGGATGGAAGAAATAGGATTTTCACTTTCTCTTCCTTTCTATCCTTGACTTTTCAGGGTCATATCCTGAAAACCCTGTTTCTCAGCTCGAATGGGGGAGAGAATGGCTTCCAGGCACTGTGGGGAGAAAAACTGAAATGCAGTGAATGGCTTAATATTTTGAAAATATTATCACTGTCACACCTACATTCCTTTTTATTTCTTGAACACATGGTAAGCATATAGGCCTTTTAATGACTAACAGATTGTCACGAGAATCAAAACGAGGTAAAATGTTGAAATCTCTTGCCACAGTGCCTGGCGTATCGTATATGCTTAGTCAATGTTAGCCATTACTGTTGTTATTATTATTTAAATAATGTCACACAGTTCGCCTTGGTCTTCCTCTGTACTTTTTATCTCCCCCAGGCAAACATGCTACAGGCATGGCTCCATCTCACAGCAATGTCATTACACTCCCTCACAGATTTTCTGTTTGCTTTGTTTTAAACCCTGTTTTCTAGATGCAGGAGGAATTTTTTCCTAGGGAAGGGAAGAACTACTCAGAGACCTAACTCCTAATCACCTTTGTTATTGGACCCCACGTAGCTGTGAGTGAGTTGCTGTTCTTTAGGGAAGGGGGCTAATTGGAAGAGAAAAGATTGATGAAGGTCAGTGTGGATGGCGACGGAGAATTATGGCTGGAGGCTGGGTCAGCTGAAGTCAGGCCTCACCAAACTGCACCTCATCCTGCGACTCTAAATTATCCCTT
This sequence comes from Ursus americanus, assembly GCF_024610735.1. NCBI lineage: Eukaryota > Metazoa > Chordata > Mammalia > Carnivora > Ursidae > Ursus > Ursus americanus. Next base: position 37,149,538 of record NC_142131.1, read on the forward strand.
ACCCCCCGTGACCCCCCCACACTCTGTTGTTTGTGTAACAACAGCTCAAGAGAGCATGAGTGAAGTAAGGCAAGATGAGAATTGATCTATTGACGGTCAATCAGGAAGTTGGCTCCAAGACTCTGAGAGGGAGTTGCCCAAAGCTCTGGGCTGGAATTGCACTTAGATTTGAAACAGAGGTAGGAGGAAAACAAGGGTATACATTTGCTTTACTTGGGTGTTTTTGGGGGTCAGAGCCTACCAGGTGCCTAGGATTTCCTAGGGTTGAAAAGGAAAGCCCCAAAGATTTGGAGCTCTAAATAAGCAGGTTGTTTTAATGTAGGGAAAATACAAATGTGCACATTTATGAAGAATTATGGTTCCATTACTTTCAAGCACAGCACAGAAATATAAACAGCTATTTTAAATGGCTCCAGAAAATGTCATCACCAGGGCCCAGCCCTGATGGTGTAGAAATTTCTCAAACCTGGAACCTGAGGGAATTTCCAGGTTGCAGCAGATAAGTAGGGAAGTTGAGGTAGGAGGTGATGGGTGGGGTTTAGAAGGACAGGAGAGTGGTGTTATGGGGTCCAGCAGCTTGGGAATGGGGCCCTCTTATCTCCCACATAAGAAGCTGCAATTGGCGTAGTCAGCCAAATCTGGAAGGATTTGTGTTGATTTTGCATTTCACCCGGAGGGCAATGTTCCTGGTGGGAAAGGACTCTGATGGTCACACGTGAAATTTGTCTGCTATGGGGGAAAAGAAGAGGAGGGCATGAATATGGTGGAACTGGAACCAACACAGGAGACAGGTCAGGGGATGGATTTGGGAAATGCCAGATGATTTTCTATAGTTTCCTAGTTGACGCTAAAATATATTTATTAGTAACTGATAAAGAATGACCTCTTACACCCTTCATCTCATTCAATCCACACAGCAATAAAATGAAGCAGCTAATATTATCACTGTTTTACAGATGAGGAAATTGAGGCACAGAAAAGATTTACCTAAGCGATTTACATAGAAGTACAGATTTGTAAATGGTAAATTTAAGATTTGAACCCAGGGAGTCTGACTCCAGGCTATCATAGGAATACATTATAAAACCAATATTGGTCATACCAAAAATCCCAACAGTAAAATGTATAAATCAGGGAACTGATCCTTTTACCATTAACTGTAAAGTACTACATTAGCATAAATTTCCATAAGATAATTTTCAGTTAATTACAGAATTTAAGGTTATACTCAGAGCTGTCCTTCACTAAGTTAATTTTTTCTACATTTTAAAATAATTGCCTATGATTTGTATCATTAGCTCAGATCTATCTTTTCATTTTTAAAAGCCAGGATCCAGGAAATACGTTCAGAACAACCCAAGAGTGATGAGTTACCCTGAAGTGGCATTCTGAGCTCCGACGGTACTTTGAGATTTCCCTCTGGACAGCCTGGATTGCAGTCCACTGCGGTGCCTAGCATGGAGCCTGGTCCCAGTGCAGTGACTGTGGACTAAAGAGAGAATAGAAGTGGAGGGAACTACATACTCATTTCCACGCATTCACTCTCAGAGCTACCTTCTAGTAACTGTCGTTCTAAGAAATTTTAGCTTTATTGCCAGAAATAAAAATAGCCTCAGCTATTTTGTGTTCATATTTTACAACTCATTTTGAGAATTAATATTTTATAAGAAAATTATTTTGATTCAAAATGTGACTTTTAAAAGGTTTATGGTATTCTTAAGTGTAACTTTTACTATGCCTTGGGGCCAGTGGCTTTTCTAGAGGAATATACTGTAGTTATTGATGTATGGTACCCCTTGTGAATTTCCCTTCATGTTCTGAGGCTGAAACAAGAGAAATTATTTTCTGTACATAATTCACTCCCTTCTTTCCACCTCTACCCCTCCTTTTCCCTTGCTGCCTTGTTTTTTTCTTTCAGTGCAAAGTAAATAAAATAACCACCATTACCAATGGAAGAATTAAAACAAAACAAAACAAAACAAAACAGGCTGTATTTGCACAAAGCGAGAGTTAAGTTAAAAGAATGGGCAGCTACTCATCAAGACCTGGGAAACTGGAGGTGAAAAACTATACTCTCAGTTCTGCCCCGGACTAATGTCCTTCCCTCTTTACCAGTATTTTTCTTCTACCTTCCCTGGTCTGTGCTGAAATGACTGATCTTTTCCACCTCCCCCATGATGGAGCAGCAGGTGTTGATCTTCAGGTAAAGTGGCTGCCTGATGCTCTTCTGGAAGATCTAGAAAGCTAAAGTCTTCCAATAAAACTGAAGATACTCAAGTCCCTGTATCAGTTAGTTAATGATGCCTAACAAATTACCCCCACATTAGTGGCTTAAGACAAAAACTATTGATTATTTCTTGTGGTCTGTGGATTGGGTGGCGGTGTTGGTGGATCTAAGCCAGGTTTGGTTCATCTTAGCTGGCCTTTCTCGTGCATCTGTGGTCAGCTGGCAGGCCAGCTGGTCTAAATGGCCTTGTATGAGACAGCTCTGCTCTCTTCCACGTGTGTCTCACACCCCTCTTGCAGGTCGACCCAGCGTGTCATGGTGGTGGCGGGAGTCTAAGAGGGAAAGAGGGAACATGCATGTGTTTTTTAAGCTTCTGCGGGCACCACATTTGTGAGCATCCCATTAGCCAAGCAAAGTCACATGGCTAAGCCTGGCATTAAAGTTAGGAAGGGACTGGGGACTACAAGGCAGATAGCCTGAGAGTGGGAGACCAACATAGATGCCATTAATGCAACCAATACCATAGTTCCCAAACTAAAACTTGAAACTGAACAAAAAGGGACTTTTTTTTTTTTTTAAGTAGGCTCCATGCCCAGCGTGGAGCCCAATGCGGGGCTTGAGCTCACAGGCCTGAGACCAAGACTGGAGCTGAGATCAAGTGTTGGACACTTAACCGTCAGAGCCATCCAGGTGCCCCAGAAAGTGACATTCTGAAAACAAAATAAAGTTGAACTTCATTATTTACAGGTTTCATATTTGCAAATTTGCCTATTTGCTAAGATTCCTTTGTAACTTCAAAATCAACACTTGGGGCACTTACACAGTCATTCCCACACAAGCAGAGCGGTAAAAATTGTAAGTTGCCCAGTGCACATGTTCCCTCTGCTGAGGCAGAACACGGTGATGCTCTGCCTTCTTGTTTCAGCTCTCACGCTGCAAGCAAGTGTCCTTTTCATAGTACACCTGATCCTTAAAGAACAGGGGTTTGAACTGTGTGGTTCGCTCAAATGCAAATTTTTTTCAGTGACTACAGTACGGTACTGTAAATCTATTTTCTCTTCTTCATGATTTTCTTAATATTTTCTTAGAATGCAGGATATAATACATAGAACATACATATGTTAAATGACTGCTTATGTTATCAGTAAGGCTTCCAGTCAACAGTAGGCTCTAAGTAGTTAAGTTTTGGGGGAGTCAAAAGTTATACAGAGTTTTCTGCTACATGGGGAAGCAGGGGGGTTCAGTGTCCTAACCCCCACATTGTTCAAGAGTTAATTATAGGTTTAATGTCACATTTTTTACATTTTATTGGTGATTTCACTGTTTAAAATGTCCCCCAGGTATAGTGTCAAAGGGCCAACCAGTGTTCCTGAGCACAAGGAAACTGGGATGTGCCCGAAGGAGAAAATGCATGTGTTAGAGAAGCTTCATCTGGGCCTGCATTACAGAGCTATTGGCCACGAATTCAATGTTACCCAGTCAATAATATATATTAAATAAGAGGTCTTTAAACAGACAGACATCTAGAACAAGGTTATGTATTGATCGATTGATGAAAATGTTGTGACCAGAGGCTCACAAGAACCTAACCCCATATTTCTCCAGGAGCAATGGTTCTGTTTTCACTAATTCAGTGCCTGCAATGATTTTATAGAACATAATTACCTCAAGAAATGAGAACCAACTGTGTTTCCATTCATTTTCAGCATTTTCGGTTTAAAAGAGATTTTTAAATAACAGACTCTCTATTCTTGTCTCTCTATATAACTGCACACTTCTAAAACACAAAACAAAAACAACACTCTTCCATAAATACCAACTTAGCCTTGCAGAAAACAACCTTGTGTTCCAGGCAAAACATTTATAAGAATAAGAATGCACTAATTGGTGAAGGGACACGCATTAGTGAGATTCCCGGTGACATCCAACACATGGCTATCGAGCCCCTCCTATGAGTTACTCTAGCTCAGGCTTAATGCTTTAGTAAATGGATGAGGACTCTGAAAGAATAATAAACATTCCAGAGATCATAGGATTCAAATATGTTTATGAGTCTGTGAATGAAAATACTGAACAAGAAAGAAAGGTATAATCATAAAATTATTCATATAATGAAAGCTAGGAAAATCAGGATGCGGTATGAGCACAATTTTCAGGAATGCACCTCTTACTGGAAGTTCAAAGGCATTTTGTGTTGTTAGAGTACACAGGATCCCCAAAGAGCTTTGAGCCGTAAATTTGGGCTTCGGTGTTGGGCATGGTGAAGAGGTCAGATACCACTGTGTTTAAAAGCTCAGTCTCTGCCATCAGTCAGACCAGGGTCTGGGTCTGGGCTCCACTTTAGTGGCCGGGTGACAAGGTAAAAGACACTCCCTCTGCAGGTCCCAGTTTCTTCATTTATAAGAGTAATAATATGAATAATCAGACATTTTATGAGTGCTGACTAGGATCCTGGCACCCTGCTGGGAGCTCTCCATACAGCACCTCATTTAATCCTCACACTGCCTTCTGAGGTGGGTGCTATCACTATTCCCAACGTATGCATGAGAAAATGGAGGCCATAAGAAGGTGAACAATCTGGCCAAGAATTAAGAGCTAGCCGAGCTGGAAGTTGATCCTAGGCATCTGTCTCTTATCTATCTCACCATGTCGTGTGTGAAAATTAAATGAGATAATGCATATAAAATACTCAGCACAGTGCCAGGTGTGTTACAAGCGTATCTAATAAATTTTTTAGAAGATCCTTTTAAATAAGAGTGCCCCACCTTTTCCCCCACTCCCACTACAGCCAAGAGACCTGCAATATGTAGAAAGTTTGTGTGGGGACTGCTTATGCTGAATTCTACTCCATGTGAAAGCACCACAGGAAAGAGCCTTACCTCACCAGGGAAAGCATTCCAAATAACCCCCCTGGAGAAATTTCTATTTGTCTTCATGAATGGGAGATAATAAATATAAGTTGGGAGATCAAATTCAGGATTTGTGTTTTAATAATCTCTCCCATTGAGGCTAAAAATTCCACTGGTTTATCTCAACCCTTCTTGAATTTATTTATTTAATCTATCTGATATTGTTAACTTATTTTCTGTCCCAATCTCAGATGTAACTATACTGTTTTTAAGGAAAACATTTTAAGTACAAAGTGAAGCCAGCTGTATAAGCCAACCTTCTGATAGGCCAAAACAAAACATACTTTGGTATCTCCTGGGTTTCCATTTCCTGGGGTACAAAGGGAACTAGAGAGAACATGTAGATATCTGGAGTACCATTTTCACTTACATAACTTTATTTCCCACTTTAATAGTTGTTTTATCAAATTAGCACAGTCACGTTTCACACAGTTGTGCACATTAAGGTTGCACAGACATAGGTACAAGTAGGAATTACTGACTGTCCTGTCACCTTTAGCAAACAGGATCAGTCCTTGTTCTGTCTCCTGTCCCTTACTAGGCCTTCGCGGGATCCTGACAACTCAAGCAATCCATGAGGTGGGAGAACACATGGAAGAAACAAAAAGGACAGGGTGCCTGGGTGGCTCAGTGGGTTAAGCGTCTGCCTTCGGCTCAGGTCATGATCTCAGGGTCCTGGGATCGAGCCCGCATAGGGCTCCCTGCTGTGTGGGGAGTCTGCTTCTCCCTCTCCCTCTGCCCCTCTACCTGCTTCTCTCTCACTCACTCCCTCTCTCAAATAAATAAATAAAATCTTAAAAAAAAAAAGGACAGAAAATACTCCCTCATCATGATTAGGAATCATACGCTGGCTAAGAAAGCTTGAATTATTCAGTATACTCCTAGTATGAGTCTTAAAGAACCCTCTGCAGCTATTAACAAGACTGAAGTAGATTGATATCTGCTAATATGAAACACTTGTCAGCATATATTGTTAAGTGAGAAAACTCAAGCATGTGGATACTACCCTACTAACTGAATAACGGAGTTGTGTATGCACAGATTCGTGATTAAGAAGGATACAAAACAACCAGTAAGGGTAGATTCTTCAGGGGAACGTGTGGGGTTGGTTTGTTTTTCATCTGAATTTTTATTATAAAGAATGTTTAAGCAATCAGTTGGGGGCTGGAGGCTCTACCTTGAGCCACACTGACCTCCCATCTGGGTGATCTGTTCTCCCCAAACAGGGAAGAACAGAAACCTAAGGAAAGACCTGTGCTTGGGACAAAAGAAGAGAATTCTAGAAAGAGTTCTGAGAAGATATTTCCCAGATTGACATTCATGACTTCCCCCTATTGGCTTGTCCCGTTCACCTATTACCACAAAGAACGCAAGATGAAAACCATGTAAAGACAAGTAAGAAACAAACCTACCAAATGATAAGCAGATTTTTAAAAACAATTCAGAAAAAGAATCACTTCAGAAAAAAGAATAACATTTCAAATACTTAACTCTATTTTCAAAGAAAGAGAATTTAGGTGCATTGGGGAGAGACAGAGAGAAAAGAGAAGAAACCAAAGAATGAAAGATTAGAGTGTGAAACAGTAAAAAGAAACTATGAACTGAAGTAGCACTGGAAGAAATTTAAGATAACAATCAAGCATGGATTGAAAATCACATTAGCAGTGACAAGAATAGATAACACTGAAAATAAAGGGATATGGAGGTAGAGATAGAGCTTATGAAATTTGTATTTTAAAAAATGAAAAAGGGGGCCCCTGGGTGACTCAGTCAGTTAAGTGTCTGACTTTGGCTCAGGTCATGATCCCAGGGTCCTGCTTGTGCTCTCTCTCTCCCTCTGCCCCTCCCCCTGCTCGTGTGCATGCTCTCTCTCTTTCACTCTCTCTCTCTCTCAAATAAATAAATACAAATCTTTAAAAAACGAAAAAGAATTTAAAAAAATAAAAGATTAGATGATAGACAGGCTTGAGAGAAAAGTGAGGTAGTTTGAGTTCATCATATTCATAATTGATTTTCCTAAAGTGAAGGACAGAACAAATATTCAAAGATAACAAAAAGAAAGCTTTCCTGACATAAAAGAAGACATAAAGCCACTGATTAAGATCTGTGGAAAATAGAATTTTTTTAAAGGAAAATGCAATCTCAAATTTCAGCCATATCTCAATGGAGAGCCTGAGGTTCAAGAATTTAAAAAATAATCCTATGGGCACTCAGGAATTAAAAGCATGTTTGCCCCAAAAGGAGAAAATGGCTGACCTCAGCCTTCTCCATACCAACAGTCAACGCCAGAAATTGGGGAAACAATATCTACAGAAGTCTAATAAGGGAAATATATAGCCCAAGAAATATATGCTTTGTGTTTAAAGGTAGCAGATAGCTTTAATAATGCAAAAAAATTTAATAATATGGCACCTCATATAGAAAAGAAAAGACATAATAACAAAATACAGCTAACCCAAAGACATGTAAAAAATGTTTGCAGTCATGTCATGAATAGGGAAGCCAAGGGTGGAAGGACTGTTGGTTACCACTGACTGTTCAATTATGTTTCCAGAACTCAGTGCTGTGTAAGTTACAAAGTTGGGTAATATCAAAAAATTATAAAAAGTAAGATGAGGGGAAGAACTTAGAACAAAGTATGAAATATATATTTCCCTCTTCTTTCACAAGGAGGTAGAAACTGTCCAATGTTGGTAAAACAAGAAATAGAGGTTTCACTATATCAAAGTTCCAAATATTATTATTAGAAGTAATAACACTTCTAATAACAGAAGAGAAAAAAAGACAAAGCAAAACAAAGAATGTAGAGAACAAATAGCCGCAAAAAAAAAAAAAAAATTCAAGGCAACAATATAAACAGAAAATATAGATATACTATAACCAAATAAATAGTGTAATAAAATTAAATGCAACAAATATATGTTCTCAAAAATAAATGTAAATGAGATAAATCTTTATAATAAAAGACTGGATTAGCAAAACACATCTATTTGTGATGCTAATAGTGAAATATAAGGAGCTTGGGTAAAAAATTTGTGATATATCTATATAATATAATATTTGACAGCCATTAAGAACTGGATATGTAAGAAATAATGTGGAAAGAAGTCCAATATAAATTAATAGAAAAGTATTGTAAGAGGGGCACTTGGGTGGTTCAGTCAGTTAAGCGTCCATCTCCTGATCTCAGCGCAGGTCTTGATCTCAGGGCCCAACATGGAGCCCACTTGAAACAAAGAAAAGTATTGTAAGAATAATGCATAATGCTATTCCATCTGTTTGTGGCTCAATTTAGTTTGGTGTTCCTGCCAGATACAGCAAAACTGAATACACCTTGGGTGATATAGTGCTTACATCAAAAAAAAAGAAAACATAATAGTTTACCCATGTTCCAATACCTAGCCCAGAGCCTGGCACACAAAAGACTTTCATAAAGGTTTGTGGAGAGAATAAAAAAATTAATCAGGTCAATGTTTCCTAGCAATGAATTTCAGGAATGCATCATATGATGAGTGACACTTTCAAAAACAGACACACAGAAAGTTAGAAAAACACTGACATAACAACCCTTCGCTGTATCAACTCTCAGGACTTTCAAAAGCAGAACACTCAGTCTTTAGTCCTGCAAGACCTTTTTTTAGGAAGCTCAAAAGCACTGGCGTGCTGTTTCCTGGAAGCCTGAATTAATATACAGATGGTGCTTAGAGGATGGAGTGAAAGTGATGTGGAGCATGTCCCTTAGACTGTGTCTTTCAGGTGACAGATGTGTCAAGTGGCCTTTAGCAATCACTAGGTCGCAGACAACTATCAGTTGAGTCTCTCACAAGTGTATGACATGCTATTTGTTGTTTCTGTTGTTTAAAGAGTCATCCATTCTCTCTAGACACTCAGGGAGCTGGTGGCAGAGTGGATGTTGCATTCATCTGTCTAAGGACTCATTTACTCACTCCTGTGGTAAAAATAAAGCTGGTTCTTTTTCTTCTACACTAATGGGCGTTTGCACAAAGAGCCAGATTCACAGCATGCCCAAAACCCAAGACAGCTTTCCCTCTGCCTCTCCTTCTCCCCAGACCCGTGGGGAGGAATGGGAAGTCCCTAGAAGGAGTGGAGAGTTCAGTTACAATTTCCCCCACTCTAGGCAGAATTATGCTCATACAGATTCTAAAAGAGGGGCAGCGGTGCCATCCCAGCATTTTACAGCATTCTGGCAGGTGAAAGAGCAGTAGCAGGGACCCAGGGCTGTTCTCATTCCTTAGGCTGATCCTCAGGAATGGGAAATGGGCTTCTTCTCAAACAGTACCAGCTGAGGTTGGTCCTAATTCTTGCTTAGTGACACTTTCAAATACAGGTTTACAAGGCATACATGCAGCTAGAGGACAATGGCACAGTGAACTGTGGAACTGACACTTCCATTCAAACTGTAATATTTCTATCCGTGTGCATCAACCACACTCATAGCTAAGGCTACACGCTTTCCCTGCCCTACAGGACAGGCTGATGACAAAAGAATGTCTCATCACACAGTGACATTTTCTTGGAGGGACCCAGGCCCTAGGGGAGATTATTCCAGGGGTCCCTACCATAATAATTGTCATTTATGGATATTTATGGACTTAATTTATATTTGGATACAGCATGGAGGCTGGCCACAGAGGTGATGAAAGAAAGAACCTTAGATCTACTCATGCATTTGGAAACCTTCTCACCCTTCATGGACCTGTCTCAATGCAATTTTCTCTACATAGGCCTCTCCATTATCCCTTGTTCGTATTTCCCACACAGAGATTGCAGAATGCTTCAGACGTGAGATTTCAGGATGTGACTAGACCTTGTTTACTAAAGAACGAGATCACAATATGTTCCAAGTCCACCCATCAGTGCTTTTCTCAGCATGTGATGGATATAAATGGGCACAGGGAAGTCTGGCTCAGTGCTCTTTCTTTCTTTTCTTCTCCACACTCTTTCAACTGCTTCATTTTCTATCCTCTGATGTGGCTGATGGGTAGTCAAGTGGTTCAGGTTTCAGAGAAGGGAGAAGTTCTGCTTAGACCTCTAGCCTAAGCCAAGACTTCTTTACTGAGGTTTCTGGCATGGCACCATATATAGTAAATGAGATTTTGCATTCTTTTGCCTTTGTGTTCTGTAACTTCACAGGGAAAGTGGATTGCTTAAATACAGGACCATGAGTGCCCCAACCATCGTGCCTCACGTGGCGCCATGCACAGAGTAACCACTCAAATATTTGTTGAACTCAGAGAATTTGAAGTCTAGTCATTCGTGAAAAACTACAGCAACCTTGGTGAAAGTGACCTTGGCTTCCACAACGAGAAAGCATCAGGAGTGGTTGCATCAAAGAGAATCCTCTGGAAGTCCTACCTTGAGTAGAGGCGAATCATTTCAATAGAATGGATTCTGGTGACATATAAGGAATTCTAGCCACTAAGAGCTCCTCTGTGTCTGTGTTCTACAAAGTGTGGTTGGTATATGTGCCCCCATAGGTATATAGGAGGATTTAATTTGTATACAAGCAAATGTTTTATTATAGCTATACTGAAATTATTTCATGTTAATTAGGAAAAATGAAAGTAATATACCAAAAATGCGATTTCAGAGATATCATTGATTAGGACCAGGTTAAGGTAAGTATTTATGTTGTAATTGTTTGAGATGATTTAAAGAAAAAGTTCAGTAAATAATAGTCCAAGTGACATAAAGTCAAAATGATGGAGACGAGCATATGAAAGACTGAAGCGAGAAGAACACTGCCTACATCCTTCTCAGTCCATAGTAGGTATATGCTACTTTGGAAGACCTGGCCTAGAACAGTATGTCAGAGACCTATCATGGTAAACTAATGCACTAGCATATACCCTGAAGGGCTTTTTAGAAATCACCAATGTTCAGTAGCTCTACTAGGCAATTTTGAGGCTAAACTTACTTCTTCAGCTCTGCCGAGTGACCTAAAGGGTTAACCCTGGGCATGGGGGCATGTGGGACCTTCCCAGACGGCCAGCTTTGCAACCTCCCAGGCTTTCCAGGAACCAGCGGGCAGATGTTGGGGGTCGGGGCTTGTGTGAAACTGGCTTGCCTTGTTTGAACCTAAGGCTAGACCCCTAACCCGGGGGCTTCCTGGTTCTCATTTTTGAAGAGAACTGGTAATGTGATGCCAAAGAAACATTTTTAAAAGGAACGCAATATAGAAACTGCGACAAGTGGAATGACAGCAGTAAAATGAAGTCAGCTAAACCAAAGAAAGCACTAAGCAGCCACTCTGCCCTGAGAATCTGGGGAAGCGAAACTGAGCTGCTGTACTGGCAGATGGCGAGCCTCCTAAGCAAGGCCGGGCACTCACCAAGCCTGCAAAACATAGCCATTGTGGTTTATCCAACCTCATGACAATGCTGTTGCAAAGCAGCAATAGTGTGAGAAGGTAAGACGTTAACGGCAGTGAGCCATAATGTCACACTGTGGGGGAATCAAGGGGAGATTCTTGCAGGAATCCTAGTATCAAGCTAGCCTCAGAGCCAAGACGGGAATTCTCCAAAGTTCTGGGACTGAGGGTACAATCAGGAATGGAAACTCCTCCCCAATACCAGTCAATCAGTGGAGACCTATGTTTGTGTCATGCCCCAGCCCCAATCAGGGCAAAGCAGATGCTGCGTGACTGCTGATGCATACAGTATTGTATCTGTGTCAAGAAAAGGTGCTCCCCAAGAAATGCCAACCAGACCCGGACTTGGAGAAGAAATTTCTAGAGGATGCTCAAATGCAAGGGGCAGGGAGAAGAAGGGGCAGGGCAGAACAGCAGCATCAGAAGCGGTAGACACCCTGGAGATGAAGGCTGGACACCCGGCACATGAGAGCCACTTGAGCAGGGAGCCAGGACCCCCATTATTGGGGCACACCCAGCTGCCCATGACAGAACCATGGTCCAGATCTCCGGGAGTCCTGACCATGCATCTGCTGAGATATGTGCCATCCCTCTACTTCCAGTGACCTTCACAGTTCACCTCCACTCTAGAGCAAGGCTGTGATGCTCAAACCCGAGGAAGCTAATTAATACACAGGGACCCAAAAGAGCAGGGCTGTGAAGCCATGAGATAACCAGGGTCAGGTGTCACAGCTGGGACTCTCAGGGGTGGGAAAGCGGGTAGGAGTCAGGATGCTGCTGATACTAATGATAGTTCCAATGGATGAGTTAAGACCAGTGGTCCAAAGTTAAGAACAAGGAGATTCCCCAGAATGGAGTGAAATAAAGAGAACAAATTTGAAGCATTAGCTCCAAGGAAGACTTTAGCGCCACAACCAAGTAAATAATTTGTGGTAACTCCTCTCAGAAAGCACACCTCAGACATGATGGACTCTCTGAAAGCCTTTGGTGAACCATCCTCCAGGGCTTGGCTGGGCACCCCTCCTGTGTGCTCCTCTAGCATTCTGGTCTTACCCCCTTCACGACACTTACCACAGTGGATCACCTTGTGATGGTGTACTCTCCTATCTCCATGTAAGGATAGAGACTATGTCTTATTCATTTGAGTTTTTCTAATACCCACTGGAGGAGACAGAAAGACGGAGGGAGGGAGGGCAGGAGAAAGAGAGATTAAGTGAATTGAACTGAACTTTTTACTAATTAGAATTTTACTAAAAATTCTACCACAGCCAAATCACTTGGCGATCCCAAGGGATGTGTTATCACAGGGTTTCAACTACAATTCAAAAATTAGCTCAGGCTTGCTAATGTTTTGGGAATAACTTATGGTGCAAGAAGTGTACCTCCACTGAATCCAATTTCACCCCTCACTGTATTAGGGTGAACACTTCTTTGTCTTTCCACAAAGTTCCACCCTCCCTCTTCTTTGGAGCATTGTGTGCTTGACATGAGAATGTCCTGTAGAAAGTGTAATCACTAATTACATCAATGAAAAAATTCAACTCTCAGATGTGAAATGATTAACTACAGAAAAACCAGTTTTCAATAATAATTTTCCAGTCTTCTGTTTTCACTAGAATTGGTTTTCTGCCTGGGCTTTTCTGGAGTCCTTTAATGCTTGTGCCCATCACAAATTCACGATACAAGTCTCACAAAGTTGGTGCTCCTGTGGGCACAGACCTGTGCTAAGGCTGAGGTGAGGGCAAAGACCAGTCAGATATAGGCTGTCAGGCCTCTGGGTCTCCACCTGCCAAATGGCCTTCCATTCAAGTCCTAGCTCCAATGTTACCAATGGGGACTGGGTTTTGGTCACCCTGCAAAATTAGTGAATGCCAATTCTGCCTCTTGAACCACCAGCTGGCAGCCATACTATTCATGGGAGCCCTGGCCTTTGGATCTGGATCCCAGGAGGAGAAAGGGAACGTGCAAGTGGAAGAGTTCTCACAGCCATTGATGACTCACTAGTTGGGCAACAGTTACCTGATGTCTGTCAATCAAGGTTAAGATTGCCTCATCAGCATTGAAACAAAGTAATTACCACAAAATAAAGGAAGTGGTTGAGGAACAAATTGTCTTGAAGCTGACATACCTTAAAGGATGCAAAAAGGGGGAAAATGTGATTGAATCAAAAATTGTGAAACACAGCTCAGTTGCAAAGGAGTATGATGAGTACCTTCGGACAAGGAGAGACCAATGGCATTACCAGCTTTTCCCTTTTCTCTCTCCCCAGATGGTGCTGTTTCCCCTTTGCTTGCCTGGAGCCCCAGCTAGGTGCCTGCAGTGTGGCTCTAAGTCTGTCTGTGTGCTGCCAGCCTGTGGCCGGATGGTGGTGGCAGTGGTCCAGCAGCACCATTCAGAGGAGCAACAGATACAGGTGATTCAGGGAACCCATCTGAGGGAGTGCACCGTGGAGGGTGCTTTAGTGCAAGACTAAAAGTGGCTTAATCTTATTTTTTCACAGAACACAAAATGCAGAGGTAGGTGGCTCCAGCACTGTCATAGCACTAATTCTTTCCCCGTGGTGCTCTGCTCAGCTTCCACCAGCTCTCAGCCCCAGTATTTCACCAATAAAATCCACAACAGGAAGAGAGGGAGAGAGAGAGGGAGTTGTCCTCATTTACCTCCCACTTTTACCAAAGAGAAAAAACTTTCCAGTAGACTTCCCCTGACATCTCAAAGGCCAGGACTATGTCCTAGGATTACCTTTAGCTGCAAAGGAGTCTGGGAAAGTGATCCTCTGGCACTTTTGGTCTGGGGAAGGAGAGCTTTGCCAGCATGAAAGAAGCAAGACAGAGTATTGTGGGGTGGAGTCGTTGGCAATGTCTGGCCCCACTCTCACCTCTGGGTGCCCACCTGTCTTGTAGCCGGCCGACTCCCTTGGACTGGACCTCTGTGCCTGTTTCAAACCCCAAATTGAATCTCTCTGCGCCCTGCAGTGGTACCACATCCCAGATGGCAGGCTGTCTGATGATGGAATGGATATCACACCACTTCTGTCAGCCTCTGCCCATCCTAGGGGGCCAGGGAACTGTGGGGAGAGACTGAGACTGGGACTGGGAAGGCAGAAGCAGCCAAGCGGAAGAACGGCAGCAGAGGAGCTTGTGGCCGTTCCTCCTGAGAAATCAACCTCATATAACCACCAGCCACCTCTGAAGGTCTTTTTCATAGAGGCCAGCATCAAACGTAAGGTTGTGGTGTTGAAAAAGCATGAGTCTGGGCGCTACTGATATGAATTAGAACCTCAACTCTGCCACCCACTAGCTATGTGATGTTGGACAAGTTACTTAATGTCTCTAGGTCTTTGTGCCCTGAGCTATAAAATGGGGTCAACACTGCCACAGTATGGGGTCACAATTCAGAATTCTTGGTCAGTAAGAGCACAGGCTCTGGAACCTGACTGCCTGAGCTCAAATGCAGGCTCAGTCACAACTCTGTGACCCAAGGCCAGTCACTTAACCTCTCTGCCTCGTTTTTATTATCAGAAGAGTCACTTTCAGCGCCTGTCTCTCTGGTGAGTAGGAGACTCAAGTGCAATAATGCAGGCAAAGCACCAGGAACAGCTCTGGCACAGGGCATGCAAGCAATGCTACATATGTTAGGTAGAAACAATGACATTTTTTTGTACACTCTGTTTAAGAGTAGAAGGCAAGAAAGATGTTGGTGGAAGGACTTTATCAAATGGCTGACATGAGAGTTAGATCCTCACAGAGTAAAGCTTCCTTTCTATCAAGAAAGGCCACTTTTCCAGCCCCACTGTCTTTCACCTGGCAGAGGACAACCTCATACCACTTGCCAGTGGCCAGGGAAGGTCTTTGTGACAAAGGCCGGATGAGGGTATGGTTAGAGCCAGAAAGGCCCAGGCCAGACCAGCTAGGTCCAAATCCCGGTGCTGCATTTCCTGACTGGACAAAGTAGGGCAGGTTATTGAAATTCCCTTTGCCTCTTTCCTCTACCTGTAAAATGGAGTTAATAAAACATACTTCCAAGAGCTGCTGTGAAGAACAGCCCTGGTGTGGGGTTCCTGGGTGGCTCAGTTGGTTAAGCATCCAACTCTTGATTTCCACTCAGGTTATCGTCTAGGGTCATGAGATCGAGCCCTGCATTAGTCTCTGCACTGGGCGTGGAGCCTGCTTAAGATTCTCTCTCTCCCTTTCCCTCTGCCCCTGCCCATGCCTTATTTACATATGCGTGCACTCTCTTTAAAAAAAAAAAAAAGAATAGCCCTGGTACATATTCAAAAAATGCTATCAATTATTGCTATTAGAAGCTTAATTAACTGACAATGATTTAAGTGGGATTGTTACTGCGTTCCCATTTTACAAACAAGCAAACCGAAGCAGCCAGTTGATGGTGGAGTCTTTTGGAGCTCAGTCTCCTGTTTTACTGCTTAGTACATTAAATTCCACTCTGAATATAAGATTGATTTTTGGTGTGTGGGTTCTGCTCCTGGGTGATTTTATTTTCCCCTGGTGCATTTTAGAAACAAGGAGGTCAGTATTCCTAGCCAACTCACCCACAATTTCAGACTTGCTAGACTCCTTTCAATTTCCTCCATAAAAATAAAAGTGCAGAACTCAGAATAGAATGGCACCTTGGAAAATTTCCCCAACAAAGTGAGACCTAATTATGGAAAATAGGAGCAGGTCTTCAAGATAGACCTAGAGACAGAAAACAGTGGTGTCACCACTTCCCCACCCCATACTGACCCTTCTGAACTTAACCAGCCAAGAAAAGAACAGAAAGAGGAGAAAGTAGCAAGAGCCCCCTGTTTTATTACAGTAATTAGAGCACATGACCAATGATGACAGAGCAGCTTACACCTAAATTTCAAAAGGAATTCCTGCCAGGAAAATGCATCTTTTCCCCCCAACACTCTAGAATCTCTTGATCTATCTCTGCTGCTTCTGGAACTTACAGCTCAGATCCATCATCAGGTACCTTCCAGGGGGAAAAAAGTGGTTTTCATGTTTCAAACACAGTAACTTGTTCATCCCTCTATCTGAACACGTGAACAGCTGCCAGAATCACGCATCCTTCCAGCTGACACGCGAGCATCAAACCCAAGATGATCATTGCTCTCAGGGAACTGAGGGTGGAGGTACCAGCTGCTCTCACCTCCTCCTTTCCAGAGCCTACAAAAACTCAAGGGAAGAACCCAACTCTCAATGATCAGATAAGCACGAATTTGAGGCCAAGCAGCATTGGCCCCTCCCCTAGAGCTCACAGTAATCATTTTAACTGAAAGCTCAGAGGGGTTCACAGAAGCTCATGAAAGCACACTAATAATAAAAAGCAGCCATTCATAGTGCACTTACTAAAGCAGCAGGAAGCATGCTAAGTGCTTTATATACATTGTTTGATTTATATCCAATCTCAACCTATGAAGGACTTTCTCACACAAAGTGGGATCTGAATGAGGGTGGTGGGATCTGAATGAGGGTCTGCTCTACCTCCAAAGCCATGATTTAGCCACTACATTGTAACTCCTAAGACATGTCATCCACCCTAGATGTCACATATTCTCTTCAGAAGATAGCTGGAGATTCGTTCATTCAACAGATACTTTTTTGAGCACCTACAATATGTCAGCTACTGTGCTGAGTACAGGAAGCTTATGGCCTACTAAAGACAGACAAGAAATTACAGTCAATCAATGGTGTGTCCTGTGAAGACAGACAACTGAACCCTCAAATAGGTTTCAGGAAATCCAGGAATAAAAGAAGCAGGTGCTGACTTTCTATCCAGAGCTCTGGGACACTAACAAACCAAGCAGATAAATCCACGGAGGACCAATTACCACGCAAAGTCTCTGGGCCACTGAGGCCAGGGGGTAGCCTTCCAGGTTCCCATAGATCCCAGCAGCTGCAGGGAGAGCAGCCAAATTCTCCAAGGTTCCAGGGAAAGAGCATGATGAGGATTGCAGACTTGAGGATGAGGTGCTGCTATGGGTAGCAGTGTGGACCTGACATGTGGGCCCAGGCTGTTTCAGCAGATACCAGTGTGGGATCCTCACAAGCCAACAAGCAAGATAAGACAGTATTCAGGATACGGACACCAGCCCACAGTGAGCACAAACCCAGGTGCCTCCTAAGTACCACTGCACCATGACATCCCCCAAGAGGAATAGCCTTGTCTTGCTAAGGAGAAGGAGGTCCGGGGCAGAAATACTTGCATATGACTGAGCTTAAGCTGGAGTAAACTGAGAAACCACTGCGTTTCACTGAGTCAACCTGGCCATGACTAGACTGAGCTTCCTGCATCAGTCACCACAGTGCTTGGAGGGACAAGCTCAGTACAGCTACAGGAATATTCAAAACCCTACATTTCTGCACATGAGAAGTATGAACTCAACTCCAAGGGCTAAGAACAGTAGTTGGCATAAGTGTGGGTGGCAGCTCAGACTCAGAAGGGGAAGAGGAGCTGGGAAGAAGGGAGAGGCTTTAAGTCATAGTTTAGAGGAAGTATTTATGGGACACTGCAATGGGTTAGATTTCAAAAAAATGGGTGTTGTGGGTTGAACTATGTTCCCAAATAGTTCCTATGCCGAAGTCCCAAGTACCTCAGAATGTGACCTTACTTGGAAACAAGGTCATGGCTGATGTAATTAGTTAAGATATGGCCACACTGGAGTAGGGCGGGCCCCTAATTCAATATGACTAGCGTCTTTATATGAAGACAACCTTGCAGGGGAAGAAGAAGAAGAAGAAGGAGGAGGAGGAGGAGGAGGAGGAGGAGGAGAAGGAGAAGGAGGGGGAGGAGGAGGAGGAGGAGGAGGAGGAAGGGGGAGGGGAGGAGGAGGAGAAGGAGGGGGAGGAGGAGGAGGAGGAGGAGGAAGGGGGAGGGGAGGAGGAGGAGGAGGGGGGAGGGCAGGGGGGAGGGGGAGGAGGAGGAGGAGGAGAAGAAGAAGAAGAAGATGACAACAACGACATCCTGGTGAAGTCAGAGACATAGGAAGAACGCCATGGAACATGACTGAAGAGATCAGGGTGATGACCCACAAGCCAATGAACGCCAAAGACAGCAAACAAACCACAGAAGCCAGAGAGAGGCACTGAACTGACAGGGCGTAAGAATCCCTGTCCTCTTCAAGGTCTTTCTAGTTGAAGTCAAGAATCAAATTGACATAAGACACATTAACAGGGGAAAATCAAATTTTATCCTATGTATGGGAAATCCACACAGACATGGAAATTCCAAAGACAGCCAGGCAAAATAAGGTCTATGTGTCATCCTGAACTAAGGACAAAGAGGTGGGGGTGTGGGACTTGGAAGGGAAGGAATGCAATTCACAGGACAATAAGAAGAGTAGATGATTGGTGATGAGATGCTTGTCCTGCCAGACAGAGGAGCCACTGAGATACAATTTATCTCTGTTACTAACTCTTATTCTGGGAAAGACCCTCAGTTTAGATTCTTCTACATAGTTAAGGGAAGGGCAAAAATTTTTCTTAGCCTGCAGGATCTCAAAATAATCTTCACGCAAGAATGGCCCATCTTGGGGCGGCCTGCCTTAGGCCCTATAGATTGTCCCTCATGGCCCTCATAAGGAAGCAACCCTATGGACACCTTAATCTTAGACTTTGAGCCTCCAGAACTGTGAGAAAAAATTCTGTTGTTTAAGCCACCAGGTACAGCAGACCTAGCAAACCAATACAATGGGAAGGCACAATTCCCTTCATTCATTACACATTATACATTTCCTGTGCCCAGTAGGGGCCACAGAAAGTGTATGGTGCTCTGAAGGATCTTTGACCACCATTTCTATGTCAGGGGCCGCAAGCTCATAAATGTTCCTCCAGTCACAAGGGCTGCTGATGGGAATCCCTGCGTCTCTGGTGAAGGCTCCTTCTGGAGGCCTGAGTCCTTCTCAGGCTACTGAAGATAATAGCCTCATTGCCACACAAACCCACTGTCTCACACTCACATAGTGTGGCTCCAGTCCAAGACGTAGTCCCTCTGATCATCTTCTTCTGTACCAATTCTATGTTCATTTCTCCTGACCCAATCTCCTCTCACAGGACTGACTCCCAAGTAGTTCTAGAAGACACAGTCCATGACAAACATATCCCCCAACCCTCACCCTCTTCACTACTCACTCTGCCTCTTTGTGTTAACTGAAAACTCACTCTGACCTGAGAACACCCCTTTCCTTTCAAACTGATTTTGTCCTTTTCCCCCACACCCTGGTACTTCAGGGTGCAAGGGGTGTAGGAAGAGGGCACCATTTCTCCTGACAGAAAACTAAGCCTCATTCCTCACTCTTTTGATTCCACTCTTCTAGAAACCCATGTCACCACACTCTGTGGGGGGCCCAGACCCTGGTTTGCTCTTCATCTCTGCTCTTGTAGCCTGGCAAACACCTCATTTCTGGGAGTTAAGAAAGCTTGTTTTGACCCATCTTCTTTGGCCATTGTTTAGTCCAGGATCTTAGCTCATAAATGTTCAAAACACCTTTTTTTGTCAAGATGCTATCACTGTCTTGATATTCAGATCTTATTTTGATATTACAAAACAGAAACTGGGCACCTTCTCTCTCTTTGCACTCAGTATACCACTCTAATCTTCCCCAGGCAATGGAACCTCTGAGGAACGTTCACAGGAAAAGAACTCATTCACAGAAAGAGGGCCTTTGCTGGTTTCCTGCCCCAGAGTCCCACCGCGGACAATGAGGTGGCAGGTGGGGGTGGGTTGTGGCTAAAAGTAGGGCATAAGAAGTTGTTCAAAGCTTTACTAGGAGAAAATGTAGAGAGATGAGGTGTAGAGCTATCAGCCTATGTTTTTTTCTTGTTGCTTCTGTGCCCTACCTCTCTTCCTCCCCTAACTCTGGTGACCAAAGAATCTTTCTCCAGCTGTGTGCTCTATGCCTGCCCCCAAGCTCACCACTCTCCACTGGCCTTCTTTTGGTCATTAGGCTTGCCAAGCCCTTTCCCAACCATGCTTTCCACCATTCTGTCCCATGGCCTGCTTACACACTCTTCCCAAGGCTTCCCAGCCTTCAGATAGAGCTGACACAGGCACTGCCTCAGAGACATTTCCTTGACTCTCAGGAGGTTCTGTGCCTACCCTCAGCCCCACGGTTCTCTGTGTCAGCACTGAGAGGATTTCCTGCAGAATTCTGTCATTTGCTTATTGTTGTCTTTCACCTTAGTTGGTGTGTCAACTCCATGAAGGCAAAACCCACATGGGTTGTGTTTACTCTCTCATTTGCAGAGATTAGCCCAGCACCTGGCATTCAGTGAGGATGTTAAATGAAAGAATCAGTGGACCCCAGCTTATTGTCCATGTAACTTCTTTGATAGAGCAAAAGAAAGACTGAAGTTTGCTCTGTTGATGTGGGTAATGCTTCCACAACATCTGTTTATAGTACCCTAGAGAGCATTTTGCTTTAACGAGCCCAAGAATTTACATCTCCAAAAAACACAAGTGGTTACTAGTGACATTAACCTAGCGGTGAACAACCTTTTCTGTTTGAGAGCCAATGATCAGCCTTTCTAAATGTACTATGAGAAACTTTATTCAATCCTATGGGACAGAAGGAACGGTGTGTATTTTTACCATTGAGATAATGTATTTTATTGATCAGACAAATTTCAATGGGCAATGGGCATCACTTTTCAGCCACTGAAATGCTAATATAAGCAGCGATTCATAGACATCTGTGATATCATAAGAAACACATATTTGGTCTTTGTTGGTTCTGACACAGAGCTTCTTAAACCTTCAGAATCTCCTGAGTGGAACATCTTTTGTTATTCATAACAAGCCCCTTTCAACCCTAACTGAGTTTATGCTAATGAGATGACTCTTGATGGGCTCCTAGATAGTTTAGGAATGGGGGCTGTTTGCCTGAGGAACCAACCCTGTGATCACAAGGTTAGAGGTTTGGGGAAGGGGGTGGCTTAGAGGAGGGGTAACGACCCCACCTCTGGGGAGGAGAAAGTGGCTGGAAATTGAGTTCAATCACCAGTGGCCAATGATTTCATGAATCATGCCTATGTAATAAAACCTCCATTAAAAAAACAAACAAACAAACAAAAAAACACCTAAAAAAGGGGTTCAGAGAATTCCCCAGGTGGTGAACATACCAAGGTACTAGAAAGGTGATGCACCTGGAGAGGGCAGGGAAGCTCTGTACCCCTTCCCCCATACTTTCCACTATGCACCTCTTCCATTTTTTGGTTCCTGAGTTGTACCCTTTATAATAAACAGGCAAGTAAAGAACTTTCCTGAGTTCTACGAGTCATTCTAGCAAATTATCAAACCTAAGGAGGGAGCTGTGGGTACCCCCAGAATTTACAGCTCATTGGTCAGAAGTACTAGTGACAGTCTAGGGTTTGTGACTGGCATCTAAAGTGGGGGCAGTCTTGTGGCACTGAACACTCAGCTTGTGAGATGTGGCATTAACTCCAAGCAGTGTCAGAATTGAATGGAACTGTGGGACACAGCGGGTGTCAGAGAACTGAAGTGGTTGCAGTGGACACTATGCATTTGATATCAGAAGTGTTGGAAGTCAAAGCAGTTCAACATCTCATCTTTTCCCCCTAAGTGTACATCAGACTTCATAGTCATGATATCTAAAGTAAGACAAATACCCCTCGAGTGTATATGACATTATTCAGTGAGTTAAAGGATGAATATACTAGAATGTCTGGGTTTTTTTGCCTTGTCCATTAAAAACATACACTATGTAAGTATATAATATAACATATGTGTTATATATAGATACATAGAGAGATATACAGAAAAAGATATAGATAGATATAGATAGAGTGCAATGTATATTTAAACTTTCTACTAACAGGAGGACATGCAGAAAAATATTAGAGATTATTGATGCCACATTCTCAACTGCATTAAATCATTTCATCCTTGAAACAACAATATGAAAGCCCTGTGATGTACACTTAACAGATGAAGCTCAAAGGTGAATTGACTAGTTCATTATCACACAGGGTGCTGGGGACACAGTTTAGGCTGAATGTGTTCACACACTTCCATAACATCTCCTGACTGACCACCTGTTGTGTCAGGCTCTGTAGCAGGGGTTGGGGATAAAAAGACAAGTACACTATGCTCCCTGCCCAGTACATATACACATCCTCCTCAACTCGGGTCACCCACTGCCACTAGGATGGAATCTCCTCTCTGGTCAGGGTGTGGGACTTAGAGCAACAATGTGGCTACTGCCAGTTTCCTGGGGATATCCTCTCTGCTCCTCGCCTGCCTTCCTGACCCGGCCCTTCATTCTTCATGGAACACAAGAGTCTGAGGATCAGTGGTTCTGCCTGAGGTGATTCTAAGGACATTTGGAGGGTGTGTGGGTCCCTCTGGGGCTCCGGAGCATTAAAATGGTCCCTTGCATGGAGAAGAGGAAAAGACTCAGAGGCTGGAGTCCTGTGGGATCCAGAGGCATCCCCGTGGAAGGCCTCAGCAGGAGGCAAGAGTAAGAACGAGGCTGGTGCGTCAGGGAGTCTGGGCTGAGGGCTGCAAAGATAAGCCTCTTGGTTGAAGCCTGAAGGCAGAACTGCCTCAGGGGCATGTGTGGACGACTCAGGCTAGAGGACCAAGGCTCGTGGCAGGGCTCATGTTCCCTGGACAGCTGCCACAGGAATTGAGCAGGGATCTGTTTACTGGAAGTGAAATCAGAGGCAGAAGCTTACTAACCAGGAATGAAGCAAGAATCCAGTTATTAGAACTGAAACACACAGTCACAGTGTGTTCGGTAACAGTGATGGCCTATTAAATCCCCAGCTACCCATCTAGAGTAACTCTGAATTCCCTCACCTCAAAATGGGGCACTTTTATCGGCAATGCTACCAAGTAGAAGGGGAAGTGAGGTTACGCTGACAACAAACACAGACACCATAGGTCCACCAGTATACATGGCTGCCAGGCTTCATGGCAGGACGCAAATGGGATTCCACCTCAAGTAACACCACTACCTTTAACAACTTGATTGGTAGCTGATCTGTAACTAACTCTTAGTAACCCTTTGTTATGGACTGAATTGTATCCCCTCAGAAATCTTATGGTGAAGCCTTAATCCCCAGTGTGCCTGTATTTTGAGATAGGGCCTTTAAAGAGGTAATTAAGGTTAAATGAAGTCAGAAGGGTGGTGCTCTAATCAGCAGGTCCGGAAAGGAAGAGACACCAGGAATGTGCACATGCAGAGAGGAAAGGCCACGTGAGGGCACAGAGAGAAGACAGCCATCTGCAAGTCAAGGAAAGGGCCTTACAAAAACCTAAACCTGCTGACACCTTGATCTTGGACTTCCAGCCTCCAGAATTATAAGAAATAAATTTCTATTGTTAAAAAAGGTGGGGGGCACTTTTAAGAGCCTGGGGTGAGGCAGAAACTAGAAACAATCAAAAGTAGGTAA
The DNA here is from genome assembly GCF_024610735.1 of Ursus americanus. Classification (NCBI taxonomy): domain Eukaryota; kingdom Metazoa; phylum Chordata; class Mammalia; order Carnivora; family Ursidae; genus Ursus; species Ursus americanus. The sequence continues at coordinate 37,173,484 of NC_142131.1, forward strand.
GCATGTCACTTTTCTTTATTCATTAGACCAACATTTATGGAGGGCCTACTATATATTGACCACTGTGCTAGGTACTAGGTGAAACAGTGACTAAGGCAGCTGACGCTGCTCTCACACAGCTTTCTGTACCAAGGGAGACAAACAATGGAGGACTATGTTAGGATATTTCAAATGCTGAGAGGGGATGTGGGAGTGATCAAGGGGTTTTTGTGCTTCAATCAAGATGCAAAGATGCAAGCATACCCAAGCAAATTCAAGAACTCAAAGATATATAACTTATTGGAAAGGAAGCTGGAGGAGACAGAGGAAGAATATGGAGGGGAGAGAGGGGGTGGGTAACTAATGCATCAAGGAATTCAGGGATTCAGGAAGGAGTGAGTTCTAGAGCCTACTAACTTTGTATGGTATTTGGTTTACTAGTAGGAATTATAACTGTATCTCAAGTGTTGATATCTTAATAAAGAATGATATGTTTCTAGAAAGGTTGTGAATTGACTGTGCCCACTGTCTAATGGAAAACTTGGCATTTGGAGTTAGGTAAATTGGTTCTCAGTCCCAGTTCTACCACCTTCCCAGCCAAGTGAGGTTGGGCAAATCGTTTAACTGCTTTTAGCCTTGGATTTGTTTGTTTCTTTCCCCCTAGGACCTCAGATGGACAAAATCTGGTTCATCATAACCCTTGGTTCATGACCTATTCCCATTATTAGCTCATCATATTGCAAAGATTCATTCATATTGCTGCATATGGGTGATGTATTTTAAACTGCTGTAGGATATCTCATTATGTGAATCCATGTATAGATCAATAATATACGTCAGAGTTTAAGACCTTACCAGTGGGGAAAGGAGAAATTCAACCAAAGGGAGCTAGACAATAAAATTATTTTCCATATGGGATAAGATAAAAGGGAATCTCTACATGATCCCATATGTAAAAGTCAACGCCAGATGAATTAACGTCTTACATGTCAAAAACAAAATATTAAAAATTATAGAAGAAAATTTAGGATATTTTAGACCCTAGAGTAAGGAAAGATTTTTTAAAGAAGACACATACAGCACTGATTCTTAAATAAAAAGATTAATAAATTGGAATATATTAAAGCTAAGATTGTTTTCATCAAGAGACAGCTTCAATTTCCTCATTTATAAAATGGGGGTAATAATACTTTATAGAAATCTAACAAGATGAAATTAAATAACACATAATAAACACTGAGCACAGATCCTAGCACCTATCACCTAGAAGTGATAACTATCATTATTATTCCCAAACAATGCTATTATGTATCAAACAATACCAAGTAATATGATAAGACATATTTAAACCCAGTAAGCCATATGAGGACAAGTATTTAATATCATAGCGATGTTTTAAAGAGAGAGATAATAATGTAAAATACATTTATCAGAGACCTACAGTCAGATAGTCAACAAATATTTACTAAGCATTCATGTCAGGCACCATACCAGGGGCTGGTTAATTTATATTAACACCATTAATTTTTTTGTCACAATCTAATACACATACAACTTTCACACATGTATCTGTGACCAGAGCAGAGAAATGAACCCCACATATTTTGATAACTGTATACAGCACTACAGAAAAGCTCTGGCACTATCAGAGACAGAAATCCCAGAACTGCCCAACTCTCAATTGTTGGTGCTAATGGGAGAGTCCAGGAAAAGAGACAATCCAAAATGGTAGATAAGTATACTTTCATTTGTTTTGGGTTTTGTGCAAATAATTGAAAGCCTCAAGTCAATCTGACCCAAAAATACAGAAGCAGGTCCAGAAGTAAGACAGTCTTCCTGAGCTGACTAATCAGCAACACAATAATGATAAAGATTATCTCCATTTCTGTTTTGTGGCTCTGGATGCAGAAGTACACATAGAGTTCAATTTGGCTGGTGGCTGTTCTGGAATGCACTAAGCCTTGAATAAAGAAGAGAAAGCTATGACATGAAAACCTCACTCAGGAGGTGTTGAAAACAGCTCAGTATCTGTTCTGCCTCTCCATTTTCTAGGACTATACTACCTCACACTCTTCAAACATTCATGTTTTATGTCTCCTTTGTTAGGTTTTCTCCTACCAGGAAGGGTCAACATAAGCTTCTAACAATAGCAAATTGTGTCAAACTAGACTTTTTCATATAATTTGCCTAATAATGCATTCAGTAAACATTAATTGATTGACCTCTGAGGTGTCCACAACTATTCAATTCTCACAAGTAATATTTGCTTTAAAATCTACCCAAGAATAGGAAAAGGACCTTCATGAAACAAGAAACCACACCTAGATAACCAGAAAAACAACAAAAACAACTAAATAGCCTCTGGAATATGATTCTCTGTCAAATCATCCTCATATGATTTACTGGGGCTGATATGGTTTTGGACACTGCCAAGAAAGAAAAGAAAAGAAAAGAAAAGAAAAGAAAAGAAAAGAAAAGAAAAGAAAAGAAAAGAGGAAAGCTACTACCTACCACAACATATTAATTTTTCCAAAAGCTGATGAGTTTCCTCCATATCTAGAATCAATCCAATAACTTTCAGAATACTCTTTTCTCTTTCCGGGAATGTGCTGAAAGCAGGAGTGATACACTGAGTGTGGTGTAGGAAACATGAAGGAGATGAGACCAGGAGTGACAGCCTGGGTGCCAGTTCTAGTCTATCGCTTACTAGCTGTGCGAATCTGGCCTTAATTTTCTCTTTTGTCGTTGTGTTGTAGGATAATGTTTTCAGAAGCATTTTAAAGATTACAGCACAACCTTATATTTATTTCCTATGGGATCATGAGCTCCTTGAGGGCAGGAAGTATGTCTGAATCACATTTGTATACTCTACCATTCCTAGCTCACAGCTATCATTAGGTTCTCAAGAAATGTTGACTTTAAATAATAGCTGTCATGAAATAAGAAGAAAACAAAAGCCAACAATAAAGGTTCAAGATACCTGCTGGTTGGCATGTTATACGTGACATCTAAAAAGAATGGTGGCAGTTAAAAGCAAAAGGAGTGTAATCTATGAAACTATCTTTTCAATGAAGCATTGAAAATCACAGACTCTTTCTGGCCACTGTTTTACATTTAGATATGAAAGCCAGTCAGGCTAGGCTGAGAATAAAGAATGGCAAACAAATTTCAACAGGCTTAGGATAGTTTCCAAGATGAGAAATTCTCCTGGCCTTTCTCTACATTGGTTCTCATCCCTCCTCCTGGGAGTTATTCCTCCCCAGCGTTCCCCGTGATTGGTTAAAAAAAGGAGTAATTGGGGCTGGCTCAGCTTGTTGTCTCCCCTTCTTCCCCCTGGTAGTCACTTTCCAAATATAATCTGCAAGGAGGGTGTAGAGTGAATAGGAAGAGGGAAAAGACAGGTGTGAGGAAGGAGAAAGAAACTGGAAGACTAAAGCAAACATGGTGATGAGCAGAACCAGTGAAAATAAGAAGTTCCAACAACAGGAGTGTCCAATAACCAATTTTTTCTGATTTTGTGAAAATCATGTCTTATGTGATATGGCAATGAACCAGCTTCAGAAGACATGGTCCTCCAACCCAAGGCCATAGCACATCATGGCCTACGTGCATGGCTGCCTTGGAGAATTGAAGGAGAAAGAGCTATGCCCATATGGGGGATATGATATGCAGAAAGGATAGTGTGTACAGGAGGAAAGATGAGAAGAGATCAAGAAAGAATTCAACAGAAGCAGGACCATAGAGGTAAAGAAGAAACATAAAGCTATCTACAGCTCTTGGAAATATAGGGGCACAATGGGCTTCCCAACAATGAGATGAAGGTTCAAGTCATTCTACTGGATTGCCAACTGGGACAGTGGCTCCAAAAACCTGGAGAAATTGGGGATATTCAGGCAGCTGACATCTGGGTTCTAAGTCTCTAAGTCTTATTATTCTAGCCTTAAAGTTTGGATAAGCCTGGAGAAGACGGCAGGTGGAAGAGGAGAGTAGGGAGGCAGATAAAGAAAAGAGGGTCTTTCTTGTCTTCTATTTCAGGTGTCTGAAAGTGAAGCCAGAGAGCTGGCTGTTTGTGCCCACAAGGAAGCAGAATGTTACAGCCCACACCAGACTTAGGAGGCAATGGTCAAACAATTATTCCTTCAGATTAAGGCAGAGAATGAAGCAATTTCTCAGAAATTTGGATTTTTTTAAAAAATCACTTTGAGGGGGCACCTGGGTGGCTTAGTTGGTTAAGCATCTGCCTTCAGCTAATTTCATGATCCCAGGATCCTGGGATTGAGCCCCACATCGGGCTCCCTGCTCGGGGGGGGAGGTCTGCTTCCCCCTCTGTCCCTGCACCTGCTTCCTCTGTCTCACTCACTCTCTCTTTCAAGTAAATTAACAAAAATCTTTTAAAAAAATGAAAATGAAATAAAAAATAATAATAATAAAAATCACTTTGGCCTGAATTATTGGGAAATTGTCCCATGTCTCCATTTCAACTGTGGATTCATGCTACACAGTAATTCCCCAAAAGTCTACTCCTTACCTCATGGGCGTCGGGAAATAGTTGGTATATATAAGAGCACTCATTTTTTGTTATTTTTTTATTTTTTTTTAAAGATTTTATTTAGTTAAGAGAGAAAGAGAACAAGCAAGGGGAGGGGCAGAGGGAGAGGGACAAGCAGACTCCCTGCTGAGGCTGAGCATGGAGCCCTATGCAGGGCTCGATCCCAGGACCCTGAGATCATAACCAGAGCTAAAGTTAGATACTTAACCAACTGAGCCACCTAGGTATCCTGCATTCACTTTTTATTTTGCGTTGAAAAAAAAATCTCAGTGGCGGGGCACCTGGGTGGCTCAGTCGGTGAAATATCTGCCTTCACCTTAGGTCGTGATCTCAGGGTCCTGGGATGGAGTCCCCCATTGGGGTCCCTGCTCAGTGGGGAGTCTGCTTCTCCTTCTCCCTCTGCCTCTCCCCACCACTCGTGCTCTCTCTCTCTCAAATAAACAAATAAAATCTTTTTTTAAAAAATCTCAGTGGCTTTGAAGACCATAACATCTGAAAAACAGAGTTAGCAGGCATTGCTTAGCACGATGCTATGATACCTACTGGCTAACCTGGCTCCTCTAAGGGCAGCCTGCCGCATGGCAGCTCTGCCCTCTGAAGATCCACGGTCCAGTGGAGTCCAGGGGTCCATCAGGGAAGTCACTCACCCACTGTAGACCCATGATGCCCAAAGGAACTTGCCAAGTCTCAGACTGACCCTTCTCCTCTGACCAGCAGTGTAGACTGCTGGCAAACATTGCACTTTTTTCCTCCCACCATGATGAAGAGAGACTAGGAATCACTGCTTCTCTTACCCTGTTTCCCCGAGCTGCATTTTTTTTTTTTAGCCCATCTCATCTTTTCCTGGTTTTGTTCAATTTTCTGCAAGCTTTTCTATCTGGCTCACTTATCTCCCTTGATCCTTCAGAACCCTCTCCCCTAATTCCACTGACTGGTGGGGACATTTTCCCTCAGAGAGCAGAGGAGAGCCGCCAGGACCCTCCCCCACTCCACAGCCTCTCTGCCCCCACTGCCTGGCTTTTTAGGTCAGTGGAGACTTCCCAGAACTACCTCTTTTTTCTTTAGCCTTTTAATTTCCGGCTGCTGGGTTTTCTTTTTTTAATTACATGCAGAGCTACATTTCACACAACAGAAGCAAACCCAGTTTTTAAGTGAGTTAGGGTTCTGTGGCAGAATCCCATCACTTCCATTCCCTCATCAAACCACAGCTAGGTTTAACCTACTCTAAATATGAGATTGGAAAGAGCTGGTCAATGTTGTGCCATGGAAAAGGCACTGAACTAGGGGCCAGGGGGACGGCACAGGGCCAGGTCTCACAACTTAATCTGCTACATGACCTAACCTCTCTGATGTCAAAAGATTACGCCTCTCAGTCTTCCTGATGACAGAGTTGGCAGAATCAAATGCATGCATTGCTGTAAGCAAATCTTACAAACTGTAAAGCACTGTTCAGTCTGCCGAGGACGGTGTCAGACATGAGAACACACAGCCAGTGTTCCTTTCTGAATAAACATGAGAGCTCCCTCAGAGCGAGGGCTGGGCTGGCTCTTGCTCACTATTTATTCCCAGTGCTAGGCACAAGGAAGGAAGGAAGGAAGGAAGGAAGGAAGGAAGGAAGGGAGGGAGGGAGGAGGAAGGAAGGGAAGAAGGAAGGGAGGGAGGAAGAAAGGGGGAAGGAAGGGGAGAGTAAGAAAAGAAGGGAGGGAGGGAGAGAGGGAGGGAGGGAAGGAGGGAAGGGAACATCAGGTCCTTCGACATATCTGTGAAGCATGCTGGTGTGAAGAATAGCCGAACTATCACCATGTCTTTCCTGAATTTCCATCTATGAACCATGTCCCATTTGTGCAAAAAGTGAAAAAGCTGAGCTAGACAAGGGACACGTCTGCTTATAGCTCAACAGCAGAAGTCCTGACCTGGCATGACCTCATGGGCATTGTTCACTCAGGTAAGCCCACGTTACAACAGTGATAGCCAACATTTTTACAGTACTTTAGACTTTATCAAGCATTTGCAGGTACCTGACCTCATTCTAATCTTCAAAATATCATGTAGATAGGTAATTCAGATTTTTCCTGTTTTCCAGAGGAGGAAATGGGGGCTCACAGAAGTACAAACACTGACAGCAAATCCCAAGGCCAGTAAGTAGCAGAGCTGGAATTTGGACACGGTTTCTCAACTTGCGGGACCTTTCAGCTGCTAGAGAGGGCAGTTATGAGGGTGTGGCCGGCGGTAAGCTGACAGCCTGGACAGCAGCCAAAATTAGTCTGATTTCCTCTTTATTGTGCTACAATTACTTTTATACTGAATCCCTGGAGAGCAGAGATGCTCCCCTGCTAAAATAAGGACCAAAAAGCCCTTTTCAAGTAAAATATACAAGCAGCAAATAAACACAATTTTAAACAATTGACTTCATCAATAATCCATTAACTGCAAGCAATGAGCATGGTGTGCCATTGCCCCCCAGCAAGTTTGCAACAACAGAACAGAGACTGCTAAGGATGCAGTAAAAGTGCTGCTTATGTTTAACTCTGGGTCACCATATACAGCTACAACCATTCAGAAGCTGCTGGGCCCATCCATCAGAAGTCATGAAATTGCTCACACTCTCTGAGCCAGTAATCTTACATTTCGGAATCTATCGTAAGGAAATAATATGAAATAGAGAAAGAAAAAAAATATACCTTCCTGAGACCTGGTCGTTGAATTCTCCCTCAGGGAGCACTGACATCATGGTATTTTTTCAATCAATTTTCTCTTTGTTTGAGCTACATCCAGTTGGTTCCTATTACCGGGCTCCAGAACCATCATTATTATTAAAAAAACTCACACACAAAGATAGCTAATATAAATATTAATAATCTCTCCCTCCTTCCTCCATAGTTGATCCCGATTGCTCTTTCCAAGCTGTTATCTGCTGCTCCATCTTTCCACCCCATTCCCTCCCCATCCCCGCCGCCCCCCATCAAACTCAAAGCTCCGGTCAAGTCAGACTTCTCACCGTTGACCAAAGGGGCCATGAATACACACATTGTTAACTTTCAGGCACTTCAGAATCACCTGAAAAGCTGGTTCAAATGAGGACTGCGGACACACACCCTCTCCCACAAACTTTCTCATTTGGCAGGTCCTGTGGGGGGCCTGAGAACATGCATTTCTTACAAGTTCCAGGTAATGTAGATGCTGCCGGTCAGAGACCACACTTAAAGAACCAGGGGGTTAAGGAGTCATCTGCCTTGCATGACTCCCCTCTCCTTCTCCAGGCAACAGCTTTCTAGCCCTCAAGCCCCAGCCCCTCCCTAGTTCTGCAGCCATCTCCAATCCCACCAAGCTGAACTAATGACTCATCCCCGTGCTCCTTTGGGGAGAGAACAGCACCTATTACACTGTGTAATTCGAGGTAGCTGGATCATCACTGCCAGCTCCCTGCTAATTTTGAGTGTCTGGAGGGCTGGCCCACCGCCTCAGCAACTCCATTCCACCAGCACCGGCATAAGGCTTGGGACCTGCCAGCCAGCCGCACGTGAAACACTGACCCTAGTCCTCGCTGCCTCCTTGGACAGGAAGTTATGGTTTAATGCTGTTCCTAGAGGACCCATTAGCATATTGAATGGCTATTTTTTGAAAAACCACGATTAGCCATAGTAGCAAAAGAAACGAGCAGAGTTTATTAGTTTGCCAGGCTAGTAAATATCGTCTAGCTTTGCTCTCTAAACTCCCTAATGAAGAGAGCAGCTCTCAGGCAAATAAATAAACCATGAGGTTGACAACACAGCACATCACAAGCGCAGTTCACTAATTTGCTCATTGCTGAAGGACATTAGCCGCCTTTGGGGTAATCTCCATACACACGCTGCCCAGGCTCCCTTTCTCCTAGATAAATAGTATCAAGCCACGGTTTAGCATTTTTCAATATTGTATACATATTTTATTTCAGTAACTGTCTTTTAATAGCAAGATAGCCATCTTAATCAAATGAAAGCTATTTTTCAGTAATTGTCCTAAGAGCCAATTTCTTTTCTGGAAAAACATCCTTTCGAATCACAAGTGGCTGGGCTGAACAGTATTCTCAGAATATTAATGTGAGCTTAAGCTATTAAAATGTCATGGCTAACCTTTTTAAAACCTAATTAAATTAAAATAATAATATGTGGAACAGTTTTACTGGAAGAAAGGGCTCTTTTTCAAATAACCTGTTCCAAGCCTCAGAGCGAACACCTTGAAGCCATGGTGGGAAAGATGTTTTGCCGGCAGACAAAGAGAGCCCAGCTTTGCACATGTTGTGATTAACTTTTAGTTGTTAGTATTAGACTTAATTATTGTATCATGCTGAAGGGCAGGGACAATTTACTTGCCAGCATCTCCTGGACTTAATCAACAAACTATCAAGACAATCAATGCTATTAGGCCTCATGTCCTTGTGATACTTTATTCCAAATAAAAAAGATAAAATCCAAGGACAGAGCACTAAGGAGGTAGGCATCTGCTAAGAAGGCCTCCATTAACTCCATCAGACTTAACTCCCTCCCTGGAGGCTGGAGCCACTGTGCAGGAGGGTTTGCTTACCCTGAGGCCTCATTCTGCTGAGAGCAACAATCAAGCCAGTCCACACCAGGTAGGAGGAAATCAGCATCTGAAAACTCCCTCACCTCTTGGGAACTGGCCCTGGTAGGCTTCAAACAGGGCCCTTGGTACTCTTCTCCTGTGCTGGAAAAGGTTATTACCCTCAAGACCCTGTACTTACCGTTTCCTACACAAAGGATGACTTTCTGTTCCTTTATTTGATAATTCGCACTTGCATTTAGAGAACAACTTTTTAAAAGAAAGAGACTGGCAATGATATAGAACAGGTTGGCAAATGCCACAAAATACCATGTCTTAGTCTCAACACTATTTCCTTATAGGACCCCAAAACATGATGAGGTGGGAGGATGGGCATGATGCATGGGCACACAAAATGCCATGATGAAGCTAAAGGGATTTCAGACAGGAGCGGAGAGGTACAGCTAACAGTGGTAGCCCGTCTGGAGGTCGTTGAAAGCTGAACTAAGACAGTCTTTGGTTATCTATCCTGAATAATTAAAGATGACTGCCTTTCTGCATGAATACCTAGATTTCTATGTAGTCCACTCATGCATTTATCCACTCGTTCACTCAACACATATGTATCTGTCGAGGATCAACTTCATGCCAGGCACTGAACCGAACATGTTCCCAGGGTGAGCTATGCAACTCTGGAAGTTCACACAGGCCCCATCTTGGGCAAAACTGCTTATATGACAGAGTTGAGGATCTGTGTTGACCTCCTGTCTTCCAAAAGATGTCAATACCCCAGAAGTGACATACACGTCCATTCACATTCTGCTGGGGGGAACTCATTATATGGCCACACCTATCTGCAAAGGAAGCTGGGCAATATATCTTCTTTCTACCCCCAGTTAAAATTCAGGGATTCTTTTACCAGTTGAAAGAAGAGGAAAACCAATATTAGTGTCTTTGCTATCGTAAGATATGTGCTATTATAATGAAGGTTTTAGTGTCCTAATCAAAAAGAAAAACTCTGATGAGGCGAGAATTTTGAGTATTTCCATATTATAGAGACATAGAGGGATGGCCAGGAGCCAAGAGCCATGCAGGCACATTCCTCAACCAGGATCTGATCCTACTTCAAGGTCATGGCCTCAGTAGGTCATGGCCTACTTCAAGGTCATGGCCTCAGGTTTTGGGACCCTAGAGGACTGAAAAGTGAACCCTGTAGGGTTCAGGCTAATCAGAAAAGACCATGCTCTGTCGTATTCCGGCATATGTGGGCCTTTTTAAAGTTTGAAAACAGAGGCACACACTGAAGAATTATTTCTGATATACATTTTTCTTTTTTTTTTTTTAATAATGATTTTTTATTATATTATGTTAGTCACCATACAGTACATCCCCGGTTTTCGATGTAAGGCTCGATGATTCATTACTGATATACATTTTTCTAATAGAACATTTTTTTGGCATCAGAGAGGAAATATGTTTCCTCTACCCTCTTAGATTCAGTATTTGGGGGCAAGAAAATTAAACAGACACAAGACAGATGAGCAAGAGAAAAAACAAAGTTTATTCACTTACGCAAGTGGGAGCTCACAAAGAAAGTGGCTCAAAGAAGTGGTTAGAATTTAGAGCTTATATACATCTTAATAAGACCAGTGGCAGAAGATTTCATGAGACAATAAATAGTAAGGAATGACTGAGACATATATAGGGAAAGTAGTGCCAGGGAAGGCTCGTCTTCCTAAGGTCTGTTTCTGCATCTAGCCCTGACTTCTCATCTCCTTCCCTCTAATGCAGGCAGCCTCCCTTAAAGGGGGATTTGTGATGGTTGAATTATTTTGGAAGGCTGTGCTTATAGGCAGGTGAGGGGCGTGCAGAAAAAGCCTCTCCTCAAATCCACTGATTTTCAAATGCCTTCAGTTCTAAGTAATCCTTACGCCATAGTGGCATATTCTAGACCCCTTCGTACATCACACCCAAATTTTGTAGAATCAATGACTTTGAAAGAAAGAAGGAAAGAAAAATTAAGGAAAGACAGAAGGAAGGAAGGCAGGTACTGGTTATAATAAAATGTTTTTCAGGCAACAGATGAATTTCGAGGAAAAAAATTGTATTTACAGCTCCAAAAATCAATGCATCATTTTCAACAAAACTATATGTGGGGAATGAGTTCAGTTACATTCCAAATTCAATTGGTAAGATTTCGAACTCAGTGTGAGTCATCCTCTGCCTGTCGTGTCCCTGACCTGGATGTATTCCCACAAGCTTTGGATGAATGGCCCTGATTTGTGCTTAGTAGTGTACAACAAGACCCCCCACATTTGAGAAAGTATCGAAGAAATACTTGGAGGAGAAAAGAAAGCCAGGGAGGAGCCATGGCCCTGGAAGGCAGGACTTTCCTGCACGCAGAGCAGCTGTTTGTCAGCAGCCACATTAGCAGTCCAGGATTAGGAAGGAGTGCTTTAGCTATTCTAGATCCTAACATGAGAGCCTTTCAGTCACGTGTAGGTGTTTCACTCTGTTTCCATTACATTGTAGGACATTGATTAGGAATTTGGAATTGATGCATAACACAGGATAATTTTTCCCATTTCAAATAGTAGGAAATAGGCTCTGGTTAGCATTTTCAGGCAGAACATCTGATTGTTAGATGTGGGTGACTGATGTTAAGTGAACAGTGCCTGTATTTTAGAAACTGGATGGGAAGTGATGCCCCACAGCTCTTCACTTACTCAACATCCATTCAGTGGACACTGACTGAGGACAGTGAGCCAGACATTATGCTGAAGGCTGGGGAGAGGGAGGGGAAGAAGTTAGCAGCCCCGCTCTGCAGAGCCTCGGGATGTGGTCAGAGTGAGTGGAAGCTGCGGAAGTGGGTCGGGTGGTGGGGACTCTAATCCAGCTCCAAGAGCCAGAGATGGATGAGTAAAAGTTCACATAGTAAAAAGGAGAAAGGGGGACAGACAAAGGGACTAGCTCATACTGAAGCCCAGAGACAGGGAGCAAGCTAACCCTGGCGGCACCACTGAGCCCCAGAGGCCAAGCAGAGTGGGTCTTCCCATTGCAACACCCCCCTGGCCCCTGTGAAAGAAGCTGGAAGTTCCGGCTCCTCTCTGGAGCTCTGCCCACATGCTCCTGGCTGCCATCTTCATCTCAAACTACCACAGGTACCAAACTGAATGTGCTCTAAGACTTTGTTTCCTTATCTAAAAAATGGGATAATAAAGTTCATCTTATAGAGTTAGCGTGCATATTGAATGGGTTAATACATGTAAAATGCTTAGACGAGGGCCTAGCACATTTTCAATGCTATAGTATTATTAATGATATTAGTATTAGCTAGAGGCCCTGTGAATGTGTCACAGTGAAGCCACAGGTTCCCTGAGCTCAGGCTAGGGATATTAAGATACAGGTTTCCTCTCTCTCTCTCTCTCCCTCTCCTCAACCCTCCCCTATCCCTCTCTCTCTCTCTCCTCTTCTCCTCCATACATAGCTAATGCATAATTTTGCCGCCCCCCGCCCCCGGCATTGGTGCAATGAGACTGCATCCTACAATGATTTCGTTTAAACAAACTCAAGAATGCCCACTTGGCTGCATAAGACTGCAGAGAACAACTTAAAGGCTACCAAGTCCCCTGCTTCTCTCAAAGAGCGCAGGCCCCAAAATGAGCTCCACAGGAACAGGAGGAATACATGCCCTCCCCTTCGAGAAGGATCATTTCCCAGCACAGCCCAGTCTACGTATCTTGAAGCATACCTTGCAAGTGACTTATGGGATTCTCCAGCATAATTTGGAGCATAGGCAGTTCCCACCCTCCGCACTGATTTAGAACCCAAGGCTTCCTAAAAAGAAGCCACCCAGCGCCTCTGTCAGTTTAGCACTGAGTACATTTTAATTGCTCTGGAAATCTTGAAGGCTTTCTAAGAGCTGGTCTTCACTTTCAACAGTTTAACTCACCCCCAGGCATAGCCCGAGGAGTAGGATTAGAGCCTCCCAGATGCAGACAGACCCAGAGAGGGGCTGTGATTCACTACCTGAGCCGCCCCTCTCCTTCCCTCCCCATCTCCCTTCGGAGGTAAAATCGGCTTCCTCTCTGCCTAAAGCAGGCCTAAAAAGAGATCGCCAATCCCAAGACATGTCACATGGAAGCTACAGCAGCACAGGCACATAGATCCAAAGCTTGAAAAATAGATGCTCTTGGTTCTCAAGTCCACAAGCCCGGCGCCTCTCTCGAAGCTCAGGCAGGTATGTTCTCCCCGCTGGGTTTAATTTCAAAATCCAGTGCAATCACTGAAAAATGAGAGCTATTCGCTCTTTGAGCTATGCACAATTTTCATCAGCAGCCTCTGGTGGCTACAGTCTCGGGCAGTCTTTTACCACCTTTTCCTCGTCCTCCCCATACAGATCCATATTCTGGGAAAATGGTTTTCTAATGGCCTGTGGACGCCTGCCTGTGTGTGGAGGCATTGTCTGAGTCCCAAGTCCAGCGGCTAGAATCTCTCTCCCCGGACAGACAGGTAGAGAGAGCTGTGGTCTCACGTTTCAGCTGGCTTCTGTCTTCCCTCAGACTCTGGAAATCTGATCCTCCCTTTTGTCTTTCCAGCACAGTTCTTTATGGAAAGATAAACATGACAATGCAACAGTGTGCACAGACACACAGAACTGATTCTCAGAAAGCGCTAAGTAGAAGGCGTAATTACAGCTGGAAGGTGGCAGCTTTGGGGGGGGGAAGAAAAAGGGGAAATAGTCTTTATAAAATGTTCTTGTTTTTATTTTTAGCTTGGTGTTCACATCTCATTTTCTATCATGCAGGGAAGCAAGTGTACACTCACGTACACAAAAAATACCCCTATAGTCACACGTGCACACACACACACACCTACACACAAAGCAGTATTTTAGAGACCCTTGGTCTTTGATGTTCTTTTCAGCAAATGAACGATTTGCCTCCATAGTCAAGCATCAGAAGAGTGGTTTTTCTCCTTCCTCTGCTGTCCTAAACACAGGAAAGAGATGAGCAAAACAGCATGAAACCTGAACCAGCTCACACAGAAGGACTCCAGAGAATCAGGATCTTCCAAATGGAAACGCCAGTTAGCTGCAATGTCCTCAGAATCTCATCGCTTAAATTGTGATTCCAAAGAGGAAATCCCTTATGGCCCAGCAAGCACATACAATCAATTGTCCACATTATTTATGGAAAAACCTGTCCTGCTGAATATTTTGGACACAGAAGTGACGATTTCAAAATGAGATTTGCCAACACAGCCCCTTTTCCCAAAACAGTAAGAATCAGCAGAATATCCCTGTGAGTCCTCTCAATTTATTCTTCATCATAAGCCAGTGGGAGAGGAGCTCAGCTGAGTGAGATCCCACGCCACACACAGGCACTAATCTAATCCCACACAAAGGAAAATGAGAGCAGAGTGTGAGCCCGGGATTCCTAAATTAGTGGGCCAGCTCCGAGACTCAGGGGCTCTTACTTAGGCAGGGTGACAAGGACAGCAAAGTCACAAAGAGCCAGGCCTCATGAAGTGTCCAGCCTGTGTGGGGCCTGGGAGGTGACAACAGTGTTCCAAGGCAAAGACTTTGGGCCACATACCTGTTCACAGTGGAGTATGTGTGTTAAGCACAACGAGGTGTGTGTGTGAGTCTTGCTTTAAAAAGCAGGAGGGCAAAAAATGAAATGAAATGAAATGAAATGAAATGAAATAAAATAAAAATAAAAGAAGCAGGGCAATGAGGCTTTATTTTATGTGAATTCTACAGTGTTGACCAAACCCACGCTCCCAATTTCCTGCAGGCTTCCCAAAGGAAGAGGATCCAAGTAAGCATGAAATAAGGCCTCAGCCATAGACAATAGCCTCACCTAGAACACCGCTCACCTCCCATGCCCTTCCCGCCTTCCAGATTTGAGTGTGGAACCTTTGGCATCATTAAAAACTATCTCCTTGCCTGGGGGTGTTCACTTCTCTTTGTTCGCATTCCTGGAGGGGTGGGAGGGATTAGAACTGCCTTCTGCTTGAGAGGGGCCCTCTGGAAGGCTTACAGGGATCAGAGTGCAGTCCTGGGGAAGGGAGCAGAAAGGGCTGATGCAGACCTTGGCTGAGTCTTCAGGAAAAGAGAGGGCACCAAGTTGTTGAATTTCTACACTGTCAGCCCAGATGCCCTGCTGGAGAGGAGATGAGTGCGAGGCAGATGACCACCCATGAGAGTGCCTTTGGCTGGAAGGAGCTTGGTACCTATAAGAGGCAGGAAGCCATGCAAATCAGGCCTGAGTCAGAGAAGCCCTAACCACAGTGGAGCCCTGGAACCCAGGAAGCCCCTAGCATATGGTGGCCATCTTTTTTTTAGGGGCTCAGAACCCACAGGATGGCACCACGCTGCTGTCAGCAGAGTGCTACATAGGAGGCGAGACCCCTAATTATCTCTAGTTTCACCTCGGCCGGCTTTTCCTGGCATTCAGCACATACACACATGCACACACACACGGCCAATTTTATAATGACACAAAAGTTAACAAAACACAATGATGCCCTTGAAGTCTAGGCGGTGATGGAAAGAATACGGCTTTTTGAAGCTGTCCTGATCTCGGTTCTGTCATTTATGAATGATGTGGCCTTAGCCAAATCACTTTTTGTCTCTATAAAATGGCCGTAGAAATACCACCCCGCATTTCTGAAGGGATTAGAGAGAGAACGTATAGAAAGCACCCTGCCAGGGGCATGGCCGACCCAGGTCAACAGTGACAGCCTTATTTGCTGTGGAGAACCTCTGGCTTGTAAACACTAACAGTGGAGCGAGGGAATAAAACTGAACATAGTAGGTCTGGATCCGGAACAAAGTGGGCTTAACACACTGGGCCCATAAGAGAGTAAAAGGGAACCTCATCACAGAGGACCCGACTCGGCTACTTTCAAAAATGGGACCAGCGGTGACTCTTACTCAGACCTGGCTTCATGGTTGTGTGTGGTCTGAGCAGTCACAACAGCCTGCACTCAGTCTAGGTTCTACTGTCATTATCCTGAAATTCTTAATAATTTGTGAACACCAGTCCCTGTAAACTATGCAGCCAACCCTGCTCCTATTTACTGAGACTGAGGGTGTTTTAATTAACTGTCTCCTCTCCTCCATTCTCAGAGGCCTCCTGACCTGCTCGGACCCCTGATGCTCCTCTGATATACCAGTGTGTGGACACACTGGACACGCTAGAAGGTTCTCCTTCTCAACTCCAGACCTCCTAATCCGTATGACTCACCCCTGCTTCTCTGTGGGTAACTGAGTGGGTACTCCATCTGCCCCAGACCATTGCTCTCAACATAAAGGCAATGTTTGCCTCCAAGAAAACCATTTCCAGAATTCAAGAATTCTACCTGGCAAAGACCATCGTTGAGTCCAGCCCTATCTGCCTTTCATTCAACCAGTACTTATTAAATACCTACGATGTACTCAGTGCTCAGCTGGGCTGGATGAATCCTGTCTTCCTGGCAGCAGGCAAATCCCACCCAGAACTGACAGGTACTGAGCTAAAGGAACAATGTTCCCCAGGACCTCGAGTAAGTAAAACTTTGGGCAATCTGACCTAAGAAACTTTTGCCTGGGAGAAAGAGAACATTCTGGGAGCAGGGGTGAGAGCGTGGCGGTAGGGCTGCGTTCTCTCTGACTCGAGCAGCTGGTGCAAGGCAGCTGGATGAGATGCTGCAAACCCCGTTATGTTTCCCTGTCTGCTGTGAAGAAGTGTCCTGCCTACTCTGAGCTGCGTGACTGTTGGGTGTCCTGCATCACTGGCCACAATCCTCCGGGACATCCGTATCGTGGTTGGGGCAGGCTGGACTCACTCTCCCAGAGAGAAAGGGTTTGGGATGGCCGAAGAGACCTTGGTGTTCAAAGGTGCAGAAACAGGAAGACTCTGAGAAGAACTTGAAGAAAGTGGTCTGCAGAGTGTCGGGGTAGTGGGTAGTGGCCACAGCAGTGCAACGCAGGTTCCTGCTGACTGATCTCGTTCCCTTCCTCTGCGAGAGTCCCTCTTCTGTGAGCAGCCAGAGACCCAAAGGACAGAAGGTCCCAGAAGTTGATCTAGAGGGTGTGCCAAAAAAAGAGTCCCCATTCATCAGAATCGGTGAGCTGTAAGCCGTGAGCAGTGAGAGTAAAAAATCACTGCATCTGTCTCAGGAGGGAGACAAGAAATAGTAACGGAAGGACCTACTTCTCCAAATCAGCTCTAAGCTGGGTTTTTAGCCTTTTAAAAAAAAAAAAAGTGTGATGGAAGGGGGCACCTGGGTGGCTCAGTCAGTTGAGTGCAACTCTTGGTTTCAGCTCAGGTCATGATCCCAGAGTCTTGAGATCAAGCCCCATGTGGCTCTGTGCTCAGTGCAGAGTCTGCTTGTCCCTCTCCCTTTGCTCCTCCCCCCCAAATAAATAAATAAAATCTTTTTAAAAATGTGATGAAAGTTTATTGAAGGGAACAGGAGGCAGAACAGCAAAGGAGACATTGTCTGTCAGGAGGCAGTGGTGGGGGCTATAGTTAAGGGAGGGAGGGAGGAGGTATGAGAAAGTATGGAATTTTCCTTTTTTGTTAACTCTGCCTGGGTCTAAGTAGCCCATTGGTCAGTTAGGGCCTGTGTCTTAATTAGCCTGTTTGCATTCAGCCTGGTTGTCACTGTGGGCCCTTCTACCTTACTCAGGTTTCCATTGTTCAAGCCTGTTGCCTAAAGGTGGCCTCTCTGCTCCCCCCTGACAGACTGGCAATGATACATCTTTGGCTTTAGGGCAGAGGTCTCATGTTCAGTAGCTGCTTCATGATGGATGGGGGGGTACGCTATCCCTCCCTAAACTTGTCGGTCCATGAGGGGTTCTGTGCAGCTACAGACCAGAGCATGGTATTACATCAACATGATGCTAAGCAATTTGAGTGAAACTCCTTGGTGGCCAGGTCCATGGAATTTAGAGGGAGGGGACCCTCCGGTGGTATGGGCTGGGATCCTTGTTGAATCATTCACTGAATCATGGGATCATTTGTATATGGAATTATTGAGTTCTAGAAAAGACAAATTTAACAAAGAGATTAAAGAGAGGGGGCCCAGTAATTAGTAGTCTGAGTATTGAAACCAGGGGTCCTAAGAAGGAAAGAAGTCATGATAGCCATGACAAGGTCTCTTTCCAGGAAAACCATCCTTGTGTGGCACCGTGCCAGAGGGAGGAAGCCACTCAGATGCATAGGAATATACTTTGCCTATAGATCAAGATGGTTGCTGGATCCACAGGAACAAAGGGAAAGGGGGAGGGGCCCCAAAAGAAGCAAGACAGCTGAGAGTCAGCCAGCATCAGGGGAGGGTCCCAACCGAGTCCATACCATGAGCAGGTTCACCTTGGACAAGCTGCCGCTGCCAAGTGTACCACACGTTGGGAATGGAGGAGACCTCAGGACAGACAGAGTCGGAGAGGAGAGGAAAGAGGTCCCTCACCCTCACAGGAACAGGCAGACCAACCTCCTCACCCTCAGACGTTCAGACCACACCAGGGAGCTAACCTGGTCAGAGATCTTCAGTTGTCTGAGGAGTACTAGGGTTAGATCACCAAAGGGAGAAAAAGAGAAAGGAGAGGGAGGGCAGGATCCCTCTGAAGGGCCAGAGGGTAAGGCCCTCACCCTTTTGGGCAAGGGCAGTCAAGCAAGTTCCTCCTGGGGCTTTGAATCTTCATCAAGGAATAAACTCGGCTGGGGGTCATCAGTTCTCCCAAGGAGTACTAGAATTGGTCCACTGAAGAAAAGTCCCAAGAAATTCCTGGAGAATCCAGGAAAAGTCCCAGCCTGGCAGAGGCTCCCCATATGGGCCACCAAATGTGGGGTGAGCCAATTGGGTGAAGGTCAGTGGTGTGGGTGGTAAAAGAATTCACCCAAGGCAGAACAAAGGAGATAGGAGCTTACTGAATACACTGCAAAGGAGCAGCAGGCAAGATGCAAAGGAAAGACTGTTTGCTGATTTGTGGTATTTTTAAAAATTCATGCTGCATTGTAATAAATGTAAAAACTCTCACTCTCTTTCATAAATTTCAAGTAAATTAAATATATCAACTTCAATTAAGTACAAAGTGTAATGGTGATCTAAACATGTGCTTTTTGAATGAAGCTTGCTACTTCTCCCTCTCTCCTAGTTTCCTATCGCCATTTCCACCCCCATGGCCCCAGATTCTAATAAGCCCTTAAATGGGGATGTTCCCTTTTGTTCCCCTGATTGGAAATGTTTATTATAAACTTATTTTCAATTGTGACCTTCTTAAGTTTCTGTCTGAATCTCCATGGATCTTCTTAAGTCTTCTTTGGGTCTCTGACTACAGAGAAGTGGGGCTCAGGAAGATAAGAGGGGTTAGTCAGCAAGAACCCACATCCCACAAGTGCTGTCTCCATGCCTAGTACATGGCCGATGACGTTGTCTATGCTCAATACACGTTGATAAATGATTGCAGGTGTGAATGGATGGATGGACGGGTAGAAGTAAGGAATGCCAGAACAATATCTACTCTTTTGTAGGGTCAAAGTTAATTTTGTCCTGTAAACTTGAGCTTTACGGGATCGTAGTCTGGGATAAAATGAGAAGAGTGGACTACTTCTGGGGAGAAGGCAGGTCCTCAAAGAGGACAGGTAAGGCTCTACCAATCTACTTTTTCTGTACTTCTCGGGAACATCCAACTTCCCAGGCCTTACTACTCCCACGTGGGCAAAGCCCCTGCCTTTGGGCAGCCCTAAGTTGCTAGGCACAGAGCAGGCCAGACAGTTCCAGAAAATGCTTCAGAAAGGACTCCCAACCTCCACACACAGGAAAGCCCAGTGTTAGGACTGACCCTCCAGGACTGCAGAGAGATAAAAGGAGACAGGCTGTAGCTCACACTGGCACAGCCAAGAATATCTAGATAAACAGGAAGGGATATATATGATCAACAAGAGCACGAACTAAAAAGAAAACCCTTGATGAGGGAAGGGTAAAGGTAGCAGCTGAGAGCTCTTTTTGGAACTTTGAATGATGCTGAAAGTCAATAAATTTGAACATTGAGATCTAGAGAACAAAACTATGACCAAGGAGAGGTGTGTTTAATTTCATGCAACAAAGCAGTTTTCTAAAAACCAAGGCTGTCCCACAATGGAATGTTCAAGTCTATCACTCTTGAGAGATATTATGACTAAGTTTCCTTTCAGTGGAAGAATTGAAACAAGAGGCCATATGCTCATCTGTCTGAGCTGTCATGTGAGGGATTTCTGAGGTGAAGGAAGGTGGGGCCAGATGATTTAAGGTTTTTCCATGACTCATTTGTTCAGGTGAGGCACCCTTGCCATCCTTACCCCACCCCACCCCACACTGAGACTCTGAAATCAAGTTTTTATCCAAGCGTCTGAATATCAATTCAATTCCCCACTTAGAATTTATGGATCTTCAAATTCCTAAGTTTATTGATAGAAAATCCTGCCATTTTCCCCGAGGTGATGTGCAGCCCTGAATGGGAGCTAGCCTCTTTTTCCCAAAAAGGTTAAGACTCTCCAAGGGACGGTACAAAGCTTCACTTACAAAAGTCTCCTCAAACTCTGCCTCTGGGTTTGTTTTCTCTCCTTCTGTGTCCACACCCTCACACCTGAAGTGATTCCCAGCAAGTGCTTTGGAAAGTTTCTCCCCTCAGTCCCTGTGCTCTAACTTTATCCTTGTAGGACCAGAAGAATTCTTTCACCTCACCTCTGGAAGAGGTGTCCCTGCCTAGCGGTCACCTAGCTCTTTTAAGGAAGTGGTCCATAGCCAGTGTCACTAGGAAATGTGCTGAGGAACACCCCATACCCTTCTCTCACCAACCTGGTGTCACTCTCCTCAGTCCCTCTGCCACCACCATGCTGGGCTCTGAGCAGGGCACAGGACCACTGCCAAGTGTCCCAGCATGTCTGCACCCAGTGCCAGCCCAACCCAACTGAGTACTATAATACCGAACCCCTTACTCTCTCCTCAGGTGTATAAAGTACTTGGAACACTAGAAATTTTTAATTCCCCTTTACACATCCACTCTACCCACAATGGATACAAGGAATGCATGTGAATTAGGTGCCAGGAACTGTCCAGAGGGATCCAAAGTCCACTTTCAAACTATACCCTGAAATTGACTCTTGGTTGTTAACATCATCAAAACTGAGGGCGGGTGACCAGGCCACGTGTGTCAAACCTGGTAGGTGCTCAGTAAGTAGCAGGGTGATGACAGCTGCACTGCTGAGTGACTCTGAGCACAGATTCGGGACTCAGAAGAAGTGACTGGGTTCCATTTCTTCAACCATCAGTGAAGAAGTTGGTCTTGATTTCTGGGGCTTTACCATGTCTAAAACAATACAACTTTCTCACCAATAGGGACATTTCTCCTGAATATCTTCTCTGTCAGATGAAGAAATCTCTGTCCTGGGAGGTATCCTGACTTGGCCAAACTCACACCAAACATTACAGCCTAGACTTCTGCCTCCTGGTCCTAGCTCCCTTGAACAATTCCAAACCAGGTGTCATTGACCCTGGACCTTGGGACACACGTGGCTCTAGATATTAGAAGTAGGAACTGAGAAGAAACACAGAAAAGGGACATCAGACTTCACAGTCCTTCCACCTTCAACGACAGCAACCCCCCCCCCCATTAGAGCTCAAAGTGCAGCCCAAGACCAAACAAGCCCCACAGAACATCTCCCATCTCTGCCTGAGACTGTGTGCTGATCTGGAGCAACAAGCACAGAGAACCACTTAATTCTGAATTCCATGTTGCTATAATCCTGGTGAGGTGTATGCATTTCAGGGGACACTGAGCGCTGACCTGGAGCCCTCCCAGAGGTATCACAATCAAGGGTTCCCGAGGGAACTCTCATAGAACCGTTTGGGGATAATTATTACCTCACATGGATAACTAAGACTGTTGAGCCCTTTGTGTGTTGATGGCCCTGTCATGCTAACAAGGTAAAGTCAGTAGAAGACAGAGAATTTAGGTCTTGAGTTCCAAACTAAAAACCACATGCACAGTAGCTTAGTTTAACAAGGTTTCCTAAGTGAAAGTAATACATGGTTACTTGACAATGGTCATGTGATAAAGCTTTGGCAAATGTTGTTAAGTTTTAAGAATATAAAAGGGAAATATTGGGGGCACCTGGGTGGCTCAGTCGGTTGAGCAGCCAACTCTTGATTTCGGCTCAGGTCATGGTCTCAGGGTCCTGGCATGGAGCCCCATGCTCAATGGGGAGTCTGCTTAAAGATTTTCTCTCTCCCTCTCCCTTTTCCCCTCCCCTGCTCGCTTGCTCCCACTCTCTAAAATAAATAAATCTTTTTAAAAAGGGAACTATTGGATGCTTAGAACAGTTATGCTGGAGGAACTATGTTATAGAGTTTTAATTTGGAGAAAGATCCTTTCTTTTGTAGGGTTGTTTGTGCCATTAACTTTGATGATCTAATTCACCTTCAGATTTTCCATGATCCAAGCCAAGGCTGAAAATAGTCACATGTTCAGTGAACATTTTCGATATATAAATAATTTGAAACACAGCCCGCTTATGCTCTGAATGATTTACAAATTGCTCTATGTGAAGAACACCACATGAGACTTCTAAATGCCTGCCCAGGTGTCAACAGGTAACAAGCCAGGCTGATATAAGTGACTGGCTAGATCCATATTCCAAGAACTCGGCATCCTGAAATGTCAGCAGGGCTCAGCAAGACAAGAACTGTGTATGCACTTAGTATACATGCTAATAAAATTACTCCACAGTGGTCACCCCTAGAATTTCTCCAAATCCTACTGCCAGAAGCAATAAAGTAAGTGTTGTAATCTAAATGGCTAAGACATCCCTTAGTTTATGTCAATTATCTAATAAGCTATACAGAAACACAGCTATTCTAATTTTATTACTGGTTTTCTTCTAAGCCTTATCTGTTTGCAAAACAGAAATGAGAATGTGCACAACAAAAGAACCATGGGTTATCACAATAGAAAGCGACCTCAGAGCTCATTAACCCAGTTTCCTACATCATTTTATAGAGAGGCAAACTGATTTTCTATCTAAGTCACATTCCTTAAAAGCGGAGCCTGAGACAAGGATTCAAGCACACATCCTTTATTAAAAGGAGTGCTCTTTGAGGCACCTAGGTGGCTTAGTTGGTTAAGAGTCTAACTCTTGATTTTGGCTCAAGTCATGATCTCAGGGTCCTGGTACTGAGCCCTGAATCTGGCTCCCTGGTCAGCAGGGAGTCTGTCTGCCTCCCTCTCCCTCAGCCCCTCCCGCTGCTTGCTCTCTCTCTCTCTCTCTCTCTCTCTCTCTCATTCTCTCTCTCTCTCTCTTAAATAAATAAATAGATCTTTTTTAAAAAGGGGGGGGTTCTCTTCAAGAAAAACCTATGAGGGAGCAAGTGAAGCAGTATAGGAAAAAGGAAAGGGCTAAGCGAAGATGTGACCTCAGGCTCCAGCTATGGGCCACCCCCAGAATGGGGGCACTGCTGTCCTATCGGCAGTGGAAAATGCTCTAGAGAAAGGAGCAGCTATGAGCTGCTATGTTAGCATGCAATGCTCCCAGCAGCTGGGGGGTGGGCCCACTGGCCCAGCAATGGGGACCTGGGCAGGGCCCAGTGGTAGTGCTCACCACAGCTCCAGAGAAGTGTCCAAATGAAAATGTCTGCATGTAATGTCTCTATAAAAATATATCAATAAGTGTTTATAGATCTCTCTATATATAGAGAAAGACAGAGAAATTGGGTGGGAAGACAGAGACTGAGAGACAAAAAGAGACACAGAGAGAGAAGACAGGCAGGTTAAAACAGGCCATTTTAAGGGGAAGTAACAAAGGGGCACACACTATGAGTAATACAGGCATTTAGTAGAGCAAAACCACTGAGCAGAGGATGAAGAGCCTCAGTCCCCCAAGAATGGAGCAGCATGCAGAAAGGGTTGTGCTGATGGCAGAGCTCTAAAATGAACCATGAGCTCTCCCTACTGAAGCAGAGCTTTAGAAGTGAGACCAGAGGGTTGAGAGCCCAAGAAAGGTATTTACCCCTGAGAAGAGGACAGATATTGAGGCATGAAGCCAGCTACAGACAGAAGCAGGGTACCCAGCAGTCAGTAGACAGTGTGCAGAGAAGCAGGAGGCTGACAAAGGGCAGGGGGCACAGAACAACAGCCCGAGGTCATGAGTGAGATCCTGCCAAGTGGCAGAATTCCTGCCAGAGGTATGGGACTAGAAGGCACAGGTGACTTGGAACAGCCTTCGGAAGTCAGTGGCGGGGGTCGTGAGGTGGGACACCACACCAGTCACAGGAGACTTGGCTGCCATGCAGTCCTAGTCTGGTGGAAGGGGATCCAGGAGGGGAATGATAGCAGAAGAAAGGCAGGAGCACACCAAGAATTCCAGGTGCCAGCAGACCCAGCAGCAGACTCTCTTCCCTGGGAAGGTTTCTTTTGTCCCTTCTCATTGGCCCCAGAATGAACAGCAGCTTGGGCTGGGAGGCAGCTGGGTGAAGTGGTAGGGAGGTCAGTGGTCCCTTGGAGGGCAGAAGCCAGGTCTCAGCTACGGCCTGGGGCAAGAAACCTATTTAGGGAATGGATCTTTGCAGTCACTGAAAGATTCCGGATGGGAGTTTGTACCTGAATCTCCAGGGCATCAAGGCAGCCCCTCTCGTTATCCAAGCCTGTGTTTGCTGAATGCGCAAACATTCATGAGTAGGGAATCTTAAAAATGATTAAAAAGAGCAAAGCTCCTATGGGGAAAACACGCTATTAATCTTGAAAGTTCTCTTCCATTTCTATTTTTTTACAGCTGCTCTTCTCCAATAAAACATCACATCATGGTTTTGTTTATTTTAGCATATTACAGTTTTGATAAAGCCCCAAATCCTTACATCAAATATATTCTCCAATGTCAAAAGGGCATGCAAAGAAATGTTTCCTAATGAAAAATTTATCTTTTATCTGACAGTGATGATTTAACTGGTTCTGATCTCTTCATCCTCTTTTCCATTTAAAAAAAAAGTTGAACAAAATTACCTTTCTTGGAATAACAGCCCCTTCTAAAACCTGCCTGCTTTGTCATTATCTCTGTAATCTCCCTTGGAGATCATGGGCTATTCATTTTCTCCCTGACTCCAATTTGCCTTTTGATATTTTTCTTTGGTCTGTTCAAACGGTCCCCCAATTGCCCAGCTCATCGGAGCAAGGCCCCAGCACAAGCAAGAGCCCATTGCCACCACGTGTCACCCATGGAGTGTCACCCAGGGCTCCACCAGCTCTGGGGCCCCTCCGTGCAAGGGGCAGGAGCTTTGAAAATGGTCTAAGCTCCTCTCATGAAAGCTTTCTCTAGCTCTTATCCCCAAGACAGCTTTCATCTCCATATCATGGCAGAGGCTGCAGCTTCATAGCCCTAGAAAAAAAAAAATTAGCTACTGAGCCCTTTTTAAAAAGGAAAACCTGAGAAAAAAAAGGCTTGGAAATATATCCTGGCTGCTCAGGGCTCCATGCACACCTCTGATGGGGTTCCCTACATAAGGGGGTCTGGTTAAGGGGTGAGGGAGCCTGACATTGAGCCCACGCAGAGTTGTGTGTGCCTAGAGAGACTGCCTTTTCCCCCTCTGCACCAGAGAACCATCTCTGGGTGGGCAGCAGCTCTGGGTTCTTAGCCGGTCCTTTCTTCCGGGTGTCGAGTTGGGCTAATGGGTAGTTATATCATTGTTGTGGTTTCCGGTTGTGTTGAGTTGTTGCTGTTTCCTTCCTTTAATTCCATCTCTGTTGTCCTCCATGGAAAGTGTGGCAGCCTCTGGCACGGCCCTGGTTCAGAGGAAGCACTGAGCACATGCAAATCTCACACACCTTCTCTCTCTCTCTCTCTGCCTCTCTCTGCCTCTCCTCTTAAATAGCCCCTCAAAAAAAAAAAAAATTCTTTTCAACTGTGTTTAATCAGCAGTGTGGATCCAACTGTGCTGGCTTAGTCCTCACTACATTCTGAATGCACAATCATGTCCCAACTCATTAGTGACAAGAAAGCTGAGCTGTCAAGCATGGCTTCCACTCCAGGAAAGGTGTCTGTGTGAGAGCAAAGTCCAGGATCCACACAAAAGCTGAGTTGGCTTTTTCATTTCTTTTAAGCTTTATTGATCTAGGGAAGAACTGAAGGCCTGATAGAAAAAAGGTGGGAATCAGCTCAACATACTAATTTATGTATTATTTATGGACTTAAGCGTACAGTTGCTACAATACAGAAAACGGAATGGGGACATGAGAGCTGCCACTGCACACAGTTCCAACACGGGGAGCAAGTCACACAGGCACTGTGAAATCACATGGGGGGAGAATGGCTTCCCGGGAGCAATGTGGAGTTTTGGGTCAGACAGCACCATATCCGCATGAGACCTGGGGCAAGTTCCTAGACCCCTACAGCCTGCAGTGTTCTTGTCCCTAAAATGGGCAGAAATACTGACTCTCAGGGTTGTTGTGATCATTAAATGGCAGAAATAAAATACGCATTTCTAAGTGGTTACAAATACGTGTTGTAGGTATTCTGCGTGAGGAAGGGCACGTGTCTGGCTCCTACATGTCTTGTCACAAAGCAGTTCCCTTCCCAGAGCCCAGGCCCACGGGAAGAGGCAACTCTGGCAGCAGTCAAGGACCCTGCCGTCCTTATCCAAAGCGACATAAGAACAAAGACCTGCTCCACTCATTCAGGGCACAGCTCCCTCACAGGCTCTCAATCTCTCTTTTCTAAAAACAAAACAGAAACTCGCACGAACCCCCATCTACCACACAGCATCCAGTCCAGTATTTCTCTGAGCTACAGCCTCCAAGTAACAGCCAGTCACATTCCATACTCAGCAAGAAGCGCGCCAGTCTCCGGGCCATCCACTCCTGTCCTGCTTTCTTGTGCCACCAGAGCCGCGGCTGAAACCTGCTTGTCCCTGAGAAGGGCCTGAGATGCCCATCCAGCCTATGCCAATCCAGTACCCTGGTCCTCTGAAGGAAGGCAGTTGACTTCAATGTCACCCACCCACAGTACAGGTTTCCAAGAGAGCAGTTCATAGCAGTTCATAGCTGGGGTTTGTTCTCTCCCTCCCCAGCAGTTCCCCAGACACCCGAATTCTCAGGAGCTCTATCAGAATTAGTTCATGTGGCAAGAATCCTCTGGCCGTTTTGGTCCCCTGCTATCCATGCCCTCTGAGGGCAAGCTGAGTTTTCCTTTCATTTTTGAAACGCAATGGTTGTTATAACAACCAAGGACAGCTATTGATTGTCTTCAGGGAGCTGAGCCCTTACCTATTCCACCAGCACCCCTTCAAACCCTTCCCCTCACCCTGCCTCCCCATGCCCTCCCCAGGGCCCGTCCCACCTTCTCCTCTCCCCTGCCCATCCTCTCACCCCGCCCCGCATCCCCTCCCCAGGGCCTTTCCCACCGTCTCCTCTCCCCTGCCCGGAGGACAAAGCTGCCTCCTGTGTTTCACCACACTGATCTCATCTCTCATGCAAAACACAAATTAAATCTTCAGTGAGACATTTTACTACAAATATAACATTTATGGAACACTTACTATGTATGACAAACACGCTGCTAGATATTTTACATCTCTTATCTCATTTATTTCTCACAAATATTTGGTACAGGTACAATCTCCATTTTATGAATGAGAAACTGAGACTTGAAGAGGCTCACCCAAGGCCACATGGCTTGTAAGGCAGCAGAGTATAAATCTGAACTATCCACCAGATTCACTGCTCCTTCCAGCTCACATCCCCCTAACATTCACTTCCACACTAGTGTTCCATATATTTGATGAGCACACACTGTGCCAGGAATTCCTAGCAGTTCTTAGTAACCCTCATAAAATAACTCATTTTATCCTCACAGAAACCCTAAGAGGTAGGTACCATTCTTATACCCATTTCATAGATGCAGAAACTGAGACATAGTAAATTTAAGTAACTTGCCCAAAGTCCTGCAGCTGGTCAGTGGCAGGACAGGGATGCAAACCCAGGTAGTCTGAGACCCTCCAGGCTGTATGGCTCCTGCCCAGCCCAGCTCCTCCCAGAAGGGAATTCTCTCTGTCCCAGAACCCTACAGCCAGCAGAGGGATAGCAGTATGGATGGGGCAAGATAGGAACTAGAGGGACTGGGGCTTCCTAAGGCGCTCTGCTCTGAGAAGACTGAGCAGCTGTGGTCAGCAGGACCAGGGAGGGGTTCAAGCCCGGGCCACCCGCTTGTATGTCATGCTCCCATCCCTGACACAGATGTCCCATCCCCTGGACTCAAGTGGCCAAATCTCACCTTAAAGATATATTCTTCTGAATCCTATGGATGTTTCTGGGACTGAGAGTCACCTGTTGAAATGCAAATGCATCTGGGAGCTACATCTCCTCATATACCCTATCAGCAGAAGGGACAATTTGTCAGAGTCACACACCTTCCTTCACTGTCTGCTTTCAGCTGCCAGTGTGCTGGGCCCAAAAACAGCTCTCCCTGTGGGACAGACTGACCTCAGGTACACTGGAGGTGCCCTGACCCAGGAACAAAGCAGCCCAGGGAGCTGGTCTTTGAGCCAAGGTTTTAAGGATGTGTTCTTTACAGCTTCCCAGTCCTCAACACTGGCCCCAACAATGTGAAAACATGTGAAGGCCTGACCTTCTGAGATAAGCCGAAAGAGCAGGATGTGCTAGGGCAGGGACCTCAGAAAGGTCAGATCAAGAACACAGGGAATGCCAAGAACAACCATGGACCTTCCGAGAAAGGAAGCTGTTCAGAGGGAGTGAAACCCCCAGGAAAAAAGACGGCGAGCATTGCACATATAAGCATTAATTCAGCACCTACTATGAGCTCAGTACAAGGGTTAAAACACTTGGTCCTTGCCTTCATGGAGCTTTCTTCACCTAAGCCTTTGACTGGTCCCAGCATAGTTGCAATGTTTGTTTTTCTTGCTTGAAGACTTCATTGCAAAACAATACCAAAAAACAGCAAATAATAACATTCTTAAAGTCCACATTCCCGCCATGCAGAATTAGTGATTCTATCTGCTGTCTCTTTTCTTGTGAGCCTCATCCCTCGACGTGCATTCCTACCCTAAACCTGCACCCCCAGAGAATCACTACCAGGACTTTAGGGCATGTCTTTCAGTCCATCTTTTTCTACAGTTTTACATTTGCAATCCTTTATTTTCCACTCCTCATTTAAAAGTTTTGCTTTCTATTTCCATTCTTTCAGGGAGTCACTTGTAGATTTTAAAATGTATACTTAACTATATATTTTTCCAACTAAAATAACTGACTTATTTGCTATCTGTATCGCACCTCACAAACCTTAGCTTGCTTTAACTTCTCTTCCACATGATCCCACTCTCAAAACTTTGTTGTATTTACAACCAGAACTTTCATTATGTTTTGCTTAAACATATACATAAATTATTGTCTTCCTCTTGCATCCCATACCTTCCTTCCAGGTCCATTTGCAACCCTGCTTTTGGACGTCCTGTATTAATTCTTCGCATCTGTGGGTGGCAAATTCTCCAAGTCCTTTTATGTTTTAAAATGTCCTGGTTTTGCCCTAACTCTTAAAAATACCATTTGCCTGGTGTTAAATAGTCTATAATTTACTTTATGTTTGAGCAGAGATAGTATGACATCTGTCTGTGAATGTATGCTGGTTTTAATCTGAGGTCCTGGTTGGTTAAGATTAGCAGTATCCTAATCAATAAAAACACTCCAGGAGCGGTTCATTTGAATCTGAAAGATTCCACTCAAGACTCCCTCCCCTGAGGCAACTTCTATAGGCCCTAGAAATACAGCTATCTAAAATCACGCAGAGATCATGGAATGAGCATAATTTTACAGGAAAAAAATTTATTGTTGCAGTAATTGGTGGTCAAGCTATGTGGATCGGTTAGAAATACTGTACAGATCTCTTCTCCGCTTTTGCATGGATAGGGTATGAACTGGGCCAGCCCCACAATTTTCCTCCCTGCAGAGCAATGGGCTCCCTTTTGACCTGTGTTCTACTGTTTAATAGAAAACACTGTCATTTGATCCAGCTGGAATATTCTACTTCTAGAATATCGCCACATCTGCTTCTAGGGAGTGTTTTATGCAGGGCACTGGGAAAAATGCCCAAAGCCTGCAGAACTAGAACTTCCTTGATTTCCTAAAAACAGGTAAGACTGTTGGGTTTTGTCTTATTTTGTTTTTGTACCTGCTTCCCCAAGATGTTTCTGAGTACAGCAGAATTTGGTCTGGGACCTGCTTTCATTATAAGATTCTACTTGGTGGGAAGATTATGCAGAAGAGGACCTCACTCATCACTAATCACTGGAAGGCCTCAAAATTCATCAAAAGAACAAGGCAGTGACTGGGGCTCCTGGGTGGCTCACCCAGTTAAGCATCTGATTCTTGATTTCAGTTCAGGTCATGAGCTCCAGCCCTGCATCACTCCATGCTGAGCATGGAACCTGTTTAAGATTCTCTTTCTCCCTCCCTCTCCCTCTGCCCTTCTCCTCCCTCTTTCTAAAAAAAATTAAAAATAAAAAAATAATAAGAAAATAGAACAAGGCAGTGACTGAATATTGAATAGGCTTAGATTAGTTCTTAACAGCTGGGTATGAAATTCTAGGTTCAGTGTTTACGAGTAGTAGCCATTGTGTTATGACATCTACGATAAGAAGTATGCTGTAAGTATGATGGCCACAGCCTTGTAGGTAATTTTACCACAGTGGAATCTACTGAAGGATTTTTTTTTTTTTCTTTTTAAATTCTTCTGGGCATTCTGACTTCTTTCTAGAACATTATCCCTTGTATTTAGAAAATATTCAACCATTGCCTCTTTGAATCTTGGCTTCCAAATCACTAATTCTCTCTTTATCTATGTCTAAACTATTTTATAACCCATTTATTGAGGGTTTTTTTTTTTTTATTTCTAGGACTCTATTTGTCATTTTTAAGATTTCTGCTTGGCTCCTTTTAATTTGACTTTGAATAACTGTATTCCGGCATTTCTATATCTTTGATGTGGGAACAGTATCTCTTAGCACATGTTCAATTTGACCCTTTGATTCAGAAGTCATCTCATTAATTCTTCAGTATAACTAGGAATCAGTTCCAAAGGAGCTTTCTTTTAGAGAAGAATGACAGCAGAAGTATGAGGAAGACACCCAGAATCTGTGTAATGTTAGAAAGACCAGAACCAGGAGTGAGAAAACATCAATACAGGAATCTGAAAGATTTCATGTGCAGGGAGAAACTGTTTTACAGCTACTTTAAAATTACATTGTGCTCTCTAATAATCGGTTTTTAACATCATGGGTAGAGCTTGGCTCTAAACACTTGAAAGAAAACTATGCCAAAAAGCAGAGGTGTTTGATCCTGAGAGATAGTTATTAAGGGACTATTTGATGCAAATAAACCAGAAACACAAAGCAGCTGGATATCTAATACCAGGGCAAGCTTGGAGACATTCAGAGGCCAACCAGCAGGGAAACTGCTAATTGAAAATAGACAATCATGGGGTTTTTAAGCAGACTGGTGACATCATGCTGCTACTTTTTCTTTCTTTTTTCCACTTTTTGACAGAATTGAAGAAAGACACAAAGATTTTCAGTTGGTCACGAACACCAGAAAGGTTGAATCAGGCCCTCCCTCTCATTAGCAAACAGTCTATACAGAAAAAAAGTTTGTGGTTCTGATGAGGAAGTACTGGGAGTTTATAAGACTAGAAGTCTTGCAATTATAAAAAGAGAAAGAAGAAAAAGAAAGAAAGAAAGAAAGAAAGAAAGAAAGAAAGAAAGAAAGAAAGAAAGAAAAGAAAAGAAAAGAAAAGAAAAGAAAAAAGAAAAGAAAAGAAAAGAAAAGAAAAGAAAAGAAAAGAAAAGAAAAGGAAAAGAAGGAAAAAAGGGGGGGGGGGAGAACACCATAAGGACTAACATTTACTAAGGCCCTCAGGACAAACAGGGTTAATACTAATTAAAATCAGTTAAGCACTGCTCCTGACTCTCACCAAAATCCCCCAGAGCAACTGCCCACATTGCAGATTCCTGGCTTTCCACCCACAGTGTTCTATTCAGTAGGTCTGGAATGGGGCCCAGGAACCTGCATATTAGCAAGCACCCCAGATGATTTTGATATATATTGTCACAAAATACACTTTGAGAAACATTATATTAAATTGTGGAATAAATTATATCTAGGTGACGCTACACATTTCGAGTTAGCATTAAAATGTGATTGAGCTTTTTAATAGAATAATTACTGATTAGTGAATATTTACACTTAGCTATTTGGATAAAATTTCTTCCACCAAAACACAAAAAATATAGAATGGAAAACTATGGGGACACCTGGGTGGCTCAGTCAGTTAACCATCTGCCTTCGGCTTGGGTCGCGGTCCTGGGGTCCTGGGTTTGAGTCCAGCATCAGCATCGGGCTCCTTGCTCAGGGGAGAGCCTGCTTCTCCCTCTGCCTGCCGCTCCCCCTGCTTGCATTCGCTCTCTCGCTCTCTCTCTGACAAATAAATAAATAAAATCTAAAAAAAAAAAAAAGAAAACTATGCTAACTAGGATTATCAGTTACCCATATTTACGAGGAGGGCAGAGAGCATCATCTAAAGAAGTACCTCCGGTTGAGATGCTGTGATACAGTGGTTCTCAACCCTGTCTGCACATTAGAATCATCTAGGACACTTATTAAAAATACCGGTGCTCAGTCCCCACCCCAAACCAATTAAATCTGAACATCTGGGGGTGGAGCCCAGGTATCAGCAATTTTATAAAGCTCACCAAGCAATTCTAAAGGCAGCCAAGGTCAAGAACCATGGGCTCTATGGAGAACTGAGCGGCTAGTCCTTCAAAACCCATCCTGGAAAGCAAAGGCAAACATTACTGCCTGTTTCTCAAACGCCACTCAGGCTGAACCTTAGAAATAATTGGGCATCTGGTGGAAAGATTGGTATTTCAGACTGTACTCTGAAAGCAAGCTGCTATGCAATTCACAAACATGGATTTTTTGGGTAAGGCCTCTTCCTGAAATAACAGCAGACAGGTGCATTCAGTTCCAACATCCTATGGCTTCAAAGTAGGAAGTGTCAGCTCTGTTCTCAAATACCAAGGCAGTTGAAAATTAGCTCCATAGTCATCATCGATCAAGCAGTGTTTTTCAAAGTCTCTGTTCATCAGGAAAGGGATGCCACCACTGAACAGATTAACAGAGTTACTTTAGCGATTAGCTAGTGTTTTCCACCAGGTTAGTGAAATGCTTTATAGATGGGAGTTGAGTCAGGTGGTACCCCTGATACAGACAAAAGAAGTCTCCCACAGCCTCTCTCTTACCACTCCCCATGCTCAGTTTGGGAAGGCAGGAAATGGTCCCACAGAGGCTCTATGTACTCCATTCTTTCTACCCCTCTGACATTCTGAGGAAAGGATAGGTTCTGCTTTTTGACTTGACAATATTCAAGTTCTCCTTCTCAATTTTGCTTTTTTAAATGAAACAAGCTCCAATCTTGACTCCTTTTACTTCCCAAAGTATCTCGCAATTGTGGAGGCATTTTTATAGACTTCCTCTGTGCTCTCCATCTTTTCCACATCTCTTAAATAGCACTTTCAGCAAGCACTACCCGTCAA
This sequence comes from Ursus americanus, assembly GCF_024610735.1. Classification (NCBI taxonomy): domain Eukaryota; kingdom Metazoa; phylum Chordata; class Mammalia; order Carnivora; family Ursidae; genus Ursus; species Ursus americanus. Next base: position 37,207,166 of record NC_142131.1, read on the forward strand.
GCCATCATCCAGACGATGGTGAGCCTTGGGTAGGTACCATGTGAAGGTGGGCAGATGGCAACAGAGAAACCAGGGACTCCTCTGCTCTTGCCCTGAATTCTCCAGCACCAGAGCTCTGATTCTTTGCCAGCTTTGTGGAGGCAGCCTTGCTACAAGTCCATTTCTTGTTCCCCCTCACAATTCCACTGCAGGAAGCAGCTCGGTGTCATGGTGTTGGAGAGGGTTGTGTCCAAGTCCGGGAACCAAGTCCGGTTGTGTCTGTGGAGATGCAACTGAGTGTTACAGCCCCACCTTATAAGCGCATGACCTTCGGCAAGCCATTTAACCTCTCTGAGCTTCTGTTTCCTATTCTGTGAGACAGAAATAAAACACCCATCCTGCCATCCTTAATAGATGGTTGTGAGAATAAAGTGAGGTAATAGATTTGAAAGTGCTCTGTAAATTGCAAAGCCTGATATAACTCCAAAGTTTTGTCATTAGACCGTGTGATCCATGCACCCCAGAATTCCATTCTTCATGACAAAGAAAGCTGTCAACATCAAATGCACAATTGAAGGGTCCCTCCGGGACACACGACAAGCCCTCCTCCCTTCTGTCTGAATTACTGATGGGGATAGATATTCCCAAGGCATAGAAAATTTTGCTAGCCTTGGTCCCCTGAGAACTGTCACAGAAAATATGACAAGGAAGCCTGAGGAAGATAAAGGAATTAAGGGGCAGCAAAGAAAGGGGTTTTGTTTTCGCAGAGACCTTTTTCCATAGAGGTCTTTAAACCAGAATGGGCTTTTCACTGTCCCCAGATGGTTTACATGGTGGCCCTGTCTGATAGCCACAATGATCTCTGACAGCCTCACACTTTTAAGGAGCCTAAATTATAAACAAGGCAACCAAGCTTCCAATTTTTTACGTTGCATTTGGTCAGCCAAATACACATCATAGATCAAGCATTCTACCAATGGCGAAAACAGAACCATGTACATTCTTACCACAATAGTTTCATAGCCAATGAAATGTGAATTCACTTGGAAACACAGACGATGGGCTAGAGGCATTATCCCTGTCCAAAGAATAAGCTGGCGAACAGTCAAATAGGATGAAGCTGTGTTCCTGAGAATGAATGTCACATTAAACGTAAAAGATTCAGAAAAAAATAATGATGTGGAAAATGTATACAGTACAAATACACTTGTAAAATATTGATAGAATGAGGGGAGCAGTGGCTGTTAAATCCTCCAACCCAATTGTTCTAAGAAGCTTGTTGTTCAGTGACATCTAGTGGCGTCGGCTAGGAAAGCCTCCATGGATGCTGTTTGGAGGTTGGCAAAATGAAGGCATCAAACTTGTATATGGGTGGAAAAGGTATTTTTGCAATTCTCATCTTTACTTGCCCATCCCCCACAGACCAGGACTTGAGAGATCACATCCACTGGCACCAAATGGTTACAAAAGTAACAGAGAAGAATAGACCATCCTCAGGTCTGTGGTATTGTTCATTTTTTATGAACTGGCACTTAACAAAGCCTACTTCCTAAAGATGCAATAGATGATTGTAGCAGCAAGAATATGGCACTTGTGGACCAATAATCCAAAAAATATCGACTGGAATAGGCCTGCTTCAGCGGACAGTACGCTACAGACACAGCGGCTCCAAAGAACAGCCTCTTACAAGGAATGAACAACATGTTCCCTCTATCTTCCCCAAAAGTTTATTTGTTTATTTGAGGGAGAGAGGGCGCAAGTGGAGGGAGGGGCAGAGGGAGAGAGAGAATCTCAAGCAGACTTCCCACTGAGTACAGAGGCCGATGTGGGGCTCAATCCCACGACCCCGAGATCCTGAACTGAGTTGAAATCAAGAGTCAGACACTTAACTGACTGAACCACCCAGATGCCCCTAACATACTCCCTTTTAAAAAGACTTTTAAAAGATGCTTTTCATCCAGAAATAGTAGCCATTCTCCCTATTACCCGTTGGGCTTAGTGTTTCTTTTCTCTTATTTCCTCCAATCCTGGCTAACATAAACTCCACCTTACAGGTCCAGCATATTCCTTGACACTGAAGTAGCAAGAGAATACCTTTCCAATGTGTCTTCAAAAACTTAAAGTGTGCAAATGGCCACCAGCTTCAGCTTCTGAGACACCTATTCCTATGAGGGCTTTATTACCAAGAAGCCAGTGAAGGTCTCTGTGTAAATCAGCAGTGACAGGAACAAGGGTCATTTCAAGTGAAAGATAACACTCCGATGGGATTTGCCTCAAGTAGAGGAAAACAGCAGTTGCTTTACTGCCCGTTCTCAGCCCTTTCTTAAAATTCTCCTGGGATTTTGCATAAGTGCTTGCTCATTCATTCATTCATTCATTCACTCAACAAATAATTCAAGATCAAGATAGGTAAAGAAGAAAAATGAGACTTTTATGAAATTTTCATGTCTTTGTCATTGAATTTATTGGATGAGGTGTCTTTTTATATCAAATTAAAAGTATAATTCGAGCTGGAAGAAGCTGTATAATGCTTTAATCCCTTGCATCACACTCCTGCAATAAACCATCCTCAGAGGACACCGTGCCCTAGATGTCATGCAGGCTGATTCAGGTTCTTGGGAGAGCCCCCTAGTGTTGAGGAGTGGTATCTGCACCAAGCAGAGCTACCTGCAGCCAGATCTAGACCACAGCCAAGGCCCAGGGAAGACCTGGAGTGCTGTCTGACAAATTAGGTGTGGGAGGGAGAACCATGAGGCAGGGCTGGAGAGTGGGGAATCCTGCCATCTCCTGCACGCACAATGTCAGGGCCAACAGCCTCACTGGCATTCACAGATGGACAGATTGCTACCCACAGACTCGCGGGGGGTGGGGTGGGGAAGTTACGCATTTAGCTGTCGGTGAACATCTTCTCCCATCTTCTCAGCTCCATGACTCTGCAACTATTAGGAAAAGCAGCTGGAGAACTGACTAGCTATTTGTGTGAAATATCTGTATGGCACGCTCTGTGATTCCATGCAGGTATCTGTTTGAATGTTTCCTCCCCCAAATAGCCTTTCCTGCCCATCTATCTCAAATCTCCCACCCCATGTTCACCGCCAGAGCCCTCTCCTGATCCTCACACTCATGGATGTGCTGCAGGCATTTTGTCCTCAACACACACCAAACAGGGTTCGTCCAGACCTGCTTCTCCTCCTTCTGGGCTCTGCATCTCAATTACTGACACCGTCACCATATGGACACTCAAGTGGATGTTCTGGGCTCCTCTCATATTTGACCCGTTGTCTCTCCCCTCTCTTCCCAAACTCCTCCCTCCTACCCCCTCCACATTCAGGCAGACACCAGCACCTGTTGATTCCTCTAATGTGTCCCTCTGTCCCTGCCCTAGTGCAGGCCCTTAGAATCTTTTGTTTCTCACTTGGCTAGTGAAACCACCCCCCACCTTCAGGCGTGCTTCCTCCAATTCGCTATCCACACCAAAGCCAGGACAGTCTTTCTGGTCCTATCTTGTCGCCCTCCTGCCTACTAAATTTTCTGAGTCCCCATCATGTACAGGATGGAGTCCAAGTCTCTCCACGACTTGGATCCTAGGGCATCATCCCTCACCCTCCCTCCCATGCTTACAATGTTTCCGGTACAGACAAGCAGTCACACCTTTGGAAGTTTCCACCCTCTCTTATGCCTTTATACCATGGCACATCCTGTTCCTTCTGACAGGGGTGCCCATCTTCCCAGTTGTCCATTCTCCCCTGAGCCTCCTTCCCCACAGATTTAGTTGCTCCTTCCTCTGAGTCTTCATAAAACTTAGCTTTATGTCTATGCAACAACTTTCTCATATCTTTCTCATTATACTTTTGTTCCCCATATGTCTCCTCCACTAGACTATAAAATCCTCAAGGGATGGAATGATATTTTTATTATTCTTTGTATCTCCAGCATTTGGCATAGTACCAAGCACAGATTTAATGGCCCAATAAGTGTTTGTTGACTGAATAAAAAGTGTAAGGCATCAGTTAAATCAATAATGTGGAGAGATTTTTCAGAGTCAGAGTAGTAAAAGACCTGTGAAAAATACTTTGCTCTCCCACAGTCTTCATTATTCAAGTATCTCTTGCCCACTCTTCTTCCTCCCTAACAGAAACCTGATTTCCTTCAAGGAAATACGCCTCCCCCCTGCAGCCCATGTGGGAGATCTGACTTCATTCCTAGCTCCACAATGCCGCAAAGGTAATGTCATTCCCACCCCTTGCCAGTGATTGGCTCCACAAAGGCATATGGCTGAATTTGGCCAAGCATGACATTAGAAAAGATTTTCTGGAGTCTTCTCAAACTTTCAAAAGCAACCGTTGTTCTCTTACCCCAGACATGGCCAAACACAACCAGCCCAGGAAGGCCACCCACAGAGGCAAGCAAAGCCAAGAGCATCTCAGGAAAATGGAGCAAGAGCCCCTGGATTAAGCCAGCACTGAAGTCTGCCCCATCTCTGGACTTCCATTCACATAGCCCCATAAACATCTTTCTTGTTTAAGTTCTCTTGAGGCCTCTATGCTGCTGCTCTTACTCATCATAAAATTATCTCACCCGAAACATGTACTCAAGATAATATATATAATGTGCATTTAAAAAATGCACCACTTAATCACTGATGCCCTGATTGGTTCTTTACAAGTAAACCATATTCACACCCCACATCCCATCTAACTTTGAAATAGAGTATAGGTTAAGGGAAATTGGCAGCGCAATCGGCGTCAGCTCCAGTAGCCCACACAATAACGTCAACTGACAGATCCAGTCACATTGGGACAAAGCTTGTCTACTGGCTGGCCCCCTGGCAATTACAGGCATGTCAGAACTGAGGCAGGAGCAAATTCTTATCACTGTTTACTGCCCTCTGCTTTCTTCCCTGGCTTCATGATGACAGGTTATTGATACGTCCATCACTCTCTTGATTGTTTGCCTTTAAAAAGAAAGTTAACCCTGAAATAATAATGTTAATGGTTCTTAATCATCAAAGGAAGAGTCGAGAGAGTTGTCAAGCTAAACCTGGAAGCTAAGAGAATAAAAGCAAGCAAACATGGGCCCCCAGTTCAGAACGGTGTTGGCTTGGTCAGAATGATGGCCTGGATCAGCGTTCATGCAGGAAAATGAAACCTCTGGGGAGGTTTTGAGGATAAAGATCTAATGGAGGGCGCTGGGTATGGAAGTGGTAGAAACACTGGAAGGACCAAAGGGAAAAGGTGTGGTGGGGCTCAAGGAGCATGAAGGAGAAGAGAGTTGTACCCAAAGAAAGCCATCTGAAAAGATGGCTCCCTTCCTCCTCCAGACTTTCCATCTCCTTCTCGGACAGCACTGACAGATCCAACAGGGAGAGAGTGTGGTTTGCAGGCTTCAAGCCCCCATGGAAGAGAGGAGAACATGCCATTTAGAATTACATCAAGAACGACAAAATAGCATAGGAATGTTCAAGACCACTTCCTGTGTTTGTGCACAGGAATCATAAGGTCCAAGTAGAAGAGCTCAGACCAACAAGGAGGCCGGGGTCAAATCACACAGGTAACACCTGCAGAGGGGGAAGACACAATGCATTCCTCTCTACTAGGCAGTCACACAGATGCATGGAGTTCAAAGGAGCACTCAAAAGAGTTGCTCACTTTTCCCTGTACATTGCTGGCGAGTCCATACACAGGCATGTCTTCCATTTTCTGCGCCATGCCTTCCATGCTTTCCCTACTCCCACCACTCACCTTTTTCTTAAAGATTTATTTATTCATTTTAGAGGAAGAGAAAGTGCAAGCAGGGGGATGGGCAGAGGGAGAGGGAGAGAGAAATCCAAGCATACTCTGTGCAGAACGTGGAGCCGGACGTGGGCTCATTCTCTCGACCCTGAGATCACAACCTGAGTAGAAAGCAAGAGTTGGACACTCCACCAACTGCACTTACCAGGCGCCCCACCCCCACCTTTCTTTTTTTAACAAATCCTGAGATGCCTCTCTGGTATGCCTATCAACGGAGCTAGAAAGGCACAGTTGGGTGGTTTGAGCTTCCCCAGCAAATAAGTCAAATAAATCCACTTGTCCCTCTCGGCATTCTTACAACGAGAGCACAGAGTGTTACAATGCTAATGGAATCTGAATTTTCCTCATTTTCCTGAGCACATCTTCCCAAGGAGTAAGAGGGGAACATCCCAGAGGAAGTTTGCTTCCCAGACCTAATATGGAAAGATGTCAGGTTGCTACAAACCATACATCTTGTTTCGGAATGTGCTTCTCTGAGGTGTCGAGAACCTGTCTCCATGACAGTCTTGCTCATCCCCATCCTCACACTAATGCCATGTCCCTGGTCAGCCATGAGTTCCAAACAAAGAACAGCCTCTTTTCCTGTTTTCTGTACAAAAGCTTGGGGGTTTAAGTGAAAGCACTAAAGTCATACCGTTCAAGGATCATCTTCAAGGTAGGGGATGCTAAAGCCAATGTGTGGGTGGTTATGATTATTTCATCCAACTCCCTCATCTCCTTGAGAGGCCAATAGCAAAGAAAGATCATAAAATGCAAGCATGATACCTTCCTGCTTATTTCACCTCTGAGCACTAGGCATACAACCTTGTGGAAATTACAACCCCACTTAGCCAGCCTCATACATTCCCACTCCTGGCATGCAGGGCCAGATGCTCCCCGTCAGAAGGGAGAGCAGGGGGATCAGGAAGCAGCAAATGGCAGGTGTGTGACCACGTGACAAAGTGTCATGAATCATAAGCCCCGCTTAGGTGTCTGTCTCTGGCTATCCACCTGCTGTTCTCACAATGACTCCTTGAAAGGGGCGGGAGAGGGGGAGAGAACTGTGTGCACAGCGGCGCACATGCCTTCCCTGCGTGGAAGCAAAATACACCAGCACCCACACAACACCTTTTTAAGAAGGGTAAAAAGGCCATTTGACATAATCAACTCTTGCAGGTTGTCTGACATTTCCGGGATTTGTGACATCATTTAAAGGCCCCAAAATGTTTTTACTGACCTAAGGCATCATAGTAACCAAGAGAAACGCACTCAAGGACAATACCGTTTATTGGATAAACTTTGGTGATTACGGATATCTAGCCATCTCTAACAAGGATGCATTTGGCAGACCCAGTACTATTTATCTCCTCATGGTCGGAGAGCAGAGTCTTCTCAAGAGCGGCAAGGGACTCCAGGGAAGGGTCTTGGCAGCAGCAAGATTCATGTAACGAAGTGCGCATGAGCATGCATTTGGATTTCTGCCTTTTCCACTTAGTGCCATGTAACCTTGCACAGTTTGCTTAATCCTTCTGGTCCCAGTTTCTTGGCCTTTAAAATGGAAATGTTAACCAACAGGCAGAATTCCAAGATGCCCCCAACATCCACACTCCCTCTGTACACACCCTGTAAAACCTCCAGAAATGTGACTATGATGGATTTGATTCCCACAATTGGGTTATGTGATATGGCACAGCTGATTTTAAGAAAGGGAGATAAACTTGGTGAGCCTGGCTTAGTCAGGTGAGCACTTTTAAAACAGCATTTTCTCCAGCTGGTCAGAGGACGAAGTCAAAGACACACATTTTTGCGGGGCCGGGAAGAAGAAACCACAACCAGACTGTGAACTGCTTCTAAGAGCCGGAGGCAAGGAATGTGGCAGCATTGAGTACTGAAAGTAGCTCTAGCTGACAGCCAGCAAGACAATGAGCATCTCCGCCCCATAAGCCAAACAACAAACAAATTTGACAAACAACCTGAACAAGCTTCAAAGACGATGCTTCCCCAGAACCTCTAGAAAGGAACACAGCCCTGCTGTTACCTTGATTTCAGGTTTATCAGACCCTGAGCAGAAGACCCACCCATGTGGTGGCCAGACTTCTGCCCTACAGAAGTGTAAGATGATAAATGAGTGCTGTTTTAAGCCGGTAACTCTGTGATAATTTGTATATGTGGAGTGGAAGCTGACACAGGTACCAACTCCGTAAGGTTCTGCTGAGGGCAGAATGGATACAAAGCACTTAGCACAGTTTCTCGTGCACAACAATTGCTCGGGAAACATTATGACTATCGCCGCTGACGGGTCACCAACAGGTCACTGAGAGAAAAGACAAAACTTTAGGCCTTTAAATTCTGATTTTCAATAAATTACTTAATATCTCTGAGTCTCAGTTTCCCCATTAGTAAAATGAAACAGCAAAGCTCAATAATAATACTGGTATATTCACAAATGGTAGTTCATTTAATTGCTCTGGTAGCCCAGGAAGGTAACATAACTATCATCACTTTATCTAGTTAGTTAGTTACTAAGCTCCACACCCAGTGTGGAGCACAACACAGGGCTTGAACTCACGACCCTGAGATCAACACCCAAGATGAGATCAAGAGTCAGATGGTCAACCGACTGAGCCACCCAGATGCTCCTTTTCTTGAAAAAATTTTTAAGTATATTATCACTTTAGAAATGAGGACACTGAGATTCAGAGAAGTTAAACGGCCCACCCAAGATCACACCTAACTACAGCACAGCAAGCTCTCAAACCCAGGCTTTCTGACTCTAAATCTTTGCTCCTTCCAACTACAACTCATTCCGGCAAAGAAGCCTTGCATTTCCGAAGGTGTGACTCTGCAGTAGGTTGTGGCTCCCAAAGGCAGGACTGATCACACTAAATGTGTCAGTCCTTTTTTTGTGAGCCAACATCCATCTGACCACAGGGTGACAGTCAGGGTTCTCCAGAGAAACAGAACCTATAAGAAGGACACCCTTCCTACTGGTTCTGTATATATATCTAAAGAGAGAGAGAGAGAAGGGAGTTGACTTTAAGAATCAGCCCATTTAATTATGGAGGTCCAAGTCCAAAATCTGCAGGATAGGTCAGCATGCTGGAGACCTAGGGAAGAGTTAATGCTGCAGCTTGAATCCAAATGCGGTTTGGAGCTGACTTCTTTCTTCCTCGGGGAATTTCAGTCTTGTCCTTAAGACCGTCAACTGATTGGATGAGGCCCACCCACATTATGGAAGATAATCTTCTTTACTCAAAGTCTGACAATTGAAATGTTAATCTCATCCAAAAAATACCTTCACAGTAACATCCAGACATGTTTGACCAAATATCTAGGTACCATGGGCCTAGGCAAGTTGATACATATGATTAATCGTCACACGTAGGCAATACCCTGTATAATACAATTCTCCTTGACTTTTGCTTATTTACTTTCTCCACTTGTGCTGTGGAGTCCCCACATGGAAGAAGCAGAAATGAGGTTGGGGAAGAGAACTCTAGAGAGAGGGAGGTCTTGAGCTATTATATAAATGTTATATAAAGACACTGCCTGAGCACAGACTCCCAGTACTTTACGCTGGTGATCAGTTCCTAACAACCCACAAAGTAACAATTAACAAAGATCTGCCTCCTTGGAAAACTTGACATCTGCACATATATTTTCAGATCATTATCATTTTATATTCCTTTCGAAGAAGGAATAAAAGGATAGAAGGAGGCAAGGGAAATAAAGGTAGTCAAAACCATAAAGGTTAGTAAGTTGCTTTCTGCTGCATTCAGAAATACGATTATCTCTAACACTTGTTTAAATTTTTCATGTAATTCAAAATTAACCTGTCAATGAAGTCCTCCAGGCAGGAGCACCTCAGCTTCAGTGGTCCCCCTGGTGGTGGAAGAGTCACCTTACACCTTCCTGCCTCATCTCCCTGACACCCAGTCTGAAACTTGCTAGTTAAATAATTTCTTCCCTCCAGCTTCCTTGCAGCCAACATTTACTGAGCCTCTTTTGGAAGCTGGCAGAGTGTGAGAGCTGCCCGAGACATGAGAAGTGCAGAAAAAGGTTCCCAGTTTCAAAATGCTTCTAAGTGAATTTCAAAATACCAGCAACATACCTGGGATGGTTCATCTTTTTGGGACTTGTCTGGACCACAGTGTGCACATACCTATTCAAACATTCTGGATGCTTCTGAGATTCACATTTAAATCAATGGACTCTGAGTAAAGCAGACTGCATTCCCTAGTGTGGGTGGGCCTCATCTAATCAGCTGAAGGTCTGAATAGACCAAAAAGACTGACCTCCCCCAAGCAAGAAGGAGTTCCACCAGTAGATGACCTTGGACTTCACCTGTAACACTGGCTCTTCTCCTGGCCTCCCGCCTGGAGATTGTGGACTTGCCAGACTCCATAATCACATGAGTCAATTCCTTAAAATAAATCTCCCTCTCCCTCTCTTTCTCTACACACACACACACACACACACACACACACACACACGCCACACACACACCCTACTGGTTCTGTTTCTCTAGAGAACTAATACAACCCTCAAGGTGATTCTGGAAGTATGAGATGTTGCAGGTTTAATTAGAAGGGACAGGAGGTCTTCGAAGGAGGAGAGACGGGCAGAGAGGAGAGCAGAGGGTTTTCAGGGATTAAAGATCAAAGCTCTGCCTCAGAGAAAACCGGGGATTGAAACAGGCCAAGAAAAGCAGAAAGGCATGGGGACAGGAGGAAAAGAACTGAAACCAGTAGGAATGGCTTCTAGATACTGAGCTCTGCCTCCGTACCAGGCACCTTGCTCAGGGTTTTACATTTGCTATTTTATTCAATCCATATAAAAACCCTATAAGTGGCCCAAACCCCAAATACTGACAACACGAGATTCTGGTGAGGATGGGGAGCAAGAGGAACTTTCATTCATTGCTGGGAAGAAGGCAAAATGGTACAGCTACTTAGGAAGACAGTCGGGCACTCTCTCACAAAGCTCAATATAGACTTACCACATTGTCCAGCAATCATGCTCCTAGGTATTCACCTAAATGACTTGAAAGCTGACGCACACAAAATGTGCACACGATGTTTACAGTACCTTTATTCATAAACATCAAAAGTTGGACGCAACCAAGATGTCCTCTCGACAGGTGAATGGGTGAGCAAACTGGGACATCCTTACAACCGAATATTATTCAGATAAGAAGAAATGAGCTATCAAGCAATGAACAGACATGGAGGAACTGAAATGCGTAGTGCTAAATGAAAAGAGCCAGTCCGAAAAGTTTACACAATGTGTGATTCCAACTTATATGCCTTTCTGGAAAAGGCAAAACTGTGGAGACAGTCAAGAGATCAGTGGTTGCTGGGGGGGAGTGGCAGGGAGGGATGCATACGTGAAGCACAGGTGAATTTTAGGGGGGTGACATGGCTCTATATGATAAACTGCGATGACGGACACATAACATGCACTTGTCAAACCCATAGAACTGTACAACATAAGCGGGGGGAGAAAGAGGTACATGAAAACTCATTGTACTTTCTGTACAATTTTTCTGTGAACCTAAAACTTTAAAAAGCCTATTAATAAAACAATGTGAACACTATTCGATGGGTATTCTTCCCATGTTATAGTTAAGTAAACTGAAGTACATAACCAAGGTAAATAACCAAGATGACCCAACACAACTCAGCAATGGCAGCTCTATGAAGCACAGCCAGGAGCCACTGTGGTCACAGGCGCTTCCTACTGAGGATGCAGGGGCCGAGCCATCCACCATCCGTTCACACACAAGCCCTCTGTGTCCCCATGACGCCCGCCAACAATTCATGCATGCCCCTTCATAAGTCTTGTATTTGTCAGCCTTTCTCCACTTAATAATTCTTCCACATGCCTCACTCTCTCTCTCCATCTCTAAAGCCAGCGCAGGGCCAACAAAGGTCTGGCAAATGGCCTTAAAATGACAATTGCCCTAAAATGGTCCACCCATCCAAAGCAGCAGTACCTTGGAACTTGCTAGAAATGTAAATTCATGGGCTTAACCGTCAGATATGGTGAAACTGGAACTCCAGAGGTAGGTCTTACAATCTGTGTTAACAAGCCCGTCAGGGAATTCTGACGCACACAAGCATTGGAGATCCACTCCACGAGGCAGAGGAAACTGCCACTTGCCACGTCTGAGAGTTCTTGGCGGGGGCGTGTGGATTTGGTGCTTTTGAGTCTCCATGTTTCCATGCTAGAGGAAGTTCATATCAACTGAGAGGTTTCAAAGTAGGTATGTAGGTAGGAAAGAAGGAAGGGAAGAAGGGAGGGAGGGAGGGAGGGAGGGAGGGAGGGAGGGAGGGAGGGAGGGAGGAAGGAAAGGAAAGAAAGGGAAAGAATCGCCTCCAGTCTCCTGACTGTTTCTGACCTCTGTTTACTGCTCTCCACCACACCCACCCCTGGTTTGTGGATTAGCCGACAGAAGGACCTTGAGTCACTGATAGAACATGCCATGCTTGTTGCCTCCCTTCCGGACCTCTGCTGGAATACTCCTCCCTCTCCAGCCACCTCAATTCCTCCCACTCAGGCACTCTGCCCAGCATCTCCCACCATCCTTCAGGTCCCAGCCTCCATGTCAGTGACCCCCTTCTAGACTGTAAGCACTGCCTCTCCTACCATCTGCTGGCCACACTGGGTATGGGGATATGTGCAGGGGCTACTTTGTCCTGCAGGCTTCTACAAAGCTCCCAGCACTGTGTAATGTTTGTTGAATAAATAGATGGGAAATAGCCAAGGGAGGAAGTAGTCATAGAAAAGGCAGAAAGGGGGACTTGTCATTTTTGTCCCCTCCTCGCCCCCTTTCCACTGCCACCCAGGATACAAGATCTAGAAATCCTGACACTAGGCACCAGTCCTTTGGCAAACTTCTGCCAAAGCCTAGGCCTCTTTGCTTTTGTTCATGTATCTCCAAACTCAAGTTAGGCAATATTGTGGGCTCCCCAGACATGGGCATACTCAGGGGATAGAGGCACCAGGCCTGGAGGACAGAGTACTCTGACCATGGGTCAGGTGAGGCTATTCTCACCCCTCATCTAAGAAAGCCGCTCACACGATCCCTGAATTCCTTCCCCACCTGCAACTGCAGAGCTCTTCGTACACCACACATACTTATAACTTGTCTTCCACATTTTTAAATTAGAGAACCCTTTCTCTAATTGTAAATCCTCAGCACAATAAATTAACAAACATTTACCAGGTGGGCACTTACAGCGTCCCCAGAAATGTGAGGACTATAAAAGAAATGACCCGGAGATCAGCATCTCAGCACTCATATTCACTTCAGCAAGAGACGGTTTCTTGCCTCGGCTTTCGCGTGATTCATCTGTCACCTAATTCTGATGTCCATCCAGGCGTTAAATGGATTTAGGCCTTTTAACCTAAAACCTTCTGCCACCTCATTTATTATACCTAGAGACCAAGTGCAGAGTAGAGCTTACTAAATATTTGTCACAGATGATGCTGACTTCAGGGTGTGTGCCCGTGGGGGTACTGGGATACTCAGAGACTGCTGGGCTTTGTAGGAAACCTGTGCCCTGGGTCCTTCTGCTGGGTGTCTCTGCCCCACACAACTCCAGCCTTTTGAGGGCTAAGAAAAGCTGAAGGAGAGACTAGCTCAGCAGCGTGGGCTTTTGAGCAAGTATTGTTTGCTGCCCTCTGTGTTAGAAAATGACGTGTTTGGAATTGAGTGCCTATGCAGGTGTAGGAGAGAATAAAGAGACGGAGGTGTGGCAGACCGTCTTGCTGCTGCACTGAACTCTCGGCCGGCCACCCTGTGTGCCTCCAGGCCCTCACGCCGGCCGCCAAGATTCTGCAGTGAGGCCTTGCCCTATTCATTATGATGTAATGATTAGATTATCAGTCATTTCAGTTCATCCATTTATAAAATGGATATTTTTCCACTTAAAAAAACCTAGGAAGCCTAGAGACATGAACCATTCTCATTTCAGAACTCAAAGGGGAGGGGCGCCTGGGTGGCACAGCGGTTGAACGTCTGCCTTCGGCTCAGGGCGTGATCCCAGCATTATGGGATCAAGCCCCACATCAGGCTCCTCGGCTCCTCGGCTATGAGCCTGCTTCTTCCTCTCCCACTCCCCCTGCTTGTGTTCCCTCTCTCGCTGGCTGTCTCTATCTCTGTTGAATAAATAAACAAAACCTTAAAAAAAAAAAACCTCAAAGGAGAAAGAATTCACATTTACTGGATAATCACTATTAGCATCTGGAGTAATGACAGACATTGTGTACATCTCACCTCCTTAACTTTCACAGTAACCCTGTGAGGTACACAACAGTATGAGGTAGGCAATTAACTCATTCAAGGGCCCACAAAGGAGAAAGGTCTAGAAATGCCCCAGCCTGTCTGAACCTCACGCCTCATGTGAGTCAAGTAACAGACCGGTGATTGGGACCTTGAAGTATGAGTTTTTTAAATGTGTGTTTGTGTGTGTGTGTGTACATACACATATGTATATACACATATATACACATTTATTTATGTTAAATTTATTTTCTGTTTTTAATATTTATGTTTTACTTTATATGTGTAAATATAAACTCCTTTAAAAATATAAGGATGGTGGTGGATCTATATTAACAAGACATTTTAATGCACTGTTATATTTATATTACTATGAGTTACATCTTATAAAACATCTTACAAATGAGATCAGAGCACCTAGTTTTTGTAAAATTAAAAAAAAAATTAGTGTGGGTATATTTCTGTCGGGTGGTACCTGTGAACCTAGAAAAAAGTCTAGCAAATATACACTAATGTTAGCAGTGGTTACTTCTGGGACAGGCGATGGACACAATCTTTATTTTATTCTGTATACTTTCCTGTAGCTCATAAAGATGTATGCAATGACATAAATAATTGTTTCAATAAAAGCAATGAAGTTCTAAAAGTACAAGATAAAAAAGGTAAATCAGAAGGATTTCACCTTCGGTAAATTTCTGTTTCTGTTCACCTTCTCTCCAGATTTAGTATGTAACCTAATCGGTTTCAGAAAACACGTCTCTTCATTTACCCATCCACTCAGTGCGGAGTTTGTTAAGCGCTTACTATAAATCAAGTACTGAAACGTCGCCCCTTGGGGATCTGCCCTTCTGAGTCTCTGGGGAATGAGAGAACTGTACCCGTCCTCAGAACCATCGACCAGGGCAGGGGGATAGACGGTAAGACCAGGCAGTAAAGAAAAGGAACTGAAAACTAGAACAAAGAAGCGTCAGCTCCAAGCAAGGAAGAACTATCTGGAGTTCGCCTTTTTATGCTGCAAGGTAGGGTGGGAACAAAAGCTGTGTGTGGTGCCCCAGTTTCCATATTCTGGAGGTGGGGGAATGACAGGGCTGGAGGAGAGACGCAGGGCAGAGAAGAGGCCACGTGAGGACAGGTGACTAAAGCAGAGGGAGGCCAGACCACGTGACTCCCTCCCTACAACTTCTCTCCACCGGCCGCCCATACTAGCTCTTGGACTTTCCCTCACGGGGTTCCCTGCGCAGCACTCTCTTCCCTGCTTCCATGCCCGCGTTAGAAATGGGGGTCACCCTTACAGGACGTGGGTGTATGGACTATTTCAGCTGGGTTTCTTAATAAAAATAAATGTATCCATGCAATCCTTACTAAAATATTTATTTCTTCAGACACTTTGAGTCAGCTTCTTTGGAACTTGTCGATTTCTTTTATAACCAAGATGAATCTCAGGGAACTTCCAACACTGACTTGTAAAGACTCAGATATGGGACACCCACAGAAGGCTAATAATTAGGCACTCCTTCAAATGACAGCCTGTAAGAATTTGTTCAACGCATCCTAGTAAGGATGGGGAATGGCTGAAATTCTGTGAATAAAAGCTATGTAGGTCTCTATGGCCAAATTAAGGGATTTATTGTGTGTTCTAAACATTACAACTGATCTTGTATTGGAATTGCCTATTGTTCTGTAATTTTTCCTTTTTAACTGTTTTGAGCTGGTCCCACACAATCGCAAAGGATCAGGTCACTCACAATCATTCTCCCAACTTTTTTTACACTATCCACCCATAGAAAATGAGAATATTTGTATGGTATGCTGAGGTAATCTGGGGGAGATTTAGGCATAACTCCTTGGAACATGGCGTAAATAAACACCTCATTATATTTTCTTTGTTATATATATATATATAATCATGATAAAAAGAAGATATAAAATACTAGGGAAGAGATTAAGTACTGAACTTGAATTAAACTTCCCCCAACATTTTTTGACATATTTTAATGAGAACCTTGAGCTTATGTCCATGAAGGTAGCAAACTAACCTTCTTATATCAGATTCTAAGACTGAAATGGCTACACACAGCTCCTAATCAAGAATTTTCATATGCCTGGGTGGCTCAGTCAGTTAACTGTCTGCCTTCGAGTCCCACATTAGGCTCCCTGCTCAGTGGGGAGCCTGCTTCTCCCTCTGCCCCTCCTCTCACTCATAGGCTCTCTCTTCTCTCTCTCTCTCTCAAAAATAAATAAATAAAATCTTTAAAAAAAAGAATTTTCAATGATAACCCTTCAACTTCATGAGTTGTAAGGGAGAAACTTTGTTCACAAAATTGTAATGTAAATTTTAAACCCATTTTTATCACCCTTGAAAAATTCACAACAGTGAAGACTACACTTAAAAAAATCTAACCACTCTTCTTTCTTTTCATTGGCAATATAATACTGAAATGTATTTAATGATGGGAATGGATTTTTAATCCAATGAAATTTTCACATCAAGTATTCCAAAAATAATGATAACACTCTAACTTGGAGGGCATGAATGTCATCCTTCAAGGCCAAACAGCTGCAAAACAGACAAGGTAGCCATCATCTGTGTGGTAGGCTGAATAACAAATCCCTGAACATGTCTGTGTTGTACTACCTAGAGCCTATGACTACGTTACTTCACATGACAAAGGGAGCTTGTGAATGTGATTAAAATTAAGGGTCTTCAGCTGGAAGGATGATCCTGGTTATGCATGTGAACTCAATGTAGTCCCCAGGGTCCTTACAAGGAAAAGTAGGAGGCAGGAAAGTTGGAGTCAGAGAAGACGTGACAACAGAAACCAAGGGTAGAGTCAGACAGAGATTTGAAGATGCCGTGCTGTTGGCTTTGAATATGAAGGAAGGGGTCATGAGCAAAGGAAGGCAAGGGCCTCGAGAAGCTGGAAAAGATCAAGAAACAGGTTTCCCCCAGAGCCTCCACAAGGAATACGACCCTGCCAGCATCTTGATTTTGGTCCAGTGAAAGCCATCTCCGACTTCTCACCTCTAGAACTGTAAGATAATAAATCGGTGTGATTATATTGTATGCTTCTATTTTGATGACAATCCATAAAGAGAAGGTAGATTCGTGGACACCTGGGACTGGACTGAGACAGGGAAAGAGCCCAAATGGTCAGACAGATCTTTCCGAAGTGATGGAAATGTTCTAAAACTGGATTGTAGTAATAGTTGCATAATTTTATTAATTTACAAAGCACCATTGACTTGTATACCGAAACAGGTGACTTTTATGGTATGCAACAAATCCTTTAATAAGCTGTTAAAAAGAAAGAAAGAAATCTAAAGAAACAAAGTCCACTAAGTGACACAAAACAGGATTTAAATAAATGTAAAGATATTTTTTGCTCAAGGATGAGTATAATAAAACATTTATATTCCTTCTTAAGTAAATAAATCTGTGCTATTGTTTAAGCCACTAAGTTTGTGGCAATGTGTTACAGCAGCAATAGAAAACTAATACATATACTTAAACTAATGCTGAGCCAGGACCTGGAGCTAAGCCCACGAGGAAACTTATCCAACCTCTGCATCTCCCCTACATCCAACCACCTATGTCTTGGGCATCAGAAACACAAATTCTCCAGCAATTCCGTAGGCGGTTGTCCACACTGAGTATACTCAGCAGCTGGCTGCTAAAGAAGGTCACTGGGTGGTAGGACTCCGCTCTCACACAGCACATCAATCTAGACCCATGAGTGCTGTGTGTTGTTTATCATGCTGGCCCCACAATGAGACCACAGGGCAACCATGAGACTCTGCTCCCCTTGCACTGCCTCCCAGGAGCCCCAGATGAGGGCTCAGAAGGTCCTGTCCCTGCAGGTCCTGCCCCACCACCTTCAGGCTGGCGGTAACAATATCTTGCAGCACACACGTGGCCATTTGTGACATCTCAGTATACTGGTAACAACTATTGGGAGTCTCTGACTTCCGTGGCCATCGTTACCAAAGCTGGTACAGAGCAATACACCCTGGTTTCTCCACTTCCAGTTTCTCACAGAACTGGATCTAGACTTCCGGCAATGATCAACTGGCAGGTAACAGAGCTGGGGGTGCCATGTGCCTTTGCACCATGACTCTCGCACCATCCACAAGTTCTCAATAGAAATAGATCAGGGCCTTATGCTTTGACTTAAGAGTACTGTTTATCTTAATAAAGGGAATGAATTTAAACTTTGCTCATGTACAGAGCCCTGAGTTAAGTGGTACAGTATTTCGCTTTTATTCCAGGGATCTTTTGGTGCCTTTTTTTGGATCACTGCCTTGGTTTGACCCTTAATCTGATTCTGATAAATCTCACTTCTGACAGCATGTTGGTGGGGAAGGGGGAGTGCGTGCAGGCACACGTGAGCGTACGTGTTTCCTCTTGCAGCGGACGAACTAACAAAGACCTTCTAAAGTGTCCACGGTCAGCCCAGACCTCATGACCACCAGGGCCATGTGCACACATCTGTACTGATGCATCAGGACTCTGTTTGGACTGATTGGCGCCTGGGCTGCCAGTTGTTAAATAGTTTCAATATAACCCTTTCTGTGCCACTTGCTTGAGGATTTGGTTGTCTGACAACACTAGGGAACTAATTTTTCAAGGGCTGTGACATGAACATTAAGAAAAGAGAGGTGACCAATGAAAATTTATTATGGATTTGAATATATCTACAAGAATATATTAGATACACCAAGTCACATTCATAATTACACCCTAAAGAGGTGTTTACAAACCTTCAGACCTCTTTCTCCTTCTGAGAATCAGCAATTTCTATATCCCAATGCCAGTCTTTTGTGGTCCTTCCAAAACTTGTTTAAGTTTAATCCTCTGTAAGCTATAAAATGGCAGCTTCTTAGTGGCTCCTCTGTTTCCTTTCTCAGATGAATCACTCTCCTCACCGCACTTCTGTTTGAACACTTCCAAAGCCCTTGTGAACAATCTGTACAGGTTACCCAGGAACAACTGGGCTCAGACGTCAAGCCCTCCCTGTGGCGTGCGTGATCAGGGTGACTGACGGGCCACAGCGACGAGGACTGGCACAGCCTGCTAGCTCCCTGCTTTCCCTCAGTGCTGGAGTGACTGTGGGCCACACCATCCTCGCTCTGTGAGTCTGAGCAAAGCAAGCAATTTCACTCTTCCTTCCAACAAGAGCTTGAATAACACCACACAAAGGATCCTTGAGCGCTCTGAACTGATTTCTGTTTTATCCTGGTCTCTTTCATTGCCCGATGGGAACAGACCAACTCACAAGAAGGACACTGAATTGACAGCAAAGGAATAAACCTCTCTTCAGCTTCTATAACTGGTGGGGGCAACACCTTCAGTCCTAAACCTGAGACTACACCATCGTCATGAGCATGCCACCAAGGTGCGCATGGAAGTTGTGTCTTCCCACAATGTCAGCTTTATTCAATCATAAAGCAAAGTTAAATCACAATGATAAAGCAGGTTCAGGATTCGAAACTCAGTGACAGTTCACCATGTGATTAAACTTGGCTTCTTACACAACACACAGAGCAGGACAGAAGACAAGCTACACAACAAACAAGCTAATGGAAGGGCGCAGGAAGTGAATGAACCAAATGTGACGTCAGTCTGTGGGCGTGCAGCTGACATGAGGCCTCCGTCTGGTCGGGTCAGCTCTCGGCACAGACTGCTTCTTCAGTTACAGCAGCGAAGGCTCTTGGTTCTGTTCCGGGATCCATTGGGCAGAACCTTCAGCGGCAGTTGTCTTTTTTAAGTGGTCGGACATCCAGGGTCAGATCTGAATAGTCTCATAATCTGCTGCCAAAATGCTCCCTCATTAAAGGGATTTCACCGGTTTTGGGTCCCTGCAGACCTCCTTCGGTTCTGGTTATCAGTTCTGGGGCATCAGCTGACATGGGTCCGGTGACATCTCCTAGCCGCGGTACCTTAACTGCTCACATCATTGCCTGACACAGGCCCGGATTGACGTGAGAGACTCCATTTTGCTCTCTACAATCATCCTGCCTTCCTAGCTTCCTAACTCTTGAAAACAAGACACCGAAGAGTGAAAAAGCTTTCAGTTTGTAGTCTTCACCATTCCCTCATGAAAGAGAGAGCATAAATGAAACACCTGCCAAATACAGTTGACCCCTGAACAGCACAGGTTTGAACTTCAGAGGGTCACTTACACAAAATTTTTTGGTTTTTTTTAAATAAGGACAGTAGAGTAATGTCAATGTATCTCTTCCATGAGTTTTTTTCCTTTCTTTTTAAGACCTTACTTATTTATTTGACAGAGAGAGAGAGAGCACAAGCAGGGGGAGCATCAGAGGGAGAGGGAGAAGCAGGCTCCTCACTGAGCCAGGGGCCCGACATGGAGCCCAATACCAGCACCCTGGGATCATGACCTGAGCCAAAGGCAGACGCATAACTGACTGAGCCACTCAGACGTCCCATCTTCTTTATGATTTTCTTAATAACATTTTCTTTTCTCTAGCTTACTCTATTGTATGAATATAGTCTATGATACATGTAACATATAAAATATGTGTTAGTTGACTGTTCATATTATGGGTGAGACTTCTTGTCAACATTAGACTATTAATAGTTAAGTTTTGGGGGAGTCAAAAGTTATACATGGATTTTCAAATGCTCAGGGGTTGGTCCCCTTAACCCCGGGCCAACTGTGCTGTATTAACAAAAGGTGACATTAGCTTACCTCAAGGGAAGATAAAAATCCCGATCTGATGAAGGAGAACTAATGAGAACATGCGTGGACTTGGCTCGAGGGCTATTTAAAGGGGACTAAATCCATACAGATGATAAATTACAGGTATGTACCATTTTAGGAAGAAAAATCATTCAACCAATACTTTACCAAGTCTACACATGGTAGAATGTTGGCTCTATTTGTCACTATATATACATGGCAACTTTTCAAAAAAACGTAAATTTGGGTGCTGTTTCCTGTCTTTTTTAAAGTGCAGGCTTGAAACACTAGCATATACCAAGAATTCTATTTTTTTCTAGTTCCTCTGACTTAAACTGAGCAACTAGGGCTAGGCTATTGGTAATGGCTGATGAATAGTCTGAAGAGAAAAGCAGCTTACCCAGGTAATTTATCCAATCAAGTCATGGATTGAGTCCTATAGGAATGTGACCCATTATTTTACAGGCATAGCACACATGTTTTGCACTGAAAACAAATCTGTATTACAAATCAAGCATTGACACTAACTATATTACAATTTACAGGAAATGATACACAATTTTGAAGCATGATTTGAAACAAACACTTATTTTAAATAGATACAAATACTGTTTGTATTTAAAGTAAATGATAGAGTCATCCATCTTGGCGTGGAGGAATATTTTGTCACTGATATCGTTTAGAATTACTGGTACAGGTGCTAACAAAAAGCAAACTGGATTCTAGTCAGTCTTATTATTAAAATAAAATTATTATTATTATTAAATGTCTCTTTTAATTATTATTAAACTTCTCTTTTGCTTATTTCTGGGGCAGACTGTTCTCCACCCTTTGGTAGTAACCGCCTCAAATCCTTTTTTAAATGAGGCAAATATAAATGAAAGAATCCAAGCATACCTAGGAACTAAAACTACCTAAAAGATATATTTAGAAACCTCAGAATACCAGTGCCTACAGGGAATACTAAACCATCCTCATAAATCTATAACCCATTACTGAGTAATCTTCCTTCCATTTCTCCATTTTGCTTTAGGAAGATGTAGTTGGCTCACCTCCCAATCAAGACTGAACAGCCCCACTTCCTTAGAACTTAGGCACAGCCTCTCTGCCGCGGATACAAAGCTGGCTGCGCCCGAACATATTGCCCACGGAGGAGACAGCTCCAGCCCTGCCCCCAGCGGATTCCTTGAGTGCAAACTCCCACATATTAGCTTTTACCCCAAACGAAGATAATAAGAATCTCTTTTTAAACTCTTCGCCTTTATCAAGGATGGCAAATTCAAATGTATAAGGCCAGGCAAGTAATGCAAATAAGAAACAATCAGGGGCTGTTGGCACCACACAAACTTGAGACATGAAAGGATGTGCACTTCAGAAAGTTCATCGTCACGGGGCAGCTGGGTGGCTCAGTTGGTTAAGCATCAGACTATTGGTTTCAGCTGGGGCCACGATTTTGAGCTCATGGGATCAAGCCCGAGATGAGTTCCAGAGCTCAGCAGGGAGTCTGCTTCTCTTCCTCTCCCTCTGTCCCTTCCCCCCACCACCCACCCCACCCCACCCCCAGAGCACACACTCTCTCTCTCTCTCTCTCTCTCAAATAAATAAATAAATCTTTTTAAAGAAATAGTTCTTGATCTCAGGATACAGTAGTGGTGGTGGTGGTGATAGTGTGTTGTGTTTCAGTATGTTTTCAAGGTTGGTTTTTGTTTAGTTGGATTTTGTTTTGATTTGTTTTGTTTCACTGTTTTGTTTTTTGCTTTTGTTTATTTGGAAGATTGACTTTTGTCTGTTTTATTTTATTTCTGCATTGAAAGAAGTAATTTTCTTAATGGGGTGGGGCATTCTAGGAAAATTAGAAGATATTTTTAGAAATTTCAGGAGATCCCTGCATATAAGAATACTTAAACCATTTAAACATTTATTTAGACTTATTTAAACCATTCTAAGAACATCACTGTTCTAGCATTTTCTTAATGATATTCATTAAGAGAAAAAGATTCCACAATATCCTAAAGTCGAACATTCTAATTAAGAAAAAAAATGAGACTCTGAGACAATGCTTATTTATTCTATATTTACTTGAAGTTTTTATTTCTACTTGGCCTCAAAGATATTTAGGAAAGTGTTTTATAATGTCTGTTACTGGTCGGAGATACTGTTCTATTAATTTTTAGTCTTTATAAAATGTATTTACTTTAGGATCTATTTGAGATGATTTTAATAATATTTTTATGGCTACTTAAAAAGAATATATATATATACTCTGATATAGATATATATATACTCTGATATATATATTAGTGATACTGTTCAGATTATCTTTCTACATTATTTCTAATATTATTTGCTTTGTATATTTTGAAGCAATATTATTTGGTTCATAAGAGTTCATGACAGCTATATATTTTTGACAATAATTTGTTTTATTAACATAGAAGGCCCCATAATCTTATTTAATCTCATTTAATTGGCTCCTTAAATTCTATCTTATCATATTACATTATCACCTGCTTTTAATTTGTTCAATTATCTAATATCCCTACAATTATCCTTTTACATTTAAGCATTTGCTTCACTTTGTTTTAGGTCTACTGCTTTTTAATAGCATAAGGTTGGATTCTGTTTTCTGACTCAGTATGAAACTCTACTTCTTTTAATGAGGATATTTTATCCAATTTATATTTATTATTTGCAACTTAGCTGGTTGTTATTTTTATCACAGTATTCTATGCTTTCTAATATTAATTTAGTTTTAAGTCTTTTACTATCTTGATTCTTTTTTTTTCTTCTGTCCTATGTTCAGTTGGTTTTGATTTGTATGCTCGAGTTCTAGAAATTAGTTTGTTTTTTATTGCACTAAATAATCTAATACCTAATAATTCTTTTGCCTACATTTCTCTGTCAGAACCAAGAGAATTTTGTATTTTTTTCAGTCACCTCTATTTGAGATAAGAAATGAACTACATTCTTTCTTCCATTCTTTCAGGGGTTTTTTATTAATATCATATGGACTTTAAAATCTGGATTATTGTTAATTTCATAGTATATATTCCCTTTACAAAAGACTGTGGGACACTTTAATTCAGCTTTTTTTTTTCCACCTCAATTCTGCTCTTGCTGCTTTCAATGTAATTGTGAATTCTGCAAAGGCATTCCAGCTGTGAGCAATTCTCTCTCGATTCATCCAGCTGCCTTTTTATCTTATCCAGCTGCCTTTTCACTGCAGCTCTTTTTCACTTCTGGCTTTCTCTCCTGATTCATAGAGGTCAAGTCCTCTTGAACTATTTCAAGAATGTCAAGAAGCCTTATGAAATTTTCTTCCAAGTTCTGTGGGAGATGATATTAAAGGTATGCTTTTCTCTGAGTTGTCCAAGTCGTGTCTCCCTTCCTTGGCTCCACACACTTCTTTTCATGTGCTCCGTGTCATTGTTTTCTCTTCCTTGAATGAAACATCTATCTAGCCTTAGAGTTTGTCAATGGACAGTGTGATATGCCAATCTCTCAGGCTAATTCTTGATTTTGTATGGGTTTTCATCTAATGATCAATGACTTGTTATGGAGGTATCTACTTCATACCTCTTTCTCCTTGTTCTCTCATACTTAAACCAATGAAGGACACGGGACACTGGAATTCCTAACATGCACTTCCTGTATCTCCTCCTAAACTAGTACTTTATTCACATATTATATGTACTTGCACATACACACACACTTCATGCTCAGATAATTTTTTAGATTTTCAGGCTCTGCCTAGATATACAAAGTTGGGAAAGGAGACACCTGGGGAAAAATACATACTCTTCCAGCCTCAAAAAGGGAGACAAAAAAAGTAGAACTGATCATTTTCAAGTTATATAAGACCTAAGTTCATATAGAGAGAGGATAAAGGATGGTGGGATATGTAATATCTCTTGACATTTTTTTCAGACAGTCTGCTTTGGAAACAACTTGAGTCGTCTTTCCTAGTCCAACCCATCTGCTTTATCATTACTGTCAATCCCTCCCAGATTCTGTTACCAGGTTGTCTAGTTTGGGTTGGGGGCATAAACAGTCATATTATACTGGATATTCGGGAATATTTTGGTAAAAAATAAACCATAAGTCTCTTTAAGTATTTATTGGCTTCCCCCCAAAACATGGCCCCTGAAAGTTTATAGGGTATCCTTTCAATATCAAAATCCAAGGTTTTTCACACACACACACACACACACACACACACACACACACACATGGACAGTTGCTACCAAGCTGTTCAAGATTCCCTTCCATCTGATTTTGATGTCAATGATGCAAAAAATCTCTGGAAATCCATCAAAGAAGCTTCTGCCAAAAAAATCTCTGGAAGTCACTCAAAGAAGTTTCTGCCATCAGGTGCTTAGATTTACTCATATATCACAGTGGCCATCCATATGTTGGGAAGTTCACAGGGTGATACCTAACTTTCAAACTCAGATCCTAAGTCCACCAGCCAAGGAAACACAAGTGCTTAAGACTGCCTGCTATATACCATCCTGTTCCCTCCTTCCACCCAGGAAATGTATGCTGGCAGATGGTCACTCCCACAGGCAAAATTATGGTCTTGTTGTATTAAAAACTCATCCCTATGCCCCCCTTGAGGATAGTAGGCTGCCACCAAATGCTGTATGCTCCAGAACATGACACCATATGGTTGCCACCATAGCCAGAGGCTTAGTAAATGTTACTAAATTGCAGATAATTCAAAGAGATGCCTCTGTTTGCTGCTGAGACCTTAGTATTGCCAAAAATCACTGCCTCCCCCTGAAAGCTCAGAGAAAGATGGCAAATTCAGTGGAGGAGAGCAACTGTGTTACTTTCGCATCCAAATGCCAAAGGGAAGGGTGACTGAGGAGCCCAGCAGATCTGAAACCCCCCCCCCCCCACATCAGCCATGGAGGTCCCAATAACTTTAAGGTCCAAGCAGTCTCAGGAGCAAAGCAGGAAAAAAAACAGACTTGAAAGTTCCCAGGGCAGACCTAACCTCAATACCTTCCCTGGAACCAACCTGATGTCTCACTAGCACTTCACTCAAGGGTGTGCGCTCAGTAGCCCAGGCTCAGGGACAGCATCCTCTCTGCAGCTTCTCTGGCCCTCTCTCAAGCAGCAGGCAGTAACACACCCTTGCCCAAATAGCCTCTGTCACAGACTCAATTAACTTTGTCTTCCTTTCTTCCTTTCCTTTATTTTATTAAAAAAAAAAAAAATGTTATTTGGAAAGAGATGTCAATCTGAGTTTCTGTAGATTTTTAAATGCTGCTAATAAAACAGAACCCAAAGAATTACAGCCACCATTATGAGAGGTATGATTAAACTGTCTGGGCATGATTTGATTCTATTTTATAAGAGCATGAAGCAAAAAAAAAAAAAAAAAAAAGATTAAGCCATCATCTTTATCACCCCTGGTGAGAAAAAGCACCTTTCCCTGAATACTGAAGACCACACCTCTGCTCACAGAAAAATTAAAATCCATTCATGGTTGTTAACAATCAATGAGCTGGCCACTACCAGAACATTTGGGGAAGAGTTGATAATTGTGCCTGAAAAAATGGTAATTTACATTAATGTGGACAATGAAGCTAAAAATGAAGATAAAACAGTGAAAAGGAAACATGGAAACCAGAAGAGAAGATCCTTCTCAGGTCATGCAGCCCACAGGAGGGCTCACGGCACACACACACACACACACACACACACACACACACCCCAGCGTGAGGAATCAGTGAGGAAGGCCACAGGACAGGTGATTTGAGTGCTGTGCAAACACTGTCCTCTTCCAGCTTTACCTATGGGCAGCCTAGTGCCTGCAGACTTCATGAGAGAGTACTTGGTGCATGGTGGTTCCTGCAGGGATGTCCAGTGTCCCTACGCACCACCATCCATTGCAGGGGTGTTGCAATTCTCTCTTCTGATGAACTTACTTGACCGAGAGCAATGGCAGAGATAATACTTTGGAAATTTCAACAAATCCTGGGTTCTCCCAAGGGATGGTGTCCCCGTTATCCATTACAAGTTAGGGAAGAGAAAGGACTAGTTGATTTGGAAGCTTTTAGTATTCTTTCCCTGGATTACTCTCACTCCACACCCCCAACCCTGGTGACCCACTGCCTGCCTCTTTCTCTCTCCCTCCCCCTCTCATTCGCTTTGTCCTCAGATGTAAATGATACCTGCACACTGGGAGTAGGTGAAATTTTATATGAAAGGAATTTGAGCACTTGAAATTTAGACACCATTTTGGTTTGGGTTGGTCACTAAGATGTTTTAATTATTCTGATTTCATTGGTAATTAATTTCTAATTCCTTAGCCACCCATGGTACACAGATTTAAGAAGACATAAAGAGAGACACTTGGGTGGCTCAGTCGGTTAGGCATCTGCCTTGGGCTCAGGTCATGATCCCATGGTCCTGGGATCAAGCCCCACCTCAGGCTTCCTGCTCAGCGAGGCGACTGCTTCTCCCTCTCCCTCTGCCTGCCACTCCCCCTGCTTGTGCTCTCTCTCTCTCTCTGTTAAATAAATAAAAGCTTTAAAAAAAAAAAAAGATATAAAGACTGTATGTACACTGACTCCATTAAAATTGAAACCAAGTCTGCTTTTGTAATACAGCAGAAAAAGCCTTGTACTAGAAGTCCGCAGACCCAGAGTGTACTCCTTGCTCCATCACCACACATTTATGTGGCCTGGAGGAGTCGTTTTCACTTCTTGGGCATTGCTTTTCTCAACAATGACACTTAACCTTTGCGGTCAAGGACATCTCTGAGAATTTGATGACACTACAGACCCTCTTCCCAGAGAAATGCATATGAACACAGAATTTTGCAAACAATTTCAACGTTCCCTGTAAAAGCTCCCACAAAAGCCCCCTTAGGGCTTCACATGTGTAAGCAAACCACAGGTCAGGAGCCCCAGACAGGAGCACCTTGCCAGCTGCTCCGAGCTCCAAGGTGCCACAACTTGGAAAACCTGGGAGCAGCAGATAATGCTGAAGAATTTACTTTAGGAGAGAGAACGGAAGGAAGAAGAGAAGGAAAAGTCAAGGAAAAAAGAATGAGGAGGAAAAAGAAGTTCTCTTTCCAGTAACTTGAAAAATACTTACAAATTGAGTCTGAAAATGAACACTTAACTGAATTAAATGCAATATAATTAAATTTCATGTTATAAAGGAAAATGTGATATAACATTTTAACTCATTTAAAAGTTATACCCTCTGGAGAACAATAAAATGACTCATATTAAATAAGATAAAGAAAGGAAAATGGAAGCAAAAAAACATTTACCATAACTAAATGATGATCTCAAAAATAGGATTTAAATACTTGGAATTATATGATAATGGAATTAATCTTTACATTTTTTTAATCATCTGGTTTCTGTGACTTGATTCTTAAGTCTTCTGGGAAAATAAGCCTAGTCTACAGATGGTTTTAGTTCTATAAAAACACATCACTACCCCCATTTTTGAAAATGCAATTTTAACAACTCCATATAGGTATTCAATCTAAAAGACGTAATTACCTTTAGATGAATGTCTTGAGCCAAGCCCCAAGCAGAATATAGCCTCTTATGAATATTATGTGAACAGTGAGCCGGAGAAGCCAGAGAGCACAGTGGGCTCCCGTCATGGAGATGGGGCACCAAGCGAGTCCCTTGCCCTGTCTGGACCTCAGTTCTTTCTTCTGCAAAATAAAGGTGTTGAGCCTGATTAATTCTAGGCTTCCCTCCTGCACACTGAGTCTCTCGTTCTGATAACCCCCAAGTCACTGTCCTAAATTAACAAAAGGGCCAGAAGTGGTTTCCTTGTAAACAGATACTTATGCATCTGTGGCTCTAAACATATGAAAGGTCCAAATTGAGCAGGGTAAGTAGAGGTAAAATAGAATCTAACCTTAGGACGTTTCCCTGATTGTGCTTTTTAACTGCTGTAGATTTCCCCAACAGTAGAGAAGAAGCAAAGGGGAAAGAGGGTCTACGTTCATTCTTGAATATCATCAACTCATAACTATCACTTACTAATTTGGCCTTCACATTCTGCTAGAAGAAAGTAAGTCCAATAGTTTCCTACCTCTAAGAACATGTAACCTAAAGTGGGCAACAGCAAACCAGGCAAACATAAATATAGCTACTTTAACAGGACTGAGAGCAGAAGTTGTACACAGAGAGGGACCAGGCTCCTGAGGTGAGTGTGAAGCAATAGGGAGTGGTGGGGACTGTGGAAACCAATGCACTGTGTTCTCAAAGTAGACACAGCTGCAGCTGAAAATTGATGCACAGGCCACATCCAGTTTTAAACTCCAACTTGGAGTCTCAGGGAAGCACTTTATTGATGTTATCCAGCTGGTTAAAAGCAGAACGAGGATTCAAATGTAGTCATTTTATTGCTCAAACCAGTTCGCTCCACAACACCACACTTTCTGCTGCCCCAGGTCAGAGCAAATTGCGGATGTTGGTGTCACCCTCTCCCTTCCTTCCCACTGTGGCCCCTCACGCCATGCTGCACACAATCATCACAATCATCACATCCTTCCTCCAAAATGCCACTTTTATCGATGTCCCCCCCCTGCTCAAGAAGCAGCAGAGGCCCCGCCCTCCTCATCATGCCACTGAGACACAATCACACTGCATCACACCAGGCGAGGAAGACCCTTGCCCTCACTTAGCCTCATCATTCACAACTTAACCCCTTCACCACATTTCTCCCTTCTGGAATGTTCTCCCTATCCATTATCCAAATTCTTTTCAAACAAATCATGAATTGATATCATTCTCAGTGCCTCACTCTAAGATGAGGAACACAATGGAGACTTCCTCACAGCTCTCCCTCTCGCTCTGTTTGATCTGGGATGACGCTAGTCTTGAGGAGCATCTTCCTTTCAGAAGCCAGTAGTTCCTACATTTCCCTAAAGGGCTCAGTGGGGAATCCAAGACAGAGGTAGGTGCTCAGCTACAGAGGGCCTTTGATCACAAACAGGGAGAAGGTGCTCATGTAACACAGGACCGTGTTTCTCTGGCTCCTGGACCAAGGCTCTCTGAAGGACCGCGAGACCCACTTATTGCGCCTAGAAAGAAAAAAAGCAAATAACCTGGTCGATAGATGGCGCACCCTCCTATCATCCAAATCTGGCACCTTCTTTGTGGGTGCAGAGAGAAGGGACCAGGAAGAGAACCTGGGATTGCCAAAGAGAAGGAGCATCAGGCGCCATTTTTTAAATACCACAGAAGCATGTCTGACATGCTTCATGCTTTAACATCCAGAACATCACAGAGCTGTTAACTCTCAAGGTTTATTCTCCTTTTTACTACTTATATTTTATGCTACTTAATTTCTCTAATTTTCAGGCTGGCTCAGGTGCAATAATGAAATTCTAGGTCAAGGATAATTTTTACACATGATTAACAAGCTGGAAGAACAGTGTCTTTCCAAAAAATGAATTATTCACCTGAAGTAATTAGCCAGTGGTTCCTAGTTTCTAAATATTCTCATTACAACCTATCTCCTCCTGCCAAAACAGGACTTGCTCTGGAATTTGGACCTTCATGTGGGCACTGTCCCATTTGTGGGTTTTGGAATAAGCAGAGGAGCTGCTGCCTTTCATCTGTCATGAATGAGACTCAGTCACTGGAGTGAGGCTTTCATCAGCGAGCCTTGCTGGAAACCTTTCTGTGTGAGCATGAGCCTGCCAGACATTCATATCAAAAATCCACAGGCTTTATTTAACTCTCCCTGGAAGGAGGTATAAAGGTTACAAAATAATGAGGAAGAGCTCTGTTGAGCAGGGACCCAAGAGTCACAACCTCTTTGTTAAAACTGACAAAAGAGGTGGGAGATAAACTCTATGAGGAACAGAATCGGGGCGATTTAACCTGCCGAAGGGGAAACTGGAAGGGAACAAAATCACAGGATTCATACATATGAAGAGTTATTATAATAGGGGATGCTGAGCAGCTGTTCCGGATTCCTCGGAGGGAAGGCAAGAAATGGGCTTTCATAGCAACAAAAGGGTTTGCAGGTATTTGAGTATGTTGGAAAGAACAGACATTAAGACAGAAAATCTGAGTTCTAATCCCTGCTCCTCCCTTAGCCAGCTGACTGGCCCAGGGAGCCCTGTTTTCTGGGAAGGAATGTGATCGCCATGGCCCCACGCAGCACCAGAGGAGCAACAGTAGAGTAAAAAAGAATGTGAAGCACATTATTGCACTGAGAAAGTAAAGAGCTTCAGCACAAGGTCAGGACTTATTATCTCAGTTTTGGCAAACCACAGTGAGGGGTTGGTGGTCATTTTCAACATAATGCCCTGATTCACCTCCTAACCTCATGGGGTAGAACGCCTTTAGTTCTGCACACGCATTTGTTTCTCAAAAGCAAAACAGACTGTGTGTGTCTTTGTTGTGTTTATGCATGTGTATTTGTAGACACAAAGGATCCTGATAATGCCACTTTTTAAATTGTCTGGCAGAGGCCAGTTTAGGCCTAAAGTCATAGTAACACCATAAGAAATACTGAAGTGTACAAGGGGTTACCTTGGTGTATAGGTCTTATTAATAAATAGTGATGTCCAGGGGCGCCTGGGTGGCACAGCGGTTAAGCGTCTGCCTTCGGCTCAGGGCGTGATCCCGGCGTTATGGGATCGAGCCCCACATCAGGCTCCTCCGCTATGAGCCTGCTTCTTCCTCTCCCACTCCCCCTGCTTGTGTTCCCTCTCTCGCTGGCTGTCTCTATCTCTGTCAAATAAATAAAATAATTAAAAAATAAATAAATAAATAAATAAATAAATAAATAAATAAATAAATAGTGATGTCCAGAACTCTCTCACAAGGGAGCTCTCCCAGTCCTTGCTAAAACCACCAAAACATAATATCCCAGCAGCTGATATTATTTTATATTTGGAAAACCCAAAAGAACCCATGGAAATCTATTATATATAAGAATAATATAGCAGATTATAAAATCGATATACCAAAATTAACAGGCTTTATATATATACAAAGAAGAACCAGTTAGAACGGGAGAGAATGTCCCATTTATGATATCAAAATACATAGGTGCAAATTTAATAAGAAATGCCAAAAATCTGTATGGGGAAAACTACAAAGCATTCCTTTACGTCCCAAAAGGTGACTTGAAAAATGTAGCATGCTTTGGCATTCCTGTTATCATGAAGGCAATATATAAATTTAACATAATTACGGTATAAAATATTAGAATTTTTGTCTGGCACAAAGTAAGTGTGCTACAAAGTTTATTTGGAATAAGAATAAACAATAATAACCAGGGGGAGAAAACCTAAAAAAGAAAAACAGCATGAGGAGGACAGGGAACTAGCATATATGAAATAAAGCAGCTGGAAGTTAAAAGCATGGCATTGGCACATGACTAGAGAAGCCAACGGAACAGAATAGAAAATCCAGACCTAGGGCTAACTGCACATGGTATCGTGCATCTCAAGTCAGACAGAAAAAAGACATGCTAACAGTGGGACTGGCTGACTATGTGAAAAAGACAAAACTGGACCTATTTTTTACACTACACACCATGTTAAAATCCAAATGGATTAGAGATTTACAGGTAAAACATAAACCTATAGAAGTACCTTAAGAAAACATATGTAAACAGCTCTGGAATTAGAGAGAGGGGGCAATTTTTCTCACGATGGCTCAAATCCATAGAAAAGGTTAATAAATTTGATAACATAATAACCAAAAACTATTGTAGAGGTCAAAACACCATGAACAAAGTAAAATACCAAAAGATGAACTGGGCAAAAAAGTATTTATTGCTAAGATCACAAAACATTAGTATCTCTAAAAAAAAAAGAACTTCTAAGAACACAAGAATAAGGTCCAACAACCCTGTGAGAAAAACAGGCAAGGTGCTGCTAGTGAAAATGTCAGCATTAGAAACTGCAGGAGTTTCATGCATTCCGTGAAAGCAACTAAAACACTGGCCAAAAACTGTCACAATCAACTTTTGCTGGTACTCTAGAAATGAACCAATAGCTGGCTATAACTTTGGAGGCACTCAGTCAACAAAAAGGGCTGAATCTCAGTAAAAACAGTGAGCTCTGGGGCATTTTAATTTACTCTGGTCCCATTGCCAGTCCTCAGCTTAACAGTCGCCTTGAAAGTAATAGCCCACCCTCCCAGTACTGCTGCTGCTACTGGAGAGAGCAGAACCATTCTCATTTGCAAAGAATTGTCCTTGGTGATCTATCTGGTGCTTCCATGGAGGGCCCACTCAAAGGGTATGTTTTTTGTTTTGTTTTCTTTTTTTAAGATTTATTTATTTATTTGAGAAAGAGGGAGCACGAGCGAGGACAGGGAGAGTAGCAGAGGGAGAGGGAGAAGCAGACTCCCCAATGAGTGGGGAGCCCAATGTGGGGGCTCTATCCCAGGACCCTGAGATCATGACCTGAGGTGAAGTCAAATGCCTAACTGACTGAGCCCCCAGGTGCCCCTCAAAGGGCATGTTTTATCTCCCCTAACTGGAACACACCCAGCACTATAACCACTACCCAAGGGGCATTTGTCAAAACATTTACAATGTTGTAAAAACATGTACAATTTACAACTGGAACAAACAATAGATTAAAAAGTACAGAATAGGGGTGCCTGGCTGGCTCAGTTGGAAGAGCATGGGACTCTTGATCTTGGGGTCATGAGTTCGAGCCCCATGTTAGAAGTAGAGATTATTTAAATAAATAAAAACTTCTTTTTTTAATTCTTTGTTTTTTTAAAGACCCTATTTATTCATTTAACAGAGAGAGAGACAGCCAGCGAGAGAGGGAACCGAGGCAGGGGGAGTGGGAGAAGAAGAAGCAGACTCCCAGCGGAGGAGCCCAAAGTGGGGCTCGATCCCAGGACTCCAGGATCACGCCCTGAGCTGAAGGCAGACGCTTAACGACTGAGCCACCAAGGCACCCCTAAATAAATAAAAACTTTCTAAAAATTTAAAAAAATAAAAAGCATGGAGGAAAGCCTGGGAAATATGACCCTTGGGGCATAAGGGCTTTGAAAAGTTCCAGTATATTCCTGATAATCTGGAAAGCCACACACACACAAACAGGACTGTGCACGCATTCGGGAAAGACCTGAGAAGGCCTTCCATCCTCACTTCTGGTTGATCCAGACTCTCTGCACAAGCAGGAAGTGACGACTAGAGCAGGGTTACAGACCTGGCTGAGGACTGAAGGTGCACCCCAACACACACAGAGCCCCTGTGCAAAAACTTGGAAATATTTTACTTCCAAACATTGAAGGAAATCTGCATCTACTCATTACCTGACCACGAGGCTAACAGAAGAGAAACTTCAGGGGTCACAAATGACAAAAATATAGACTTAAACTCTGGCTCAGAAAAGCCCCTAAAAAACAGCCAAAAAAAGCAAGCAGAAACAACAAACCCTGAGGAAGATGGAGAATCTTATTTCCAAAGTCACACATTACAATGCTCAACCTATCCAGTTTTCATCTAAACGTTGTGAGATATGGAAGGAAACAAAAAAATATGGTCCATACACAGGGGGAGAAAATACACTCCACAGAAACTGTCTCTGAGGTAGCCCAGACACTGAAGTTACTGGGAAAAGACTCTGAGTCAGCTATTTTAAATGTGTTCAAAGAGCTAAAGGATGTCATGAGGACAGTGTCTGACCAAAAGGAAAATATCAATAAAGAGAGAAATTATTCAAAGGAAACAAACAGAAATTCTGGAGCTGAAAAGTACAATAACTGGAATTAAAATTCTACTACTTAAAGATAGGTCAAGAACGAAGAAAAATGAAAAAAAAATCTAAGAAACCTGTTGGACACCATCAATCATACAAACAGATGCACAATGGGAGTTCCCAAAGGAGAAGAGAGAGAGAAAAGGAAAGAGAATAATTGAAGAAATGAAGGCAACAACAACAACAAATTGGCAACCCCCCCCCAAATCTCTTAGCTTCAAACAAAAATTTTCATTAAATGCCTTGTATTACTTAAAGAGATTTACTGTCACCATTTCCCATAGTTAGGAAAAGTATGACTATGAAGAAGCCAACAAAGAATTACTGCTTTGCAAAACCACACTGGAACCTAAGCCCTTTCTTCTAGAAATAAGTATAGAATCACTGCCAAGAGCTCATTAAGCTTTCCTTTTGGCATCATCTTCTGTTCTTGCTGACAGGAAAAACTTCTGTCATGCCCCAGACGGGTGTGGAAAAATACCACCAGGATTTGGCTCTCAGAGGAAGTGTTCTCAGCTGATCACCAAAGCAGATTATCACCCAAAAAGACAGAAACCAACCATGGCTGCCATCGCTACAGGAGAGCAAACCAACTGGCTAAACAGGTCAGTCTAAGGATTTCTTTTGATCTCATGAAACCTGGGGAGGTGGGGGCAGGGGGTTTGCACCGTACTGACTTTTTCTTTGCTTTTCTGAGCTGACAGAGCTGATGAGGGATGTGGTATCACGTGGCTTTCGCCACGGTGTGTATTGATGAAGCATCTCATACTGTTGGTCATCTCATATATGTTCAAATGCCCTCTTCAATTCTTGAGAAATTGGCACAAGGAGATCTGGCATCACTTCACATGCAAAGAGCTGCTCGATTAAAGCAGCACCCTGGCGGGGGGGGGGGGGCACGACCCTGCGGAAACCCCGACTCACACGGCAGCACGGTTGCCTCAGGTCTCCCCTTGGGATCCGCAGAAACCCTTCCCCCAGATGCAGGGAAATGGGCTCCATGCGCCTGGTCTTTTCTACTTTGAGGTTTCCTGACAGCTTCTTAGCAATCACAGATCCTTCTGTTTTGAATTCAACACTATAAAGACCCTTTCTCCAGAAATAGGGTTGAGTTCAGAAGGGCTGGAGACACACGTAAAGGTTATGTTAATCCTAAAGCTGAAAGTCTTTCCCATTTTAGAGGGCTGCTTTTCCGTTTTATTGTTACTGCTTTCCTGTTAGTTTCTCTTAAAAACATGTTTTTTCTTTTTTAAATGGTATTACCTCTAGAAAATCCTAGAATGAGGTGGGGGTGTGAGTGTATAACCAGGTTAGGTTTGAATCACACGTAACTAGTGCTTATTCTCTCTGCGCAGGGAACTCCCTGCCTCCCAGGCTATGACATGAAACAGAGACAGCCTGTTTACTTGACTTCCTGTGCGAACATCGGCAGCCGTATCTCTCCATGCGTTGGTTTCTCACTTGAAAGTGGGGAAGATTGAGAGTATTTACCTAATAATATTGAGGAATGACACATACTAAGCACTTCATAAGTATTTTTGGTTGTTGATGTTGTTATAATAACAATTATTATTAGACCGTGAGCACCTTGAATAGGAGCACTAGGTCTAATTCTCCAGGGCATGGTCCCTGGCACATAGTAGGTACTCAATAAATATTGAGTGGGTGGTTGAATGAATGAGTAAATGGAAAACTATTTAAATGAGGAAGCAGTAGTAAGAACAAGAATGCAATCCATAGCCCCACTGAGTGTAGGTGGGGAACTTCCTTGATCTTTCTGGATACATATTCATTGATGCTTATATACCCAGTGCAAAAGGAGTATGTGTAAATAAGAATAGGGGACAATGGTGAGACTCCCTGTTTGTATTTAAATGTTTATTTATTTGATAGTGGGTGGGGAAAGGCAGAGGGAGAGAGAGGATCTTAAGCAGACTCTATGCTGATCAGGGAGCCCAACACGGAGTTTGATCTCATGACCCTGAGATCATGACCTGAGCCGAAACCAAGAGTCGGACTCTTAACCGACTGAGCCACCCAGATGCCCCATGAGACTCCATGATTTATATTTGTTGATGTAGGTATTATAAGAATGTATTGATTTGTATACTTGATGCAGAAAAAAAGGGTGATGTCTGCCAGGCTGTAGAGAGACGTGGCAACTGTTGGAGAGTCTGGAGACATAACAGAGGTCCCAGGAACCCTGAAGGGAATTCTGGAAGCCACAGCTATTGAGAGGTACAGGTGCTGTAACTGAAGCTACTGCTACTGATCATGCTGCCGCCAGAGGAGTTGCCTCAGAAAGAAGTTGAAAACCACTGAGGAGCAGGGAAGAAACTGCTGAGACATCTTTCATGAGACAGCCTTGCCAAGAGCCACCGTGGGTCCTACATCGGGAGCCACACACCCAGTAATGGGCAGGGAGACTGCTGTGCTTCTGGCTCCAGGCATCTCTGCCCTGCAAACCTTGGCTTTCTGGTAGAGGGTAAGAACTGTGAGTGTTTCAGGGTCTTCTCCTAAAGAAAGGGACTGGTGAGCAGTGGGCCAGCCCGGTCACACAGAGCTTAGGTTCCTGGTGAAGGATGTGAATCCCTGTCCCCACTTTTGCACCCCATTGTAGGTGAAGGAAATCTGATTACCAATCATTATTTAATCCCTCACTTGTTTGTATTTTTTTTCTCCTTAGGAATTAAAATGATGATACTATAGATCAGGAAAATTTGTTATAAGATATATATAGAGAGAGAGAGATTTGTGGGGGTTTTTTGTTTTTGTTTTTTTGTTTTGTTTTGTTTTTTTGCCAGAAGCTCACTCCGTAAGCATGGGCAAGTTACTGAACTTGGCCTTCTTCTAACATGGTTTTTCCCACCTATGGGGTCGGGCTCCCTTTCCATTAAATATGGATGGTGTTGATCTCTACCTGCTGACTCTCCCCTTTGTGTTGGTGTTTTATATTCATGGAAGCCCAGCAAGGAACAAAATATAGAATTCAGCGCAGAGCTTCTGTTTGTTGGGTTTTCATTCAGAATTCAACAGGTAGCTAGAACTCCCGCATAAGAAAAGGATGAGGTGACTCAGGGGAAGCAAGTAATGCCATACAGTAATATGCTTGGATGTGGGCTGCCAAGGACTCTGAGGATGATCTTTTCAAAGAAAGAGAGTCTGAAGATGTGAACAGTGTGTGCCAAGGTCATGCTTAGTGAGTTTTGCAATCCCAAAGTCAATGGCGTGTGAGCTATGCAACCACAATCAACTCCCATTTGCCTGGAACCAGACTGGTATTTTTGTGCTCCTCTTTAGGAGATGGGGACAAATGAAGATGATACAACTTCCTCTGGCTAATTTATCCAAAAAGCAGCTAAACCAACAGCATAATACCAAGGGCTTCATGTGCAAAGATGCTGCTAAGTACTGTCAGAAAGTCCAAAGGTACTAAGCAAGCTTCCCGCCGTTGGAGAGTTGAGCATATTGTTGATGAAACAGACCTACTAAAAATAAAAGATGGAATTAAAAAATCACATCAGATAGGTGTTCAGGACTGGTATCAACTAAAAGGACTGAAGGATTTATGGGCAGGAAGACCTGATGGGGTACTTGGAAGGTTTTGTAGCAAGCTGGAGTTTTGGCAAGACCTTGCAGATTGGGTTGAATCTGGGTCAGTGGAAAAGAAAAGCAGGGGTGTGTGGGAGCCAGCTCACACCGTCTCTTAGATCTGGTGGTTACATTTTTCAGGAATACTGTCAGCCAATTGTTAAATGCAGCCATTACTAAAAATTAAATTACAAAATCTTAAAATTAAATAAATTATACCTTATAAATTAATTTATATGTATATGATTTAATATTATAATAGATAATATAAAATTAATATAGAATTGAACATTATCTAAATAAACATGCAGAACTCATTGTTTCCTAATTATTTTACTGCATTTTACTGTAATCTATGCTCTTCAGGATATTTACATCTATTATATCTATATGGTGGACATGTTATATACTAATACACAGCATTAATATATACTATATAAATAACATATATATAATATTATATAATGTGCTACTGCACAGCTCTTCCAAATTTCTTCCATGCTGGGAGCATTTACATAGCAGAAATCTGCAAATGCTATGAATCAGGGTTTGATCTATTGTTTTGTTGGTTGTTTAGACTTAAGAAAGTAATGGAAAAATCTTAATAATGCAGATTCAACTTTAAAATATATCATATTGGGGGGGTGCCTGGCTAGCTCAGTTGGAAGAGCAAGCGACTATAGGTCTCAGGGTTGTGAGTTTAAGCCCTGTTCTGGGTGTAGAGATTACTTAAAAATAAAATTGTAAAAAAAAAAAAAAAAAGAAGATCATGTTGGTAGTTGTTACATCGTGAATGGCACCAAAAACTTGAAGAAATCTTCCAACACTTGAAAAATGTTACGTGATTCAGCAAAGTCCCTCATGCTATTGATGAACAGTAACGTACTGAAACACTTATTTATGTAAAAAAATATGTCGATCGATACTCACAGCAGAACTACAGTGAGAAAGCCAGTTAATGAAACATTCACCAGCACACCACTGGAGGAAGGCCATGTCATGAAGAAGTAACAGCATGTGCAAAATGGCAGAAGCTGAAACACTTACAGCAAAGGGGATAGTGTTGTGTGGTAGGAATAATGTGAGTTATAGTCCTGGGTTCAAATCCCAGTTCTGCTATTTACTAACTAGGCAAACTTAAGGGGGCTGCATAACATTAGTGAGCCTCAGTGTTGTCACATGTAAGATAGATGATAAAGTCAACCATACCGTGCTGTTATGAGAATTAGGAAGAATACAGTTTTAAACGCCTCAGACAGTGCCTGGGGCACCTGGGTGGCTCAGTAAATTAAGCGTCTGACTTTGGCTCAGGTCATGATCTCAGGGTCCTGGGATGGAGCCTCACACTGTGCTCCCTGCTCAGCGGGGAGTCTGCTTCTCCCCCTCCTTCTGCCCCTCCCCCAATTGTGCTCTCTCTGTCACTCTCTCTCAAATAAATACAATCTTTAAAATAAAGAAATAAAATAAATGCCTCAGTAGCTGATGCATATCACACACCTAATACAGATACTAATTTATAGTAAGATATTCTAAAACCCACAGAAAACAGTTTGAGCAATGGGTTTATTTAAGGGAAGGGTGGAAGCATCCTGTCTTAATTTCCAGGCAAGGCATGTGGAATTTACTAAACATGGGTGGGTCCCTAAAGGTTTCCAAGCAGGACAGAAGGGTAAGTGAAACGCACCACGGGAAAATGGAGATGGCACTCGTTTGTGCTCCAAACCTTCCTTCTACACGGACATCTAGTGCGGTGCTGAACAGAAACTCAGTTACTCACAGAACAGGGCCACACAGATACTGGAAAATCCCAAATGCTTTCTGAAACAATGATTAAATCACCTTTAATATAATTTTGGTATCAGTATACCTCAGAACGCTCTAATTCTTTAGAAATTCATAATGTGTATCTAGTAGCTATAGTAATGACCAATTAAGCAAGAACACCAGACTCACCCTCCATATTTGTCCTCCCCGCCAGTCCTTCACTGAATTGACTGCCAAAACCTGTGGTTATACTTCCTTAGCATCTATATCTGCTATTAACCTTCCCCATTGCCTTGCCTTAGGTCCGGGGTTCACAGTCTTGGCCTCACAATGGAATCACCAAGAGAACACTAATAAAACCAGGCCAGTATCTGGGTCCTGCTTCCAAAGACTATGGTTTAGTTGGTCTGAGGTGGGATTTGAACACAGATATCCTGCAAGCTCCCAGGGACTCTACCACGCACCCATGCCTTAGTTTATGCTCTGACTGTTCCTCATCTGAATCACACTGCCTGAGACATCCTGCCTCCAGTTTTGACTTCTTCAAATCCCTTCTTCAACCTGCTTTTAGAATGATCTCTCAAAAACACTCATCATGCCACTCTTGCCTGAAAACTTTCCTGTATCTCCTCAGTTCCTACCCAAAAAAGCCCGAGCTCATTGACACCAACCTTCCTTAACAACACACACACACACACACACACACACACACACACACACTCTAGTGAAAGGGTTATGACAACTCCAAGGGATAAAATTTGAAACACAGTGATCTAGCCTGGGAAAGATGTTGCAAATTCAGATGTTTAAAGACATTTTCTAAACACTTTGTTCAAATATCCAGCCCCACGTAACTGCTGTGCCATGCTGAATGTCACAGAGTTTGGGGGGGGGGGCGGCAAACAAGTCCCAG
Source organism: Ursus americanus (assembly GCF_024610735.1). Classification (NCBI taxonomy): domain Eukaryota; kingdom Metazoa; phylum Chordata; class Mammalia; order Carnivora; family Ursidae; genus Ursus; species Ursus americanus. Next base: position 37,247,907 of record NC_142131.1, read on the forward strand.
CACAGAAGTAGCACTCAGCCCCTGGGGCCCACGGCAAAGTGTGGGGGAGACGGGGAGCAAGAATAGCTCAGCAGAGTCCAGGAGAGCCTGCTTGGTTCAACTTCTGACCCCAACACGTTATCTGATTTCCCTCCTGCTATGGATTGAATTGTGCCCCTCCCCCAACTTCATTTGTTGACGTCTTAACCCCCCAGGACCTCAGAATATAACCTCATTTTTGAGATAAGATCTTTAAAGAGATAATCCAGCTACAATGAGATCATTAGGGTGGGTGCTAACTCAATATGACTGGTATCCTTATAGAAAGGGGACATCTGAACACAGGCACACAAACAGGAGGACACTGTGTGAAGACAGACGCAGAGATCGGGATGATGGTTCAACAAGACAAAGAATGCCAGACACTGCAGCAAACCACCAGAAGTTAGGGGAGAGGCTGGGAGCAGATTCTCCCTCATATCCTTCAGAAGGAACCGATCCTGCCAACACCTTGATCTTGGACTTGTGACCCCCAGGACTTGGAGACAATAAATTTCTATTGTTCAAACCACCCAGTTTGTGGTATTTTGTGGTGGCCAACCAAGCAAAGTAATACAACTCCCAAATCAGCTTCTTGATCTACCCCTACCTAACTCTCCAGCCACATCCCTCCTCTCACCCCCAGGCTTCATAACGCAGCCATATCAATCGACTTCAAGTTCTCCAGATGTAGCAGGTTCTGTGCCTCTGGGCCTGTGCCCACACTGCTCCCTCTACCTGGAGTGCCCACTCCCAGCCCCCTTCCACCTGGAGGGTACCCAGGAGTCCTGGAAGGCTCCGCTCAACCCTCCCTTCTTCTGCTTCCCTGGTCACTAGGCTCTTCTCCCTCCCAGCCAAACTTCCACAGAATTAGCCACTCATCCTCAGATGGACCACTACTGCTATTTGGACCCAACATCCCTTCCCACGGTCTCAGCTCTGTCTCTTACTCCAGCCACTGCTGCACCTACTAGCGCCAACCCCACTTCAACCAGCTGCACACAGGTGTGATATAACTGCTCCCCTCCTCAGCCCACACCGCTTGCCCCTCACTGCCTGGCCCAGGCTTTCTCTGATACCAAGAATGGAACACCTACAGAAACCCACTAGACACACGCATGAGCCAAATGGAAGAAATACAGGGGAGGTGAACACTCTGGGGCTACCCAAGGATAAAGTTGCCCTTTTCATCCCCTGTGCAGGACGTACTGACTCACTTTTCATCAAGGTCCTTAGAAGTTCCAGTGACCTGAGTGCCAATGGCTGAGGCAGTGGCCAACTCCACAAGCATCCACTCCTTTGGTCCCTCCCTCTCTACTGCTCCCTTGAATCATTTCCAAATGAACTGCCTACACCATGTGTCTGTCTCAGGCTCCATGTTCTGAGAAAGTCAAGCTAAGACATTGTGTTTATTTTGTACTGGATTAAACCACATGAAATTGTCAATATTTGACCATTCTTGGCCTGTAAAAATGGCAATTTCATATGGTCTAATGACTGTTTATTTGTATTTAGGTCTTTTCCAACTGAATATAAGCTTCTTGAGGTCAGGAGCAGTATTACACATTTCTCATCCCCAACATCAACTACCAGCGGCTGATACCCAGTAGTCCCTTGACAAATGCTGGATGAGTATGTAGTGATCTTCCTGATGTACGTAAGGAAAAGATTAAGGGAAGGGTTCTTCCTTAAGTTGACCTCTACCTTACATTTTACACCAAATTAAATCAATGTGAATGGAAAATTGAAATATAAAGAAGAAATAATTTTTTAAAAATACTAAGAACAAATTTATAGCCTAGTGGTGGAGACAGTAACTCAAACCAAAATTCCAAGACGGAGCAGGAAGGGCTCCACTAAAAGAGGAACAGGGTGCTAGAAATGCATCTAAGTCAAGCTGGGGGTTCCTAAGGAAGAGACCTCTAACCTGAGCTCTGAAAGACAAGTAGAAATTAGCCAGGGGAAGGGCTGTGAGAAGGGTGTTCCAGGCAGAGGGAAAAGCCTGTGCAAAGGAATGGAGATGAGAAAGCGGAAAAAATGAAAGCAATGGTCTTGAAGCTCTAGTATCTTGTAGATACTAACAGATCCATGGGGATTAAAATACCTTGCTTTGGGGAAGGGATGCCAAGTCTTGTACAAACAGCAGCTGTCTCAACATCACTCATCATCAGGGAGATACAAGTCAAAACCACAAAGAGATACCATCTCACACCTGTCACAAGGGCTAAAATTAACAACACAAGAAACAACAGGTGTTGGCAAGGATGCAAAGAAAGGGGAATTTACTTGCACTGTTGGTAGGAATGCAAACTGGTGCAGCCGCTGTGGACAACAGTATGGAGGTTCCTCAAAATGTTAAAAATAGAACTACCATATGATCCAGCAATTGTACTACTAGGTATTTACCCAAAAGATTAAAAAATACAGGGGCGCCTGGGTGGCTCAGTCAGTTAAGCATCTGTCTTTTGCTCAGGTCATGATTCCAGGGTCCTGGGATTGAGCCCCACATTGAACTCCCTGCTCCGTGGGGGCACTCTTCTCCCTCTCCTTTTGCCACTCCTGCTGCTTGTGCTCTCTTGCTCTCTGTCTCTCTGTCAAATAAATAAATAATTTTTAAAAAGATTTTAAAAATACAGATTCAAAAAGATACATGCACCCCAGCGTTTATAACAGCATTATCAACAACAGCCAAACTGTGGAGAGAGCCCAAGTATCCATCTGCTGATGAATGGATAAAGAAGATGTGGCACGCACACACACACACACACACACACACACACACACAATGGAATATTACTCAGCCATCGAAAAGAATGAAATCTTGCCATTTGCAAGGACAGGATGGAGCTAGAGTGTATTATGCTAAGTGAAATAAGTCAGAGAAAGACAGATATCATACGATCTCACTCATATGTAGAACTTAAAAAAGAAAACAGATGAACATATGGGAAAGGGGGGAAAGAAAAAAAAGGAGAGAGGGAAACAAGCCATAAGAGACTCTTAATGATAAAGAACAAAACGAGGATTTCCAGAGGGAGGTGGGTGGGGATGGGCTAGATGGGTGATGGGCATTAAGGAGGGCACTTGTTGTGATGAGCCCTGGGTGTTGTATGTAAGTGATGAATCACTGAATTCCACTCCAGAAACCAATATTGCACTGTATACTATCTAAATTTAAATTTAAAAAAATATGCAGTTATTAAATAAATTTAAAATTAAAATAAAGCAAAAACAAAAACCAGCAGCTGTTTTCTTGGGGCAGGAGCTCAGAGTTAGACTTGGAATTAGCTCATGCTCTCTTGATGGGGGTGGCCTGGCATCTCTGTGTGAAGTAAATGGTTGCTGGATGCCCAGGGTTATTGTAATCTCAGTGCACACCCTGGCACCAGCTTTGACAAAGAACAGGAAAACTGGCCTGGCCCACTTGTGAAGGGGCATCCTGACTCCACAGTCGGATCCTGCACCAAATATACATTTATAAACACTCTCCATTCCTTCTCAGGTCTTGACAGAGAACTGCTTGCTTGGTAAGTCACCCCACTGTGGCCCAGGAGCTGTTCAAATCACATGACCTAGCAAGGCTGAGAAATGGGATCTCACACAGAGTGTCAGAACACGGAATAAAGCAGATTTGCTCTTTATTTTTCAGTCTAGAATTAAGCTAATTAGAGACTCTGGGCACTACGTTTTATGGTCTGTGATAATCAAAATCTTCCCCTACATAAAATCCAGTATTTATATCATGATTACCCTAGTGGATTGTTCTACACAATAAAAAGATGGTTCTTTGCAATTTAAGTTGATAACTGAAGATAACTTTTAAAATTGTCCTGTTCCAAGAATCGGGCAAATTCAATCAATTTACTTTATTTTATAATAATAATAATGCAGGGTTTCACCATATATTTTTAAAATCCACTTCAAGTAATAAAGTATGCATTCTGCCATGAAATCCTTCAAAACAAGAGAAAGTGAAGTGACTAAACCCTATAACATTCTAAAGACAACCAACCAGTATACACCATGTCCCGTTCAAGAACAGGAGTAATTGAATACAAGTCCCGATAAGAGATTTTATGGGAAGCTCAGCACTTGTCATTCGTAATAATGAGGAAAAGTCACTTAGCTTCAGAAACTTGGTCTGTCACTAGAGGGAAGGCATAAAAATGCCCCTTTTTAAAAACCATCTATTTCAAAACTCCTGTCTTCGGTCACTTATCTACTTTTTTCAGACATCTGATAGGATAAATTGGAAGAAACTGATCAAATAATATCATCAGTAATATGCCCAGGGAATGTCTACAGTCATATATTCCCCGAGTTACAACTGTGCGTTATTTATGACTCGTGTCAAAAATGCCTTGGGACTTTGGCTCCTCAATTCCACACCAGTTTATTGCCCCAAAATTGTGCCCGTTTTACAGCAAGATCCACAGCAATAAAGCAAGAAATCAGAAAAATCAGCATTTGATATCCACGGCTTAGCATTCTCGGCGACCTGGGCCAACTGGGAGATCACAGAAAGGGTCTCAGTGACCTTGCAATAGCTGCAAATCACTGTGATCTGAATTATAATCATCTCCTATCCAGTAATACATTACAGACTCCGCGCACTTAGGCGTCCTCAGGATTTCTCAGTAGAAACCAAAAATATGCTGCCACACACCACATTTTTCTTATCACACAGCTTCCATCAATACATTCATGATCTCTTTAAAGCACACAATAAAGGGCACACCTATGCATTGTGCCTGCATTTATCCACAAGTGCTCAGATAGATACATAAGCCAATAAATCCTAAATAACTAAATAAAAGAACTAAAATTCTTATCCAAGGGGTTGAATGCACGGCCGCTCACATTCAAGATCTGTCCTAATAGAAACTGAGTGAGAAGCCAAACAAAAGCAAGCTAGTGGAGGTCAGCTGTGAAGGTCAGGGAGATGAAGGGACCACCATGGCAGCCGGTAACAGACGGCACCGAAAGGAGACCCACTGAGACCCTTGGCATTAGCTGAGAATGAGTCCCCAGACCATCAGGGGTCCCCATATTCAAGGGAGTCTCTACAGGATAGGATTCCTCCATAAAAAGCAATAAAATACCAATAGAAACACAATGCCCTTTCAGACACATGTAAAGAACAATAAAGCCACATTGAAATGTCAATGCCCATTTCTGGGAGTCCTGCTGGGGACCTAGCCAGACCCCAGGATTCCCATCCTGCCCCCACCCCCACCCCACAAACACATACACACAGGCCTTCTTCCCAGCTTTCTCACAACCTGAATGATTCACTCACAGCAGGAACAAGTCAAGTGTGTCCCTCAGGACCACAACAAATTATTAGATGCCATGATTATAAAAATGATGGCAATCAGGTACAGAGTGCCAACTAGATACCAGACACCATGCTAAGTGTTGTCTATATAGGAGCTCATTTCATCTGCACCTCAACCGAATGAGACACATGCTATTATGATCCCACTCTTACAGATGAGAACCTTAAGTTTAATGAATTAAACACCTCAGTGAGTGTCCATTCTGTTCACCTTCATGTTCTCACCTCTTTGAAACCCCCCATCTTTGCCCCACCATCCAGTGAGGTGGCTCCCCTGGAAACACAGTAGTACCACCTGATTCTGTCGGTTGAACCAGTCAAAACCCCAAACTGGATCTGAGAGCAAGGGAGGCTCAAAGCTGGTTGCTGAGTGTTAGCAGCAGACCAAAGAAAGGAGCCGCGAACTCCCACTGCCAAGGTCCAGGCAGCCCTGGGGCCCATGAGGGGTCTTCCAGCAAGCCCTTTTTCCTAAACTAGACTGGGTTTCCTCTGTTCCTTCCTGTGACCTCCCTGCCTCCCTGGGAGACCAGAGAGCATTCTACACACCAAGGAAGACCTTCACCCCTGCACCGGGGCACCTTCATCAGCTGGAGCCAAGCCGGAGCCTCGGAACTCCGCAGGCCCGGGCAGCACACACAGCGCTCCCGCTCCCTGCCACGACTCCCACCTGGCTACCACCCGCTGCCTTGGGACCACAGGTCCTTTCTCCTGCTACAGCAGCCAGCACAAGAAGCCCAAGGCCCCAAAACATCTGGAATTTCCTTTTCAGGCCCTGTCACCTGCCATCACTCACCCCCCACCTCTGAACTCTCTACTCTACCTGCTGGATCACATAACAGTCCTCAGCAAAATATCTGTTCTCAGCCTCCTCCAGGACCATTTCCTTTACCTCTTGCTCTGACAATAAGCTGAGAAGACCACTCCTCCTGCAGCCCTTTCAAGTGGTAGCCGTTTTCTCCCTCTCAACCCTTAAACCCCTGGACTGGAGATGGGGTAGCTGTCCTACGCTCCTCACTGCCACTGCTAGACCTTTCTTCTCCCTACATCCTCCAACCTTGGCTTCGATCTTATGCCATCAGCCTGTTCCCACCTACTACCCCTCCTGGTTAGTTATCTACAGAACCCCAACATCATCCCTCATTCCTCTAAGATTTCATCTCACTGTCACTTTCTCTAATAGTATTCTCCTCAAAATCCTTGGTGATTTTAATATCCTCAAGGACGATCTTTTTTTTTTTAAGATTTTATTTATTTATTTGTCAGAGAGAGAGAGAACAAGCAGGGGGAGCAGCAGGCAGAGGGAGAAGCAGGCTCCCCACTGAACAAGGAGCCTGATGCAGGACTCGATTCCAGGACCCTGGGATCATGACCTGAGCCAAAGACAGGCGCTTAACCAACTGAGCCCCCCAAGCACCCTCTCAAGGACGATCTTACCAATAGGCTGCCTTTGCACATCCTAAAGCTCTTGTCCTCCACCCTACCTCAGCCGCTCATTCCTATGGTCATACCCTGGACGTTGTCGTTTCCAATAGTGGCATCCTCTCCATGACACTGGTTTCAAGTATTTCATTCATATAGCCCACTGCTTATTTAATATTCCCACCTGTCTAATGGCCATCTCAAACTTGGCAACCCCATCCTTCCAGACATGTGGACCATTTTTTCTCATACCCCATATCCAGTCTGTGAAGAAATCCCAGTGGATCTACTTTCAAAATATTTCTGGAATCCGGGGCACCTGGGTGGCTCAGTCGCTTAAGCATCTGACTTGATTTCCGCTCAGGTCGTGATCTCAGGGTCGTGAGATCAAGCCCCACATTAGGCTCTGAGCTGAGTGTGGAGCCTGTTTAAGATTCGCTCTTTCCCTCTTCCTCTTCCCCTCACTCCTGTTCACACTTGCTCTCTCTCACACTCTCTCTCAAATATATATATGTGTATATATGTGTATATATATATATATCTATATATATATATATATTTTTTTTTTTCTGGAATCCATCCACATCTCACCAACTCACCATGACTGCCCATATGGACACCAATGTCACCTCTCACCCAGATTTTGGCAGCAGCCTCCCAACTGCTCTACCCTTGTCTATACAGGAGCTCTACTTCTCACCTCCAGTCTCTTCTCAACATAGTAGTACCCGAAGTAGACCATTTAAAACATACATCAGGGCAGCTCTTTCTGCCCATGGGTCCTGTCCTGTGCTTTAATAAAACCACCATTTTGCACCAAAACAAAACAAACAAACAAAAAAGTACATCAGGTTATGGCCTTCTCTCCTCAAAAGCTCTCTGCTGGCTTTCTGTCACATTAAAAGTAAAAAGAGCTCCTCTCGGACCTCTTCCCAGCTGTACCCCTTTGTTTATTCCGCTCCAGTCTCTCTGACCTCCTTGCTATTTCTTCAAAATACCAGACCTGCTTCTTTCTCTCACCTCAAGCGAAAATATTTTCTTGCAGACGGTCTTACCTAACTCTCCTCTCTCCTTCTGTTCCTTACTCAGATTGCCTCATCGAGGCCTTCCCTAACCACCCAACTTAAAACTACAACCCCTCTTCACCCTCTCTCCCCACCCTGTCCCCTTTTTTTGATTTTTCCTCTTCATGACACTTAACTGTCCTCTTCATGCTGTGAATCTTACTTCTTTCTTCAGTGTCTGCCTCCAGCTGGTGGAGCACCGACTTCACCAAGGCACAAGTTTTTGTGTTTCTTTTTGCTAAGTCTCCAACACGTAGGACAGTGGCACATAGTAACTAGTATTCAATAAACATTTTTGAATCAGTGAATGAATAAATGAGAATAGATGTAGGCAGATAAGGCAATTTCTCAAAGGCCATAGAGAAAGTAAATAGTGGAACCGGGACCTGAGTACGTATTTATCCAAGGCCACAGGCTCTGCACTAAGGGACCACCCAGTCTCACACAGCGTATGCTCACGCTAGCTCACAAAGAGACACAACTGCAAATGTGACATTCTCACATGACAAGTTTGTTGTGCCCTTGTTTTAAAGATTAAGGATAAACAGGAGACTGCTTGGCATTGTTTAAATCAGGGCAAACTTTGTAAAAGGCCAGATAATAAATATCTCAGGTCTTCAGGCTACTTGGTCTCTCTCTCAACTACTCATCTCTGCTATTGTAACACAAAAGCAGACTCAGACAATATACAGACGAAGAGGCATAGCTGTGCTCCAATAAAACTCTATTTACAAAAGAAGAAGAAGGAGGAGGAGGAGGAGGAGGAGGAGGAGGAGGAGGAGAAGAAAACAGATAACAGACTAGATCTGACCCATGGGCCATAACTTGCTAACCGTGGTTCAAATCTGTAAAAATGTAATTAGGCTGAATGGTAGCCGTTTCCAAGTGTTCCAAGTCCTAGACAATTACAGGAAGCAGTGGGATACAGTGAAAAGTGCATCGACTTTGACTAAAGCCAGTTCTGGGTTCAAATCCCAGCCCTGCCACGTGCTAGCTGTGCCATGGACAACTACCCAACCCCTTTGGAATTCACAGTGCTCATCTGTCAAAAGGGACAAATAACCTTTATCTGGCAGGGTTGTGATGAGAAATAAATGAAATGACATACGTACAACAGCCACTACGCTGTACACCATAGGTGCTCAGTAGTGACCGTTGGGATTTGCAGGTGGCTCCTCTAAGCCCACTAGACTGCACAACTCCTGGGGCCCAGGCATTGCTCTGTTTTCATGTTGAGCTCCCCTTAGCACCTAATTCTGGCCTGAGGGTGTCAGTATTGAGCATTCGTTCAGTGGAGGACAATGAAAGGACACATCACTTTACCTAATGCCTGGCAAACTTTTGAACCGAAGGAGTATCAGAGACTTTAAGAGTTTTAGAAGAGCTTAAACCCATGGGGATTAAGGACATGGTAGCTGTGGCATTATGATGATAACAGTAACAGGGGAGTATTAAACCCACATAGTTTCATCCCTGTTTTAGCTGGTCATCAGCTCTTCTGTTGTAGATACTGGAGACTGCCTTACACTTGACCATTCTATCCCCCATGGCCTTGCTGCACACGCTGGAAGCTGGAAAACGAGACTCATTCTCTGATCCCCTTAGATCTCGAGATCCTCCTGTTACCCGGCCTCCACCGAGCAGACACAGCACAGGAGACATGCAAATCCTCGCTGGTAGAGCACAGGGCCCGTGTGTGGGGACGTGCTGCTGGCCGAGGCCAGCTGGCCCGCATGTGAGGCGGGGTTTCCTGATCTCCCAGCAGAGGCAGCAGCACCCTTAGAAGGCTAATTCTGCAGTGTTGTTCTGGGAGTTCTGGCAACTCTGGGAGTTCTGGCAGCTCAGCCTGGAGCCTCCTCGTCTAGCCCATCCCACAACTTGTCTCCATTCTGTGTGTGTTAAGACTAAGCAGCTGGAGTACTGCCACCTGGAACAATCACTGCATCTTCATGGGGACCTAGCCAGCCAATTCAGAGCAAGCTTCTTTTATAGTGTAGAAGGCACTTGAGATAGGACCCCACACTGGTTCCTATTAAATGGGAAAACGAGGAGACAGGTTTGTCCTTCCCAACAAGTGGGTACGGGAAGGAGGACAGAGGAAGGAGAGGCAGATGGTGAGGCACATGCATTCTAAGCACCTCTCTCTGGGGCAACGTGCGGAGGGAGAGGAGTCGTGGACAGCCCTGCCAAAGCAGAGGAACCTTCACGCCCCACTCCTCCTCAGGAGCTCTGTGGGGGGCAGAGCCCCGGCAGCCTGCCTTCACATCGACACTCCCTGTGGCCTATGGTTCTCAGACATTTCCACACCCCTGTGGGAGACGGTGAGATGCACCGAACAAACCGGAGAACAAGATGCAGGGCACTCTAATTTTTGCATTTAAAAACGGGCCGTTGATCGTGTATGTGTGTGCAGATCTGTCGTTGTGCCAAAAAAAAGGTCTGATATTACGTGGCAAATTGTGAGCCATGGTTACTTCCCACAAGAAATGAGAGGGAGTCAGAGGGGAAGAAACTTAACTTTTGTGGTTATAATGTTCAGTATTCTGCGAGTTTTCAAAAGTGAACAAGGACTTCTTTTGTAATTACAAAAAAACCGTTGGCCTCTTTATGCACAGCTACGAGCCACACAGAAAGAGCCACGTGTGGAGCAGTAACGTCAGGAGTGGTTACATGTGACCTGCTCGAAAGGCTTTCCCTTCAAACTTGGCTGTTACACGGACACATGAATATTCTAAGTTTCCCTCTGTTGTTTCTGAGAAAACGTACCTTGGCGACATCAGAATGATAAAGTGGGCAGTGGTTCTCAAACTTGAGCAAACATCGGAATCAACTGCTGGGCTTGTTAAAACACCGGCTGCTGGCACACCTCCAGAGTCCCCATTTCAATGCACCTGGGGTCAAGCACATACATCTGCACTTGTAGCAGGTTCCCGGGGAGGCAGAGCGGGGGGGGGGGGGCGCTGCTGGTGGAGGGTGGGGCCACACTCTGAGACCCTCTGCTCGAGACCCTGACTTCTCAGTGTAGTCCCAGAACCAGCAGCAGCAGCTACAGGAAAGGTGGAGGAACGCAGAGCCTCAGACTTCCTTCCAGACCTCCTGAGGCCAAAACCGCGTTCTCCCAAGAGCTGCATGTGGTTCCCATGCATGCAGCAGCTGGGGAGCCCTGCTGGAGACATCCAGAGCCCTCAGCCCCAATACTTCAAGATGCTTCCCACGCACGCGCCATCCAGGAGCTCCCCTCCACGTCCTGGCCCTGTCATGCTGAGGCAGGTCAGTGCCCTCTTGGTGGCCTTGGGCACAGGGGATAGAAGGAAGGAGATCCCATCCACGATCGGAGGGACCTCGGCCACAGCCTTTCAGGGTCCTGTAGCAGGAAAACTCTTTCTTCCCTTCGGCACACTTCTGCAGCTGTGTGGAGCTGTCTTCTCAACACAGCAGTGTTGCAGGATTACATCCTCCTGACCACACAGAAGCGGAGGGCTGGACCCCATTCTGGGTGGAGCCCCCCACCAACTCCACCCTGGGGGTCCTTCCTAGAAATGTTCAGTCTGCAAAGCTACTGTGCAAACAGAATACAAGACAGCCAAACAAGGCCTTCTGGCCATTTTAGAGACAAAGAGCAGCATGATTTCCACCACTTAATTTCATCCCAGAGCCCATATGACGAGATGACTTATTCAGGTCACGTGCCAAATGCAGTTTCATTGCCTTACGGCACTCAAGCAGGCCACACCTGTATCTCCACCACCATCTGACCAGGCCAAGCAGCCTCTGCACAGACACATTCCATCCCCACAGTCCAGCGAGACCCCCAGGAGAATAAGTGCTGCCCTCTCACCCCTGCCTGGGCTTGCCCTCAGCCCTTCCCACTGCAGGGAGAGCCCAGTACAGAGGACCCCGTGCCAGCCCGCAGGAGAGGAGCACATTGAACCAGAGTTCCTTCCCTAGAAGAGGAACCAGGACAGGAAAATGGACATTTCAAACCAACACACAAACAGGGTTTCAGCTGATTAGAAGGGCTGTTTTTCTCTATTAATCTACAAAGGTGTGTTTTTCCATAATCCTTTGAAAGTATCAACGCCAGGGCACCCAGCTGGCTCAGTCGGGGGAGCATGCGACTCTTGATCTCAGGGTTGTGGGTTCAATCCCATCCCACAAAGAAATGAGTGGTGTAGACTGGTCTTCAAAACACAGTGTCAAGAAATGGACTATATGCTGAATGCTTGAAAAGAAGTCAACTTTACAACTGGGAAAAATGAAACAAAACAATAATACCCAAGTGAATAAGCAGGTATAATCCTTTCGTAAGTTGTTCTAATTATGGTTAAAAAAAAAAAAAATCCTACCCTGTATAAACACTAATACTTGTGGGGAGTATACTGCAGGCCAGGCAGCAAGCTGGACCTCCCTGATTTTCACACCATCCTCTGCAGCAGCAGGGGCTGATTTCACTCACAACACTTCTCACATCAAATGTGTGGGCTTCTTCTCCACTGACAACCAGTTCTCCCGCACTCCAGCTCCAACTGGGTGGGTGTCCCACAGTTCAGCTCAACTCTGACACAAACTATTGAAGTTAACATCAGACGCCACAAGTTTAAGGGCTCTGTCCCACAAGACAGCAGGTTGCAAGTACTGGGAACCCAGGGTACCCACTCTGTCTGACACAGCCACAAAGTTGAGGGTTCTCACACCATCTCATTTCAGGTTACAGCTAGTAACCCGGGTAGGCTGCTTTGAGCCTACATGCTTAATCATTAGTCTATACCACCTTCCAAACTGAGGGCCTAACGAGGCACCTCCTTTGAGAAAAAAATGAACACAATGATGGCAAGAATATCCAAATGCTTCTGAAAACATTGGAGGTGTCACATTGCCTTTGAGTAAAGGTAACCCATGAGTAACAATGACGATATATCCCTATGTTGTGGCATGTTGTGGAGGTCCAGATGGCTCACATACTGTCTGGATAAATGGGGAGGCAGTCACTTCCATCACTAGAAGGGAAAGCAAAACTCTGCCTCAGCTCAAGACCAGGCCATCATGCCTGCCAGCTCCGAAACACTGCACTTGGTCATAGCCCAAAGTGTTAGCGCTGACTGCTCTGCCCTGTGTGGAGGCCCCAGTTCATCGGCCCAGACTGAAAGCACAAGGAGACTTTCTGCTTCTCAGTCTTCCTGCCTATGAGACTCATTCCTCACTGTCAGAACAACAAAATGCCTTGTGTCATGCTGGGGGAAAAAGAGCACACACACAAACAGGCAAAGTCTGAGAGGAGCTCGGCTTCACCTACAAGTGTGAGGTGAGACAAATTAAAGAACTCTGCTTATATTAGTTTCAAATGAGAAAAGGCAGTTGGTTTTTATTATAAAACCAAAAGATGATTTAACGTGTGTTGGAGAGTTGGCAACTTTACCACAGAGAGAATCATCTTTTTGTAAATGCTAACCCTCAAAACTTAAAGTCAGCCATAATTCAATGGTGGGGGTAGGAAGGGGGGGATGGGATCAATGCCATTCATGTATAAAGTGCAGAAAACACCCAAAGTCATACGCATACAAGAAAAAGAGAACGGTAGGGGAAGTGAAAATGGGAAGAAAAGCCACGTCAGTGTTTAACACTGGCCAAAGGGTGCCTGGCTGCCACAGTCAGTACAGCATGCAACTCCTGATCTCAGGGTTTTGAATTCAAGCCCCACGGTTGGTGTGGAAATTACTTAAAAATAAAATCTTAAAAGAAAATAATAAATAAATAAATAAATAAATAAATAAATAAATAAATAAATAAAACTGGCCTCAAAGCAAGTCATATAAAATAGCACATTAAACAGAAATGGACTCAAATGTCTTGTTGAGAAAAAAAACAAAGGAAATTGGAATTATGAACTGATTTATGAGTGGTGATATTATTAAGAAACTACTAATCACCAAACAAGATAGATATTATTCCTATTTTACAGATAGGGAACCTGAGGCTTAAAGAAGTTGAATAAGCTACAGTAGATGCTACAGATGATAAAAAGCAGAGCCTTGATCCAAATCAAGGTGGAGCTGGATCCGAAGACCATCCATTATTTCAGACTACACTGAAAATGGCTACAAATTTTTTTAAGACTACAAATTGGGAAATGACATCCAATTTGAGGTATGCCTAGAAGAGCCTGGAGTGACTGCTGTCAGTGTGACCTGTCCAACCTCTTTACCCTTTCCTCCTTCCTGCTCAAATCTCAATTATGTTATATACTTAATCATCCAATTTTCAACTGCCAAGGGAGAGTCCTGATTGAAATAAGAGAATTCTTGATGGGTGTTCTCCCAGCCACTGTTACTGGTCTGTGAATAAGCCATGACCTTAGACACCCATTTATACTGAAGGGAGGGGGCTATATTCAATGTAGGGGAGATAATCTTCTCTTTCCTCAGGGAAAAATAAGGAAGTGTGTTGTCCTTTGGCTAACTGGCAGCCATATTGAAGCCATGAAAACCAGGTGAGCACAAAGCCAGGACCCCACGACGTTTCCCCACTGGGGGGAAACTGGCATTGCCTCTTGATGGGGGATTTGCCAAATCATACTACAAAGGTTCTGAATACATGGAGAGATGGAGATGGAGAACTAGGACCAATTTTCTATCAATCTATCACAAGCATGTGCTACTTTATCCCAATTGTGCTTTAAAAAAATTAAGTATCTACCTATAAAATAGTAAATATATGGGGGTTTTTTGTTTGTGATATGTGGATAGACAGACAGAAATCTACTCTCTACTACACAGGCACCACACAAAAGAGATTATAAGAATGGGCAGTAAGACTATGAAAAGATACTCAACAGCACTAGTTGCCACGGAAATGCAAATTCAAGCCATGATGAGACACCATTACCTACCCCCTAGCATGGAGAAAATTAAAACAAACACAGTTTTAAAACCTGACTATACCACGGATTAGTGAGGTGTGGAGTTGCTGGGACTCATACACCACTGGTAGGAATGCAAATGGGTAGAGAACCAATTGTCCGCATCAACTCGAATGAACACGGACACACCGTGTGGCCCAGCAATCCCACTCCTAGATACATCCCCAAAAGCAACACACATATGCAGGTGAAAGAACATGTTTAAGAATATTCATACAAGTCTATCCATAGGAGCCAAAATCGACCCAAATGTTCGTCAACGAGAGAATGAATAAATTGTGAGGGTTTGTTTTGGGTTTTTTTCCCCACAAAATGGAATACCATACAATGACATGAAATGAAAAGGAAGGGAAAAGAACAAATCCTACTAGCAATAACATGCATAACGCTAAAAGACCTACCCTAAAACACATGAAACCAGACCCCAAAAAAGTATACACCTTACACTGCCATTGACCCTGGGTAAAACTAAGCTGTGGTCACGGAAATCAGAAGACCAATTAGTTACCTTCGACAACAGGGTGATCCGGCCGTGGCACAAGGTGCTGCTGACATATAGCTTTAATCGGGGTTGGGACTTGACCTCTGAAGACTTCAGGCTGTACACTCAAAACTTCGGTAGTTTGCTGCATGCACATTATATTTCAGTAACACTATTTACAGAAGGAGAGTAAAAATTAGATTCGTTTGAAACGTTCGCTATTAAAATGCACATGCCTCTCTGGGGAGGCCTCTCATTTAACCCATCACCGAGAGCCCTCGAAGAGGGCCTGGCTGGGCACGGGCGGGAGCCAGGTGAGAGGCTGCGGAACTGGCAGCTCGGTGGGGAGTAGGGCCGGCTCACAGGGTACTCGCAGGCGGTAAGTGTGGGCCCTCGTTTAGAGTGAACCCAGCTCAGTGGCCTTGGCTCCCAGGCGGCTCTTTGATGCCCCGGCCCTTCCCGCCCTGCTCCCCCTGCTCTGACTGAGCACTCTGCTTTCACGTTCGTCCTGGGCCTTCCACGCGCACAGCACGGCCGCAGAGCAGAGCCCACAACACCTAGTTCAGTGAGAGTTGCGGCAAAGATGTCAGAAGTGACAGCAAGTTTAAAGGGACCCACGTGAACCCAGCTGAAAGAGCTTTCCTACAGCTCTCTTCCGCTGCCTCTCTCCTCTTCAACTTCAATTTCCCCATCGGATGCCTCCTTGTCAATACATTTTTAGGATTTTCTCACCAGGGAGATCCCTGGTCCTTGGGCTTGGGCTGCCTCAGGGACACCGGGGACAAGCTGCCAGGATTGAAGGAAGAATATAAGTAAAAAAACAGAGTTCTTTCAGGACTCAGCGTTCAGGCAGATGATTAATTCAAATCATTGCCTTTCCTTAACAGCTGGGGAAATTTATCCAGACTTTGCTCAAGAATTTTAAAATGTGCAGCAGTTTGCCCCAGAGGGATCTTAAAATACATATGATTTTAACCAGCATCATGTCTGAGCATGTCTGGTGTCTGTCAACATAGGTTAATAATAAATTTGATTTACTAAATATAGCAAAGTAGGGCACTGTTATCTGCAAATATCACTCACAATAACCAAAGGAACACTGTACCTCTGAAATGAATAATACATCATATGTTAGTTAATTGAATTTAAATTAAAAAATAAAATTAAAAAATAATAATCAAAGGAACATAAAGAGAAAATGATAGGAAACTAATTTTTAAGGCAGAAAATCAAATACTGTGCCTTTTCTGGACCAATTAAGCCTGTTACAGAAGAACAACAATGATCTGCTTTTTAGCCACAAGAACCTATTCTCCTTGTAGCCGTGCGTGACTAAGTCCTGGGAAACGTAAATAAAATCAGAAACCATTTGGCAAGTAGAAACTTGAGAGTTATTTTGACTTTGTGTCACATACCATGTAAGCCAACCAATGCCCCAGCTAAATCCTAACACAAATAGACAGGGGAATGCACAAATTTCTTACAGGCCAAAGTCAGAGTAACTTCCAAGAAATGCACTGATGTCTCCACTCACCTCCTGACACAATGCCATGACTACCTGCATAACAAAGGAAGGACCATGCTTGGGATGTCCTGCTACCCTCACTTATAATCCTGAGAGATCCGATGTCCCAAATAGGCAGCATGACCAACCTCTGGAGCCCCCCTAGATAACCTCAAAGATACCAAATTTGAGATTCCTTCTAACAGTTAAAGGAAAACATATATTCTCCTTCCAGCCAATGATACCTGTGTTTATCAAGGGCTATAACTGGGCCCAAGGCCAGACTGAGCAGGTTTGTTGAGTGGAGATAACCTAATACAAATGCTGGACGTGAAAAGAAAACAGAAAGACACATGAAAGCCACTGAGCAGATGTCTGAGGAGTCCAATCCTACTTTAATTTTCCTAAGATGATTAAGTCTCAAGAGCGCACAGCATTTACAGCCCTGCTGCTTGAATCTTCCTGCACTCACGCATCACTGTGCCCAGACCATCAGCTGTGATGGGAACTTGGTCATCAGTAACTGCACGCGTTCCCCGGCTGTGAGGGAATCAGAGGGTAGAGGGGAAGACCTGTGTGTGAACACCCGCATAAAAACGGGTTGACAAGTGAGTGTGTAAGTGCTGCAGAGGAATGAACACAGTGCTGGAATTCACCTCGCCTGAGCCAATGGCCGCTCAGAGGTGGCAGGCCCCAAACCTTGGGGCCTGGAAATGCCACCTTATAAGGAAAAAGGGCCTTTGCAGATGGGACTGAGCTAAGGATCTGGACATGCAGATATCATCCTGGATGATCCTAATTGTAAGAAGGAGGCAGAGGGAGATTTGGCACAGACACGCGAAAGAGAAGGCCATGTGAGGACAGAAGAGATTGAATGATACAGCCACAAGCCTTGGAATGGCAGGAGCCACCAAAAGTAGGAAAAGTGAAGGAATAGTTCTCCCCCAGAGCCTCCAAAGGGAGTGCAGCCCTGTCAACGCCTTGACTAGACTCTGGCTTCCAGACCCAGGAGAGAACACAATTCTGTTGTTTTAAGCCACAAAGGTTGTGTCAGTCTGTTCAGCAGAAACAGGAAACTAACATACCTAGAATTGAGAAAGACTTTAGAGGGGAAAAAAAATGTGTGTGCTGAGTCATAGAGGGTGTGGAGATGCAAGGGGAGAAGTCAACAGCTCCTCGTGGCTGGTGTGTAAAACACAAAATGGCAGGGTGAGAACAGCCTAAAGCTGGATTATGGAGGGCCCTGATGTTTCTGTTAAAATTTTACCTCGACATTTATTCATGGCGAATGAGGGGGAGCTCTTGCAGGGTTTTAAGCCATTTACATTTTAAATTTACACTTTAGAAAGGTCTCTCTGTCCACACTGTGGAGATCTTCCCTCACCACCCCCCACATCCAGTGTACGAGGAAATCTTATGGGCTCTATATTCCAGATGCATCTACATTCTTACTTTGCCCCCTGCAGCCACTGCTAGCATTCTGATCCAAGTCCCTGTGTTCACTTCTAGATTTTGAAATAGCCTTCTGGCTTCTCTCTCTCTCTCTCTCTCTCTCTCTCTATATATATATATATATGTATAATATATATACATGTAAAATTGAATAATCTCTGGCCCAGTAACAATAAGCTCATTCATTAAATCTATATTAAAGAGATATAGCTGGGTGCCTGGGCAGCTCAGTCAGTTAAGCGTCTGCCTTCGGCTCAGGTCATGATCTTAGGGTCCTGGGATCGAGTCCTTCATTGGGCTCCCTGCTCAGTGGGGAGTCTTCTTCTCCCTCTGGCCCTCCCTCCCACTCCTGCCCTGCTCATGCTTGCACTCTCTCTCTCGCAAAAATAAATTAAAAAAAAAAGAGATAGAGCTGTGGGAAAAGCTACACTAGGTAGATGATAGATACAGATACACCAATATTATTGATAAAGATAGAGACATATATTTGTGGGACAATTATGTAGAATAGCACAAAAAATGTCCAATAATGAAAGAATGCTTCATCACATTGTGAAATATTATTCAATCATGAAATATTTTCAATCATATATACAAAATAGAAATTAAATGGAAGTGATTAATGGCCTATTTTAACCTATCAGATTAGAATATACATTTAAATAATGATACCTAATTTGGCATAAGTGCAGAGGTATGTTAGTATTCTAAATAGGTACAGTCTGTTTCAAGGACAACTTGCAATAAGTATAAAATGTCTGGCCCAGCAATAATATGCTAGGATTTATCCTAAGAATAAAAGGAGAGATGAGTGAAAGAGTCATTTCTATGAATGCTAAAAATGTTGATTACTTTTTTTTCCCTGTAAAAAGAAAGAGTATGACCAACTTAAATTTACCACAATGTGTAGTTACTTAAATATATTATGCTATATTCTGGTACATCCACGTAATGGCTTACAATGCAGCCCTTCAAAATATGCTGAAGATTATTAAATAGTACAGAAATATTCACAATCTTATCAAGTTAAGAGAAAGTCTCAAAGTAGTACGTACAGCAATTTACATCCAGAAAATATTCAAAAGACTGGAAGGGTGTACATCAAAATGCTCCAAGTTATTTCTGATCATAGGACTAAATGTCCTTTTTAATTTATTGTTTAAGATTTTCTCCTTTACCCAATACTTCAACAATAAATATATAACACTTTGGAATCAGATTTAAAATATTTTACTCCGATGCTAATATTTAGGAAAAGTCTCACAATGATATTTTAAAAAGTAAACTACTAAACTATACAGACTTTGATTCCAGGTTTGTGTATATGTTCACAAAGAATATATACTAGAAGAAAAGACCAAAATACTGACAATGTTTAGTTCCAAGTAGTAGGGCTTCTGTTCTGGGGAAAATGGGATAAGCAGGTCCACCCCTGTCCCTCCCCAACTGGGTGCAGTTACAAAACCTGGACATAACATGGGGTCCAGCGATTTGAGGACTCTGGAAGCGTAGAGTAGCAGGAGGACTACGGAAGAAGATTGACATTGGAAGTACCCCTGAGCCTGTGGAGAGCTTACCATTTTATTTAACTCCCGTGTGCCCCTGCCTTTAGGCACTGGCGGCCCATGGAGGGAGCCACAGTGGACACCAGCAGACAGACAGCTCCAGGAGCAGCAAACAGTTCTCCTGGTAGTGACCATGCTGGCAAAGGCAGCCCGTGGCCACCTCGGAGAAGAACCTTCTACTCTATCGAAGAGCTGTATTCCCAAAAGAATAGAGCAGATCCCGTTGCTTTTTTCTCCGTGTGTCCCTTTGGTGTTCGGTCCACTAGGCCCATGCAATTGTGGGAGTGCACCACAGAGCAGGGTAAATAAAGCCATAACTTTCTGGGGGTGGTACCAAAAAGACAACTCCCTGGGAAAATGGAGAACTGAAGCAATCACAGAGAGACAGGAGCTTGGAAAA
Source organism: Ursus americanus (assembly GCF_024610735.1). Taxonomy (NCBI): domain Eukaryota; kingdom Metazoa; phylum Chordata; class Mammalia; order Carnivora; family Ursidae; genus Ursus; species Ursus americanus. The sequence continues at coordinate 37,268,064 of NC_142131.1, forward strand.
TCATCCCATCAAGTTGTTGATGAGCCCTGGACTCACTGCCAAGCTGCAGGTGCTCGGACTTAATCCTAACCAGCCTAACAACGACTTTGAGAGCTGAACTAAAGAATAAACCACTACCCAAGTGTCAGGCTGATGGCACACACTGGGATAGATCTGAACAGCACTGCAAAGCTGCTCACAAAAGACTGGTGAAGAACTTGCCTCCTGGGAGTGCCTGGGGACTCAACTGTTAAGCATCTACCTTCAGCCCAGGTCATGTTCCTGGAGTCCTGGGATCAAGTCCCCAAGTCTAGCTCCCTGCTCAGTGGGAAGGCGGCTTCTCCCTCTGCCCCTCCACCTGCTTGTGCTCTGTCTCTCTCTCTCAAATAAATAAATAAAATCATTTTAAAAAGAAAGAGAGAGCAAGAAATTGCAGCCTGTAATCTCTTGGACATCAGCCTTAGCAGTACTTTTCAGGATCTGTCTCCTCATGCAAGGGACTACTACAAAAAAGCTTTTCTGCAGCAAAGGAAACCATCAACAAAATGAAAAGGCAACCTACTGAAATGGAGAAGATATCTGTGACTGATATCTTTAATAAGGGAATAATATCTAAAATATATAAAGAACTCATACAACTCAATTCAAAACAAAACAAAACAAAAACCACCATGTGGTTGTTAGAGTTTTCTGATTTGGACTTTACAGAAGCTATTACAAAATTCCATCACCAAGTAAGGGTGAGCATTCTTGAAATGAACAAAAGAAAGTGTCAGCAAAGACACAGAAGACAGAAACAAGAGCCAAATGGAAAATGTCAAACAAAATTGATTGGAGGGGCTTATTAGCAGAATGGAGAAGACAGAGGAAAGAGTCAGTGCACATAAGGACATACCAGTAGAAATTATACGATCTGAGCGACAAAGAGAATAAAAGATGAAAAAGAATGAATCTGTGGGTTACTTCAGAGGCCTTGGGACATTATCAAAAGGTCTAAAAACACTCATGTCATCAGAGTCACAGAAGGAGAGGAAAAGGGTGGGGTGTAAAAAACTTTTTTTGAAAAAACAATGGCTGAAAATTTTCTGATTTTGGTGAAAGACACAAACCTACCAATTCAAGAAGCCCAGCAATTCCAACAGGATAAACCCAAGGAAACCCACCCAGACACATAATCAAGCTGCAGAAAACTAAAGGCAAAGAAAACATCGTGAAAGCTGTAACAGAATAAGGATTTGAATAAGTACAGGTTTCTCCCAGAGGCCCCGGAGGCTGGAAAGAAGAGGGAAATACTTTTTAAGTCTGAAAGAAAAGAACTGTCAGGATTCTATATCCAGGATAACATCCCTCAGGACAGAAGGCATTCTCACACGAAGAGAAAGTAAGAGAATTCATGTGTGCACACTTGCTCTGAAAGAACTGCTTTAGAAAGTTCTTCAAACAGTGGGGAAACAATATCAGAAGGAAACTTGCATCTTCAGAAACAAAGGAAGAGAAACAAAATGGTAAATATCTGGTAAATATAACAGACGATTACTCTCCTCTTGAGTTCTTTAAAATATGGATGGCAGCTGAACACAAAAATTGTAACATTGTCTGATGGGGTTTTGTCAGATGTAGATGTAATAGAGAAGATCACTACTGCATAAGGGGAGAAAGGTAAAGGGACTTGCATGGTGGTGATATTAGAATAAGAACTTAATTAATGAGGGAGACATTCAAGCTCTGGATAGGAATCAGGGGCAGGGACAATGTTCTCCAAAACAGAGCAAGTCCTATGCCAAAAGCCTGTCCTCACTTTCACCTGCCAAAACCCAACTTCATCCACCCATCCTTCCTTCTTCAATCCGTGAAGACTTCATCAAGTCTCTCTTACCTCCTTCCATGGCATCCCCTTAGCATTTGGTTTATAACTATCTGCGAGTCTCTGTAATACCCAATAACTGGTAATATTAATAAAAATACCAGCAACCACCGATTAGGTATCTTCTGTCAGATATGACACTAATTATAACCCTTTACAAATGTTATTTCTAATTCTGACCAAAACCCTGTGAGGCAGATAATATTATCCCCACGCTTAACAAAAGAGGAAACAGTCTCATTGTGTTACTCCAATTTGTGTGCCTGTTTCGTTTACAATAATTAGACTTCTTAGGTTTTGCTAAGTTGTGTCTATCCTGAAGCATGTCTGGGCTCATAGAATCCGAGCTGGAATGACCTTAGTAATGTGCTTCTACTTTAATCCTCTGATTCTATAGCTGAAAAAGTTGGGCTGGTTTGGTTTATTCTGAAATTGAGTTGAACCCATAAATCCAAAAGAAGTACAAGCTAATAAAATGTTTGTGAACTGGTAGGTCTTGACTACGGCTCTTAAACCTCTTCCAAAATAACATGCAAGAAAAGGCTGAGAGAGTTGGAGAGAGCTTTGTGCAAACTGCAAACCACTCTTGATTCTAAGATCAGAGAAAAAGAATTTATGTTTCTGAGCATCAGTACCTTCGACCGACCTTGCAGCTGAATTCTTATTGTGATTTTTGTGCTGCAACACATTCCAAGTTCAAAGTAAGATGGATATATCTTAGCAATACATGTCAGAGAAAAATCAATTTTTATGATAAATGGTGTGATGCTTCTCTTGTCTGGGGGCTGTGTGGGCAGCCCCATTGGAGCACAGCATATCCACTTCTGAAAGGCCACAGCTCTCTGAGCACCATAACAGCCATGTTACCTTGGAATGTTTTAGGCCAAGCTGCAGGGCACACAGAAAGAAATAGTATCTAACCATTCAACTATGATTTCTACTACGGTCTGAACGTGTCCTCCCCAAAATTCATATGTTGAAATCCTACCCCCCTCAAAGATGATGGTATTAGGTGGTGGGACTTTGGCTGTGAGGGTGGAGCGCTCATGAGCGGGATTAGTGCCCTTATACAACAGGTGCCAGAGAGACCCAGCCTCTTCTACCCAGTGAAGACACAGTGAGACGGTACTGGCTAGGAGCCAGGAAAAGAGCCTGCACCTGACCATGCTGGCACCTTGATCTTGGACTTGCCAACCTCCAGAACTGTGAGAAATAAATGTCTGTTTTTATAAGCCAGCCAGTCTGTGGTGTTTTGTTATATCAGCCCAAGCAGACTAAGACAATATCTGAGAGAACTTTGCATGGAGGAGGCCCAATGCCCTGGGCATTGCAGATGTGGATTTGGACTTGGAGAAATGGGACTGGAGGGGATAGGGAGCAGATGATATTCCAAGTTGAGAAGGCCAGGGCACAGGAAAGGGGACCAAGTCGTGGGGAAATGAGTTTGACTAGAGCACAGGGTGTACATTCAAAGAAGAAAAGAGAGCATGGGATGTAAAGATGGATAGAGCCTGCATTTTGAAGGGGCTCTTCCAGTGAAAGGAACAGAAACCCAATTCAAATTTGCTGAGTCAAAAAAAAGGGAATTCATTGGTTCTCATAACTGGAAAATCCAGGACTGCTGCTAGACTCAGGTATGATTGGACCCAAGCACTAAAAAGACCCTTCATTTGTCCCTGTCCCCTTCCCTCAGCCATACTCACCAATGGGTGTTGGCCATTCCCTTCACAGGCCAACTTCCTCCGGTCAAGGAAAAACCACCAGCAGCGGGTGCAAGTGCACATCCCCTCATCTGACAACTCAGGTGAGAAAGCATCTCCCTTGCTTGGAGCCATAACTCAATCTGACTGACCTTGACACTTACTAGCCTCTCCCTGTGCCAGTCGCTGGGTCCTTGTGAATGGGGAGCAGCGGGGGGCCAGGCCTGAGTTATAGGCCCACCCTACTGCCACAGAACAGGGCCTGTCCCCGGAAGAAGGGGGAGGAGCAGAGAGAAGACAAAAGTCACAGTTAACACGGTCTACCACAGGGCTGCGTCGTGGAGGGCCTCGCAAGTCAGCGTCGGAGGTTGGCACTATATTATTTAGACAACAGCGGGGACAGGGACTGCTTTTCAGGTAAGAGGATTGATCAGAAATGAGAGTTACAAAGAGGAGTCCAGTGGCAGTGCAAGGGGCAGACTGCAGTGGTCAGGCATGGGGGAGGGTCCCTCCAGCCCTGGGGGGCTCACGTCTGAGTTTGACCCCCTAGGAAGCCCGAGGGCAGGTGCTTGCCATGGTAGAAGAACAGGGAAGAGCACAGCACTGGGAGAGAGTGGTTCTTGTGCCTTTATCCTGACAACCAAATAGTGACAGGACCAGAGCACCCAGGGCCCTGCTGAAAAGACCAGGGTTCCCTGTTTTCTCTGCAAGCCTGTGACCCCATCAGACTCGCAAAGCTCATCTCAGACTGAATATTGGAGGAGAGGTGGAATGCAGAATGAACTTGCCCCGGGCCATGAGATAGGGGCTCGGCATGATAAATACATGAACCTCGTATGTGTGCGGAATAATATCCAGAAGGCTGCACACCAACTGTCAACACTGATTCACAGAGAAGGAAGAGAGCTTTTGCTTTACAATGGCAACATTTTGATATTGCATAAAATAAGCAGGTTTCCATTTGTAATAACAGTATCCACGGGCATTGTGTCAATGTTGCGTATACATGGCAAAAATATACATCGTAAAGAAAAGGCATTGTGATTTTTTTGTACCTTGAGCTGGTGACTTGGAACACAACAGGTTCGCTCTGCGATGGAGATGAAGGGGGTACAGTGGGGGCACATGACAGACATGGTTAGTTCTCTCTGGGGCCTCAGGAAGAATCCATGGAGAAGCTGCTCGAGCTGAGACTTGAAAGGGGACCGAGTGTAGACCAGATCAACAAGAACAAGAGGAACAGACATTGGAGGCTAAGGGAATGGGGCAGAGGAGTGGAGGAGAGCAGCCTGGAAGGTCTAGAAAGGGAACTCGGAGCAGTGGGAAGGGCCAGCTCAGTCACCCCACTTGCGTACCACCACCACCCCACCACTCCCCAGCATAGGGCTTTGCTCTGAGGACAGGAGAGAGCCACTGACAGTTTCCATGCAAAGGAGAGGCATGAGCAGCTTTGAATTTGGCAAGACCACTGTGTGCAAAGGTCAGAGGGAGGGGAGAGCTGAGAGGCTCCTGGGAGAGTGTGTTGAGGGCCTGAACCAAGGTGGCAGCCATGAGGGTGGAAATTTCTCACATCTGTGAGCAAGGTTCACATACTGACCAGGACATGGGGGTAGTAGGCATAGGAATTAGGGCTACCGCTTACCATTTTCTGGTCTGAGCTCCTGCTGGATGATGTGGTCCATGGAAAGAGGAGAGCTTTCTTAAGGTCAAGTCCAATCTTTATCATTATTCACCGGTGTTCACTTTTTCGCCCCGCCTTTTAGGTTAGTTTCATCCACTTTGCATCTGCCATTTGGTGATTCTATCGTCCTTGATATCGGAGTGGCCATTCAATGGCAGCATGTCACCCTGTCACCTGCAGCCTTCCCTGAGCTTCTCAAGAATGCCCAGCCCCTCCTCCCCAGGGCCCTCCTTTATCAGCTTGGTGAAGGGAGTGTGCTCTAGTTCTCTTAAGGAACATAGTTAGGGGTACATTCTCTGGCCTCACCAAATAAATCCCTTCTGACACTCCTGGTCCCCTGCACTCCGGAGTCCTTCCCCAGCACCCTGCTCAGCAGCTCTGCTTTGCAGCTGCTTAACTGTAGGCCGCCACTCTGTCCCTGTCTCAGAGAGTAAGCTGGCGGCCTGGCAGGACTGGCCCAGATGTCTCTGCCCGGAGGGGCTCCCCTATCCATCATTCCCCTTCCCATCCATCCTCTGTTCTCCACAGCCCCAGGTCAAACCTCCGTGCTCCATCCACACACAACCCCCAGGTCCAGCAGACACTTTAGGGCTTAGTTCCCCTAGTTCTTTCAGCTAGTGCAGTATTTCCTCTGCGCCACTGGGCTGTGCTCCACTCTGACTCTGGTTCCGGTCTTGAGCAAATCTTGATGGGGCAGCTTTTAAGGAAGACGGAACTCTCCGGTGAGGCCAGGCCTGCCTAAGTTCCTGGCCGTTTCCCACAGGCGTCTATACCATGGTCCAAGAGAGTTTGAACCAAAGAGCACGTGTCCCTTACCAAAAGGCCTTTGCTCAGCAAGTTCAAACTTAAGTACATCTGAAGCTTGCTCAGGAATGCTTGAGAATTTAGCCATTACGTAGGAGCATTCCCCCACACCTCGGACCCTCGCCTTTCCTGCCCTCCTGCCCTCCTGACCTTCACATCCCTCCTCCCTTCCCAACCCGAGAACGTTAACAGACATGCCTCTAGACATGTTCTAGTGGACCTGTCTGGAAAACGAGGGCCCGACGTTCCGCTTAGAACACGAAGCAGGGGGTGTTGGGATCCGCGGAGCCCGAGAGTATACTCAGTCATTTTAAAAGCTTGTTATTTTTGAGGCCCCAAGCTCAAGAAATGAATTCAGAAAGAAAATGAAAAAAAATAACAAGACAGATAGCAGGAGCGCGGCCTCCACTAACAAAGGCCCTTAGCCGAAACCAATTTAGACAGCTCAGCTCCACCTAGGCTCACGAACGCCGCTTTACCTCAGAGAAGCCCTTCAGCCCGCACATGCGCACACACGCACGCACGCACGCACACACGCACACACACGCACGCACGCGCGCGCACAGGAGTCAGGCTGGTTTGAGAGCTATTCGGACTGAAAGAAGCAAAGGAGACTTGCTCCTTATATTTAAGTGATAATCTCTGTGGTTTTGATTTCAGTAGCTTAACATCTTCTGAAGATGTCTTAGGTCACCCTGGACCAGCAAGATGGGTTTTTAAGAGACACTTTGGGTTACTGAACCTCAGGGGAAAATAGGAAAATTCCAGGACCAGCTCCTGGTGCCTTTGTTTACACTAGCCAGTTACCCCTTGAAAGGCCTCACCTCACAAACAGCCTTTATTTTTTCTTTTTTTCTTTTTTTTTTTTAAGATTTTATTTATTTATTTGACAGAGATAGAGACAGCCAGCGAGAGAGAGAACACAAGCAGGGGGAGTGGGAGAGGAAGAAGCAGGCTCACAGCGGAGGAGCCTGATGTGGGGCTCGATCCCGGTACGCCGGGATCACGCCCTGAGCCGAAGGCAGACGCTTAACCGCTGTGCCACCCAGGCGCCCCAGCTTTTATTTTTTCAAACCCAGAAATGAAGAATTTGAGGCCCTATTTGAAGTGCCCCAACCCGGAGCTCATCACCAGAGGGTGCCTGAATCCAAATCTCCTGAGAAGAAAATGGCTTGCCAGCTCCTGGGGAAGGTTCAGGGTCTTACTGTCCAGCTGGCCTCCATCACCTGAGAAAGGGAAGAAGGTAATGAAAGACATGCTCTCTCCCCCGTCGCCTGAAGACCCCAGCCAACGTGCACCTTCTCCCTGAGACTTTCTGAAAAACCAGCCTGGTCCTCTAGAATTTCATTTCCCCCCATACATTAGCTCCCTGTCCTGACCTGGGGCACAGCTTTGCTCACTCAGTGATGACTGGTATCCATCCACCAAGCCACTTAGATGCTTTCTGTAGACAAGAAACACTTTACCTTCAGGCTGTGACAGAAATGAAGCAGAGAAAATTTTCATTCTAATATTAAGTGAGAAAAGCCGAAGTCCAGAGCTGTGTGTGTGATAAGCTACTAATTGTATAAAAATGGAAGAAAATAAACTCATTTGCGAAATAAAGTATCTGTGGGGGCACCAGGTGGCAAAGTCAGTTGGGCGTCTGACTCTTGGTTTCGGCTCAGGCCTGATCTCAGGGTCGTGAGATCAAGCCCCACATTGGGCTTGAGATACTCTCTCCCTCTGCCCCTCTGTACCTCCCTTGCTCAAATAAATAAATAAATAAATCTTTTTAAAAATATATCTCTGGAAAGACACACAAGAAACAAATTATACCAGCTCTGGGGAAGGAAATTGTATGCTTTTGTAGCCTTCGAATTTTGAAACATGACGGTATTTCCAATTCTAAATGAAGTAATTAAAACACACATATTTGTTTTTAAAACATTTCTATTCCCCAGAATTTCAAATTAGAGTAGGCAAGGTTGGCCCAATAGAAGTGTACTTGTGGGGGAGAGTATTCTCCAGACTGCGGCACAGGAAAGGTTCAGTATCGGGATCTTGGTTCTTTGGGAGAAGGTGGGCCCAGAGGTGGAAACAACAATGTTGGACTAGATAGTCACAGAGCTGGCGTGGAACTGAAGCTCCATAGACATCCAGGAGCATTTCTGAATCCACACAATCATAGCAGTGTCACGGGACTTTCTTATACAAAATGGGGACGTTCACAAGACTAATGAAGGGACTACTATGGGGTCAAACTGAGGCAGCACACTTGGTTGGAGAAGCCAATTAGGAAGAAGGTCAGAAGGAAGTAGGTCAACAATTCACAGAAGTCACAAAGAAGGTATAGGAGACACACAGACCAGAGATATGCTCAAAGTCCATCTCCCAAGAGCATGCCAAACCCCAATACTGAAGTGTATACTCACACTGAAACTAAGGTTATCCTGGAAGGAAACTCACTTCTGAGACTCAGGTGTTAGAGACCCATGGGGCAGCAGCACTGCCGGCTCACACAGAGCCTTTGTGTCATCAAGAAAATGGCACTCCTTCCTCAAGACACCTTCCTTATATCTGTCAGAACATTGTCAAACCTATGATGACTGCTCTTTGAAGGGGACCCCCTCGTGCTGTGTAATCAACCACATGTGAAACCACTGTGGCTACAGAGGACAGCTCTGAGTAGGGGGCAGGGGGCTGGCAGGGACATATTTGTGAATGTCAAATGGAGGCGGGATTGCCTATCTTCTATAAAACAGTGAAACACACACAAACACAGAACAAAAACCTTAATGAGTAATTCACATTTCAAAAAACTGTTTTGTGAAAAAGACTTCCCTTAAATAATAAGCTTTGTTTTTTAGGTTGAAAATGTGATTTGCTATTACTGTATTTTGCTTCTATATTTTACTGTACCCTGGGATTTAATTTGTGCCCAATTTGTCATGGTTCAAAAAATGTTAGGAACTCATGGTTGCAAGACTCTTGGAGTTGCAAGAGCAGAGGCCATCATCCACTTCCTAAGTAAGATGGGCTTTACATAGAATGCACCCTGCAGGGGCGCCTGGGTGGCATAGTCGTTAAGCATCTGCCTATGGCCCAGGATGTGATCCCAGCGTTCTGGGTTCGAGCCCTGCATCAGGCTACTCGGCTGGTAGCCTGCTTCTTCCTCTCCCACTCCCCCTAATTGTGTTCCCTCTCTCGCTGGCTGTCTCTCTCTGTAAAATAAATAAATAAAATCTTAAAAAAAAAAAAAAAAAAAGAATGCACTCTGCATGTCAGCTTCATTTAGTGATAATAGCTGATGGAATAAATTATTGTTTTAGGGATCTAATATGGATAACAACTTTCTCCTCAGCATACAGAAATGGGTCTCAAATTCTAATCTGCAGAAGAATAACCAGAGAAGTATGTTAAAATTATATTCCCACCTCCTTTCATCCCAAATACAGCCACGATGCTGACTCCGTGGGTTCGGAGTTTTGTTAAATACCTGAGCAAGGACTCAGTTACCATATGAACTTCACTGTCTTGTGTGGACTCAGAGGAGACCTGCCAAACAGGAACAGTAACTGTGATCTATTTTGTTACCTGTGGCTTTTAAATAAATAAGCAATAGTCACATGGCTCCCTTAGGTACTTGAAGCATATAAACCAAAAATCCAGGGGAGTCAAAATTGCCTTTGATGTCTTCCTTCCTTTGGGTCCCAGATGAAGAAATTGACTTGCATTCAGGAGCTCTCTTAGAGAAATAAATATTATTAAATAGAATCCCAGCAAGCATACAGCACACAGAAAATGAGACTGACCCAGGAAGCAACAAGGTTGGGGGTCTCCCAATTCACACCAACAGAGGTGTAAGGAACACACAATTCCTCGACAGAGGAGGAAGCCCTCATGCTATTAAATTAAATACCTATATAATGTGATATTTGTTTGCATGCTGTTAAGCAAAGCCCTAAATAAGTTCAAGTTGTTCTAAAGCATCTTTTTTTCTTTTGCCCTCTCTCCTCCCCACGGTCCCAGCCCTGAAACACATGCCCATAAGGAAAGGGACAGGAAATCAACATGTATGGAGTGAAGTGTACCTATCTACCCTGTGAAATAGGTAGTGCCATTACCACTTTGCACATATGGAAACAGAAGCACAGAGATTAAACAACTTGCTGCAGCAACACAGGTAGGACAGATCAGGGCTAGGATTCCCACACTGCTCTGCCGGCTTTCAAGTCTTGGCTCACTGCACCTTGTAGCATCCATGCTGTGCACTATGCCAGGCCCAAATAATGGTAAGTAACACACGTAGCGATTGCATGGCTTGTTACCAGTTTCTTAAGGCTTGCTCCCAAATACTCTCCTTCTTTACCCCCTTTCCTCAAATCTTATCTATTTCTCATGGCTTTAAATTCTATCTATATATAGTCATCAACTTTCAAATTTATATTGTCAGCTCAGATCTCGTCTCTGAGCTTCAGCGATGTATCCACTAGGCAATATATCTGTGACTTATTGGTGTCTGGAATGGAATATGTCAAACACTGAACTGTGTATTTATAGTCCCTCCCTCTCCAGCAAAATCCTTCTCCTTCCCTGTTCTTCACCATTTCACTTACTGGCACTGCCTTCGACACAATTGCTCAAGCCAAAACAATGAGCATCGCCCTGAATTCCTTCACCCGCCCGCACAAGGTACAGTAGCATCCTGAGATGCCACTTCCAAAATGTAACTAAAAATCTTACTACCTACTATCCTCTCTCTCATTCTCTCTCTCTCTCTCTCTCTCTCTCTCTCTCTCTATATATATATATATATATATATAATGCATCTGCGTACTCACATTTCTTAGCTGCACTGTCGCGGTCGAAAGCTTTGAGAGCCACTCATTGCTGGTGAAGGAGCCTGCCTAGGTCTTTGATCTCATCTTCTCTCATCTCCCCCTCTTGGTTCCTTCAGCACCTGGAGTTCTGAACTCTTTCCCACCTTGCAGCCTGAGTATTTGCTGTTGCCTCCGGCTGGGATGCTTTTCTCCATACCTTTCCCATAGCTGCCTCAGTTCAAATGTAAATCCTCAGAGAGGCCTCCCCTGACCACACTATGTAAACTGTGTCTTATGCATACTGATTTTTCTCTAATGAATATCTATCAGTTGACTTATTTATCATCAGTTTTTCCACGAGACTAAAACCTTTGCGGGGACAACAATGATTGATGTAAATGATTCCCTGCACCCCACTTTCACCTAACTCAAAGAGCCCCACAGGAAGGGAGAGTAATTAAGGGACTACCTGTAGTGTTTCTGTAGTTTCATAGAAGTAGTAAGGTTGCATGCTGTAGTAGGTAGAATTGCGTCCCCCAAAAAGATATGTTCATTTCCTAACCCCTGGTACCTGTGGGTGTGACCTTAGTCACAAATAGGGTTGTTGCAGATAGAATTAGTTAAGGTGAGGTCTTACTGGCCTAATAATGACCTTTTATGCAATACGACTAGTGTCTTTATAAGAGGAGACTCAGGACACATAGAGGGAGGATGCCAGGTGACAAGAGACCAATGACTGGAGTGGTGGAGCAAAGGACTGCCAGCAGCCCCAGCAGCTAAAAGAAAGGCATAGGACACTGTTCCCTGAAGCCTGCAGAGAGAGCATGTGCTGCCAGCACCTCGATCCCAGACTTTCAGCCTCTGAACTCATTCTCAGAGGATGACTTCCTATTGTATTAAGCCACCTGGGTTTATGGTTGAGGAAAGTTAAAGAGAGGGTAAAAATTTCTAAAATATAATGTAGCTCTAAGTTTTGTGGATTTTATGAAGAGTAATTAGTCAGAAGTGAAGTTAGGCCCAATATAGGATTTGGATAACCTGGAGATGATTTCTAACACGGGTTTTCTTCCCCGAAGGTAAAAACTCTCACCCAAACTCTAATATCTCATCCGAACCAATGTTACTTCAACCCCTGCAGCAAAAAATAAGACATATTTAATTCTTCAAGCAATTAAATTGCTCATTAAACTTTTGCCACCTGACCTGAAAGAACAGAAAATCCTATTACAGTGATGTTAGAAGATGCTCTCATTGTTTAATAGCTGTAGTGCTTTTAAAAGTCAGGTACTGATAATGAAGTTACATCAGCCTTTCAGGACATCTCTGAACACAAACTGCATTAACTCGGAAGTCTCAGTTGGTTCATCAAGAGTAATGGAATTATTACTGCCAGAAGCCATGACTCCACGGAAATGAAAATTGTATTTTTCCAAATACTATAAATGATGATGCCTGGCAGTCCTGTACTCATTGAATCAGAAAACTTATCTTTTTATCTCCATTTTTGAGATAGGTTTTAATGTAAGCAGCATTTTGGAGGGAAAAAAACTATACAAATTTTAATTTAAAACAGTAGTTATGGGGCGCCTGGGTGGTGCAGTCGTTAAGCGTCTGCCTTCGGCTCAGGGTGTGAACCCGGAGTCCTGGGATCGAGCCCCATGTCAGGCTCCTCTGCTGGGAGCCTGCTCTCCCACTCCACCTGCTTGTATTCCCTCTCTTGCTGGCTGTCTCTGTCAAATAAATAAATAAAATCTTAAAAAAAAAAAAAAACAGTAGTTAAATATTGGATAGGAAATTACTGATGGTCGAGTATTGGGTCATTCAGGCCCTGTTCAGACTAGCTGCTTACCCCTGGTGAACATGGGGCTACTCACTTCCTCTGAGCTTTGGAATCCTCATCCATTAAAGGGCAAGAAGGGAAGAACTCAATCATTTCCCAAATCCTTTCAAGTCTAAAATAATGTGTGTGGACATTTCCTTATTTCTCTGCAGCATATTTATATCAGCTCAGGATTTCATAGTTAGGCTTTCATCTTTTTTTGAGCCAATAAAAGTCTTACTGATCTCAGTGCCCATACCAGCCAGATGTGGTGGCTGGAGGGAGACTTCTTGAGGCCGCCGCCTGTCACTGGGACCCCACAGACAATTGTGCGGTCTGTTTATGGCACAAGAATGCCCAGTCCGGGAGCTGAGGGAGACTGAACTCATCCGAGCTCCATTTGCCAAGCCAAGCACCCCGAGTTTGCATCACTAATCCACACAAAGGCACCAGAGAGGTTCACCGCAGCCCTGCTGTCACCTGCCTGGGTTTCATAGTTTCTGTGGAGAGGATGCCAGATTCCTTTCTTGTTTCAGAGAAAGCAGTTACAAAATTAATTATTATTGCTATTAATTTATGACTTTATTATCACTTATTCTTACAAACTGATAAAGAGCCTCCATGCACATGAAACCAGAGAACTCCAAAACCAAACAGACTGGCTACAGAATTTCAAAATTCTAGTCACCCTTTTATCACTATATGCTACACATGACAACAATCTAAGTTGCTAGCAGTAGCTTAGTCACAGTTAGTGTCATGATTTGTTTCATTATCACATGATCCTGACTAGGATGTGTCTCAGTTTAACCCCTATCCAAGTCTCTGATACTAGCTTGCTCTCACACCATGCAATTAGTAGGAGCTTAAAGTTAGGACAACAAAGATAAAAGCATGCACCACAGATTCAGCTCAAGTGATAATGGGAGACCTCTCCCATGCCCTCACCCCGCCCCGTCTGCCCCTGTGCCACGTGGGACGCCAGGCTGCCTGACCCTGGAGGCACAGGAGATCCACTGGCTCCAAGCTCCTGGCAGAGTGGCTTCATGGAATCTTTAAGAAAATGAGCTTTTATGATCTACCAAGAAATCAGTCTTTGCAAACACTACCTCCTTCATTGGTTGTCAGTAGCCACACTGCACTTGGCAACAGTCTAATGAGCCTGGAATGAAGCCTCCATCCTTCCAGATCTTGTCCTTCTCCTTCACTTGAAGAGGCCCTAAGATGGATTTACTGTGAAAATAATAAAGTTTAAGCCTAAAGACACACTGCTTGCATGGATCTTTTCCAAGACTTTTAATCAATTTTTTTTTTGTAGAGAATACACAGAATCGGCAAAAAAGTATGCAGCCAAGGAAGTAGGTTAGAAAGGCTAACAGCAGACTTCCCATTTTTATATGCTTAAATTACCTTTATATTTTAACATGTAAAATACACATGGAAGATACAAAAAATGACTTAAATTGAACTTCTGGAGTTATAAAATACAGTATCTGAGATTATTTTTTTTTAAGATTTTATTTATTTATTTGACAGAGAGAGAGCATGCACACATACAAGCAGGGGGAGCGGCAGGCAGAGGGAGAGGGAGAAGCAGGCTCCCCACTGAGCAAGGAGCCTGACACAGGGCTCGATCCTACAACCCTGGGATCATGACCTGAGCCAAAGGCAGACGCTTAACTGACTGAGCCACCCAGGTGCCCTTGAGGTAATTTTTTAAAAAGATATATTTAGGGGCACCAGGGTGGCACAGGTGAGTAAGCATCCAACTCCTGCTTTCAGTTCAGGCAGTGATCTCAGGGGGATCAAGCCCCATGTCGTGGAGTCTGCTTGAGTTTCTCTCTCCATCTCCCCCGCCCCACCCCTGCTCTCTCTCTCAAATAAATAAATCTTTTAAAAAAGATATACTTAGACAAAATGAACAGATTAGACTCTACAGAAGAAAATACCAATCTCACAGATAAAGAGAACTTTCCAAAGTGAAACACACACAAACACACACACAAAGCTGAAAAAGAGATTAAGCTGTGGGACAACTTCAAGTGACAACATGCATTAACAGGAGGCTACAAAGTTGGGAGGAGAAAGAAAACATGTGAAGAAAAAATAGCTGGAAATTTTCCAAATTTAACAAAAACTCAAAACATACGACCCAAGAAGCTCAAGGAACCACAACACTGAAACATAAAACAATACCAAGGCCTATCAGTCATATTGATTAAAATGAATGAAAGGAGTAAATCTTAAAAGTAGTCAGAAGGGGTGACTGGCTGGCTCAGTCGGAAGAGCATGTGACTCTTTTTTTCCCTTTTTTTTTTTTTAATTTAGAGAGGTAGTGGAGGAGGGGCGTGGACAGTGGGAGAGGGAGAGAGAGAATCTTAAGCAGGCTCCACACCCAGCAGGGAACCTAATGCAGGGCTCAACCTCACAACCCTGAGATCATGACCTGAGCCAAAATCAAGAGTCAGACACATAACCAACTGGGCCACCCAAGCGCCCCCAAAGCATGTGACTCTTGATCTTGGGGTCGAGTTCAAGCCCCACATTGGATGGAGAGATACTTAAAAATAAACAAACTTAGGGGGTGCCTGGGTGGCTCGGTCGGTTAAGCATTTGCCTTTGGCTTGAGTCATGATCTCAGGGTCCTGGGATCGAGCCCCAGATCAGGCTTCCCGCTCAGCTAGGAGTCTGCTTCTCCCTCTGCCTGCTCTGCCTGCTGCTCCCCCTGCTTGTGCACTCTGACAAATAAATAAAATCTTAAAAAAAAAAGCACAAACTGGGCGTAGGAAAAGTAAGATTACTATGAAGTTCTTACACTATAAATGAAGTGGTACATTCCTTAAGATTAGAAGGTGATAAATGAAAATTCATACACCATAGGGGCGCATAGGTGGCTTAGTAGGTTAAGCATCTGCCTTTGGCACAGGTCATGATCTCCAGGTCCTGGGACTGAGCCCCACGTCGGATTCCCTGCTCAGCGGGGAGACTGCTTCTACATCTGACCCCTGCTACTCCCCACGTTCCCCCCCCCCAACTCATGCTCCCTCTTGCTCGCTCTCAAATTAAAAAAAAAAAAAAAAATTTTTTTAAAAGGAAAATTTACCCACAATAAACCCTAAAAACTCTTAAAATTTAAAACAAAGTATTATAGCCAAGAGCCAAAAAAAGAGGAGGAAATGGAATAATAAACGAATATTCAAAAGAAGGCAGATAAAGAGAAAAAGGGAGATAAAACTCAAGATGGTAGGTTTAAACACAATGACATCAATATTCACATTCAGTGCAACTGGTCTTAACACTCCCAACTAAGGCATAGGTTGGCAGACTGGATTAAAAAAAAAAAAAGAAAAAGAAAAAGACAAAACCAAACTGTATGCTGCCCACAAGATGGACACTTTAAATATAAAAACACCAGCAAGTCTCAAGTAAAAGGATAAGAAAAGATAATACTATGCTAATATGTGGGTTTTTTAAGTTTTTAACTGGACTGCTAGTATTAACATAAGATTTTAAAGCAAAGACTATTACCAGGAATTAAAAGGGTAACTAAATAACGATGAATGTCAGTTCAACATGAGGACATAAGAATCCTAAACATTTATGAATTACTAATAGAGTTCAAAATACAAAAAGCAAAACCATTCAGAACTAAAATGAAAAATAGACAAATCCACAACCCACCTGGGGAGTTCAAGACCCCAACATTAAATGATAGCAACAATAGACAGAAAATCAGTAAGGATACAGAAAACTTGACCACTGCCATCAGCCAACATGACCTAATTGGCATTACAGATTATTTCACTCAACAGAGCCATAAGATACATTCTTTTCACGTGAATATGGTACACTTATGAAGATGTATCGTGAGCCATAAAGCAACTCTTAGAATATTTTTTAAAAGGAATCAAATCATACAAACTATTTACTAACCAAAATGTAATTAGGTTAGAAGTCAGCAACAAAGATCTTTGGACACTAAATATTTGCCCAAATATTTGGACACTAAATCACACACACTGAAAATTACCCATGGATCAAAGACAATGCCAAATAGAGAATTAAGAAGTGTTGTGAATTGAATGAAAACAAAGACACAACATTATCAAAATTCGTCGGAATGAAGCTAACACAGTGCTTAAAATGAAATTTGTAGCATTAAAATACCAGTATCAGAAAAGAAGGCCTCAAGTCAGTGACTCCAGCTTGCATTTTAAACTAGAAAAAGAGCAAATTACACCTGAAATAAGTGGAAGAAATAAGAGCAGAAATAAAAAGCAGAAAAACAACAGAGGAAATGCTGATGGAAACAATCTGATCTGATTCCTTTTCAATCAGTAAAACTGATTTTAAAAAGACATGTTAACATTAGGAAAGAGAGAGACTATCACTATGTATCTTACTTTCTTAAAATACAAGGGAATTTCCAACTTCCTGCCAACAGATTTCACAACAAATTCCTCTGAAGATGCACAGCGCCAAAGCTTACTCAAGAACAACTCACCTGAATAACCCTAAGTCTACTTCTAATATTGATTTGTAATGTAAGAAGGAAATTCCAGGCTCAGGTTGGCTTTACTGTGAAATTCCACTTAACGCTTACGGAAGTAGTAATGACAATCTGATACCCAGTCCTGCAGAAAACGGCAGAGGAGGCAATCAACACTTTCCCACTCAGCCTGTTAGGCCAGCATGGCCTTTATAAACCAAAACCAGAAAGACATGACAGACAAAACTCTGGAAGAGATTACCACCTTTCAGTCATTTAAAAAAAGCTGTAAATATGCAAATGTCTCAGAAATAGGTGAAATTACTACTCAACAGTGATGAGATTTGAAGATTTTCATTTTATTAAAAATATAGCAACACAATAGCAGCATCATTTGATAAATCTTTACTAGTACCACTTAGAAGTAGTCCTACTCACATAAATATACACCACCTAATGCAGCATCTTTATGTTTACATTTTAAACTCTTCCCTTAGTAATCCATAGCATTATGTAAAGAACACTATTGTAAGATTCAGGAGAGTAATATTTAACTATTAAACTGATCTACCTACACAACTACACAATACACCCAAGTGTCATCCTCTGTGGAAATTGGGGAGTTCTGTAGATTGTTCCCCAACGGTCTGCTGCCTGCCACACAACCTCAGATTGGTAGAACTCCATCCCTTCAACTCTAATTCCTTCAGTATGATTTTCATAAATTTGAACTTGCACATATAGTCAAGAAATTATCTATCTAGCAAATAAAAGTTAATCAAGAGTGGAGAAAACTATATTATTCCATTCCAATCCCAGGAAAATAAATCTTAGCAGTAAAATATGTGAAGTTTCCCAAAAGTCAGCAATTTTCAAAATTAAAATGTTAGCTGGATACAAAGTAAATTTAAAAATTAGGCAACAAACTAAAACCCTGCTTTTAAAAACAAGATATTAAGAAATACTACATTAAATATAAACTAACAGTTATAATAAATCAGTTGCTAGGAACTATAAAAATACTTTAAAATAGAATGGAAAGAAATCTAGTTATTACTTATTACCAACCTGAATAGAGGCCAAAAATAATAGCTCCAGCTTTTATTTTTTAAATAATGTATCAATCTTCAAGCAGAATCACCAATAGAAGATTTAAGAAAAACAAATTCATCCATAAACCCAAAATTTAGTAGGGAAGTCAATTTTATTTTAAAAGACTTTATTACATTATACTGGACTACTGCTTCCAGAAATATAATTTAGCCCTTTTAAGAGCACTAACTTTTGAAATTTGAAAAGAAACAATTTTAAATGAATACTACACTCGTTAAACAAACATGAGAATACTAAGTGTGTAAGTAATGAAAATGAAAAAAATTAGCACATAAAGAACATACTTTGTGGAAATGGCTCTACCTCATAACCCACCTAGTTAAAATCAGATATTATCTTTTAGTGAAAATATTATGACTCATTGAAATGTTAAGTTATTCAATGCATTCCTCCAAAAGGACTCATTTTAATAGCTAATTCTACTAAAAAAAAAAAAAAGATTTAAATCAAATCATATTATAATAGGTTTTTTAAATGTTTAAAAGCCTGTTATTACATACTGTAACTCTTAAAATTAATATCCTCAGAGCTGATATGGATTAAAGGCTTTTTTTAAGTATTAAGATAAAGACAGCAACATATATATAGGAATGAATGAGGTCCTGGAAATAACTAATATCACAAATGAAGTTATTTTCTTCACAAAAAAGGAAGGATTCTAAACATGAGTTCTTATTTTTGAGCATTTCAAAATTTAAGCCTCTGACATTTCTGAAGATCAACACAGCATATATAGGACCTCTTGAATATAAGAATTCTGAACAATATCACAAGCTGAATAGTGTTTACAATTATAAATTAATTAGATTAGATGGAGAATAATGAGACAATTGCAGAAGTTAAGGATTTATACTTGTTTTCACATATGAAACTAGCCAGTTTACTATGAGGGCCCATCTTAATATAAATAATTCATTATGCATTGCTGACAAGAACAAGAGCATCAACAGAATTTGTCTAAAATGATGAATAGCAACACAATTAAGGAACAGAGTGTACTCTCTATATAATCAAGCTTAAAAAAGATAATTATAGAAGGGATCAAGTATAAAATGGCTGTCTTCTTGGCCTTACCTCAAGTTTTCCTGACAACATCTATCTGGGTTGAAAAAGAATAGCCTTAAAGAAAAAACAAAATGCCTTGAAAGGAAATAAATAAATGGAAACCTACCAGGCTCCTATAAGTGAACAAAGAAAAATTCTTTCTCTCCCTCTCTCTCTCACGCACACACGCGCACACACGCGCACACACACTCACACTCGCTCCAATACCTCCAGGTCCTAGAAAGCTTTGCTTCCCTAAGTCCATTTAAGAGCATTTTTTCACTTTCTCTGGATCTCTTGTATTCCTATTCAATTCATGTCCAACTTTTACAAATCAGTCTTTTAAAAGAAGTATCATTATTTTAAAGCTGAATATCACCAGCAGGAAAAATAATTAGCAGCAAGAACCAAATTAAGTGTGTTAACTGCCAACACAGAGAACATTTAAGAGTCCGGAGTACAAGAAATAACTCAAACTTTAAATGATTGTTTTATATACACCACACATTCACTCTCCATGTCGAAACAATCTCTATGCCAACTAAAATAAGATAAACATGATAAACTAAGATGCTGTTTTGAAATGCATAAACAAATACTTTCCTCTAAAATACTTAGCTTTATTAGAGAAATGGTACTAAAAATAACAAAGATTCAAACAACATTTGCTCTATTCTACTTACATATTATAAATAAGACAGCTGTTGATGCAAGACACACACTCCTTCACAATCTTTCCATATGCACCCAAGCATTCTTGTATCAGAATAAACTGTTTACCAGCCAACCGTATGTGGCTGAATGATTAAAATGACCATCTATACTTTACATAGTAAAGCATTTTCAAAAATTTTAATGTACACAGTGACAAAAAGGAAAAAAAAACACAGTAATTCTGAACACATGAAGAGTAATTAAGCAGCTTCATAATCAAACCAGGCTTCATTGTAATAAGGGCAATTCTTTCCATTCTCTACCAAATACCTAAGTTTCAATAGTATTAACATTAAAAGAAAACTCAAGTTGAAACCAAGTAACTGATGTGCCACTCAGTTTTTTAAATCTATAAGTAACTCTTCCCATGAGGTAAGGCAATGGAATAATTTGATTGTATTAGATTGCATTAAAATAATTATACTTGATTTTTTAATAACATGCTAATTAAAAGGTATAACTTTGGGGGGAACAAAACAATAATGAAAAGATTTCTGAAACTATGAGTTATGGCTTTGGGGGAAAATATTAGCAATGCTGTCATTTTACTACTTGCATACTTCTTGCAGAAAGTGAGCCTTAAGAGTAACGGATGACCTATATTTTAAACTCAAGTAAACATATCCTTAAAACAAATAACCTCATGTGTTCTCCTTTACACAGAATTTCTGCACATCATTTATGAGAAGATGATTAAGAGGTAATAATTAAGGCCATCCAATGGAGACAATGAAAAGTGTTGGCTTTGATTTAAGTAAAGTAAGAACATGCTTCATTTTCAATTATCACAGTATAAAACTGATGGTCCCAAAACTGCATTGTTGTTTTAAGCTCTAAAGTCATTCTTGAAAACAGGACTTCCCTCATGTTAGGGGAACTGTGTAAGAAGCTCTCCTGACATACCACTTGCACACTTCTCTATGGGAGTGAATGGAATATCCACCTACGTTCCATATGAACTAAGAACGACTAGCACGTATAAAATTCTAGAAAACAGCATACCACATTGTAGAAGGCACTAAAGCTTCAGCTTGTGCTCCCATAGCCCATTTTGAAAACCCAGTTATCTTTTTATAATGGCACCTTTGCCACCTACAGCTGACAACACACACTGCAATATTATTCATAATAAGCTTGGAAATGTCAAGAAAGTTCAAAAAGAAATGCTTACTTTGTGGGGAGACCCAATGATTCTACACACTGAATACTAATACATTACTATTAGTATTCAACACGGGTGCTCTTCCTTTTGAAAGAGAACAAGAGCATGCATTGTCAGTTGTTTGTTAATCCACTTATTTAAGCAATTTTAGTCCGTAAAACTATTTTAACAAAAAACTGTTGTCCTAAACAGTGAGCAAAAGAAAACACAATAGTGAGAATTTAACACAATCACCGTAAATCCTGTGAAGTAAATGTTAAAACTTCTTACATACTCTGCACTTACAAGGGTGTGTATATAATTGCACCGATTTCAAGCACATCATCAAATCTGTATATATTGAAATTAAAAAAAAAAAAAAAGTAAAACAATACAAAATTCAGCAACTACCATTTTTTAAAAGAGCTTCCAATGCTTATCTCCAGTCTTTATGGATAGTACAAATTTGGATCTTTGATGTCCCATTTATTTGTAATGGTTCTTGGCAAACACTAACAAACCACATGACAAGTGTGTCAGCCACCATGGAAATGCACAGATTCTAGAAGATGAGGAGTTTGGGTAACACCTGTTATTTTCAC
Source organism: Ursus americanus (assembly GCF_024610735.1). Classification (NCBI taxonomy): domain Eukaryota; kingdom Metazoa; phylum Chordata; class Mammalia; order Carnivora; family Ursidae; genus Ursus; species Ursus americanus. Next base: position 37,289,816 of record NC_142131.1, read on the forward strand.
GATGTCCATGCTTTATTTTCTTACTCCGTAACAAGATGGCCACAAAGTCACCTAACAACTAGAAAAGCTGTTAGTTTGTATCTTTATGCTCAACTGGATTTCTTCACTGTTTAACATCTTGTTGAGAGAATTAAAAGCTTTGGATTTTATTCCAGCGTGTGTTTAGAGGTGCACTTGTCAGTCCTATACTGCTTCTGTTTTGGTAGAGAGGTTCTCTTCATTTGGCTGACAATTACCATTTTGCTGTACTTTGTTTTCCTCAGTCCTTGGTGCATCCTTGTCATCTACTTCTTTGCCCACGCTTGAATCTGGTTCTTTACTGTGTTCCTTCTCCTACAATGAATATTAAGCCACACATTTAATATTTTTCTCAAGAGTTGCCTACTATTACATCCAGTTATGGCTAAAATACATGTTTCTGTAAACTTAGTAACTAAGTTCATATAAATAAGATATGCAAACATGTATCAGTATGTCCTCTGTACTCCTCATAAAAGGTAGAAATTGTAAATTAAATTAGAATAAAATAGTTGAAAATAAAGTCTAAGAAGTGTTCAGTAAATATTACTGAATTGAAAAAGTGGGGCAGATATGCTGAAAGAGTTAAACAGCTCCCAAAGACGACAGGATAGATTTGTAATCTGGATACCAAAGAAGCAAAATTCAGAGGATGTAGAAAAAGAAATCACTATTCGTCGTAGCAAAGACTGCTCAAGAACACTCTAATTCTGCCCTCAGCTTAAAGGAGCATTACATGAGAACATACGGAACAATGCCTGACACATAGCAATGCTCAAGAGACGTTATCGATGTTACTGATGATGATGATAAACCCCTACCAATATGAGAATAAATAAAATTATAAGCTGAAAGCTCCAGAACTCATAACTGATTTCCAAATACAAATACACTTACTGGAGTAACAAAGCAATTAATGTAATTCATAAGTAGTTAAATATTTATCCCAAATAACAACCCTTACTTGGTAGAATTTGGTATTCCATTAATTATTCTAATTCAACAAACCTACTGATTTCAGTATACATCACAAAACCAATGATGACAGAACTTTTGTCAAATTTGCTGAAACAAATCTTTTTCAGGAATACACACACACACACACACACACACACACACACACACAGAGGAAAATACCCTCAACCAGAAATCTTCATATAAAATCAAATACATGTTACATGTAAACAGTCTTATTGTATGCCATTCTAGGACTCCCTAAAGTAAGGAATGCATCTGTCTGAGTTTCAGTTAGCTCTTACGTCATCCCTTCAAAAGTTCAGCTTAAAGAAGTTATCAACTGAACAAATATTAAAGGATACCAAAGACATACACGATACCACAGCCCTCAAAAAGCTTTTGGTCTAAATCTAGTTCTATGTAAAAAACAATCCCAATTATTAATTATTCAAAGCCTAAACACTGAATGACTGCTACTTACTTTAAGTGAAGTATTGTTCTTCTCCAACTTTTCCTTTCCATCTCGGTCATTAGAACTCTTTCTTGTAGAGCTTGAACGTTCTCTCTCTCTCCTTTCACTAATGTGGTCCCTTTCTTTTTCTCTCTTTTTATCCTTCTTATTTCTGCTATAAGAATAGTGATAAAATGTCAGTTAACTTCTAAGACATTAAAGACCTACTATGTTATTGACAAAACAGTCTTAACTAACACTAATGCACTGTAAGTAAGCATATTAGTAATCTGGTTTGACCAAGTAACATAAACAGTTCTGTAGCCCCATCTGCTCCAACCCATACCCCAATTAATTTTTTAAAGATGCCCAAGTCTTTTTTTGCAGAGGCCACCATGTGTTCACATAAAACACCATTTGATTTGTTCAAAATTTATTTATCAACTGTAATGAGATTAAAATAAAACCAAATATACGGGTTTTTTTTTTTACCCATCTTTTCAAAGCAAAAAATGAATAAGCAGAAAGGAATGAAAAGGTTAAAGAATTAGAGGCAACTCCCAGGGAGGAATGAATGACTGACTACAAGCAAACCTTGGAATTTCAAATACCCTGTGCTACTGCCCCCATCATTCACCATTACAAAAAGGTCACACCAATTCAAGATTAAAAGTTAAGAGACTACACGAACAGGTTCCATTTATAAAAACAACATACCTTTAGAATTAGAGGGAAAAAACAGTGCATTTCCAATCAGAAGCTTAACACCTTCTACTTTAAAAAGTAGCCTTATAGTGGAATCCTAAGCTTTTTTCTCTTAACAGTAATTCAAAAATAAAGACAAAGACCAAGAAAACAAATAAAGACACTGAGCAAACAAATGAAAATTTAGTGTAACAAAGGTGGCATCTCAAATCATTGAGGAAAAGATGGTCTTTTATAAAATAAAAGGTTTGGAGACAACTGGATTATTATTTGTTAAGTGATAAAACTGGATCAACATCTCAGGTCTCATTCCACAATATACAACTAAGTCTAAATGGATGAGAGACCTAAATTTTTAAAATAAAATACAAGTGCTAAAAGAAAACATGGGTAATTTTTTTTACTATCTGGGTGAAAAGATTTTTTAACCATAACTAAAAATTCAGGTACAATAAAAGACTGATAAATTTGCCTACATAAACCTTTGCAAGGAAAAAAAAAAGACATTACCATATTCGAAAGAAAAATGACGTATTTGCAACATATGTGTATATCTTTCCACATAATTTTTAAATGTCAAGGGAACAATCACATCAAACTGAGAAAAATTCTTAGGAATAAATTTAACCAAGGAGGCAAAAAATTGCTGAAAAAGATGAAGACAAATAAATAGGAAGACATCCATGTTTATGGATTGGAAGACTTATTATATTGTTAAAATGGCAATAGTACCAAAGCCACCTAGAGACTGAATGCAACCCCTATCAAAACCCCACTGTTGTTGTTACAGAAATACAAAAACCCATCCTAAAATGCATACAGAATCTTGAAGGACATCAAATAGCCAAAACAATCTTAAAAAGAACAAAGTTTTAGAAGGCACAGCATTCCCAATTTCAAAACTTACTAAACAGAGGTACAGTCATCAAAACAGTACAGTTTTATATAAGGACAGAAAATAAACCAGTGGAATAATCCAGAAGACCCAGAAATAAACTCCCACATATATGGTTCAAATGATTTCTAACAAAGATGCCAAGACCCATTCAATGGGGAAAGGACAATCTTTTCAACAAATGATACTGGGAAAACTGGCTATCCACATGTAGAAGAATGAAGTTGGACCGTGATCTTATACCATATTAAAAAGTTAACTTAAAATGGATCAAAGACCTAAATGTATATGCTAAAACTATAAAATTCTTAGAAGAAAACATAGGAGAAAATCTTCATGACATTGTATTTGGCAACAATTTCTTGGATATGACACCAAAAGCACAGGCACCAAAAGGAAAAAACAGCTAAATATGACTTCATCAAAATTAAGAACTTTTTTTTTTTTTTTTAAAGATTTTATTTATTTATTCGACAGGATAGAGACAGCCAGCGAGAGAGGACACAAGCAGGGGGAGTGGGAGAGGAAGAAGCAGGCTCATAGCAGAAGAGCCTGATGTGGGGCTCGATCCCAGATCGCCGGGATCACGCCCTGAGCTGAAGGCAGACACTTAACCGCTGTGCCACCCAGGCACCCCCAAAATTAAGAACTTTTATGCATCAAAGAATACTATCAAGAAAATGAGAAGACAACCCACAAAATAGGAGAGATATTTGCAAATCATGTAACTGGTACGAGATATATACAGAATTTAAAGAACTCTTGGCAACTTAACAAAATGCAAATAACCCAATTTGGAAATGGGCAAAAAACTTGAAAAGGCATGTGAAATACAAATGATATACGAATAAGATATATCAAATGATCAAATAAGCACACAAAAAGATGTTTAACATCACTATTCGTTAGAAAAACACATATCAAAACCACAACGAGATACCACTACGGACTCAGCAGAATGGCTATAATTAGAGGTAGACAATAACAAGTGTTGCTGAGCAAGGGGAGAAATTGTGGAGTCCTAGCATAGGAGGGAAGCACAGGTGGGAAGGTAGAATGACAAAGGTGCTTGGGAAAACAGTTTGGCAGTTTCTAAAAAGATAAAGAGAGGGGCACCTGGCTGGTTCAGCTGGTACAGCTGGCAACGCTTGGTCTCAGGGTTGTGAGTCTGAGTGCCACCCTGAGTATAGAGATTACTTAGAAAATTAATTAATTAATTGACTCACTGCTCAGCATACTGATTAAAAAAAAAGATAGACAGTACCATAGGACTCAGCAGTTACCACTCCTTAGGCATGTGCCCCAGAGAAATGAAAACACATGTCCACACAAAAACCTGTACATGACTGTTGAAAGCATTACTCATAACAGCTAAAAAATGGAAAAATACTAAAAGTTTACTAAGGAATGGATAAATAAAACATGGTTTTATCCATTCAGTGGAATATTATTCACACAGGTACTGATACAAACTACAACATGAACCTTGAAAACATTATTTAGTCAAAGACAACAGATACAAAACACTACGCATACTGCATGAGTCCATCTATGAGTGTCCAGAACAGGCAAATCCACAGAGACAGTAAGTTAGACTAGTGGCTCCCAGGAGTGAGGGAGAGTAACCGCTTATGGGTATGGGTTTTCAAGTGAAAAAAAATGTTCTGGAATTAAGTAGCAGTGATGGTTGACAATACTGTGAACCTAACTAAAAACCACTGAAGTACACAAAGTGAATTTTATGACATGTGAGTTATTTCTCAATTTAAAAAACAAAACCCAAGGGGCGCCTGAGTGGCTCAGTTGGTTAAGCATCTGCCTTTGGCTCAGGTCATGGTCCCGGGGTCCTGGGATGGAGCCCTGCATTGGGCTCTCTGATCAGCGGGGAGCCCGCTTCTCCCTCTCTCCCTCTCCCTGCCGCTCCCCCAGCCTGTGCTTTCTCCCTCTGCCAAATAAATAAATACAATCTTTTAAATAAATAAATAAACCCAAGGTGTAGGTGGGGCTACAGTCTCTCTCTCTCTCTCTCTCACACACACACGCACTATACATAATGTATGCTATCTTTTGTGAAGGAAGAAGGAGACATTCTAATCAATGTATCTGCCTAATTTTGCAAAAAGAAACACAGGAAGGATAAAAAATTCATCACTTACAGAGGGTGGATGGGGTGCAATATAGAAGGAACAGACAAGAAGTGACTTTGTAAACACATCTTTTTGTCTAGTTTGACTTCATAACTGGGAAAGTCTTAATTTTCATGAGTGAAGCATTAAAAATATATGTGGCCCACAACTACAGTATCGTATGCCTTCCATTATTCTCACCTCAAAACAATAACCCACAAAGCAAATAAACATAAGACCTGACCTCTGCTGAGAAAAAACATGCTCCTCTTTACAGTTTGGCAAAGGTTTTTGTAAATTTCTCTTTTCTATGCCTAGAAAACCACAGAAAACCAACTGAAAAACTATGAACGATCACTAAGGTGATGGAATGAAAAATAAACACGCAGAATGTAAAAACCTTCCTTTGCAGCACAAACCCAACCTCCAATGAGAGGACATAATGAAAGAAAAGACTTCATTAACAAGAGCAACAACAACAAGGAAGTATCTAGGAAGACACTTAGAGGATGCATAAAATCTGTAAGAAAGAAACACTGAAGTATTCCTAAAAAACACTATGGATGGCTTAAATAAGTAAAAAAGAGGCTGGATAGAAAGACTCACCGTCATAAAGCTTTATTAAAAATAGCTATCAATTTTCCGTAGTTTAATTAATAAATTAATGTAACTGTAATACAAATCATCATCAGATTTTATTTCTAGAACCTAAACAAATGACTCTTATTTTCAAATGGAAAAATAAACAGACAAAAAATCAGGAATGCTCAAAAAACAGCAGAAGTGTGGGGGACAATCGGCCTTACTAAATGTTAAAAAAATACTATACCATTTGAATAACTGGGGCATTGGTAAATAAATCATCACTCAAACCAACCTAGCAGCAAAGGCCCAGAAATAGACCCAAACACAAAAAGAAATATTTAGTACCTAAAAAGGCAATATAGCAAATCAATGTTAGAAAAATTAAGTTTTTAATAAATGGTACTGATCAAAAGAAAATCATATGGAAAAACAAAATTGGACCCACATGCCATACCAGACATAAGGATGAACTCCTAATGGATCAAAGACTTCAATGCAATAAGTAAAACCATAAAATACAAGAAGAAACAATAGGGGGGCATTCTAATATAATCTTGGAATAGAAAAGACCTTTCTAACTTTGTATGACTCAAAATCCAGAAGTCATAGAAGAAAAAATTTGAAGGGTACCTGGCTGGCTCAGTCAGTAGAGCATGTGACACTCAATCTCAGGGTTTTGAGTTTGAGCTCCACGCTGGGTATAGAGTTTACTTTAAAAAAAAAAAAAAAAAAAAAAAGGAAAGCGAAAACTTGGGAAATTATTTTTAAAAAAATCCTTTGTAAAATCAAGTCTCATAACATTTTCTGAAAAGAAATGACAAAGTAGGAATGATACCTTGTATAAAATCACTGAAGAATAATCTCCCTAATACAGGGGCGCCTGGCTGACTCAGGAGAGCATGCTACTCTTAATCTCAGGGCCGTGAGTTCAAGCACCATGCTGGGGGTAGAGTTACCAAAAAAAAAAAAAAACCCCAAAAACAAAACAAAACAAAAACAAAATAACAAAACTAAAATAAATAAATAATCACGCTAATACAAAAAGAGCCCCTGGAAATAAGAAAATTCTAAAAACAAAGAGCAGACCCCACAAAAAAATGGGCAAAGTATACCAACAATTCATAGAAAAGGAAATACAAATGGCCTTCAAATATATGAAGAGAAAGTCACCTTCATCTTACGAGAAATGCAACTAAAATTACTATATACTGATACCATTTCTCATCTATCAGACAGACAAAAATCCACAACTGTAGTAACATAATACGTTATAGCTGACAGAAAACAGACACTCTCAACAGACACAGCCGGCTGAAGTGCAAATTGCTGGCTATCTTTACGGCGGGCAATAAAGAAACACCTCTCAAAATTATAAAACACACTTAACCTCTGACACAACACCACCTACCACTTCTGGAATTTCCCCACATACCTGCGAAGTTAAGTCCAAAGCTATTCATTACAGTACTGTCTAATTTATAATAGGAAAATTAAGCAAACCTATTCTACTGCAGGCTGGTTAAGTAAACCAAGGTACTACCACACAATGGAAGCCCATGCAGTTCTAAACAAGAATGAAGCGGCACTCACGGATGAATACATAAAGATCTCCAGGCATTTGGGTGACAAAAAGCAAGGGCAGAACAGTGCGATTTTTGTGCTACCTTTTGCATAAGAAATATGAAAAGAAACTATACATTTCCATCTTGTATATCTCTACACAAATCTAGAAGGATATACAATACAAAAAAGCGAAGTCACTACTTATGGACACAGAGTAGATGACTGCATAGGTGAAGTTAAGACCTCCTGATGTATAACTTTGTATACTGTTGGGCTTTCTAAAACACACAAATGTTTGACATGTTACTCATTCAAAATATAAAGTTTAAAAATAGATCCAAAAGAAAATTTTTCTTCCCCCGCTCCATCCTTGGATTTAGCACACGCTTTCAACCTACCTCCTAGGAGATGGAGATCGAGAAGATTTCCTTTTTATAGTTTTTGATGTTCTTGGTGATCTGGAAGAACTCCTGCTCCTCCTCCTACGCCTTTCCCTGAAAGTCAAAAATATATCATTTAAAAATACAGCAATTTTTAAAAAAGGGCAATTCAAATACACAAAAGCAAAAGGGTCCTTAACGCTCTCAAGTGAGCAGTAGTCTTTAAGACCAGTTTAAACTCATGTCCTTTAACAACATGTTCTATTATCTAATGTTAGTGCAGGTCAAATTTTAAACCATAAATTTTACAGACATGAAAATATGTTCTAAGGTTTTGTAACAGAAAAGGAAGAAGACTCCTTTTCATCTGATTTATTTGAACAATAATTTCCTGAACAGAAAAAATATTAATGGGTATTTCAGATTCTCTCAAGTAGGTTCTTCTCCAGCATCTAAAACATGTTTTGCTTATCCAGATCCTTTGTCCTGCCTCTAGCTCCTTGCTGCCCCACTGTGGATTATTTTATAAAGGATTAAGTTGGCTTGCAAAATGTGAACTTTCCAAATCTAAGCACTCAGAATGTCTCTAAAAAAGCATTTACATTAATCGGTTTTACAGAAAAATTGTTTTACCCTCCAACTTCCTACCATTTTATTGCTCTATTCATTTAAAACTGAGTGCACAAGTTGCTTAGACAGAAGTAAAATAGTTAAAACCTGGGGCTTAAATATGAAATAAAAAGTAACTACTGAATTAACAGTGTTTAGTATTATTAAAAACTATTTTGTTTAACGTATTAGCAAATGATGCATACTCAAAATTACTTCATTTATAAGCATGGTCACAACTGAGAAAAAATGAATTTCAAGATGTCCATAATTCAGGGGATGAGGTAGGAGGACATACTTAAAATGATTAATGTGTCCAACGATCTCACAAGGAGCTCTAATAATTAGTGGCCATATAGGTGAAAGAACCAAATCCCCTAGAATCCAAGTTTTCCATACCACCTCAGTAAGAATATTTGAGGCTAAAGAAGCATTTTGCTTACATTTTTCATTATAAAATAAGTATCAGATAATGCTCAGATGTGGTACATACAGTATATGTTAAGGCCAAAATAGCCAAGAACTTTGAAAACACCATCAATTCCAATTCTACCTAAAGTTCTCTCCTCCATTACCCAATTTTATTTCCAAGGCACCCCAAAATTATACTTCCTTATGTGAAAATTAGGTAAAGATATTCCATTCATAGTCAATGGCATTCTGTAACAGCTCAGCGTAATATCACACTTTTTTCACAGCATGAGAATATCAATGTATCTTAGACTCTGTTTACACAAAATAGTTCCGCCCTGACCAGTTCTGTTTAACTTTGTTTGTTCAGGAAGCACTATGTACAGGTGGATATTGAGTAACTAACAGATGATGATAATGAGAGCTAAGGCTAGATAAACAGCAATCAAGAATGTCTATTAGTTGAGAAAGAGGCAGTCAGCGGTAGTATAAGGAACTGTAGTTAGACAGACTTAGGTTTAAATACTAGTTCCACACCTTACCAGGTGCATGACTAGGGTCACGTTACTTAATCTGAGTTTCAGTTTTTCCAACTGGAAGATAGAGTTAGTAACTCCGGCTTGATAGTGTTGTTAACGAGGATTTAGGATGAAACCTATAAAGTACCATGCACAGTCTCTTGCACATACTCAGTGTCTATATTTTCTCCTTTCTCCTCACTAGCTTTATTGCTAGTTACTGTAAACATTGAAAGTTGCTTAAATAGGAAAATGTTCTTTAAAAATGTAGATTACAGGACAATGCTGAAAATAAGAATACCAAGTACTCTATTTTTCTGAGTCCTTAAAACGTTTCCTGTTTATGAAACAAATCAGAGCACATGAAAAACAGAAAAATGCTGAAAGATGACAAAGTGTAACTCTTCACCAAGCTCCTATGAAAGCACAAAACATGCCAAACTTCTGAACCTTTAGAAACTAATGTTACTCAGCTTCTTCCCCAGGCCCCAGAGGTTAGGTAAGAATATATGTAGGAATGAATGTAAACATCTGAACTTCTTTAAATGTCAAGCAACTTAAAATGGCCCCGGAAGAAATTAAACATTTCAAAGTCATTCAAAACGTAAATTCAACTGAATTTAAAAGGAATCAAAACACTGTTTTGTGTTATGAAGGGCAATAACTAAACGATGACATAAACACGAAGGTGTGACAGACAATAAAATCACTGTGCAGTAAAGGAACAGTTGCAAGGCTTGACTGATGTCCACAGCAATGAGGCTACATTAATTCTTCAGTTTCTGGTTCAATGTGCTGAAATACGGCAGTGATCTGTTTACTTTAAGCCCCAAGTGAACATACACTGTTGCTTTCAACTTTATGCTTCTGAGGCAGTTTCTTAAAGCAGGTACCAAGTACTGATTAGAGAATTCCCAATTAAACTTAATCTATTAAAAAGAAGAGAAAGAGCTACTGTACTTCTAACATGAAGTGCAGAGCAGACAGAAAACTTCCCCTAAGCTGTGGTATTGTCATACTATGAAACCATGATAATAATAGTCTTCTCACAGATTTACTGTGAGGATTAAATAAGGTTAGTCATGAAAAACTGTGCTGAGACAAAATCTGGCAGTTGGTAAAGCATTCAACAAATGCCTGCAATTATCGTGTATTACCTAACCAAAGACTAGTATTAAGAACAAGCTATGGAAACACAAAGTTAGAAACACAGGAAATACACATTCATCTCCAATTATCTTCTATGAAAAACCACGTTTAAAATAGCCATAAAACTTGCTAAAATAGGTGTTTTGTTTAGTACTTTTAAGATCTAGTTTAAAACAAGTTAGGAACCTCCATTTACTCAGTTATTGTATCATGTGGAGTAATAGATACAGGTTTAGATCTTGGATCAAGGAAGGTCCTATGTCCTCTTTTTGCAGCTGTTACTATGGCAACCTGCTGCCACCTGGTGGCAGTGTACTTATTAATAGCGGGAACAGTCCTAAGAAAAAAGGTAAAACCTTAACATTGACAGATCAAGGAAAACCAAAATTCACCATCATGCTCTTAACAACATACAGCAGTAAAGACAACTTAAATGAAATTTTAATAATTCTGCATATTAAAATTTACCAAGAGGTAAATTCTTCCATTTAATAAAAAAGGAAGAAAAAAAGAAAAACCTGTCCTTGCCATTTCATCCTCTAAGAAAATCAGCTGCAGCAGCAGCCACTGCCGGCACCAGGGGTTACAAAGGATAGTTAAAACTTTTCAAACAACTTTGCCCAATTATCATCTCTACCACCTCATAGGTTCAATACTGTGGCAAGCACTCTACTAGAGAAATGTTTACTCTGCAATTAGAGGGCAATGTTCTGGTATTATTGTACTATTCACACTTACGTAGAATAATCTCTTTCTCCTTGGTTAAAATTTACATTTTCATTTGTCACCAGTAAACCCCTTGGTAAAAATATTAAACATTATCAAACCTGCTGGAACTTCGAGATCTTCTTGATGCATTATAACTTCTGGGTGGTGTTCTGGATTTTTTATCCTTCTTTCTTTTCTCATCTATCTCTTTGGATCTGTCCTTGTCTCGTTCCTTTTCTTTGTCCTGTTCCTTTTCCTTGTCTCGCTCCTTGTCATGTTCTTTTTCCCGCTCTCTCTCTCTGTCCTTTTCCTTGTCTTTATCCCGGTCCTTTTCCCGTTCTTTATCCCGGTCTTTATCTTTGTTTTTACCCCGTTCCTTTTCTTTTTCACGTTCCTTCTCCCTGTCTCTCTCTTTTTCCCTTTCTTTTTCTCTATCTTTTTCTTTCACTCTTTCCTTTTCCTTGGTCTTTTCTCGGGTGTCTTTTCTCTTGTCCCTTTAAAAACAAAAATAAATAAATGAATTCACAACTAAAATTATTCTACTCCCCAAAAAGGACCTCCCTTTCCTCAACAATTATCAAGCCAAAAAAATTTATAATAGCTTGTAATACATTACATGATAATTTCTATATAACCCAGGTGTACATGAAGCTATTAGATGAAACAGTCATCCAGTTTAATTATGTATTTTAGAAACCTCATGAATCATTCTGATCAGATTCAAATCGATGGCAATCAATATTAATCACTCTAAAACAATCAGAAAAAAGTTTAATGTCTCTCATTAAAAACCTAAAACACAATTTTTTAACAAATGAAGCCACAAGAAAAATTACCGCTAATTTCCCCAAAACTCACCGTGAACGCGAACGACTCCTTGACTTCCGTCTCTCCCTTGACTTAGAGCGTTTTTTATGTGGGCTCTTAGACCTACGTCTGTCTTTTTGTCTTGAACGTGATCTATTATGGGATCTACTCCTAAAGAAAAACAAGTTGTTAGAATGTCAAAACTTATGCTTAGAATTTCCATTTTTAAAAATTTGTCTTTCAAGTGAGAAAATTTTAAAAACCTATCCCCCAACAGTATTTATCAATATTTTAAAATTCTCTATTACATAATGCCTCAGATTATTTGCAATAAATTATTTATTGGCAACTTTACCAACCAGTTCATTCTCAGAACACAAAGACAGAAAAAGAAATTATTTTCTATGTCAGACTGAAAATGCTATTTTGAAGTGTGGCTTTCTTGTGCTAATTCTTATATGCCTGTTACTGTATGACTTCTCCCACAGAACAAGTTTTTAAACCATAAATTAAATTTAACTCTTGACTTGCATGTAATTGAACTGCTTGTGGTTATACTTTGATAAGAAATAGTGGTTTTCTGGCTCAAGAGTTTCTCTAACTGGCTGTGTGATGTCTGTCATAACTGGCTATGTGATGTCTGTCATAACATATATTAAGAATGTATAAGGAAGGGGCGCCTGGGTAGCGCAGTTGTTAGGCGGCTGCCTTCGGCTCACGGCGTGATCCTGGCATTCTGGGATCGAGCCCCACATCAGGCTCCTCCACTGGGAGCCTGCCTCTTCCTCTCCCACTCCCCTGCTGTGTTCCCTCTCTCGCTGGCTGTCTCTCTGTCAAATAAATAAACAAAATCTTTAAAACAAACAAACAAAAAGAATGTATAAGGAAGCACAGTACTAATTACACTGCTAGTGTGATAGGAAAATGAATATTACTCATGAGTTGAAGCTATAGATAACTAAATGTTGGATTTGCAAGACCTCTTGATTTCATAACTATATAAACATAGCTATTAAACTTTAAAAAAAAAATTTTATTTGACAGTGTGAGCACGAGCGGGGGGGAGGGGGGAGGGGAGGGCAGAGGGAGAGGGAGAAGCAGACTCCCAGCTGAGCAGGGAGCCCGCTATGAGGCTCGATCCCAGGACCTGGGATCATGACCTGAGCCGAAGGCAGACGCTTAGCCAACTGAGCCACCCAGGTGCCCCTAATTACAGGAATTCTTTCAGGAAAAATAATGGTTACTCCAATTCTGAAATTCTCTAGGCTCCTTATTCCCACTGAAATAATGCTTATATAACGTGACTTTTATCCTCGTAACTATTAAAATACAACAAAACTGAACGCGCACAAGTAACAAAGTGACGAGACTCACCAGCTCTGGAGAGAAACAATCTGGCTCTGACACTCAGCTCTGCCACATACTAGCTGTGAGAACTCTGGCTACTCACTTATCCTCTCTAAGCCTAGTCTTCATCTACAAGGCTGGAAAATCATACCTACATCACCTAGGGCTGTCATGAGGACTGAATCAGATGACGAATGAAAGACTACCTAGCAGTCTCGGGCACACAGTAATTGTTCAAAATTCTTAACTCTCAAGATCAGGAGTAACAAATAACATAAATGAAAACTTTAAGTTACAGCTTTATTTAGTCCAAGGAGATCAAATGAACTTCCACAAGTATGCTTTATATAATTAAAATTCATCTTGACAGTCATGTTTTCATGAGTTAACTTAAAACAAATATCTATAAAAGAAATACATACAGTTAAAATGCTTGTGGTATGCTAAGAAGCCAGAAAAATCTTGAGACAATTTTCAATTAATAATGAAATCCTGTTTTTTAAACACATTTTCCAGTTAGAATGTTTCCCAACAGCTAATTCTCAACTGAATCATTTAATGGCTTTAAAAATTATATATTTACCTTCATACCATATTTTTAATACAAGAAGATAAGACACAGTTTGTTGAAATCTCTATTACTAATAACCCAAGAGAGACAGGGTCAAGCGGTAGCTATTAAGGCAAAACTGCAAAACTTAAAAGACATTTTTAATCCATTTACAGACATCCACATAAGGGGAATGTTTTATAAGGCCTTTGCTTCTATGTACTTATTAGAAAGTCTTTACATTTCTGTTCTAGTTAACCCTGCTAAAAATATACATAGTAATTTTGTTTTCCTCAAACACTGCTTTCCAACCTTAATTAAGCAAAGAAACACCTTTTAAAAAATTAAGTATAGCCTTAGTAAGAATTAATTTCAAATAACACTGATCACTTGGCTTCCCACCTCACCCTACAGGTCCTCAGAGTTTGAAAGTCCCAAGAGTAATCACTATATTTTAATTTTGACATTAAATACTTTCATGTCCCTATATCACCAGTCACCTCCAAACAAGTGTTCTGATTAGGAATGTTAAAAGCTTCAGGTCAAGAGCAAATCTAATTCAACCAGAGAGAAAGACTTGGGTTATCATTAGGGGATCTCAGTTCAGTATAATGTGCAAAACCACATTTATAAATTAAACTGTAAATACAGGGCAACTTACCATCATGTCTCATCAAAGTTCAACTCTAAGCCCGCTGTTTCCCATTAAAATATTATAAAATGTCTTAGAGTTCCCATGCTGGTCTGTCAAGGTTACTTAACTTTAAAATATAATAATTACAGTACTACCCACGTTTTCTAACACTGTCCTTTGAAAAAAACACATATAAAAATTTGAGCAAAGTCAAAATACACCTCCCCAGGCCTAGCCAAGATCACAGTGACAAGAAACCCCTTCCTGACTTCTACTATCCAAAGGGAAGAAACAGGGAAAGGACAGGGGCTGGAGGAGGGTCCAGAAGCATCTGAGAATGCTGAGAAAGTAGAAGAGTGTGGGCCTTCAAGACCAAAGGCTCCTGCAACTCACACTCCTGCTAATAAGTCTAGTGGGGCAGAGCCAGAGCTGAGAGCAAATCCCACTAGTGGATGAAGCCAAGAAATGCCTGCCATTCCCCTCCCCTACCAGGGAAGTGCCTTTCTTACCAAGATCCTTAAGTCAAATGTTTTCAGTTAAGGGATTTTCCCCCCTTAAAAAGAACATTTCTTCTTTTGTATTTCTTTATGAATTCAGTAAAGGCTACATGTGTTTTTATACATGTATAAAAATAGTATAAATTTACACACTACATAAATATATGAGTGTTACACGTATGTGCGTATGCCAAAAGCAAGTGATTTCTAATGCTACACAATTATTAGACAAACGTACAGGAAAGCATTCTCATGAACTAAGAACAGTAATTAACAAATTTCATTTTTGACTGAAAAATCCTTCACCTACTAACCTCTGGAAGGGGAAAATATCCAAATATACCTAAAATGATAACAGCAAGCACCTTAAAGCAGACAGTTGAATAAATTTGCTCCAAGAGATACATTTTCACAGAAATTATCAAGGAAATCAAGTTTTGCTTTTTTCCAGCCTTAGAAAACCACTAAGGTATTAGATTTGGAGCACGGCTCTTGTAATCAACACAGAATGAGATTCAGGTCATTGGTCTCTTTCCTCCTCAGAAAAGAAGTAATTACTCTTGAGCTCGACTTTATATTTCCTTTATCTGCTTTACCTTCACCACATCCTGTCAACTTGTAGAAACACCCACAATCTAGTACCACTGCTTCTATACCACTTTCCTTCTCCAACTCTGGCTCTGTTGCTCTAACTTCTTCCTTGTACGTGCAACATCTCCCTTCACTTGGATCTGAACTTGCCTTACTGGATGACCTTGGAAGGAGACAAGACAGTAAAACCATATCCCAAAAGAGACCTTACGAATTCAAATTTATGAAAGTATACGCCAATAAACAGCTAGAAGTATAGTTTACTAGAGTCAAACAGAGAACATCATTTTTTCCTATCTCACTGCTTCAATTTCCTTGGTATCATAGAAAAATAGACTAAACTGAGCTTGCTGATGAGGTTCAACTTACAGCATACCTGTTCCCTTTTCCCCTCCTCTCAAACCGTCCTCGTTCCCTAATACCACCACACACACCGTGCACACACGCGCACATACGCTTCACCTCTTCTCTTTAGACCTAAGGATGTATGTACATATTAAGACGCAATTAGGATTCACTATACACATTCTCGTATTTCAGTAACACCTCCCCCTCCATATCTTGAAGACAGTAAATTTCCCACTTTAAACTCGATTCTTAGGGCACTTCCAAATCAAAATTCTGTTTCAAATTCACATTTTGTGCTCCACTTCACACCAAGTACAACACAACAGATTTTTTTATTTATTATTTTCTTTTAGATTTTATTTATTTATTTGACACAGAGAGTGCGTAAGCAGGGGGAGGGAGAGAGAGAAGCAGGCTCCCCACAGAGCAGGGAGCCCACTGTAGGGCTCGATCCCAGGACCCTGAGCTAAAGGCAGACGTTTAACGTACTGAGCCACCCAGGCGCCCCCACAACAGATTTAAAAGAAAATTAAAAAGACAGAACTATGTTCCAAAGTAAGATAAACAGAACACAAACAGAGCTTAAGCATAATACAATAGCTGGAGCTAAAGCTGCAGTTACTGCTGTGTTTCAGGTCCCAAAGTGGGTGCAGGAGGCTCTTACCATTAAGAATACCAAAGATTTAAAGCACCTCACTTGGCTTCAAGAAAAAGAATGAAAAGTTTCTGCCAGTTGTATAAAGACTAGTTTATTCTTAGAAGAATCAGCAATAGAGACCTTAAGATAGAAAACCATCTACTAAAACTGAAAATTGAGATAATAAAAATTATATATTAGTTAGATAAAATTTCATTCTTAACTACATTATTATAATTAAAGCAACATTTAATGATAAGCATAATTCCTGGGGAACTCTGCTGAAGTTTCTAAACTCTGTAAACAAAAACTAAGAAAATCTTAACTATTTTAAATACAAGACCAAAAAAATTTTAAATATGATAGCAGAAATTCTCACCTGTGTTTTGACTGTGACCTTTTTCGTCTAGAATGGGATTTTGAGCTAGACCTGGATTTTGAACGAGTGTGGGAACGAGATCGACCGCCTTTTCTTTCATTGCTCTTTCCAGACTCTGGGAGGAAAAAACCACTTTGCAGTGTAAGCTCAGAACAATTAAAGATCCCAGTTAATAATCAGGCACAAGTGGAATGTACCACATATAGTGCAAGGGGCCTACTCTCTGTACATCCTCCTCCTGTGCAATTATCCTTCAGAAACATCCAAGAAAGTCATTGCATAAACTCGTTGAGTGCAGCCACCCTGCAGCAGTACATATAAACCAGATGATTATAAACAGCTGTTCGTAATATTTTGTTGCTGCCATAATGTACGATTATAACACGTCTGTAATTCCTATGACAGTGATTTTAAATCTTCTCTCCATTTATTTTGCTAGCAGTGAAGCTTAAATTCTGAGTGCTAATGTAGTAAATTTGCTCAACTGTAAACCACCTACACATTTTGAGATTGGATTTTTAACTTTCAGTAAGCAACATAGAAATCTGAATAGGTGTTCCTTTACCTTGCTCAACAGTCTTTGTATTTTGCCGATCATGGGCTCTCTTTCCTTTTTTAAAATGAAAACTTAGAAGGAAAGTGAACCTGCTTGATCATAACATTTTTTATATTTATTCTGATTTTCAGCCTCACAATAACATGTATACTTTGCTTTAAGCCAATCAGCGTGAGCACTGACTTTGCTACAAAAACATAAAGAACTGATTAACTGAAGCTAATGTGCCTCAATTCAGTATCATGGGAAAACACAACATGTGTGCTAACCAGTTCTTTGACCTCTGACACTAGTAAGTCACTTACTCTTTCTCGAGTTTCAGTCTTCTTGTTTGTAAAACGAAGAGACTAAACAAGATAATTTCTAAAATTCCTTCCAGTTCTACAGTTCTATGATCTTAAACTGTGACCTATGTAACAACACTGTGGCCTTACCTGGTTCAATGGCTGCTGAGATAAAGGACTGAGCCTCTCGTACTCGCTTCATTACTTCTTCTAACTCCTTAGCTGCAGCCTGAGGTGTCATCTCAGGGGGTTTTACTATTGCATTGTTGGAGTGATTAATTCTAAATTAAAAATATTAGCATATCACAAATACACACCATATTTTACAAAACATGAAACAAATGTTTATGATACACTTATTTATAAATCTGAGGACATCTCGAAAGCACATTAAGAATGATACAGCTAAATACAGAATAATCAAAACCATGATTAATCTCATTACCACCCATCTTTATCTCTTGCTAACAGAGCCAAAAGCAAGGAAAGAAGAAAGAAAAACTGAACCCTAGCTGACTCTTTAACAACTTGAATATACCAGGACAAGTGCTTTTCCACACAACTTAGAATTATAATCAATTAAAATGCTGACACCAATATAAAAATGCATCATTTCTCATCTTGAATTCTAAGTTTTCGTTGAAATCTGTACACGCTGGGAGAATGCAGGAGAGGCTGTATATGTGCACAATTTTAATCAACCCTGGACCATGGTGAGTCAGATATAGCTTCAAATATGGGAGGCACCTGATAAAACTCCTCCCTACTAGGTAAGAAGTGGTTTCTCTAATGCACATAAATGAATCTGGTGAGTCTCACTTTACCCCCTTCACACTGAGAAGACAAGCATTCACTAATAAGAGATATTTTATCCTTTCATAGCTAAATCCTGATCAAGCTGTATAACTAAGGCAATTACCTATGAAATTCAGATAAAACTGCTGCCTCAATAATCTGCAAGAAACAGAATTTCTGGTCTTGAGTATGTAAAGTCCATACCAATTTTTCATTTTGCAAAAAAGGATATGAGAAAATATTAAAACTCAAAATGTATGATTTAAAACACTTCTGGATACTTAATATTATTTTCCTTCTGTGATTTTAGATTTACCAAAATTCTTATTACAGTATTACTCTAAGTCCATCTTGTATGTTCAATCATCCATTAGTCTACTCATAATGCAAGCCCAACGTGCTTTATTAGAGCTTATGGGAAAAGACCTAAAATCATTATATAGGGTATATAAATATTGTTAATATCAAATTAGATCTTATAAAATAGAAAATATGTTTTCAAATACAACTTTAAAGGCTAAAATAGTAAGTAACTCATGTATTTCATTTATACTTAACACAAAGTCTTCCTTTCCACAAATTGCCAATTACTATTAAAAAGAAAAAAAAAAAAGCCTTAATTACATCAGAAATACTTTAAGTTTTTCCAAAATCATTAAAATTTCTTTGTTTAGGGTTTCTTACTTCAGTGGCCTGTCTCCAAACATAACTCCATTAAAAGCAAGGGCCCTTGGTACAGAATTTTGGTCTGCAAATTCCACAAAAGCAAACCGAGTTGGCTGAGTCTCATCACCTGCCATCCGCACAAACTTCACTTCTCCAACTTGTTTAAAAAATTCAAGTAGTTGATCAGCTGTTGTTGTCTGAAGAAACAAAGTCATGCTTTAATAAAGTATATTCTTTTTTAAAAAATTAGGTAAACATTACTTTATCAGTCACTATCACTTTGAAGGAGGGGGAAAGAGTAAGAGGTCCTATCGCCCAGTTTTTTCTTAAATTAGTTACCTGGGAATTCAAATTGCCAACATAGACTGTTCTCCTAATTTCATCAATTTTGGAAGGATCCACATTTCCCATAAGTGGTGGCTGTGGTATCTCTCCAAGTGTTGCAATGTTGGGGTCTAGTGCTGCTGCTGGTATAGCTCCCAAACTGCTAAGGGAAACACCCAACTATAAATTAAAAAAAAAAAAAAGAAAGAAAGAACACATATTTTCTGTTAGTATCAAAGATTACTATTCTTTAACCTTAAAAAAGAAAACGATCAACTCAACAAAATGGAAGGTGACTAGGGAGTACTAACTTTAAGCCAGGTAGATGTCTGAATTATTGAGAAGGAGGTCACAGTAGTTCTGCATGTAGTTAGAAATACAACATAATTCTTAACTATCTGGGTATTTTAACTACTTTCAAACTTGAAACTAAAAATGAACAGTCAATTCTCATTATTCACAGCAGTTATGTCCTATAAAGTTGCTGTATGAATATTAATGCCAATTTCACAGATAAAGAAAAAGACTTACAGAAGTTAAGTAATTTTCCCAAAGCTACTCCGGTACTAAGTGGTAAAAGCAAGGTACTACTATGCACGGACTAAAACTGAAACAGGGACAAAGTTTACCTAAGAAAAGAAACCTGAAAAACTGAACTTACATATACTTTGACGGGAACAGGACAAAACCTTTGAATGACTTTTCATAACATTACTAAATTCAGTTTTTAGTTCAAGCATTAAGGAGTATGTTTTTAATGTGAACTTAAACTAGGAAAGATAGAAGATCTCAACATTTGAAAATAGAAGACTTTACAGAATTAATGAGAAGACAATCCAAGGGGAAAAAAACTACCACTTTCATTTCCATTTATGTGATTTAAGAAAATTTTGAGGGGCGCCTGGGTGGCACAGTGGTTAAGCGTCTGCCTTCGGCTCAGGGCGTGATCCCGGCGTTCTGGGATCGAGCCCCACATCAGGCTCCTCCACTATGAGCCTGCTTCTTCCTCTCCCACTCCCCCTGCTTGTGTTTCCTCTCTCGCTGGCTGTCTCTATCTCTGTCGAATAAATAAATAAAATCTTTAAAAAAAAAAAAAAGAAAATTTTGAGCACTGGGGCACCTGGGTGGCCCAGTCAGTTAAGCATCGGACTCTTTATTTCAGCTCAGGATTGTGAGACAGAGCTCCCCATCAGGCTCTGCGCTGGGCATGGAGCCTGCTTAACATTCTTTCTCTGCCCTTTCCAACCCCTCCCTTTTCCCCTACTCTTCCTGTCCAAAAAAGAAAGTAAAGTTTGAGCACTAATTATATGTTACAAAACTAATATTGAACAAATTCTATGTAAAAACACTTCCTAAAGATGAAAACATAAGTTGATGAAACAAGCATCACTTACACTTGCCACAGAGGCCTGTGTATGATCTTTTTAAAATGTCAAATTATGTCTTACACGTTGCTTAAAGCTAATCAATGGCTTCTATTTACCTTTTGAATAAGATTCAAATTCCTTTCCATGGCACAAAAGCCCTATAATCAGTACACTACCTATCCCTCCAATATCTCAAAACGCTACCACCAGCCCCATTTCCTAAGCATCAACTATACTGTCATTCTGTACCTCGAAGACACAAGTTTTTCCCACCTGAGGGCTTTTGCTTGGCATTCCTTCTGCCAAAAAACTCTTCCTCAGCTTCTGCCAGCCAAATCCTTCAAGCATCAGGTCACCCATCCCCTCCAAAAGGCTTTCCCTGACTTTATATATGAAGCTTCACTTACTCTCTACCACATCACTGTTTTCTTCATAGTACTTACTACAACCTGTGGGA
Organism: Ursus americanus; assembly: GCF_024610735.1. NCBI lineage: Eukaryota > Metazoa > Chordata > Mammalia > Carnivora > Ursidae > Ursus > Ursus americanus. Next base: position 37,311,130 of record NC_142131.1, read on the forward strand.
TCTTAGATTTGTTGCACAGCATCACTGCTTCAAGTTATCATAAAGTTGTATGAAATGTCTTAATTCAAAAATGGGTGAGTGGTCTATGAAGCAAGCCTACCACCCTCTGAGCCTAGTTTGTCTCCATAGTTTGCTTACGTATTGACGCTCCTTTTCCCCCCACACCTTATCTTCTTTTTTTCTTTTTTTTAAGATTTTATTTATTTATTTGATAGAGAGAGAGAGCCAGCGAGGGAGGGAACACAAGCAGGGGGAGTGGGAGAGGAAGAAGCAGGCTTCCAGCGGAGGAGCCTGATGTGGGGCTCGATCCCGGACCGCCGGGATCACGCCCTGAGCCGAAGGAAGACGCTTAACCGCTGTGCCACCCAGGCGCCCCTCACACCTTATCTTCTATGGTATAAGGTACACAGATGTTTGAAGGTCATTACATTTATTTTTTTTTACTGTGCAAGAAAATTATTACATACCATTAAGTTAAATCACAAATATGACTCATTATTTATTAGTTTTGCATGGATTTAAAGCATTCAACAAGCCTTTCCAGGTACTCCCAGTTGTCAATCACTCTGACCTGCAAATTTTCTCCACTGGTTGCCAATCCCTCTGACCTGCAAATTTTCTCCACTGGTACACTATACATACATACACACACACACACACACACACACACACACACACACACGGAATGGGCTTTTCCAAATCATCTAATCCAACCCCTTTGCTGCTTCTCAAACTTAAAAGATCATTCAGCTACTTTTTAGAAACTTTTTCCTGTCTCTTCTTTTTACTATACCATTCTGCTATACCTATACTATTTAATTTGGTAGTCACTAATCCCATACAGCTATGTGAATTTTAATTAAAATTCAGGGACACATTTCAAGTGCTCAATAGGCACACGGTGCCAGTGGCTACCACACTCAATAGTGCAGATACAGACATTTTCAGCATAGCAGAAAGTTCTATTGAATGCAGATGCTCTGTAACAATACAATTACCCTTCTTTTGATTGATTAGTCTACTTTCTAGCCCTGGTAAGAAACCTAAGTATTTAGTTACTCTTTTGGTCTTCAATGGGTTAAAGACGACCTAAGCTCCTGATATAACACTTTTGCCTTCTGACATAGAAACCACGGCCTCCCTGAAAATGAAATGTTCTAGGCAAAGGATGAGTAAGTACAAAAGCCCTAAAGCAAAAAAATGCTTGGAACGTCTAAAAAACAACAAAGCCAGTATGGCTAAAGTAGAGTACACCAGGAAAACAGGTAGGAAAAAGGTCAGAGAGGTAAGCAGGAATCAAGTCACAATGGGCCAACCTGTCCCGTTTTCTAATTCAAATTGTTCTTTATAAATTAAATTTCAAAATAATACATGTCTACAGCTGAATTTAGAAAAAACCATTTCCCCTCAAAGAAGATAGCAAAACAATACTTTCTGAAAAAAAGAGAGTGATCCAGGAATTAACATGTTAAATTATACCAGAACATAACCAAAATAAAATTTTCTAGAGAATTTCTAAAAAGCTTAACTCAAAACGATGTCAAATTAAAAGTATTTTCCTGGGATGCCTGGGTGGCTCATTCGGCTCAGGTCATGATCTCAGAATCATGAGATTGAGACCTGTCTCAGGGCTCCTCACTCAGCTTGGAGTCCACTTGGGATTCTCTCTCTTCCTCTGCCCCTCCCCCCACTTACACTCTTTCTCTCTCTAAAATAAATATTTTGAAATAAAATATTTTATTTAAATATCTTTAAAATAAAAGGAGGATAATCTGTATGGTTCAGTCAGTTAAGTGTCCAACTCTTGATTTGGGCTCAGGTCATCATCTTGGGGTTGTGAGATCAAGCCCTATGCTAGGCATCACGCTGGGTGTGGAACCTGCTTAAGATTCTCTCTCTCTCTGCCCCTCCCCCCCTTTCTGCCCTCCCCCATACAAACATACATACATACATGAATAAAACACTCCCCTAACCAAAAAAAAATTAAAAATAGAAAGCGTTTTCCCACCAGTGATCACAATGCAGGTCTCCAGCAGTACAATATCATGTTAAAAAAAGAGCTACAATTTTACACTTCAAAGTTTCATAGACCACTTTTATAACTTTGGTAAATTAACTACCATCAAAGGGGCGCCTGGCTGGCTTAGTCAGTAGAGCCTGAGACCTTTAATCTCCAGGTGAGCTCAAGCCCCACAGTGGGGGTAGAATTTACTTTAAAAAAAGGGGGGGTGCCTGTGTGGCTCAGCTGTTTGGGCAACTGCCTTCAGCTCAGGTCATGATCCTGGAGTCCCAGGATTGAGTACTGCATCGGGTTCCCTGCTTAGCAGGGAGTCTGCTTCTCCCTCTGACCACCCCCCCATGCTCTTTCTCTCAAATAAATAAACAAAATCTTTAAAAAAAATTTCTTTTAATTAAAAAAAGGTGGGGCAGAGGGCATGGCTGGCTCAGTTGGTAGAGCATGCAACTCTTGATCTCAGGGCTGTGAGTTGAAGCACCATACTCGGTGTTTAGAAATAAAATCTTGAAAAATACAAAGAAAAAAAGTATTAAAATTAACTACTATCATAAAGCTAATATTAGTTCTCTCCCTAATAATCCAATACCACAAAGCTAAGCTACAACTTGCAAGTAAGGTGAGGTTTATATTTTGTCTTACATTCATTTTTTAAGAAAAATGACCCTTCTTTAAAATAAACAGGACAAGAGCCCAGTAAGAGCAAAATCTTTTCTAACCCCTCTTAGAAATCACAAAGGAGGCATCAAATTCCTATTTAATTGTACGTAGTTAATGAAAAATATTTTTACCACGTTTTTACCTTGTTACATTTTCTCAGTACCAGACAAATGTTTCTCTGAGATATCTTTTCCCATTACAAAGCTGTGGATCATTTTATTTTATTTTACTTTAGTAGATGTAATCCTCTTGAACTGGGAAATATAGTTACCTAGATTTTTCAATTCCCCATATGATCTAAAATGTTGAGTTTCAATAACTGATTCTCTAACGAATAATCTATTTTAGTTCTCAAATTTAAACGAATGCCCAACTACTTCAGAAGTAATTCCAAAAGTCAGTTTAAGTCAGTGATGACGTGGGGGGAAAAATTAAGTAGACATTAAGTAGAAAAATTAAGTAGACATTTTGAATCCTTTTCATTAAAAAAAAAAAAAGATTCAAAATAGAAATAATTTTCTAAGCTCTTTTTCAAATCATTACACAATTCAACATAAATCTCTTTCAGATGAGGGTGTGTACTACTTACTGTAGTCAAGGGATTTGGGGTCGGTATGGGAAGCAAGCCTGCACCAGGCATTAGACTTGTCATGGTTGGAGCAGGAGCCAATAAAGAGAGAGCTTTGGATTCCTCTGGAATTTTACCTGCAGAGGCAAGTTCCAAACATTATGGAAAGCAGAAACACCACACAAACTTTACACTATGATTTTACAATTACCCTTGCACTTAAAAAATAATAATAATAAATGAATCAATCTATCAGATCTGTACAAAGAAATAAATAAGAACTTAAGTCTTTCCTTTTATCCTGCTCTACTAGGAAAAATAAAAGTGAGCAAAACTTCAAAGACTAACAATCTCATTAATGGAATATTATTTTAAAAATTGAATAATGTAGACAATTATTTAACACTTTGAGCTATGGGTCACCTGTACTGGAAACTTAATGTTCATGAACCAAACGATATCAAGCATGGACGCTTTCCCAGGACGGTGTTTTCGCGGTGATCGAAAGTTGTGTTACACATGACAACCGTTCGTGTTGGCTGCATCACTAATAGCACACAGAACATCAGATACAGAAAAGAAGAACATTTTTTAAAGTTTAATCCCCAGAAATGGCAAATAACCAAATTAGTCAAAAAAAAGAAAAAGAAAAAACAAATATGTGCGAATTGAAATTTGTTCCTTAATGAGTGCCCCTATCCTGGTTACTAAAACTACCTACTGGTGATGCAAACAGTTTTGATAACCTTCCAATAAATTCCATTCAATTTCAAGTAGACAGAAAAAAACAAAAGCCTACTCCATGCAATCAGCTTCAATTTAAAAGGAAGCCTACACCTATCCAGTTAAAAGGACATCTCACCAACTAGATCAGAGATGCCTAAAAGAATCCAATTCCAAAGAATATGCCTTGGGAAACTACTAAAATTTTTGAGAACCACTAACGAAAAAAAGTTCTGTCTCAGAAAACTTCTTAAAGTTCTGACTTTTATGTATACAATTTACGTATACTTATCTGAAGAGGGGTGGTTAAGGCCTAAATGTCTTGCTTATAAACATCTTAATTGCCTAATAAAAATGACAGTAACACTAAAATAATCTTAGACACTGAAAAGAAAAAAAAAAATCCCTACAACTAAAAAAATGAAAAATTTACTCTAAAGTTCATCAATTTGCCATATTTAATTACTAAACTCTAATCAATTAACTTTGATACGAACTGCAACTTTCACACATTTTCCTTTTGTGTCCTCTCTTACTGCCCCCGTTAAAATTATTTCTTAAAAAGTTCATTACATGTATCTATTTTAAAAGTACTACTTATAGTTACGTGGTAGTTGGCTATACATTTCCATTATGGAGTCCTCAAAAAATAATTTAAAACACAGTGTACAAAGTTACACTAAATTGGAAACAGCATATGGAGTAAGTTTTCAAAAGCACCATGCTGGATTTTAGAAGTACAAATTCTACTTAAAACAACCAGATGTGGAGGGATAAATCTCTAAACAATATTATCTGGATATACCTCTAAACATGGATGGAATTCAAGACAGCTTTTAAATTTTGCTTTAAATAATGGTCACACCTTATTGATAGGAACAGAAAAATTACATTTGATTAGCTTTAACAAATGTCTACTTTTTCCTAAATTTTGCAACATCTAAGTCTACATTAATTTACTAATTTCAAAAACAGTTATTTTATTATTTCAGTGTAAATTCTGCACAAGCACAGATTTTTTAACATGCATAAATAAAAGGTAGGTAGGCCTTACTGAAGACATCAAATAACAATTTTTTTTATTTATTAGTTACTGATATTAACACATGTATCTGTATACCCACCTATATATACTAAGCTATTTAGACTGCTACCAGACCCATTTTATCTGTTATAAATAGGTATTATTTATAATGCTTATAAAACCTGAACACATCTTGACAAATCGACTGAGGTCCTGTTATGTAAATCTTATGCTTTGTCACCCTAATTTATGCACCCAAAAAACTAAGAGTTTCAATTTATTAATGCCCCCAATTTAAGATTACTTGTCAAATAAATAAGCAAAACTGCCCATAAAAGACAGTGTAGAAAGACTACACAAAATAAAAAGTATTCAACACAGGCAAAAAGATGAATACTTAACATTACACTTCCACTTTTGGCTTAAAAAATATATCAATAGGTTGTCTGACTCTCAAAGCCTCTCACAGTAGTAATAAACTATTATAAACATTAAGTCTAACTGTAAGCACATTTTTTTCTTATTCTAATTACCATTAAAGATACTTTAAAGAAAAAAGTTCCATTGCTTAACTCCCAAGATAGAATTCTATCAAATTTACCCTCCAAATACTACCAGAGTATATACAAAAACATAAAACAAACAAGCATTCAGCATTTTTCCCAAACCATACTCCTCAAAGACGACTGAGAGGAAAAACATCTGAGTATTAAAATTAAAATGCTAGTCCTAACCTCAGAATCCATTCAGAAGCTAGTAATACCTGAAAATATTTCAAAAAATTCAAGCAGAGAAATACACACACCAAGTAAGTTTTCAACCAGTTTCTCAAATATCCATTCCCCACACAGGCAAGTAAAAGTCTTTGTAAGCCAAGGAAGTAAGTTATTATCTATAGTAAATAACTCAAAAAAGTGAATGTCTCTGCTTGTCCTCTACCCCTGGATTATTCTAAGAAATTACTTTTCCTTGAGGATTCTGTATGCCTAAAATTCTAAGGGGGAAGGATGAAAATTAGAAGCTAACAGTTGGTTTTTATGAAAGATGTAGATTTTGGAGAAAAATTGAAAAAACATTGCAACGTCAGAAAATGTTCCTAAGAATTCTATCAGTGTTTTAGTGTTTCCAGAACAAAATGTACTGTGCAGTCTATAAACACCAATTAAGACTCACGCTGAGCTTCACAACACTGTATCCTAGTTTACTATGAAAATTTATTTCACTCTAAGATTGAGCTCTGCTAATCATCTTCCAACATAATCTGCAAAGCAATGTTATGAACCCTTAATGGAATACCATTTACAAAGAACTGGAAAACCAGCTCACAAGTTAAAGTGAAAGAGATTTAACAAAACAAAAACAAAAACAAAAACAAAAAAAGGGACAAAATAAAGAAAAAGAAATGAAATTAAAGTAAAACAATAAAAAACAGAGACAGGGCGTCCATCTTCTGCGGTTCAGACTCCGATCTCATTTCCCCAATGAAGGTTTCACTTGACGGCAGGTTTAGTGGCATGGCAAACAATGCCTAACTCAGGCAAGTGTAACAGGTCTGCCTTGGCCAGTCTAGTCATCTAATAATGCACAAATATCACATAGAGAAAACATACAAAACCAAATTAATAGTCAAAATCCATCTACCAGAAAATGTGGACATAAAGTTATGACTGATGATTAGGCTTGACACCCTTGTTATGTTTGACCTTATCTTTTTCTAAGTGTTAACATTTACAAAAAAAGAAATCTGAGATGCACGCAACAACAAAAAGAGGTCATATCTGGACAAGTATAATGAAAGCATATTTTATTTTGAAATGGCATGTTTTATTAACAATAGCTAATGCTTAATACGTATGAAACTCTTACACATCAAACATTACTTATAGAGCTTAGGATCTTGTTATAAAACTGCATTACAAAAACAGCACACTGAAAGAAAATGAAAAAACTTTTCTTAAAACTGTTTCTATGTTTTTCTCATTTCTTTCACAATGCTGTTTCTATAACATCAAAGAAAGAATGCAACCAGTGAAGTAAATAGAAGAATGCTTACAGCACCCCATCTCCTCTAACAGAACTTACTCCACTGGAACTCTTTCCTTTGGTTTATTTCAAACCCACTTTGCTATCTTTTTCAGTAGAACACATGATTACTTTGCTTGCAGTGCATAATCAGTTCAACAGCTCACTGTAACATTCCTCAGATTCTATAAGGTTATTCGGTGGTATTTAGTTAAACTAATGAAAAATGTGTATCTGAATGTTTCTCTAAGACCAAATATTTTATCAGTGTTCTAAAATACTTACTTAAAACTAAACTTCAATAAAAATGTACTTAAATTTTCATGTTCAAAACCAGAGAAACTGTCTCAAAATGGCAATATTAAAAATATTCGAGAGCTATTATAATAAATGTGTATTTATTAAGCTCTATTAAGTAAAACAGACAAAAAAGAGAACCTTTACATGCCCATAACCTTGAACACTTATGACAGATCACAGTTTGGGCTTCTCAAATATATGAAAAATTCTATGGAAATATACCAAGGTTCCAAACAAAGCAACAATGATAAAAATTCTTCCTTCCAATTCAGTAATGAGCTAACATAATACAAGATCCTTCACTGTTGGTGGCATAGTTTTCTGATGTGATTTAATATTCCCATTTAATAAACCTTCTGATTTCTTTTTTCCCATGCAGTTTACCTGGTGTGAAACTGGTATGAACTTGGTATGCAGAACTAAACCATTTACCAGCTCTTTTCTCACCTTGCTCTCCAATTCTGGACTCACTGTCCCCTTACAGATCAATAGATAAGGACAGATTCAGCAAATAATTAACTTTAATCCTTTTTTATTTTACCTACTCCGTTCTAACCCCCAGGCATGGGAAAAATACTTTCAAATTCATCTGAAAAAAAAATCCAGAATGTCCTATTCTGGGACTTCAAAACCAAAAGAATGGTACCTACTGTATCTAACTATAATGTTTTTGACATCCCAGAATAGGCATTCTGAAATAAGCATCAAACTTTGAAAGTGCAGCACTGTGTACCACATATCAAGTTATTTTAATATTAGCCCAGTTTTTAAAAGAGGCTTTAAAACATTACATATGAAAGCTCCTTAAGTTGTTCCAGGTAAATTTTTTACGTTGTAAAACAGTTACCACCATCCAGCAGGGAAAACATATTTTAAGGACATTTAAATTGTAATAACCTATTCTAAAACCCATGTACACACGCCACAGCGTGTACCCTAAATAAAAGTAAACTACACACCAGAACTGTCAAATTCAGAACAGCCTATTATATGTGAATGGCTCTGTAAACAGAAATAACTAAAAAAATAAGTATTAGTAATAATTACCTCTTAAAGCAGGTTAAGTCTTAAATTTATTTAATAGCTATAAGGTTTTTGGCCTTGTTCCCTTCAACAACTATTTCCTTGATGGAAACTTTGGAAAATTACTTTCCATGATTTTTCTTCAATTACCCATGCCACCCCCCAAGAAAAGCAAGTCATTAAAAGAAAAAAATAAATTCCAGTTGCATAGCAATCACAATGAATATGCAATAATGGTCTCAATGACAAGGTGAACTACCTTAGGAGGATACTTTAGAGATTAAATTATGAGTATTTTTCTTATAAACATAAATACCACAAAACCCCAATTTGGCAAAATGCAGTTTTTATTTATGTGAGATCATTAATATTGTATACACAGGGGCAAAGGCTCACTTATTTATACATTTAAAATAATTTCCCCTACCAATTAAATATTTTAATTTCAGAAAGCTTTGTTTACAACTTGCAAGTTGACTATAGAAAGCCAAAGCAAACAAGAAGTAATTCATGATTTTTTTTAAATGTTTGGCTATTAAATCTCAAGCATACATAAGTAATAAATTAACCATTATATTTTATAATTACATAAAAATTCTTTCCTTCTCCAAATTTCATTCTTACACACACACACACACACACACACACACACACAGTGTACTACCTACCTACCAATTTCTAGGAAAGCCAAAGGTAGTAACACACAGGACACAGATTAAAATAATAGAAAAAAACACATGAGATACCAACCTTCTGCACAAGGTACAACTATCAGAGCTCTGTCAATAAAAACCGTGTTAGTTAGATGCTGGGCCACGCCAACACTTGATGGGTCACGAAACTTAACATAACATACTTTGGAAGAAAAAGCAAGAGGTGCGTTGCTGCAAGATAAAAAGAACAACAATTGGACTAATAAACATTTGGTTGGTTTTGTCATTTTCATCTGAAATTTCTTTCTTAGATCTTTATATAATCTTACATAATCAAGACAATAATTTTTATTGCTAAGGATCATTAACATAAAAAAAAGTTTTACATTTTCAAGTTTTTAAATTCCAGTTAGTTACCATGTTTGTTCCCTGTAATTAAGAGTCTGTTTCTTGGTTTTCCTCCCTCTTTCTCCCCCCCATTTGGTCATTTGTTCTGTTTCTTAAAATTTCACGAGCGACATCATATGGTATTTGTCTTTCTCTGACTTATCGTGTGTAGTAAAATACTAAACTCCATCGATGCCATTGCAAATGGCAAGATTTCATTTTCTTATGGCTGAGTAATATTCCATTGTATTTATACACATCTTCTTTATCCAGTCAATGGACACTTGGGCTGTTTTCACATTTTGGCTATGAACTTTGGAGTGCATGTATCCCTTTGACTTAGTATTTTTGTATTCTTTGGGTAAATACCTAGTAGTGCAATTGCTGGGTGGAAGAGTAGTTCTAGTTTTAACTTCTTGAGAAACCTTCATACTGTTTTCCAGAGTGGCTGGGCCAAGCAAAACTTAAGTCTTTTCATGGTGATTTACCTGCAAAAGTTGACAGCAATCTAGGAAGGCCTATACTCTTATTTGTAAAAACTGGAAACGTAAATTGATGAGTTCTTAATAGCAGTGAAATGGGAAAAAAGCAGATTTAACTCAAAAATGTTCAACCAGTCTATCATCTATAAGCAAAATTTTATTAAAGTCCCAATCCTCATGACTTCAAATTTTGTAACCACTTTCAACCCTTCCTGATGTGACTCCCCAGGTTTTAGATCACTAAAAACTTCGCCAGAGTCTTCCATATAGATAACACAGAATTAAAAATTAAGGTCTTTCACATGTACTAGAGACTGCTTCAAGCTAGGCAGCATTGTGATTTTCCAGACTAAAGATTTTACAAACAAAATTTTACGTATTTTATATGGAAAAGAGCATACTCTTCTAAATCGTACCAGATTCAGCTTAATCTAGGTAGGCCTATATATAGTAAAAAAAAAAAAAACCACACAGAACAGATGAAAGCAGTTTTTCCAGAATATGAATCTATTCTGTTAGACTGGAAAATATACTATATTCACTGATCATTTTTTCAATCTGTCCAAGATTATTTTCAATTAAAGTATAAAATTGTCTTTAGCAAGAAAAAAAAAATACCCAAACTAAATATATACCTAATAAAGAACACATAAACTCCTTTAAAGCACTGATTTTTCACACTAAGAAAAAAGTGAGTTCATCTGAAAAATATCATCTTTGCCTTATGCAGTAACAATAATTTAGTTTACAAATCAGTCAATAAAGTTGACCATAATCCTAGCCCTAGTAAATGGCAAAGGTGAGACTTAAAGTCTATCTAAATTCAAATCTCGTACAATCTGAATCACTCAACTAATCAAGAATTTTAAAAGCATTTTAGGGGTGCCTTGGTGGTTCAGTCGGTTAAGTGTCCAACTCTTGATTTGTGCTCAGGTCATGATCTCAGGGTTGTGAGACTGATCCCCACGTCAGGATCCGCACTAGACATGAAGCCTGCTTGAGATTCTCTCCCTCCCTCTCCCTCTCTCTCTCAAAAAAAGAAAAAAATAATAATTTTAAAAGTATTTTAATGTACTATTTAATGAGCAATTCCAAATATTAGCCATTTTTAAAATAACAGTCTTCACATAAAGCAACAACTCCATCTTGATAATCATTAAACATAAATATTTATGCTATTACCAAAACATATTAGTATTTAGAACTTGAAACTATTTACATTATTATTACCATAACTAGTCAGGCTAATAAAAGTTGACAAAATGAAATTACCTCTTTCTCACCCAACCCAACTCAATTCACTCCTGCCTAAGGCTATCCAATTCAGGCCTCAACAGGCCCACTTCAATAATGCCTACTCCTCACCTCCCCACACAAGTATCTAAGTCAAGCACTTTATGAATTTGTCACTGAGGTAAAAACAGTCGTATCCACACTTAACTCACCTTTACATTACCAAATCTCCAATTTAGGCCTCTCTTGAGCTTTAGACTCCCAGATCCAAGTGTCTGCTGGAATATTATACCTTGATGGTCACAAGGCCCACCCCAAAAAGTTACTGAGTCTAAAATAAATTCATCATCCTTCTTCCTCACCAATCCTGGTCTCTGTCCTATATTTCATCCCTCAGTTAAAAATACTACCATATTACTCAAGTCATAAATCTAAGAGTCATTAAATGTAACCATCATTAGTACCATTCACTGAATACTTCCAAATTTCTTCTGGCTATGTGGTAAAATTCCATTTCTTTGTTCTTTGAAGTCAGGTGTGCCCAAGCAATTTGTTTTGGCCAACTAATTATGAGCAGAACTGATATTCAGGAGCTTTAAAGGGTCATTGCTTGGCTCTTTTCCTCTGCCACAGTGACCAGCAACATTTGAGAAATGGGTGGCTGTTACACTGGCTTCTTCCTAAAGTGAGTGACCACAATGAGCAGAGTTCCCTACTCCACAAGCTTAGCATAAGAAATTATCTGTTTTTACAAAACTAGTAAGATTCGGGGGTATTTCCATCCTTGACCCTTCCCTCTTCATCCATTTGGTCATTTAATCCTGTGAAGACTACATCCCAAATATTTGTCACATTAATTCTTTTATCATTCTATCAGATCTTAATTCAGGCCCTCATCATTTCTCACCCAGATTATTACAATGGCTCCTAACCAATCACAGTGACTCCAATCCCAATTCCTTAAAAATGGTCTTTCACAAAAGCTGCCAGAGTGATACTTCAAAACTGTAAATTTTGGGGCGCCTGGGTGGCACAGCGGTTAAGCGTCTGCCTTCGGCTCAGGGCGTGATCCCGGCGTTATGGGATCGAGCCCCACATCAGGCTCCTCTGCTATGAGCCTGCTTCTTCCTCTCCCACTCCCCTTGCTTGTGTTCCCTCTCTCGCTGGCTGTCTCTATCTCTGTCAAATAAATAAATAAAATCTTTAAAAAAAAAAAAAAACTGTAAATTTTGTCATGTCATTCCACTGCTTCAGTTTCCTCAAAGACACCCTTCTGCTCTTGCTTTATCATCTAAATGCTCCCCAAAATCCAAGCATTAGAAATACTTGTGGTTTCCAGAACACATTCTGAATATTTGGGCCATTTTTCTACATGTTTTTCCATTTGCCTATGATATCCTACCTCCCTTTTTGAGTGGTAATTTCACTTTTCTTCAAGACTCAAGTTTCCAAGTCTTCTGGAAAGCTACTTAAAGATAGCAAAGTGATTAAGTACCTCTCCTCTATGTGCTACCAGGACATTCTATACACTTTTAGCACAGCCTTATCAGTTTTCTTAAGTGAAACCCTCAACAGATTTTGGAAGCCTCTAGACACAATTGATTTGCCACATGACATAAGGACCTATTTTACTGGCTAACCAACAACGTATAATTTGGGTGGTTTGATCAAATCAACTTAAACAATCAGATTCTCTCTCTTGGGCTGAAAAGTCACTTAGACTCAGGGCTTGGGCCAGACGCCAAAACATTGAGTCCAAAATAAGTCTGCAAAGAAAATAGAGCAGATACAGGGAAACAAACTGAGCAGACAATAAAGCCTCTGAGAAAAGGCAGATAGTCGCCTTCAATGCTGATTATCTTTCTGGTTTCCAGTCCCAGTTCCCATGAGGCCTATTTGTACTACAGTCTTTATTTCAATTTAGGAAAATATCCATCTTCTTAATAATTTTATCTCTTCTTGAGCTAAATTGGATAGCGCTGTTTCTGTCTTTTGCAACCAGCAACCCCCTCTGAAAACACCCTGTAATTACAATGAGCTACTAAAGCCCTAGCAATTACAAGTATACTCTTTTAGCACTGAAATCTTAAAGAGCCTAACAAACCGCCACTGAAACTACACTCCCTAAATGGACAGATACTTTTGTGAAAGAATGGAAACGTAAATAATCACCTTTGAAAACTAAAAACACATTTTGCAATACCCCTACTTAAACCCACATCATTTCAAATTTAAAACATCTAGAGGAAAAGGAAATATGAGACTGGATGGTAAAGCAACTTCATGTTATAATAGACTACCAAGATTTGAGAAGTCCAGAACTGGTTAAGAAAAGGCTGATCTGTGCAGACCAAGCATTACCATAGGCGTGTGGACACTAGGCATAGCTATACCACTGCTCTAAAGAATTTTCTTTATCTTCATCTCCAATTACCTTTCTTAAGATACAGGATAGAGATCAACTTACATTTAACACTATTTTATTATGAACATTACAATCTAAAATACAGTACAGTGGCAAGCCTAAATACAGAAAATGAATTTCTCAACAAATGTGTATTTATTTATAAATCATTGTTTCCAAATTTTATATTTACGGCTTTCGTTCTAATACATCTAAACTTTTAAATAGATTTACTTTTTTAAGTTAAATAGAATTATCATATTTAAGTGTAATTTTGACCTAGAGTTTTAATTTTTAAAAGGGTGTTGCATATTCCAAATGCTTCTAAGGAAAGCAGCAGTAGCCAAATATAGCAAATTTTACTTCCACCTCATTTGTTGAATCAAATTTTCTTTTTTCAAATATACAACTTTCTAGAATAGTTTATCCAAAAAAATCAGAATTTCCGACTAGGAGTTTAATACAGAAATTACAGAACCAACTTTTTGAGCATCAGTTAAATTTTCTAGGCCCTATTTGGTTATTTTGTTTTTCATTAAACATGGTGATGGCACAGTACAATCTTTTTTAAAAAGTCAAGTGGTACTAATATATCCAGTCTTTTATTGTAGGATCAAAAAGGATAAAATCCAAAGCATGGACAAAGTACACAAACTTATGTATAAAAATATTAACTGACACATACTTTATAACAGGGCTTCTCAGCAGGACTCTAGTGTACTTTGGATGGCACAATTTTTCCTAATGTTAAGATCTTATGAATTACTGACACTTGCCCACCAAATGCCAGACGGCACTCCCATCAATGCAAACAATCAAAGATACATTTTCAAATGTTTCCAGCTAAAATCCACTGACTTAAAACACCAAAACAAAGGAACCAATATAGCCAATGACAGAATTTGAAAAACACACTTAGTACATAATTACAGCCTTTTAAATGTTATTACTATAAATAAGACAAATATGAAAAAATACTTATTACACATTGAATGAAAAAAGTTCACCATCAGTGTATAAATCCTTTGATTTTACTACATTAAAATAAGCACATATAAAAAGGACTGCAGGCAAATATATGGAAATGGAGAGAGGATCGTTAAGTGGTGTTTCTTTTTCTGTATTTCTCATAAAATTGCTATATTGGGTCTATTAGTTTTTTTAACTAAATAAATAAGTAGTTGACACATTTTTCCTTGCTTATTAATACTTTTGAAGACCAGAGAAGAAAACCAGCAAGCAAAAAAATCAACACAGGTGTTAATGTGACAAATGCTGTTAGAAATCAGGACCGGATTACCCTTCGGGGTTTAGTCACTTGAAAGGGGACACTGGGAAAATGCTACGGTGCAGATAAGCCCGATGTGGGTACTGATTTCACAGGTGTGTTCACTTTGCGGAAATTCACCAAGCTGTATTTTTACCCAAACTTTTCTGTATGTACAGTTCACCTAAAAAAAAAAAGTGACTAGAAAACTACAAAAGTTTCTTACTGCCGTCAAAAGGATTTCATGACGTGGTCTTCATTTGTCGTGAAACAAGTGAAAACAAAAATTCTGGGTATTTTTCATCCGGCACACAAAAAAAGAGCACAATTAAGAATTTTTAACATGGGGAGCCTGGGTGGCTCAGTCATTAACCGTCTGCCTTCAGCTCAGGTCATGATCCCAGAGTCCTGGGATGGAGCCCCCATCAGGCTCCCTGTTCAGCGGGAGGCCGCCTTTTCCCTCTCCCACTCCCCCTGCTTGTGTTCCCTCCCTCACTGTCTCTCTGTCAAATAAAATCTTAAAAAAAAAAAAATTTTAACATATATAATGAATGTTCACACTAATTACTGATGTTTAAGAAGAAACTGAATCACAGCCTCATTCCAAGAGTTAAATTTAAAATGTGAATTTTCATATTAGCAAATGAATTCTTAAAAGGTTAATGAGAAACTGTTTTCACACTTTTATTTTATTATTTTTTTAAGATTTTATTTATTTATGTGACACAGAGACAGCCAGTGAGAGAGGGAACACAGCAAGGGAGTGGGAGAGGAAGAAGCAGGCTCCCAGCGGAGGAGCCCGATGTGGGACTCGATTCCAGCACGCCACGCCGGGATTACGCCACGCCGGGATTACGCCCTGAGCCGAAGGCAGACGCTTAACGACTGCGCTACCCACCCCCCCCCCACACTCCTAAAGAAATTTATTTCCAAATTTAAAACAAATGAAATTCAACTCAGCTTCCAAACATTAATCATAAAATACATAAAGTTCCGAGACACTGCAAAACAGTTTTCTATCTTCAATGCAACTACTACTATTGCACTGTTATCCATTTCAGCTCAAATTTGCAAATACATCTTTAGTATAAAAATCAGGTTATGACAACTTCATTACAGAGCAGAAAACACGCTGTTAGTAAAGCATGGCAATATTTTTGAAAAACAGTAATAAGGGATTACACTTAAGGAAAAACTGATTAAGAATTCTGCAGGGCCCATATGTGCTCTGTTTATGTTACAATTTTGCAAAATGTATTAGTTTGTGACACACTAACTCCACCATCCTTAAATAAATAGCTTTTTATTCTCTTTGACTTTTAAACTCCAAGTAATTAACATCTGATTTCAAAAACCAGCCCATTACTGTGTCAGATAATAACTGGTAGCATACAGCCACCCATACCCTGGTTTTAACTATGAAAGTGGTAATATGTTGGCGCTGAATATTCTGTGACATATTTCTTCTACCTATGAGACACCTTATTACCACAACCTTGAAAGCAACGTTAGTTTACAAAAGTTAATGTGCAAAATATTTTACTGCTTGATTTCAATTCTTAAGGGTATAGCACTCTTCCAAACACTTTTCAATTCTTAAAAAAAAAAAGTTCTGAATGCCGAAATGAGGAGATAGCAGAAAGCATTTTCAAAAGTTAAATAACATATTCAAACTATAAATGCTGTGGCTGGTCAATAAATATGTATATGCATGCACTTATGAAGTATTCTTGACAAAAATGTATTATCTGAATCTTATCATGTAGAAACAATTTATAATAGCCCAGATTAAGAATCATTGTACAAAACATACTACAAGACAAAATGTGAATGTCACGATAGATTTTTAAAAAGGTGACAGGGGACTGTTCTGGATTAAAGGAGGTAACAACCAAATAAAATGGGTGGTTTCTGATTATATCCTAGACCAAAAAAGGAAAGGAAAAAACACATGATTATAATAACTGGGAAAATTTAAGTATGAACTACTTGTTATACGTTACCGATGTTAAATTTCTTAAACGTGTTAATAGTATTGTGGTAATGTAGGACATTGTACCTGTTCTAGAAGAGATACATACTTAAATGTTAAGGAATAAAGTCATGGTGTCTGCAACTACTTTGAAAAAGATGGGAAGAAAGAGTTTAAGTGCAGAGGGTGTAGACAGCTAGAGGGGGAGACAGAAAGAACTCAACTGGCAAAGAAGGAATACAGGTGAGGGAAACGTGGGTGCTATTCTTGCAACTTTTTCATATACATTAAATATTTAAAAACAAAAAGGAGAGGGAAAAAAACTTTAAGAAGTAAAATTTAAACATCCAGATACCAACTTTTACCAATATCTATGCCGTGGCAATGCGATATACTTACAGATAGAAACCGAAAGAAAAATAGGTCTACATGCATCATCATGAAATAAACCAAAAAGTCAAATACAGGTTTTCTTTTTTTGAAGGAAAGAAATCCTGCCAACTACTAGCCCTTCCTTCAAAGGATATTGACACAATGAACAAAAATACTGAGATTTTAAGCTCTACCCTTTAAAAAAAAAGTGCGTGTAATAATGTGAACAACCCACATCCCTTACAAATTTTGAGTAGATAGTACTACACAAGGGAAATCTTACTTCAAAATACAGTACTTGGGAAGTGGCCGCGAGCTGGAGACTTTTAAATAGAGACAGACTTTTAAAGCATACAGCAGGGATAATCCTGCACCGACTAATACTTTTT
Source organism: Ursus americanus (assembly GCF_024610735.1). Lineage (NCBI taxonomy): Eukaryota > Metazoa > Chordata > Mammalia > Carnivora > Ursidae > Ursus > Ursus americanus. Next base: position 37,328,623 of record NC_142131.1, read on the forward strand.
ATGAAAGGCTTAGGACAGTGTGACCTTCAAAGCGGAAATTTTAATCCGCTGCCAAAAGGGCGAATAGGCATGATCTTTAACAACATGGATGGGCTCGGTCAGATTAACCAAGAAGATGCTAAATTTGTGAACACCGCCCTGGGCAACAAATACAGCCCTAATTCCAACCTGTCACGAGCCGCAGGCTTTCTCATCAGTAACAAGGGCCTGACACTAAGGCCCTAACAAGTGGACGGTTTCCCCGGCGCGGTCTCTGCGATTTTCACATTGCAAAAACGCTAACAGGCGTTTGCCATGAGGACTATTCCGGGCCCACCTGCGGCCATCTTAAGTTCGGGAAGAAAAAGGAAAAGGGGGAGGCACTGAATACGAAGACCCGACGGAGACCACAAATCGGGGATGCACGAAAAAAACAACTTCTCTAAATTCTAAGGGCTCGGTGCAGAGGTTAACCCCCGAAGTCTAACTAACAAGGAGAGCAGGACCTCGGAGCCCCGCGCCCGGGTGCCCTAATCAAACATGGGCACCAAGGTAAGCCCGGGCGATCACATGACGGGCACCGCGCGCCCCCGTCCGCGCTCTCCCCCACGCCTCGGTGCCCGAGGTCTCTATGGCGCCCGCGCCCCTCCCCCAGCCGAGCTCGAGCACTTACTCTGGGGGGTAAAGCCGCAGCTCCTCGATTTCTCCTAGGAAGGAAAAAAGCGTCCGCATCTGCTCGCTGGTCACCGCCGACGACAGATTGGTCACCTGAATCACCGCCGTAGGGGTAAGGCCGAAGCCTAGAGCCAAACCGAAGCCGCCACCGCTGTTCATCCCGACCCGCTGCTGCTGTCTCCGCTCCCCAACGTCTACGACGCGTCAGCGACGGAGCCGGGAAAGCGAAGCACGCGCGGCCGCGAGCGCGCTCCCGCTGGCGAATTCACGGCGGCGGGCAGGTCTAGCCGCCCATTCCACAACTCCCCTGCTCCCAGGGCTGCGCGCGCCTGCCGGAAGCGTCGCCTCGGCAACCCGGCGAGTAGGCGGAGGCTGTAGCCTAGGACTCCCGGGTCTCGGAGCCGTAGCTCCAGTCAGACTTCTCCCCGTCAGGATTTTTATCGATTTTTTCCCCCGCTTCAACTGAATCAAATTTCTGTTCTCCTCAAAACGTAAGAGACCCAACTCTTTCCGTTCTTAAATCTACGTAGAACTGGGGAACCAAGAGGCCTGGCTTGCTGGTGCGGGGTTGGGAAGGAGGAATGGCTCTCCGGCATCACAGATTAATGCTTGACCGAACTATAGCGCGTCGTGATCACGTGTAGGCCGCTCCCCCGCCCCAACTATTGAAAACATTGGCAGGCGTCCTAATTCAAAAAAAAAAAAAAAAAGGGGGGGGAAATTTAGAAAACAAACGTTAAGTTCTGATTGAATTAAGAAAGGAGTAAGATGAAGGCTCTGCGATCGTTGTCTATAACTTGTCATTGAATGGATCACTTCCGCAGATACTAATATTTATTGAGCTTACGTTCCAGACACTGTTAGACAAGGGCACATAAAAGTTACAGGGGCGCCTGGGTGGCTTGGTCGGTTAGGCGGCTGCTTTTGGCTCGGTCCTGGGATCGAGCCCCGAATGGACTCCCAGCTCGGTGGGGAGCCTACTTCTCCCACTCCCGCTCCCCCTGCTTGTGCTCTGTGTGTCTGTGTGTGTGTGTGTGTGTCAAATAAATAATTGAAATCTTAAAAAAAAAAAAAAGTTACAGACGGTCCACATAGAACTTGCAACCTAATGAGGGACAACTAAGTATGTGCTACTGGACGGCTGCTCCCAAAATGCCATCACCAGAACCCTGCTGAGGGTGGGTCCTGGAGGCCCTTTGGGTGGGTCTGCAAGGCCAAAACAATTTTCAGTGTAATGCTAAGACTTTGTTGACCTTCTTCACTTTGTTGGCATTTGCACTCATGGTGTAAAAGCAATACTAGATTAAACTGCTGCACCTTCGGAGGAATCAAGGCGGTGGTGCCAAACTGCACTCATAGTGGTATTTTGTATTCTTCACCTCCTTGCAATCACAGCATACAAAATGTAAGATTGTTTCAATAAACTAAGAATGTCCTTGACAAAGGGGTAAAAATTAATGTCATTAAATGTTCACCCTAGCATATACATCTTGTTAATGTGTGGGGAGAAATGGTAAATACTTACATTGCATGTCCAAGTAAGGTTGTCTCCAGAAAAAGCACTTGTGTGATTGAGTATTCACACAAAAATACAAATTTTGTAAAACTTGTATACACCCCCTTAAGCTACAGCTTTACAGTAATTTTCCACTAAAAAATACCAGTGATATTAACACATGTATTTTTTGACATTATATAATGAACTATGTGAACATTTGAAAGAGCTCTACAACTCAACCAACAACTATTTTCAAAATAGCCAATGCATGCTATTACAAAATCAAAGTGAGTCATCCAAGTGGTAGAGAGACTCATGGATTTTGATGTAGCCGAATACAAAAAGTTAAATGATACAGTTTCAGATCCAGTCCACATTGCAACTGCACTCTAAGAAACTACCATATGTCAAGTTCGGTGCGGTATCAAAGAAGAATATCTAGAATTATCTAGAAAGGCTATGAAAATAGTTTTCCCTTTTCCCACTCCTTATCTGTGTGAGACCAGATTTTCTTCAAATGTTTCAACCAAAATATATCACAACAGATTGAATGCACAGATATGAGAATCCAGCCGTCTTCTATTAAGCCAGACATTAAAGAGGTTTAAAAAATGTAAAACAATGCCGCTCTTTTCAAATTCTTTTTTGGAAAATATTTTATCATAAAAATACATCATTTACATTAATATATAATAGGTTATAAAATACTAAGTTTCTTGGATTTATTTCTAATGTGGTAAATATGGATAGAAATCCCATAAATCTCTCAGGATCCTCAATAATTTCTGAGTGTAAAGGGGTCCTAAGGGAAGTTTGAGAACTACTACCAGAGGCATAAACACAAACAAAATTGGGTGTATATAGGAGGGCAACTTAAACTTAGTCGTAATGGAAGACTTCCTAGAAGGGATGTTGTTTGTGCTGAATCTTAAAGAAACAGGAATTAGCCAGGCTGGGGGACGGTGGGGGGAAGGCATTGAAGGGCATTCCAGACAGAGTATGCAGAATATACAAATGCAGAGAGGTATGGCAGCCCAGGTGAGGTTCAGAATATTCAAAATTTATTCCTGCTAGACCAAAGGATGGCTAGAGATGCATGGAAAAGAATAAGCTTTGATGAAAGGTGCTGTTGGTTGTGGTAAGAGGTTACTTTATTATACACTTTATACACAGTTGAGAACCATTGAAGACCTTTGATCAGGAGAATGACCAGATGAGGTTCATGTTTTAGAATGATCATTGTCACTGCAACATGAAGATGCATTGAAAAGGGTGGAGACTAGGGGAGCCTGGGTTTGCTCAATCAGTTGAGCATCTGCCTGCAGCTCAGGTCATGATCCCAGGGTCCTGGGATGGAGCCCCACGTCAGGCTCCCTGCTCAGCAGGGAATCTGCTTGTCCCTCTCCTTCTGCCACTGCCCCCCACCCCGCTAGTGCTCTCGCTGTCTCTCTCAAATAAATAAATAAAAAATCTTAAAGAATAAAAAAAAAAGGAGGGGCGCCTGGGTGGCTCAGTCGTTAAGCCTCTGTCTTCGGCTCAGGGCATGATCCTGGCATTCTGGGATTGAGCCCCGCATCAGGCTCCTCTGCTGGGAGCCTGCTTCTTCCTCTCCCACTCCCCCTGCTTGTGTTCCCTCTCTCGCCGCCGGCTGTCTCTCTCTCTGTGTCAAATAAATAAAATCTAAAAAAAAAAAAAAAAAAAAAGGAAAAGGGTGGAGACTAGAGGCAAAAGAACTGGATCAAAGGGTAAGTGGTGGTAATGACAGAAAGCAAGGAGTAGTCCCAATTTTGGGAAGGACTGACCCATTTGAAAATAAAATGAATAAAGGCTACCCACTTGGAAAAATATAAATGGACATACATTCAGTTTTAGACACAATTACAGGTGTTTTTTTGGTCTTCCTGAAGCCCAACCAGGGATCCCTAGACTTAACAGTCAAAAGTTTAGAATAGCAGTCCTCAGACTTCAGTATACATCAAAGTCACCTAGAGGGAATGTTAAAACAGACTGCTGGCTTCATCCCAAGTAGGTCTGGAGTGGGGCCTGAAAATTTAAGTTTCTAACAAGTTCCCAAGTGCTGCTGCTACTGGTGATCTAAGAACCCCACTTTCAGAACCCCTGGTTTAGAAGGTCATAAAAGCAGTACTTAGTACATTTACTAATCTGTTGATGGTAAGGCAGAGGGAGGAATTTGTTTCTAGCCTGGGGGATTGTGTAATAGTGCCATAATTTAGGACCAAAAATAGGAAGGAAAGGCAGCTTTGTGAGGAATGAGCAAAAACATATTGAGGTCCATTATGGACAAGTTTCTGAAATAAAGTTGAGAGAAAATATCTAGAACTAAGGTACAGTATGTAATTTAAGCTTGAAAGTAGATACAGTTATGCCAGGCACATGTGTAGAGGAAGCGCAGTGGGTAACATTAAAGGGATAAAAACAACAAACAACCAAAACCAAATCAAGGCAGGAGGAAAACCAGGGGTGGGCTAGTCACAAGTTAAGGGAGGAAAAAACCCTAATAAGGAAAAAGTGAGGCGTGGGGAGGAAAGAATGCTGAAAAGTATCACATTCTGTAGAGATGACAAAATCAGGGACAAAATGTGCCCATTGGTAGATATAATGTGACTATTGAGACAAAAGCTATATGAACCAGTTTAGAGAAGCAAAGTGCACAGCATCACTTCTCTTGATTCCTCTGTGAATCTTCCAGCAAAACTTCCTAACCCTGGGCCTGTCCTAGCCCTGCCATTTTGGTCAATGCCAAACTGCTCTGCACTGGAAGCATTTTCAGATAGGCTTTAGGATTCCAGCCTTTATACCATGTTCTGTCTCCAACCTCTGTAATCGTTTTCATGGCCCCCATTTGCAGATATTTCTTCATCACTTAGGCCTCTTGGTTTCATCTGCCTACCAACACCTTCTAAAACAGTAAGATAACCAGTGACAAACGTTAGGTTCAGAGAAGGTTCCTCACAATTAGGTTCGGGACCATAACAGCAAAACAGAAACCAAAAATAAGAAAGTTAAACTCCAGTAAACAAATTAACGACAACAAAAAAGAAAGATATACATTAAAACTGTACACAATTCTTAGATCTAGAACCTGGAATTGGACTCTGGAGGGAGCAGTTTTAGGAGTCCAGCCACAGGAAGAAAATGTTTGATCTGTGAAGCTACGTAGAGAGTGTGGATCGTACTTACAAGAAGCTGTGGTGCCTTTGGTCTTGTTTTGCTTTTTGAACAAATGAGATCTGCAATGAATCCACTCTACAGAATTTTAAAGGAATTTTTGACAGAGAATAATTTAGAAGTAACATCAAGTAAGGAAAGATCTTTGAGTAGTCCTGTCTTTGAAGGAGGAGTGCTGATTGTAGACTGAATACAGCAAGAAAGCACTGGGAGGAAGCTTAATGACCAGAAAGAATCAGAAGCGGAGTGAGAGCTTTGCATGCGTGAATGCACTAGGTGTGTGTATATGTGTGTTCGTGTGCAGAGTGTTTTGAAATAGGACTCTTCCAGAAATGAAGCAGAAACTCTGAGTTTTTCCTGTGCTTAACCACATCACCCTCTTCTTTCAGAATCCAGAACTCTCAGTTCATTCATGATGTCTCTAGTGGGCTGATTCTGAAAACTTATCATTTGGCATAATTCTTTTTTAATTACTAAAAAGTTACTCCAGATAGCTTAAACGGAAGGGAAAGTATAGGCAATGATGGCGAGGTTATCTCATGAAGTAGAAGAAATAATTGCACAACCAAATCTTTGGAAGAAGTATGACTAGGATTTACAGCAGGCTTTGGCTACTCTAAGAAATCAGAACATATGTACGAAGACAACCAAGATATTTAATAGAATTTTGGGAAGAACTGCACATGGAAATCTTAGGAAAGGAACTGACCAGAGCAGTTCTGGGAACTTTGGCAGGAGACATTCATAGACCATCTGAAGAGTGTTGCCAAGGGGTGCCTTGTGGCTCAGTCAGTTAAGTGTCTGACTTGGTTTCAGCTCAGGTCATGATCTCAGGGTGCTGGAACCCAGCCTACCTCCAGCTCCCACTGATCAGGGAGTCTGCTTGACTCCCCAGCCTGCTGTCACACCCACTGCGTGTGCACACACGTGCCCTGTTTCCCTCTCTCTCTATCTTAAATATTTTTTTAAAAGATTTTATTTATTTATTTGAAAGAGATAGAGACAGCCAGCGAGAGAGGGAACACAAGCAGGGGGAGTGGGAGAGGAAGAAGCAGGCTCACAGCGGAGGAGCCTGACGTGGGGCTCGATCCCATAACGCCGGGATCACGCCCTGAGCTGAAGGCAGACGCTTAACCGCTGTGCCACCCAGGCGCCACTATCTTAAATATTTTTTAAAGAGTGTTGCCAATAAGGTAAATCAACTCCAGTGATCCCCAGTTTTTGACAATCACTGATCTGCTCTCTGTTTCTGTACATTTGGCTTTGTTGGAAATTATATATAAATGTAGTCATATGATACATAATCGTGAGTATCTAACTTCTATCACCAAGCCTAATGTTTTTGAGGTTCATGCATATTGGAGCGTATCGGTATTCCTTTTTAGTGCCAAATCACAGAGTGTTGTATGAATATTCAACATTTTGTTGATTTGCTCAACAGTTGGTGGACATTTGGGTTGTTTCCAATTTGGGACTATTATGAATAATGCTACTATGAACATTCATGTAGAAACCTCATTTCTTTTGGGTAAATATCTAGGAGTAGAATAGCTGGATCATATGTTAAGTTTGTTTAACTTTTCAAGAAACTGGCAAACTGGTTTTCAAAGAGGCTGTACCATTTTACATTCCGATCAGCAATATGAGAGTTACAAATGCTCCACATCTTTATCAACACTTAGTATTATCAACCTTTTTGATTATAGCCATTCTAGTGTGTATGTGCTGGTATCTCATCATGGTTTTAATTTTGATTGCTCTAATACACTAATAATGTTGAACAATTTACGATGAGCTAACTAGCCATTCACATATCTTCTCTGATGATACATCTATTCAAATATTCAAATCTTTCATCATTTTTTAATGAGGTCATTTGTCTCTTCAAAGAGTTGAAGGAGTTCTTTATGATTCTGGATACAAATCTATTATCAGACATGACTCGCAAATATTTCTTCTTCATCTATGACATGTGTTTTCATTTTTTAATAGTGTCTTTTTTCTCCTAAAGATTTTATTTATTTATTTCACAGAGAGCAGTGAGAAAGCACAAGCAGGGGGAGAGACAGAGGGAGAAGGAGAAGCAGGCTCCCCACTGAACAGGGAGCCCAAAGCAGAGCTCAATCTCAGGATTTTGGGATCATGACCTGAGCCAAAGGCAGAGGCATAACTGAATGAACCACCTAGGCACCCCTTAATAGTGTCTTTTAAAGAATAAAAGTTCTTTATTTTAATGAAATCCAAATTATCAATGTTTTCTTTTATTTTTTGTTTTTATTGTCACATTTAAGAAATCTTTGCCTAACCCAAGGTCACAAAGATTTTCTTCTTCTTCTTCTTCTTCTTCTTCTTCTTCTTCTTCTTCTTCTTTTCTTCTCTTCTTTTTTCTTTTCTTCTTCTTCTTCTCCTTCTTCTTCTTCTTCTTCTTCTTCTTCTTCTTCCTCTTCCTCTTCCTCTTCTCCCTCTCCCTCTCCCTCTCCCTCCCCTTCCCCTTCCCCTACCCCCTTCTTCTTCTCCCCTCCCCCTCCCCCTCCCTCCTCCTCCTCCCCCTCCTCCTCCTCCTCCTCCTCCTTCTTCTTCTTTTAAAAATAGGCTCTGCACCCAACATGGGGCTTGAACTCACGACCCCAAGATCAAGAGTCTCATGCTCTACCAACTAAGCCAGCTGGCACCCCACAAAGATTTTCTCCTGTATTTTTTTTTCCTAGAAATTTTTAGTTTTATTTCTTCCATTTAGGTCTCTGATCCATCCTTAGTTAAATTTTGTGTTGTGTTAGGTAAGAGTCATTGTTCTCATCGCTGTTCCTCCTTTGCTTCTCCCCCTCCTCCTCCTCCTTCTCTTTCTTCTTCTTCTTCATATAATATCAATTTGTTTTAGCACCATTTGATGAAAGGACTATACATTCCCCATTGCATTATCTGAGCACCTTTGTCAGAATTCAATTGACCATAAGTTTATTTCTGGACTATACATTCTGTTCTACTCATCTATATACCACACGGTCTTAATTACTATATTCATAATAAGTTTTGAAATTGAGTAATGTGAGCCATCCAAATTTCTTCTTCTTTCCTAAGAGTCTTTAACTATTCTAGGTCCTTTTCACTTCCTTCTAAACTTTAGGATCCCCTTATACATTTCTACAAAAACAAAAAACAAAACAAATACCTGGTGGGACTGTGATAAGGATTGTACAGACTCTATAGGTCAGTTTTGGAGGAATTGTCATTTTAACAATCCTGATATTTCCATTCCATGCATCTAGAATTTCTCTCCATTTAATTAGATCCTCACCACTTTCTCTCAGCAGTGTTTTGTAGTGTTTTTGTACTTCTTTTAAAATGTATTTCGAAGTATTTTATTCTTTTTGGTGTTATTGGAAATAGGATGGGTTTCTTAATTTCATTTTTGGACTGTTCTTTGCTGGTATATAGATATAAAATTATTTTTATATGTTCTTCTTGTATCTTGATACCTTGCTAAACTATTTCTTTCTTTTTAAAAAAAAAAAAGATTTTATTTATTTATTTGACAGAGAGAGACAGCCAGCAAGAGAGGGAACACAAGCAGGGCGAGTGGGAGAGGAAGAAGCAGGCTCCTAGCGGAGGAGCCTGATGTGGGGCTTGATCTCAGAACGCTGGGGTCACTCCCTGAGCCAAAGGCAGACGCTTAACGACTGTGCCACCCAGGCGCCCCATGCTAAACTATTTCTAATAGGTTTTTTTTGTTGTTGATTACTCTCAATTTTCTATATGCAAGATCATGTCATCTTTCAATGAGAGCAATTTTATTTTTTTTCCTTCTAAGATGTATGCCTTTATTTTTTCTTTTCTTAATGCCCTGACTAGAGCCTCCAGTGCAATGTCGAGTAGAACTCATGAGAACAGGCATCCTTGTCTTATTCCTGATCCTTGGAAGAAGCGGTCATTTACCATTAATTATGAGGTTGACTAGGTTTTTTTAAGAGACTCTTATTAGGCAAGGAAAGTTCCATTACATTACTAGATTGTTCAGAGTTTTCATTATGAATGGCTCCTGGATTTTTTAAATGCTTGTTTCTCCATCTACTGAGATGATCATGGTATTTCTAGGATAAATTTCACTGGTCATGTTATGTAACCCTTTTTGTACGTTGCTAGATTTGACTTGCTAATATTTTATTAAGGATTTTTTTTTAATGAGGGATATGAGTTTTGGTTTTCTTTTTTCACAATGTATTTATCTGGCTGGCTGTGATGTTGCATGAATTGGGAAGTGTTCCTTCTTTCTCTGTTTTGTGAAGGAGCTCTGTAGGAATGACATGATTTCTTCTTTAATTAGAATTCACCTGTGAAGCCATCTGCCCCTGGGATCTTTTTTTCTTTCTTTCTTTCTTTCTTTCTTTTCTTTCTTTCTTTCTTTCTTTCTTTCTTTCTTTCTTTCTTTCTTTCTTCTTTCTTTCTTTCTTTCTTTCTTTCTTTCTTTCTTTCTTTCTTTCTCTTTCTTTTCTTTCTTTCCTTCTTTTTCTTTCTTTCTCTTTCTTTCTTTCTTTCTTTCTTTTTCTTTCTTTCTTTCTTTCTATTGAAGAATAGTAAACATACAATGTTACATTAGTTCAGGCTTTTCTTTATGGGAATATTTTTCATTAAGTAGCTAAATTTTTATTTCTTATAGGTCTATTTGAATTTGCTACCTCTTAAAATAGTTACATTAGTTTTTGTCTTTTTAGGAATTTATCCATTTCATCTAAGTTTTATCATTTGTTTAGTTTATCAAAAGGTATTCAAATAATCCTCATTCTTTCAATTTCTGAAAGGTCAGTACTAATGTTCCCTCTTTCAATCCTGATATTGGTAATTTATACTTTCTCATTTTCCTTGTCGGTCTGGCTAAAGGTTTATCAATTTTGTTGATCTTTTCAAAGAAGCATCTTTTTGTTTTATTGATTTTCTCTAATTTGTTTCTGGTTTTTGTTTTATAGATTTCCATTCTGATTTTATCATTTTCTCACTTCTGCCTGCTTGCAATTGATCTGCTCTTATTTTCTGGTTTCTTAAAGCAGAAGCTTACAATATTGATTTGAGACTTTTTGTTTACTAATATAACCATTCAGTGCTATATATTTTCCTCTAAGCACTGTAGGGTATACTCTTTTTAGAGTGTTCAGAAAAGCTATTCAGAACTAAATGTCTCACCAGAAGCACAATACTATAAATTTCTTTTTGTTACAGATTTATAATTTAATTATTGTGGTTGGAAGACATACCACGAATGATTTCAATTCTTTTAAATTTATTGAGACACATTTTACAGCCTAACATATGTTCTGTCCTGGAAATTGTTCTATGCGCACTTGAAAAAAAAATGTGTATTCTGTTGCAGTCATATGGAGTGTTCTGTAAGTGTCACTTAGGTCAGGTTGGTTGATAGTGCTAATATTCAAGTTTTTTATATGCTGACATAACATGCTTTGCGGTACCCTAGTAGCAGAGAAGCTATCCATGCTGCAGAAGCGTGGTAGTGGACAACCACGTACACTGTAGGAGCTGGACTCTGGGGACACCATGTATTCTCTTCAGGAGCTGCGCACATCGGCACGAGGATCAGCAAGGGAAATTAACAAGGGAAATCCTCTCCTGTTGCAGTGATTATTCATTGCTCTCTACTAAAGTAGTTTAGCATTGTGCCATCTGGCAAAGAAAAAATGTTTTAAAGGCTCAATTTAAATAATATTTAAGCAATCATTTCAATAGCATTCTTTTTCACAGAGCTGACAATATCAAGGGTGAATTTCTAGCCAAGAGACAATAAAAATGTCTCTCCTATGTTTTGTGGCCATTAATGTCCCTGCTCACTTTTTTGTTTCTATTTTTTTTTTTGTTTTCAATTCTTACTTTTTGACTTGTTCCCTAAGTGTGCCCCTCTGTGTGTATTGCCCAATAGTGAGGCACTGACTTCAAACCAGGAAGATTCCCAACCCCTGCCAATGGATTTGTGGGTTTAGGAATACATTCAAAATTCAGGAATTTATTGAGTCTTGTTCAGCTTTTACTTCTTCCCAGTCCCTCTCAGGTCTGTCCTGCACCTGCTCGCAGCCCATCAGACAGCCAGAGATGTGTGAAGAGTTTGTGTAGCCACTCTATGGCTCTCTCAGTGCCAGGATGTGTCCCCATTATATTTCTTGCTAGCCACTCCCCCAACTAGAACCCTAGCCTAAGATGGTGGGCTCCGCCTGTGCATGTCTTAGCATATGTGCCACTTTTGCTGACCACATTACTGGGTGGTACTTTCTGCTCTTTGGTACAAATCAGTTCCTCTATCTGTCAGTAAGTTGTAGCTTTCCACAGCCAGCTCCACAGCCAGCTCCATCCTGGTAGAACACCATTGCCACTGGAGCAAGGGGTAGGATGGGAATAGGAACAGCCCCAGGCAAGATCCCCACAGACTCACACTGCTCTTAAAATTCAGCGCATTAATAAGCACTTCTCATTTTGTTTGCCTTTAGTCAATTTCCCAGAACCTTGAAATGGCTGGTTCTGACAATTTTGTTTAGTTGTTTGTGGGAAAGAGCATTTGCCAAGCTCTTCACCCCGCCATGGCCGGAAGTCTCTGCCAGTACACTTTGAAAAGGACATTTATTCACCTCTGGGAATAATTTCATGATAAGTAACTGTCATTACTGTGAGGCTCCTAAGGAGGTAGCAGCCACATGACTAAGCTCTAAAAATGTCTTGCATTACAGACGAAATTTTCCATAACTTACAAATAAAGAAACTAAAGCACAGAGAGATTTACTTAAAAAACATTTGTTGAGGGGCGCTTGGGTTAAGCGTCTGCCTTCGGCTCAGGGCGTGATCCCAGAGTTCTGGGATCGAGCCCCGCATCGGGCTCCCTGCTCTGCTGGGAAGCCTGCTTCTTCCTCTCCCACACCCCCTGCTTGTGTTCCCTCTCTCGCTGGCTATCTCTATCTCTGTTGAATAAATAAATAAAATCTTAAAAAAAAAAAAAACATTTGTTGAGCACTGACTTAATGTCACACCTATTCTAGAGGCTGAGGACACAGTAGTGAAAAAAATAGTGGGGGCTCCCTGCTCAGCAGGGAGTCTGCTTCTCTCTCTCCCTCTGCCCCTCCCCCTGTGTGCTCACTCTCTCTCTCTCTCTCAAATAAATAAAATCTTCAAAAAAAAATTAAAAAATAAAGGTAAAAAAAGTTCTTAAAGTCTCAGTATGTAATAAAGGCCACATTTATTAATAAAGATTGATTTATTCACTTATCAGAGAGCGAGAGCACGCACAAGCAAGGGGAGTGGGAGAGGGAGAAGCAGGCTCCCCACTGAGCAAGGAGCCCGATGTGGGGCTCCATCCCAGGACCCTGGGATAATGACTTGAGCCGAAGGCAGATGCTTAACAAGTGAGCCACCCAGATACCCCTAAATAAATCTTAAAAAAAAAAGAAAAGAAAGAAAAGACCACATTTTCTTTAATTTACTCTTCTGTATTTGTTGAATTAGATTTGGTTTACTGATGTCTTTTTGTTGAGATATAATTGACACATAATGTTATATTATTTTCATGTGTATAGCATAATGATTCAATATTTGTATATATTGTGAAACGATAATCACAGTAAGTTAACACCAATCACCATACATAGTAACAATTTTTTTCTTATGATGAGAACTCTTAAGACCTCTCTTAGCAACATTCAAATATGCAACACGGTATTGTTGACTATTGTCACCATGCTACACATTACATCCCCATAAGCTTTTTATTTTTTTTAAAGATTTTATTTATTTATTTGAGAGAGAGCAAGCACGAATGGGAGGCAGAGGGAGGGAGAGAAGCAGGCTCCCCCCAACGGAGGAGCCAGCTGCCAGGCTTGATCCCAGGACCCTGGGATCATGACCTGAGCGGAAGGCAGACGCTTAACTGACTGAGGCACCCAGGTGCCCCAAGAGCAGTGATCCTTTTTTCTCTAAAAGTAACATTTATAAATTCCAATTAGAAAAACAATACATATTCAGTATTTTAAAAATGTACAGAGGGGGGCGCTTGGCTGGCTCAGTCCATAGAGCATGCAACTCTTGATCTCGGGGCTGTAAATTTAAGAGAGATTACTTAAAAATTACTTTTTTGGTTGGATGTAGAGATTACTTAAAAATTAAATCTTAAAAAAATAAATAAAAATACACAGAAACAAAAATAAAATAATTCATCTAATATCTGACCATTCAAAAAACATTGACATTTTGGTTTATATACATTTAGGTTTCTTTGTATAAAGATACACATATTTTTACAAAATGCTACTGTGCCAGTCCCCTGGATTGGGTACAGTCTTTCCTGAATCCTCTTCTTTCTTTGTTTTCACCCTTGTTTTGCTAGAGTACATCCCTAAGTAACATCCTAAAAAGATTTGTGTCACTAAAATTCTTGAGTCCTTATACATCCAAAATACATTTTGCTTAATTGGCAGATTGATTAATTACCTGGATGGGGATAAAAAAATTATTCGAAGTGATTTTTGGAATCATTGCTCATTTATCTTCTAGCATCCAGCATGCTAATGATTAGTCTGTTACCAAATACTTAAAACACCAGTGACCAGTTTTTCCTCTCTACAAACTTTTACTTATTTATTTATTTTTATTTTTAAAAGATTTTATTTATTTATTTGACAGAGATAGAGACAGCCAGCGAGAGAGGGAACTTCCATAAGCAGGGGGAGTGGGAGAGGAAGAAGCAGGCTCATAGCGGAGGAGCCTGATGTGGGGCTCGATCCCATAACGCCGGGATCACACCCTGAGCCAAAGGCAGACGCCTAACCGCTGTGCCACCCAGGTGCCCCTATTTATTTTTAAAGTAGGCTCCACGCTGAGCATGGAGTCCAGCACAGGGTTTGACCTCATGACCATGAGATGGAGACCTGAGCTGAGATCAAGAGTTGGAAGTTTAACCAACTGAGTCACCCAGGCACCCCTTCTCTACAAACTTTTAGAATTTACTAAGAAAGCCACTTGAGGTGGGGTTTATTTTATTTGGCTGGAAGGAAAGAAGGTTTTTTTTTTTTTTTTTTTTAATTTTTAAGTACACATTTAATTAACAATGTAAAAATTATATAAATATTCAGATTTTTTATTTCTTCTTGGGCTAGTATTGCTAATATGTGTGTGTGCATGTGCGTGGTGTGCGTGTGTGTGTGTTTTGTGGGAATTTAAATGTTGTCTCAAACTTTGCAAATTTAGTGGCATAAAGTTCTTAATATCCCTTGATGATCTTTTTAATACTTGAAAGATTCATAATGCATGTTCCCTTTCTCCTTTCTAATATACCTTTGCTTCCATAATCAATCTCAGAAGGATGTTATCAATGTTATTAGTTTATCATAATGTATTTTGTGGGGTGCCTGGTTGCCTCCGACAGTTAAGCGTCTGCCTTCGGCTCAGGTCATGATCCTGGGGTCCTGGGATCAAGCCTCATGTCGGGCTTCCTGCTCAGCGGGGAGTCTGTTTCTCCCTCTCCCTCTCTCAAATAAATGAAATCTTAAAAAAAAAATGTATTTGGTTTTGTTTGTTTGAAGTAGGCTCCATGCCCAGGTGGAGCTCAATGCTTGAACTCAGCCCTGAGATAACGCCTGAATGCTTAACCAACTGAGCCACCCAGGCACCCCTGTTTTCTATTTAATTAATGGTCCTGATGTTCTGATTTCCTTTCTCTTCCTTTGGGTTTAACTTGCAGCCATCTACAAGCAAGGAAGACAGTCCTCACCAGAAATGGAATTGGCTAGTATCATGATCTTGGATTTCCAGCTCCAGAACTGTGAGAAATAAATTTCTGTTGTTTAAAGTTTAAATACCAGTCTATGGTATTTTTGTTATAGCAGCCTGAACGGACTCAGACACTTGATGTATAAAGAACCAGATAAATGTCCTCAATTCTTAAAGGGAAAAGATAATCAATAGATGTCAACCCTGAGATGACATATGTATTGAAATTAGCAGACAAAGTTTTTACCAGCTGTTATAACTATATGCTATGAGTTAAAGGTTAGAACTCTTGAAATGAATGTAAAGATAGTACTTAGCAGAGAAACAGAAACCAAAACATAGAACTAGACAGACATTTTGGAACTGAAAATACAACGTTTGGAATAAAAAACTCAATGATTACCAGAATCAGGTAACAAAGGAAAGAGTCACTACTTGATAATAGGAAAAGAATTGATCCAGTTGCAGATGTGAGGTCTGGTGAGGGCCTGCTTCTTGTTTCATAGACCGTCTCCTCTCTACGACCTCACACGACAATCAGGGGACAAGGAAGCTTTCTCT
The DNA here is from genome assembly GCF_024610735.1 of Ursus americanus. Taxonomy (NCBI): domain Eukaryota; kingdom Metazoa; phylum Chordata; class Mammalia; order Carnivora; family Ursidae; genus Ursus; species Ursus americanus. The sequence continues at coordinate 37,344,275 of NC_142131.1, forward strand.
AGCCTCTTTTATAGGAGCTTTACATCCTGAAGGCCCCATTTCGGATACCACCACCTTGGGAGTTAGGATTTCAACATATGAATTGAGGGGGGAACATCAGTATTTAACCCATCACATCAAGTAATTTTGGGTTGTATCCTAGATATTTTGAATCTTGTATTGTGAGTTGTGAGAGCTTGGATCCTATTAGAACACTGCAAAAAATGTATTTACATACATACATACATGGTTCCAATGTGAGTGCAGTTTTCAAAACCTTTGGTATGCTGCTTTAGAGCAGTCCCATGTTGCTTGTCCTTCTCAGAGGTGGGTTGGGACTGGTTTTTGTTATAATTCAGCTTTTAGATCTTTTGCTATCCTGCCAACAGGAAACAAAAAAATGAATAAGTCTTGATCTTAAGAGACTCACCATTTATTAGTTCAGTAAATTTGTTTAAAATATTTTGCTAAGAAGATATTTGTTACATTTGAAAAATCATCTACCAAATTGAATGACAGTAAGGAACGCTTGGAAAATGTTTTACCAACGATACACCAGTAAGTAGTAGTCGCTGTCTCTCTCATTATTGGATTATTAAATTGAGAACATAAAAATAAAAATGAAAACTGACTCCGTGTACTCTAGATGCTTGTGAAGGTTATATCCATCACGCACACATGCTGATCACCGTGCCAGAGATGGAACAGGGCCACATTTTAATTCAATACATGGGTATCCAACCTGAGACTTCTTAGAATCAGGTTAGTATTTAGCTGTGTTCAAGGATCTTATGAAACACAATTAAACCAAATTCAGTACTTTTTTTTTTTTTTTTTTTGTAGTACAGAAACTGCCTCAGGGATCTTTACTACAAACAATCAGGTCAGAGAGGACCTGTGATCTAGTGAAAAATCTAGGGAAAAACAACTTCAATGACATATGGCAGAACCCCCTCAGGCTTATAATTAGATAACAATAAACCAAAGGTCACCTTATGTTTCACAGAGGGTGTTTATACAAACATTCAAGAGGATCAAGCTGAATTCCAAAATGGAATATATTGATTACCTTACAGATAAACTAAAAATATAAATAATATTGGAGAAGGTTAAGAAAAACCATTTAGTATGGCAAATTAGATTCTTACACATTAAATTCAAAAGCATATTTATAGAAATATTTTAATCCTTTTCAAAAGAGCTACCTTAAATATCATATTTGGTTTCCAATTATATGCACTGCCTGCTTTCATTTTTCTGTTTTCGTTTTTTTAGGTAATCTATATGTTCTTTTTTTTTTTTTTAAGATTTTATTTCTTTATTTGTCAGACAGAGAGAGAGAGAGAGAACACAAGCAGGGGGAGCTGCAGGCCGAGGGAGAGGGAGAAGCAGGCTCCCCACTGTGCAAGGAGCCCAATAGGGGACTGGATCCCAGGACCACCCCCCATCATGACCAGAGCCGAAGGCAGATGCTTAACTGAATGAGCCACCCAGGCATCCCTAATCATATGTTCTGAGTGTGTATTTTTGTCAAACTTTGCAATGGTTGTTTCATGTAGATGTTTAAAACTGAAGTTATTATGCTCTTTTCCTTTAAGTATTCTGATTTTCAAGGATTACATTTTTTACTATCAAAAAATAAATTTGCATTTAACATTAAAAAAAACTTGGCAACTTGCAAGTGTATAATACAGTGTAATTAACTATAATCACCACGTTGTACATTAGATCCCCACAAGTTATTCATGTGATAACTGGAAGTTTATACCCTTTCACCAGCATCTCCCCATTTCCCACACCCCCTCAGCCCCTGGTAACCACCACTCTACTCTGTTTCTAGGTGTTCGGGTTTTTTAGATTCTACATGTAAATGAAGTCACACAGTATTTGTCTTTATCTGACTTATTTCACTTAGCACCATGCTCTCAAGGTCCACCCATATTGTCACAAATTGAAGTGTTTTCTTCTTTTTCATGACTGAATAACATATATATCTCACATCTTCATCCTTATCCATTAACAGACATTTAGGTTATTTCCATATCTTAGCTATTGTGAAAAATGCTGCAACAAATATGGGAATGCAAACATCTTTTCAAGATCCTAATTTCATTTCTTTTGGGTATACACCCAGCAGTGGAATTGTTAGATCATGGGGTAGTTCTATTTTTAACTTTTTGAGGAACCTCCATACTCTTTTCCACAGTGGCTGCGCCAGTTAACATTCCCCCCACAATGTACAAGGTTCCCTTTCTTCCACATCCTTGCCAGCATTAATAATCTCTTGTCTTGTTGACAGCCACTCTGACAGGTGTGGGGTAATATCTCATTGTGGTTTTCTGGATGATTACTGAAGTGAAGTAACTTTTTATGTACCTGTTGGCCATTTGAATTTCTTCTTTGGGAAAATGTCAGTTCAGTTCCTGGGCCCATTTTTTAATCAGATTGTGTCGTTTGTTTTTGCTATTGAGTTGTTTGAATTCCCTATATATTTTGGATATATGGTTTACAAATATTTTTAGATATATGATTTATAAATATTTTCTCCCACTACATAGGTTGCCTTTTCATTTTGTTGATTATTTCTTCTGCTGAGCAAAAGCTTTTTCATTTGAGGTAGTCCCACTTTTTATTTTGTTGCTTGTCCTTTAAGTGTCATATCCAAAAAATCATTTTTTATTCTGCTGATGTGGTATATCATTTTTTGATTTGCACAGGTTGAACCATTTTTACATCCCAGGGATAAATCCCATTTGATCATGGTATGGGATCCCTTCAATGTTCTGTTGAATTCAGTTTGCTAATATTTTGAGAATTTTTGCAGCTATGTTCATCAGGGATATTGGCCTGTAATTAACTATCTTGTCATGTTGTATCCTTGTCCAGTTATGGTATCAGGGTAATGATGACATTGCAAAATGAGAGTGTTGCCTTCTCTTCCATTTTTTGGAATACATTGAGAAGGATTGGTATTAGTTCTTCTTTAAATGTTTGGTAGAATTTTTCAGTGAAATCACTTGGTCTGAGCTTTACATACTGGAAGGTTTTAGATTACTGATTTAGTCTCTTTGCTAGTTATGGGTCTGTTCAGATGTTCTACTTCTTGATTCAGTCTTGGTAGGCTGTATGTTTCCAAAAATGTATCTATTTTTTTCTGTTATCATTTGCTAGTGTATGACTGTTCAGTATAGTATCTTAGGATCCTTTGTATTCCTTTGGCATCAGTTGTAATAGCTCCCCTTTCATCTCTGATTTTATTTATTGGGGTCTTCTCTCTTTTTTTCTTAGTCTAGCTAAATGTTTGTCAGTTTTCTTTACTTTTTAGGAAAAAAAAGCAGCCCATGGTTTCACTGATCTTTTTTATTTTATTTTTTTAAGATTTTATTTATTTATTTGACAGAGAATGAGCAAGAGAGCAGAGGAAGGGGGAACGGTAGAGGGAGAGGAAGAGGGAGAGGAAGAGGGAAAGGAAGAGGCAGGCTCCCCCACTGATCAGGGAGCCTGATTCGGGCTCAGTGCTGGGTTGATCCCAGGACTGTGGGATCGTGGCCTGAGCCAAAAGCAGATGCTTTAACCAACTGAACCACCCAGGTGTCCCTATTTTTTTTCTTGCTTTTCTGGTCTCTCTTTCTCTTCTTCTTTTTTTTTTTTTTTTTTTAAGATTTTATTTATTTATTAGAGAGAGAGAGAGTGTGCAAGCAGGGGAAACAGCAGGGAGGAGGAGAAGCAGGCTCCCCGCTGAGCAGAGAGTCCTACAAGATGCGGGGCTTGATCCCACGACCCTGGAATCATGCCCTGAGCCAAAGGCAAATGCTTAACCGACTGAAGTCAGGGCCTGATCCACACCCACAAACAACCATTGGTGCCCTGGTTATTGATGTGCTCTCTCTTATCTGCACAGTCTTCCCCTGGGCATGTACACTGCATTGGAGACTGGTGACAAATGTCAGGTCAGCAGCATGCAAGTGCAAAGCTAGAAAGGCTAGCAAGGAGGTGCATGGTAGTAGGTGTTAGCTGCCAGTGTCAAGGCTTGTGCCTTCACTAGCAAAGCTGCAGTGTCCTGAGCTGGTTACCACTGTGGTTCCCAGGTTCTGTAAGGCATACATGGAGTGGAGGGTCTCAGGCAGCTGGTATAGAAAGCAAATATCTGTGGGGCAAAAGCTAGTAAAATCTGCAGCGTGTCCCCAGTGAATATACTAGCTGTTAGTTTCTTCAGTGGCGAAATATGCTGAGTTTGTCTGCAGAGCAGGCAGTGAACCACCATGATTCCTGCTGTGTGGCTGCTACTGGTAACACCTGCTTTTATTCCTTGTTCCTAGCCACCTTTATAGCTCAGCTTTGCCCTTCTAGGTGGAATGAAACCAAAGTGGGACCTTCATGCAGTGCCCCAAAAGGCTGGGGAAGCTGGTTGCTCACCCCACTCTTCCTTTGCTGGTGAGAGGAACTCTTCGTAGCTAGGAAATTTCCTCTTGACACTGAGCAATGCTGACTTGGAGGATGGGATGATGTGAGAAAAATGAAGCTGTCTTCCTCTTCATCTTATGCAGTTATTCTTAGGTCTTTTGTTCCAGTGTGTTGCTAAAATTTCTTAAGTAGACTCCAGAGCTGTCATGGATAGCTGTCTAATTGTTGATCTTTGGGGAAGGATGCAGTTGGGCTCTCCTACCTCACCATTTAGGGCTAAAATACCTGCTTTAATACTTATCTACAGTTTGCTGTTGGCCAAATATTTGCTATTGTATTTGAGAATGACCCAAGATCACTTTTTTCCCTTAAAATTTAGACAGACAACATAACAATTACAAGTTTTGATAATAGCGCAAAAACATTCCATAAAGCTACCACTCCAATCTTTATATAAGGCTTCTGCAGTGGCGATCATAAGGTACATATATTTTTATAAATTGCCTTTTTTTTTTTTAAGATTTTTTTTTTTTTTAAGATTTTTAAAAATTTATTTATTTGACACGGAGAGAGACAGCCAGCAAGAGAGGGAACACAAGCAGCGGGAGTGAGAGAGAAAGAAGCAGGCTCCCAGTGGGGGAGCCTGCTGCGGGGCTCAATCCCAGAATGCCAGGATCGCGCCCCGAGCCGAAGGCAGATGCTTAATGACTGCACCACCCAGGCGCCCCTAAATTGCCTTTTCTACTTAACATTATATTTATCATAATCATTTTTCTATTTTGTTTTCCTGTATTTCTAGTTATCATTAAAAAAATTATACAGACCAAGTACCTGCTTTATTTAATTAATTATTCTCATATTATTGCTTATTTGGGTTGCTACCAGTTTTTGCTTTTACATATAGTACTTCCATGGACACCAAAATAACCTTCTAAGGTTTGGTGACATTGGTAATCCCATTTTTGTCTAATGACAACAATTCAAAAAATGGTATTTTAATTTGTACCGTTTCTCTCATATTTAACAGAGTTTAATGCAAACTAGACAATATAGGCTTATAGAACTTGTCTGTAATTAAATAATAACCAGATTATTTCTTACAGTTATAGAAAGTTTCTTTTTTCTGGATTTTCAGAGTGATGGAAAAATTTAGTGATTTTTTTTTGTTATTGACCAAAATTAAAAATGCCCACAGACTATCAAATACAAATAAGCAAACCTTTGATTTTTTCTAAGGTACTAATCCAGTAGAATCCTTCTTAAAAGTTTCAATAAATTGGTTTTTGCCAATATCTTTCATAATATAATAAATGCTTGATAAAAGAAATTCTTAGCTTATTAGTAGTATATACAAAGCTATAGCACCAATAATTATATTTGGAATGGAAGGTTATGTACAGCTGTGTACCATTTTCCTAACCCAGTAGTAAGAACGTATTCAAAAATACCGAGGTAGAAAAGCTGATGTTCTGTACCCTGACATCTGTGCGATTGCCTGATGTAGCGATAAAGAATACTTGAAAAACTTAACCCATTAAATCCAATTCATTTTTAAACCATGACTAGGATGACTGAAGTAGCAATGTTTTTGCCTTTGTTCCTAGAGATAACGAACGTGCTGTTGGGCTGTGAAGAAACTGAGGATGGAGAGCAGATGGGATTTTTGGCAAAGAGTAGGCAAGTCTGACTGTCGGCAGCAGGAGCTGGCTAATGCTCTAGCATACGGTGCTGATAATACCTCAATCAATTAAAGAAGTGCCATCCAGGATTTGCCAGTCGGAAGACATCTTAACTACTTTTTCTTCAAGCCATGAACAGCTTCATTATAACCTCCTATGGGGCCAAGCAGCCAATTTAGGATTCACTTTTGACAGTTGGCTGATGTCAGTTTTTCAGTGAATGTATGTTCATGCCTGGAAATATTGCTAATGTGAAATGTTGCTATTTGTATGAAACTATGTCACCATCTGAACAGCACACGCATAATTTATTCATCATCCACAAATATTTATTGAACTCAACTGCTGAGTACTTTAATATGTACATAACAAACCTTTTGTTTTCAAAGCTGATTATGCTGCAAGTCAGCATGGGTCTTCCTGTGAAATCCTGTGTTCCTCCTGGACCTCTCTTCGTGGCATTTATCATTTTCTTTTTATACCCTCTCTCTCAAGTAAAACACAAGTGATCCTTACAATGGCCTAACTGACCCTACACAAACTTCCCATTTATGTCTGACCTCTTGACTTCTCCACTGTCTCGGTCTTTCCTTCTCTCTCTTCCTGACTCTCTTCATGTGTGGATAAAGTGTAAAAGTCCATTGTGGGAAAACAAATGGTCCTTTATATGATGTTGAGTACTTACTGCAGACCCAGTACCTCAGAGTGGACATCAGAGATGCTTCCATCAAGGAATTTCCAATAGTTTCAGAAATGAGACTAAATAATACACCTGACAATATGAGAATAAATAGTTACTCTAAGTTATAAACCGTAAGTTGTAAGTTGTGTAAGTTTTAAATATCAAAGAATAGGCAAGTTCAGAGTTCAGAAAAGGTATGATGAGGACTATCTCCTTGTATCCACTTATCATCATGACTTTATTTATTGACTAGTTAATATTTTTTTATTTATCATTAAACAGAAGACTTCTGAATCTTTCTCTTTCTCCCGTTACTTTTCCCTGAATACCAGGTAGGCATTTCCAAATGGTCCAAACAAAGCAAGTGCACATCAGGATTTATTATCCCCGATTTCAACTAGTGGCATCACCACCTGTCTTCCAACTACAGCCAGAACCTGTAAATAACCTTTAATCCCTCCTACCTATCTGCCTCAGCCCACCCCCACCCCGTCTGCATCCTGTTACCCTGGTGCTTCTTAAGTATGTCCTATTGTCCTATCTACAGATTCCCTTCCTGAAAATCCTTTTCCAGTACCTTGGCAGATGCCAATGTCATCCCTATTCTGGGTTTTGCAAGAACCTTTTAATGGTGTGCTAATTCTAAGCTTTTTTTCCCCTAAGCCCAGCCACTGCTACCCCACCCGTTTTACATACAACACAGTGATCTTTTTAAAGTTCAAATCATTTATGTCACTTACTATTGTCCTTAGAATAAAATCCTTTGCATGATATCAGAGGTCCTGCTCGTCACCCATCCTTTTCAGATGACATTCTGGATGTTTCCAGGTTTGATGGCAGGGAATGGGGTGTTTTCCCTATCACAAAATATAACAAGTACCACTGGGGCCAATATTTTTTTTTTTTTAAGTGAAAATCTCTGTGTATTTTCTTTTCTTTTTTTTTTTTTTTAAGATTTTATTTATTTATTTGACAGAGATAGAGACAGCTGGTGAGAGGGAGAACACAAGCAGGGGGAGTGGGAGAGGAAGAAGCAGGCTCATAGCGGAGGAGCCTGATGTGGGGCTCGATCCCAGAACGCCGGGATCACGCCCTGAGCCGAAGGCAGACGCTTAACCACTGTGCCACCCAGGTGCCCCCACTGGGGCCAATATTAATCAAGAGGGTCTGATCCAAGGAAGTGGAGTGGGGTCTGGGAGAGGGTCTTTGGAAATGTTGTAGGCACAAAGCCAAGGTCAATGTTTTAGGCTCTTCGATAGGTCCAGCTCTATTGGTTAGAATTAGAGGAGTCATGGGGAGGAAAAGTAGAAAATGAATATGCTAGTTGCACTTGATTTCTCTTGCTGTGACTACAAACGTAGCAGTTTAAAACTACACATGTATATGATCCCAAAGTTCCTGTTGGTCAGCAGTCCAAGCACGGCTTGGCTGGAACCTCTGCTCGGGGTCCCACAGGTTGCACTCAATGCACCTGGGCTGCATCCTTATCTGGTGCTTGGGGGCCTCTTCCAAGCTCATTCAGGTTGTTAGCAGAATTCGGTTCCTTGCAGTTGTAGAACTGAAGCCTCAGCTCCTAGAGGTTGCCTCTCTCCATAGGCGGTTCACACAGTATGACTATCCCTTCAAGGTCAACAGGAGAACATCTTTCTTGATTCAAGTCTTTTAGACAAGGCCTGGTATCTGTCTGCCTGTCTATCGGTCTCTCAAAATATCTATTTCTGTATCTCCTCCGTTTTATTACCCCGCCCTCTCTGATACTAGCTATAAAAATATATTATGAAAGGGAATTTGTTTTTTTTTTATACTTAAACTTTTTTTAAATAACTTGAGGGTTTATTGTCAACCATCAACTTATTTACTAGTCACTATTACTATACCTATTCCTCAGACTGGGAAATAAGGCACAGAAATGTTAAGGAACGTTCTAAGTTCACACAAATAGTCCTAGCTATTTGGTAGATCTGGAATTCAAGACAGCTTGGGAGGGGCGAATGGGTGACCTATGTCTTACCCACAGTGACAATGAATGAAAAAGAAGGCAGGAGGAGGAGTGTCTGGAGGCAGAAGTTGACTTTCTCTGCAGAGGTGGCTATGTGGGTGTCAGGAGAGGCTATGGACAGTAATAATCTCAACCTGGGATTTCCTCTGAAATGTGACTAAAACTCACAGATGCCTGCTGTTCAAACAGCATTTACATGACAGAGACTATGAGATCACATTTAGTGTGAGGCTCTTGTGAAAATGGAGGAACTATGAAGGGCAGCCTCTGGAGTTAAAGACGGATTGAAGGAAGGACAAAATTCAGTGCATTTTCCCAATGACTTAGATGCCAATAAAATTCCTCTGAAATGCACGAGAAAAAATAAAAGTCTGCATATACCTAAACCAGTTCTGAAAACAGGAGTAAAGAGTCAAGACTTAGCCTGTAAGACAATGATTCTCTCTCAGTGTTATCTCCAGACCATAAGTATCAAGCATACCTGGGAATGTGGCTAGAAATAGAAATTCTTGGGCACAGACCTGCTTCAATCAAAAGCCCTGTGGGTCCGGCCTGACAAGCCTTCCTGCTGACTCTAATTCGGCAGAGCTGGAGGGTCGATGCTCTAAGAGACTGAGGTAGATACACATGTTCAGTTATAAAAGTAACAGTACATAGAAGCAAATATAGAAAAATGTTAATGGAAGAATCGAGGTGATAGGTGTTTCATTATAAAACTTTCAAACTTGATGAAAAAAAATGATACACAGGAACAGAAAAACAGGCTAAGAGAACACTATAGAAAGCATGATGCATAGGTACTTGGTATATAATAAACATCGCATTGAAGATCAATAGAAAAATGTAGACTTTTGAGCCTTGTAGAGAAAACGTGGAGTTTGATTCCAAATTCATGACATATATAATGGTGAACTAGATGGATTAAAATCTAAATATTAATAGTAAATATATCTAGCCAATAGAAGTCAATGTGGGAAAATAGTTTTTTGACTCAGATATGGAGAAGACTTAAGAACAAAGAAGCATAAATGATAGATTATGTTAAACTTATTTTTTTTAAACAAAGGATATCATAAACAAAAGTAAACAGACTGTGAACTAGGATACTGGCGATGTCTAAAAAACAACAGGAAAGTAGTATCTGGAATAGAAAAGGAACTCCTACAAATTGGTCTTGAAAACATCAGAAGAATGGGGAAAGGGAATAGGAAAATTACAGAATGGCTAACAAGTGTATGTACTAGTCAAACACACCAGTAATCAAAGGAATGGAAAATAAAAGAATCTCAGAATACATTATATTCATTAAACATGCACAAGTTATAAAGTCACAACTGTCTGCCAATATGTGCGGAATGAGATTCATGTCTAGCCAATGAAAGTGTAAACTGGTGCAGACTTCCCAGGAAGTACATTGGCAGTGCTCTGTGCAAGTCATAGTATCTGAGACCTGGCAATTGTACTCCTAGGTATGTATTCTAGAGAAATTTTCAGAAGTTCGAAAAATGACATAAATGAGGATACTCACCACTTTGGTGTTTATGAAAGCAGGGAGGTGCGGTAGAGACATCACAGGTGTTCATCACTGGAAAAATGGCTGAATCAAACATGGTTGATTCACACTATGTGTATATGCATCACATAATAAAAATCTATAGCCTGTTGCATTTATTAAATAAAAAATACCAACACTATTCTTATTTTCTTAAGATTTTATGTATGTATGTATAGTATGTATGTATTTATTTAACAGAGACAGAGAGAGAGCACAAGCAGGCAGAGAGGTAGGCAGAGGGAGAAGCAGGCTCGCCGGCCGAGCAAGACCAATGCGGGGCTCGATCCCAGCACCCTGGGATCATGACCTGAGCCGAAGGCAGATGTTTAACCAACTAAGCCACCCAGGCACCCTAACACTCTTCTTTTGATAATCGTTTTTCACCCTATAAATTCTAACTAGATTTTACCCTAAGAACTTAGAATTAACCAATACGTATAGTTTCTTTTAGAAAAAGTGGAATTCTCCTCTCATTTGTAGCGATCTAGTATTTTACAACCATATTCTTACTTACAATCAACACTAATCACACTACTTTTGCTCCACTACATCTGGTTTTGGTCATTATTCCTCGGATCCCAAATCTATTTTTGAGATTTCTCATTTTCTTCCAATATACTTCCTGGTTTTGGTTCAAATATATTCCTCTCTTTTGTTGAGGCTCAGTGGGAGATTAATTTTGAGAATTTGAATTTCTGAAACTGTCTTTATTTTGCCCTCTGACATGAAAAACTTTAAATATCCCTGAATCCAAAGTGGGTCATTAAAGTTCTGATTTTGTTCACTTTGCAAGTAACTGCCTTCACATTTTGGAACGTAAGATACTCTTTTTGGATCTTTTAAAAACTTAGTAGCTGATCTGAAACTTTGTGAAGACATAGCTAGTTTTCGTTTGGCCATGAATGGACCCATTTGGTCTGAAGACTTATTCTGTGCTTCAGGTCTAGGACATTTCCTTGAGGTTTTTAATTTTTCCCCCCTTCACTGTGTACCCATACCCTCCTTTCTCCCTTTGAACTCCTATTAGATCCATGTTGGAGCAGGAGACTTTTCTTTCATGTCTTGTTTCTATTTTTTTTTTTTTGGCTCGTTTGCATTACATTTTATGGAATCCTCATCTAAAGAGCTCGCAGATTTGCTCTTTGGGATATCCTTCCTATTCTTCAGCACAACTACTGAATTTGTGACAAATTCTACTTTCCATTATAAAGATACTTAAATGCGGGGTGTCTGGGTGGCTCAGTCATTAAGCATCTGCTTCAGCTCAGGTCATGATTCCAGAATCCTGGGATCCAGCCCTGCATCGACCCCTGCATCGGGCTCCCTGCTCAGTGAGCCTGCTTCTTCCTCTCCCTCTGCCTGCTGCTTCCCCTGCTTGTGCTCTGTCAAATAAATAAATAAATAAAGCAAACAAACTAAAAAAGATATTTAAATGCTTCCCTAACAGTTGATCTTGCGAATTCAATATTCCCTGAGAAGATACCATTTTGAAATAACAATTTCTTTAAATAATGGTACTTCTGTTTGGTGACTCTTTTCATGGTGTTGCTTTTCTTCAAATGTTCAGTAAGTGTTGTTCTCGTCTTAATATGAACTTACATGGGAATGTTATTTGCTTACCACAAACTATTTTCCCTAATGATGGGCAAAAGGAAGGACAGGACATCGGGTAAGCCTGGTAAAATGGCTGGTACAAAACAAGTAATATCATCACTTCTAATATCATTACTCGCATACATCACCTCCTGCATAGTGCTTGGCATAAAAAAGGTAGTAATTATAACCAACCTCTTATGATACAGTACTCACAAGTGTTACCTAGAACTCCTCCTTGATCTTTTATTCTGTCTCTACTTTTGAAGCATCCCTGAAGCCAGATTCACCTTTCACGGTAGAATTCTCTGGCCCTATGTGTCCTAGGATTTCAAAGAATTCCTTAAAATCTATGTATCCAATGCAATTTTATTTCTCCAAACTGTGGAGATTAAACAATACTTTGACCTACCGTAGTATGAAATAATCGTCTTTTCTGTCACTTCTAGGGATGTGGATAGGAGGAGCTTGAAGGACGCGCCAGGGTACGATCTTGGACAGTTTACTGTGATAGCCGAGCCTGCACATGGTTCCTCCTATTCTTGGGAACTTGAACGCTCTTGAAGGATGATCCAAATGTGAAAGACATTTTAATATCCATTCTGGGATAGCATTGGTTCTCAGAGTATTAGGTTTTGCTTTTCATGAAGATGAGGCTTCTGAATCATCCATCCTAAAAGTCCATGCTCTGTGCATTTGTTTTTCTTCAATGCTTGGTGTAGTTTTCTTTAGCTTTTCTGACAAGGAAGTTCATTGGGAAGATAGTTGGGAAGAACAACACATTAAAGAAAAAAGATCCTTCTAAAGCTGTGCCTTGAAGGAACAAAATTGGTTTGATTAGATTTAAGGAACATCAGTTCAGGAAAAATGTGTGTAGACTTTAACATCTTTTCATGCAAAATAAAAATCATGGTGGAGGGTGGTATAATTTTACACTACGGACTTCTTCCTTTACTGATGATATGTGAGCATCTCATATTTCATCCTATAATTAGATTAAGGGCTGATTAAGAAGCTGTATGGACCACATGAAATCCCAAGGGAGATCATAACTGTTATATGAAAAGGAAATTATCAGAATTATTTTGTTAGGGAAAACAAAAAAATATTGTTTTCCCTAACAATTCAATACAAAGGTTTTAGGAGGAACTTAATTGTTCTTTAAAATAAAACCTGAGGAGATTCTACTGAAGTGTTTTTCCTAAAAAATTTTCTCAGTTTAGAATGCAAATTGCTTCGCAAAGAGAATGCATCGTCCTAAAAAAAAAAAAAAGATAGCATTGTCCTTTAAGTTTTCCAAAACTGTAAATGACTATGCTGACTATCCCCTGGGACTAAAAATTCTGCAGAGGCAAAGAAACTGCAGCTTTAGGTATAAAATGGACAATGTTTTCTGAACTCTCTATTAAGAAACAAGGGGAGAGGTAGGGGCGCCTGGGTGGCTCATAAGCATCCTCTCGATTTCTGCGCAGGTCATGATCTCAGGTTCCTGAGACTGAACCCTGGGAGAGGTTCCACATTGAGCATGGAGTCGGCCTAAGATTCTCTCTCTTAGGGCGCCTGGGTGGCTCAGTCAGTTAAGCGGCTGCCTTTAGCTCAGGTCATGATCCCAGGGACCTGGGATTGAGCCCTGTGCTGGGCTCCCTGCTCAGTGGGGAGCCTGTTTCTTCTTCTCCCTCTGCCCCTGCTCCTGTGCTCTTTCTCACTCACTCTCTCTCTCAAATAAATAAAATCTTAAAAAAAAAAAGAAAAAAAAAAGGAAGATTCTCTCTCCCCCTCTCCCCTTCTCCCACCAAATGGGTAGGGGCATCTGGCTCAGGCGATAGAGCAACAGATTCTTGATCTCAGAGTTATGAGTTCAAGCCCTACTTTGGGCATGGGGTTTACTTTAAAAAGAAAGAAAGAACAAGGGGAATCCCTAAAACTTGGAGCAGGCTGCCCATACAATCTAGATTACCTTTTAAGAGACAAGTGGTATCTTATTCCCTTGGACATCAACTATGTGTATTAATATTTTTGATGAAACATAAAAATTATTTTGATTTAAGTCTATTTCATATCTATTTACTATACATTAAACCAAAATAATAAGCTAATAAGAATTTCAACAGAAGGAATGAAAAAAAACCTTTCAAATAGATTTGACTTCTCACCAATCTTGAACTAAGTGGAAAACATTTCCCATTCCAATGGCTTCCTTTAGAAGTAAAAAAACAGTAATTTAAGGTAAACTACACTTCCTCCATACCCAGAAATACAAGTGCCAAAAAATTTGGTGTGTATCTTTCTATGACAATTTTTCTCACCCTGAATTTCATAAAATAAATCACACAACTTTAAACTGCATAAGTTTACTACCTATTCACTGTGTTTAACTTCAAGCATTCTAAATAAGCACAAAAATTTGGAATGATTTACACATGCTGACTGATAAAGATATTACATAGCTGCTAATGGGATTTCCTTTTAAGCACAACAAATTAATACTTAAAAGGTTAGTTCTGTTTATGCCAGTGTATGTGTTTAAAGAATTTTTCAGGGGTGTCTGGCTGGCTCTGTCAGTGGAGCATGGGACTTTTGATCTTGGGGTTGTAAGTTCGAGCCCCACGTTGAGTGTAGGGATCACTTAAAAATAAAGTCTTAAATTTTTTTTTCCAGTATATACACAACTTCAAGTCCAAAGAGGTCAGAAAAATATTTACATAATAAATATGTAAGAAACTTTGGACTTTTATGGGTTTAGATGATGATTCCCCTCATGAATCAGCATAAAATTTCAGTTTGTATAAAGAATTCTGTACAGAATAAATTATTCTGAACATACAATTTTTAATGGTTTAAAATTTTAGAGTGGTCAATTTTAAACACTATCACTAAAAATGAGACAGTTTTGGTTTTGACTGTTTGCTACATAATATTTAAATAATGTCATTATGGGTATGGGCCTTGACTACAAATTACTCAACAATACGTAAACTAAAAATGTCTTCACTTCCTCAGAAGATTTAATTTTCCATTCAAATTTTGAAACCTTATCATTACCAACCAAAACAAAAATTCGAACAAAGAGCTCTTATTTCATTTTAATTTTCCAATATTTTAGAAGAAAATTATGGCTATTTAATTAAAGTACAAAACTTTTTTGCTATTAATTTTTTGCTATATAATCTATCACATTACTCTTCCTTGGTAACTAACTTTCTTACTCAACTATATGTGTTATAAGAACACTAAAAATTTTTTTTAACTAATTAGTGGAGAATAAAATACTAGTGCATGTAATACTTGCTGCACTTGTAATGTATCAATATGATATGCAGACAATTAGCTTAAGGTTAGATCACTGATCATTTTTTTTTGGCTAATTTCCTTTTCCAAAATTATGTTTCTGTATCTGATGTGAGATAAAGTAGTTGAAAATGTCACAATTATATCTATTTTATGTATTAAGTACTTACTAAAAGTAGAATGTGACTGAAAAACTGAAATAAACAAAAAAACGATGTGCCAAAATTAATATTTTAAAATAAACTATGAATAAAGGGAACACCGAGGCTTGTCTTAAGAAGCTGTTTGTCATTTTTTTTTTAGAGATTACAACACACATACAGTAAATGAATTTTATCAAAATACAGCACATTTCTTCTACTATATCCATAAAAATCAATTCCTATGTAAATAGTACTGAAAAACAACTAAAATGAGTTAAAATTTACAAAGAGTTGTTAAAGGGTTTCAATCAATATTATTAAAACTATACAGTACAATAACCAAATGATAACATCTTGAAAGAAGTGCAATATTTGAGTTCACATCTTTTGAAAATTACTGCCTATTTAACTCTGACTAGCAAGAAAGGAACGAGTCCAACTATTTTTGCAAAAATAATGTAAATTGACGTTTTTGCTAGTCCTATAAAAGTCTTAATTAAAACAAGGTTGAAGAACAAAGCATAACAGATTAAAAATTTCAAAATTATATTTCTTAGTAATTAAAAATGAATTGCAATAACTGAATATTGCTCTAATGAAAGGCTCCAGACTAGCCTTGACTAAAAACAGTTATTGGTCTTCTGTGGCACTTTTTTCTGGTCCAAATAACCATGCATTAATTCTTACCATTGCATGTTACTCAAATTTTATTGAATTACAAAGACAGAACAGAAACAAAATTATGGTTTGGATAAACAAATTAATAAACATCTATGAAATATTTGTTATACTAACAAGGAACAAAGGCAGCTGGTGGTAAAACACTATTCTAACACACTGATACACTTAGAAACCCTTTAAAGACTCTGAAGTGTCGAGTTCACATTTAATGTTACCTGTAGGAACAGCCCTTTATTTAAACACCTTTACACACTGGTAGGCCTCAAGGACCCATCCCTTTGCTCTACAACTCTCCACAGCAATTCTCTATCACTGTGCCAATTTCACAAACTTGCTTTGGTTTCCTAGCTCCATGCGTACTGTTTCCTTTTACTTTACCAAGGCAATGTGAGACCAAACAAAATCAAGAGGCTTTCCTAAATCTGCTTACACTTTGTGTTATAACAACACAATCTTAAAACTGGCCATTTTAGTTTCATTTGCTGCTTAAAATAAAAATTATAAATTAAGATTAAAATGGAATACTAATTATAAAACAGACTGCAAGGACCACCATTTGCAAAAAATCAAGAGATTTCCATATCACAAAAAATGCATGGACATGCATCTACAGAGGAGTTAAAAATTTCCTGTGACTAAAAAATTAAAAACTGAATCACCAGTAGCAAATGTATTGTCAATGGCTATGACAAGAAGAGATCCTGTAGAGCTCGTAAAATGCAATTATTGTCTTTTCTTATTTCTTTAAAAAGACATTATATTTTTATTGCATTATTTTTAATAAAAACACATTAACAGCTGTTTTTTCCATCTTTGCTTCCAGATTTTTATAGGAATTAAGTGTTTTAATCTGGCCTTGGAAAGTGAACCCGCCAGCACCACCTTCACCTACTCACTCTTCAATTCAATATGCACATAGCAAAAACCAACACTTCAAATCTCTTGCCCGCATTAAAAAAAAAAGTAGTTTCAGCAGAAAAACATTAATACGAGTTGAATAAAAATAAGGGCACAAAAGCTATGAGACAGAAAGCTCTGCCATCTGTCTCTGGGCTACAATCAAGGCTAACTAGAGCCTTGCACAGAGTTCAGTCATGTGTATGAAATCCAAAAATAAACCTACAATCTATACAAAAACAACGTATGTTTGTTTTTGTAGCCTTGATTGCTATGTTTAAAAACCTAACAAGAACTTTTATATGGTATGAATTCAACAGTCTCCCCTATATACTGTACAGTGGTTCTTTCCCTCTAACCACAAGTTCCATTATTTCATTAATGTACAAATTTGAACATAATTTTTTGAGTTCTTCTTTACATATAAAAATAGTCAAAATATTAATTTCTCCTGCAAATATCTTCCAATAAATCTTGCTGCCTTCCCTCTTTTTCTGTCCACAATTCTTACGAGGAAACCTCTCGTACAATGATGAGTTCTACTGTGTTCTGGAAAGTTTTTAGCAAGGACACTGCTTGTCCATGTTCAATATTGATAAAACTGTAGCCATTAGCCTAGAAGAAAGAAGAAAAATGTCTTTAAGAAAAACATTTCATAGTAATTTATTTGCATCTGTACATTTAAATTTCTACTGGTAGTGCACAAACCTGGCAGAAAATAAGAATCATTCTGGCAATTTAAAACATTATGTAGACTCCTGGGCCCTACCCCACATCTATGAAATTAAAATCTCTGAAGATGGGACCCAGGAACCTGTACCTTGTCTACGTTGTCAGATGATTCTTATGTAGCACCCAATGTTAGGAAGCACCTGGCTAAGACACAGTGCCAGGCATGGCGTTATGTGTATGTGCTAACATGTAGATGAGGTCACCAAGATACAAGGTTAGCAGAGGGCAAGGACTACCCTTCCTATTGCCTTGGGCCAGCAGATGAACACTACATTTCTTATAATTTAGGCTTAACATTCATTAAGTCTTACTATACACCAGACACACAGTTGTAAGTGCTTCACATGAGTGAAATTCTTTTATTCTCGTAACAAACAAAAAGATTCTTTCACCATCTTAAAGAAGTTAACATTCCTGAACTTAAACAAAACGCTACGATATATCATCAAACATGTATTCAAAAATATCCACGATTTTCCAAGGTTCTAGGAAGAAATATCTTAAACTATGAAAATTTAGAGGGAGGCCTATAAAAAATGCCACTATTTTCATCCACAAATATTTAAGGAGAAACTTCACAAAATGATTTTTTTCAAAATCTGGCATTTAATAATTACTTGATGGGAAAGATCGTATAAAATGAAAAATTAAGAAAATAATAAAAAAAATATATCTTAGTTACCTGAATAATTTTATCACCTGGTTGTAACAATTTTGATGCTGGTCCTTCAGGCTGTACCCTTGTTACAAATATACCCTTTAATAACAACAAAGAAGATAAACACTTAAGGGAAAACAGTATGCATCGATGACAGAGTAACAAGGAACAATTTTTCTTTGACAATATGTAAATATTTGAATCACAGTACAAGTTTTCTCCCTGTCTTCTCTGAATATTGTTACAACCCACTGTTATTTTTGGTGCTAATTCTGACTTGAGTATAGTGACTTCTCTTAAAGTACAGATGGGCAGAAAAGTAATAACCAAATTTAAAAACCACTTCACAATATGATGAACATTTAAAACGGGATTTAATTTGTTTTCCTCAAACAATTAATTTGAAGTGATTACATTTCCAAACAAAAAGCTGAACGATACAAAGAAAAATCAAAAAGATGGTATCTGTCTAGATTTATAAAAGTATCTGTTAGATTTTTACTTATGTACAAGAGGCATTAAGTAGTGAATAAAAACTTATCGGTATCTCAAGTACATATAAACAAACTCACATCGTCTTCAGGTCTGAATGGATTTCCTCTGCCCCCAACACCTCCTGATATGCTAAATCCAAGTTCTGGATCCTTTTCAACTCTCACTCGAATCTGAATCAATATGAAAATAAACTATTACTAGTATCTCAGAAAAAGCTACAATACAGTATTTAACTACTGGTAAAATATATAAAGATTCGTCTAAAATAAATATTTGGGCAGATGAAGGGAAACTATGACATGGAATATAATGTTAATGAGTTAGTGAGTTAAAGGCACAGCTGGGATTATAAAGCATAGCTCCTAACTTCATCTACTGCTATTTTCCAAGGATAGGCAACTAATTACTATTGATCCTTTTTTTTTTTTTTTTAGATATCATGGATTTTAATGATATAGAGCACACACAGTTATTATCAGTTTCCATTTGTAAAACATCTAAATTACACAGTATCTCTGTTTATTGGGTGTTTCATAAGATATTTAAAAATCCCTGGGTGGTTGTTGGGTATCAACTCCTCATTTCCAAAACTGTTTATATGCTTGCAGACATTGGGACTGATGATCAACTGATAGTATTTTTTATAGCCACTTTATAAAAAGAGATCAAGAACTAAACTTGTTACAAAGTACTCCCTTTCCCCAGAGACAAAATCAAACGAATAAAGCACACATTCTCTGCCTGAGTTTCTAACAGTATTATTTTACCAATAAACTATCAAAATATATAAATGTATGATTAGTCACTTTTTAAGTACTTTGTAAGACTTAATTCTCGAAGTAGTTTGGAGACTATAGCCAAATTTCAAACTCTCAGTAACAAATAATAGTAAACCATAATTTGCCAGTCAAGTTTCATGGTCTACTAATCATATTCCTGAAGAAGGTCTAATTACTGGAGTATCATCAATGGTTTTGTATAAACAACCACCTTAGGAAAAAAAAAATCACACCCAAAACACTGCTATGTCAATTAATCAGAACACAGGGGATCACAAAGTCAAGATAAACCATTAAGTTTGACACCCTATAAACTTAACATGAAACCAAACCTTTCAACAAATTGGTAAAAACTATGTTAAAACTCTATATGGATTTATTGCTAATAGTTAACCTATAAAGTACATTAAGAACTTAGTTTCATATTTCAAATATTCTTGATTATTCTTACCTCTTGCCTTGCCAGTTCATGGCCTTGTCTAGGAGGACAATGGGGTTGTGTATATGGAGGCTGGTGGGCCACCTTCAGCATCAAGTAATCAATTAGTTGTTCTCTAGAGGGATGCCTTGCCACAGAAGCCTGAGGAAGGGGGTGATGTATTTGACTATAATTTGCCTGAGGCCTGAGGGGCTGGCCCATCTGTCCATTAATCAAAGGCATCTAAGAAAAACACGAAGTGTCTTAAAATGACCAACAATAATGTCTCATTACAAATATTTGGATTTTGTTCTTGGAGCATTACAAAAGCACTAGAGTTTAACATTCTAAATCACACAGTATCAAGCCACTTATACTATTTTTTCTAATTTTACAGTTTTAAAAGAAAAAAAGCTATTAATTCTAAACTTGCCTGACTGCTTGTAGATAGATTCTCATTCTTTAAAGTTTTCAAATGAAAGGAAATCCTATCTACATTTAAAATTATCTGCTTTTCTGTTCAATATGCATGGACTTATCTTTCTTACAGTAACCAAATGTTAAAATGATTATGTCAAAATTTTAAAATTTAAGCTCTTTTAAAAGGGTAAATTTTCCCACCTCACATACACACAGAAGAGGCATTTGTTCACGTTTTCTTCCGAACAAAAGTAGCCATTTCCGAGAGAGGATTTTTTCCTAATCTGACTGCATTTTCTTTTATTTTTTTCTTTCCAGAATTAACAAGTCAACACAGCTATACAGTAGAAAACTGATTTCTTCCTCATGTGTGTGTACCAGTTAGCAACTTTTAAACTCTCTAAATGTTAGTTCCATAAAATAGTAGTCACAAAAATGAAACTTTGACATTCTATTTTACTTTCTCCAAGCTACACAAAAAATCTGAGATAATTATTTTGTTGTTAAAGAATTATCCTTGTTTTAATGCTTCTCATCATTTAGACTGAATCTGAATTTTAGACTTAAAATCACCCTTGTGCAAATGCAGCTAACATCTGTTACGTTAGTATGAGGAAACTATCTGAAAAATAAGTTTACATTTGTATTATAAATATTTGCAATAAAGAGACTGCTGTAAAGAAGGGGGAAAGCTTTTTGGCTATTCAGTCATTTAAAACTTCATTGCTGATTATTGATAAAAAGGTGATCTTATTCACAAGTGAATTACAGAAAAACTTTGAGAGAGATATTGAGCTCCATTCTCCTAAAATTATCCAAAGTAGAAAAGTTTGTGAAAAGATTATGGTAATTGTTTTAGAACTACATGCTCTTGTTACATGAAACTTGCTGAAGGAAACAAAGAAGTCTGGCCTTGGTGAAGATTTTTACTTTAAAAAAAGTTTATCTTTTTCTTGATGTTATACTTCAGAACTTGGTTAATTCTGAATTACAAAGTTTCCAACAGGTGTTTTCTTTTCTTTTTCTTTCTCTCTCTTTTTTTTTTTTTTTTTTCCCAACAGGTGCTTCCTAACAGGGCACAAAGATACTATCACTCTATGACAAATCTTACCTTGGTTGGAGAAAAAGTGAATGAGGTACTCTATTATCCCTATATCTTAAAACAAAAACAAAAACAAAAACAACTGTGGTTGTTTACTACTTGAACATTGTAGATTTGAAGCAATTTATCCACCAGGAGCCTTTAAATGGTTGTGTTGTCACTTTACTACTTATGCACAACTCTGTGGGCTACACTCGCTTTCTCCAAGCTTGTATCATTTATTCCTATGTGCGTGCAGATTCCGTACTGTTCTCCTGGGGAAAATTTTCCAAACAATAATTACTTCTGACCTATGCTAAGACTGCCTGATACCTAGATTCTTGGTTGTGCCTGTTTACATCAATGTTAACCATGAAATATATTAAGCTATCATTAGCAGATGGCTCAGGAGAATAAAAGTATGAAACAACCCAGTAACCTAAACTACAAAATGGATATTAAAAAGAAAAAGAGGGGCGCCTGGGTGGCACAGCGGTTAAGCGTCTGCCTTCGGCTCAGGGCGTGATCCCGGCGTTATGGGATCGAGCCCCACATCAGGCTCCTCCGCTATGAGCCTGCTTCTTCCTCTCCCACTCCCCCTGCTTGTGTTCCCTCTCGCGCTGGCTGTCTCTATCTCTGTCAAATAAATAAATAAAATCTTTAAAAAATAAAAAAGAAAAAAAAGAAAAAGAAACTGAAAAACATAGCTTAATTAAAAGAAAAACAAAAAAAGGGTAAAATAAATAGTTATGTATGAACTTATGTTACATGGCTGGGTTCCTACTCTCAAAAACAACATAGAAGTTTTCACAGAATACCTAAGTATGCTTCAAAAAATGTATCTGGTTATACTAGGTATATGGAATTAATTAGGAGAAAGAACGGCTGAGAGAGAATATTAAAGAAAAGAATTATGTATCTGGTATTGGTGACAGAAAAGTAAGCTCTCTAAGGGATGCTTCAGTTACAAAAGTATTAAGAATACGATCATCATCTAGTCTACCACATACAAAAGTCTTTCAAGGGGATTTCTAATCACATTTAAAGTATTTTTAAATGCCTTTAATAACAGTAAAACATCCTCAAATGAAGAATTTAAGACAAGTTCATCTTTAATTCTCCAAAAGGTTTACTATCAGGATGCCAAAAAGCCTCTTATTTAAACAATAAAATAAGCAGATGACAGTAGAGAAATCCAAATATAACGATAAAATCATTTTCCACTGTGGTAAAAAATCATGGACTAAACTAAGTAGTAATAGAATAAAGACCGATAGAAATAACAGAACAAAAATCTATTTCATATTTCCCAATTAGTTTTTTTAAAAATCTTACTAATCAAGGAGGAAAAGTCCTCAAAAAATTACTTTCAGTGTTAAAGCATATATGTTATTTCCAGTTCAAAAGCTGTAAAACAAATGCAAAGAGATGTCTTCATTTATTTCCTGAACACCTACTTTCATCAAGCTGTCTGGAGGAACATCTTTGTGACTAAGTGTAGCTGACGAGTAGTTCGGCTGTCCTGAAATGAATATATCATCTTGACAAGGATCTCCTGGACAGGATGTCTGGGGATGCTTCAAATGAGGGGAAAATAAAAAGTAAACAAATAATGCTCTTTCAGATGTGAAACCAAAATGAAGATGACACTTCAAAGGAGATTAGGAAAAAATATTACTAGGTAGTGGAAAGATGAAGAACCAAGTCAACCATTATGATCATAGCTGCCATCAATATTAGTACCTTTATGATGGACGTGAACTAAACTTGCTGTGGTAATCATTTCACTATATATATATAAAATTATTATGATGTACACTTTGGACTAACACCATGTGATATGCCAATTATATCTCAATAAAACAGATAAAATATTAGTACCTTTAATATACACTGTTTAGCTATTTCTTTGTAATGCTTTTAGTTTTATTTCTAGTAATACCTAGCTTTTAACACTGTGAACAATTTAGCTATTAACAAAAGTTAAAAGTCCCAAATTTTAAGAGCAACTAAAATTTACTCCTGTTGAGTACTACAAAAAGGGTTTTTGTTTGTTTTTTTGTTTTGGGGTTGGTTTTTTTTTTTTTTTTTTTTTTGGTAAAAGAAAAATAACTGCTATTCTTTTAACAGCACAGTGCCACCCAGGATTTTATTATTAATGATGGGCAGTACCAACAAAAACACAGTCTTATAAAATTCACTTTTGCTTAATGCTATCATACTAGTATTGGAGAGCTCCGTATTTTTAAAACCAATGGTTGGTGAAACACTTTTAAATTAACTAGAGTTCATATTTTTGTATGTCAATAATATCCTTATAGTTTACCTCATTGATAGCTTTGGAGAAAAAACAAACTCAGTAGCTCATTGTCTCTGAATATTTTTATAAAACACTAGGAAGCAAGATGCCCATACTTTTCATTTTAATTTAGTTCTAAACACACCTAGCTACATTTTTGAAAACTAAAGGGACTGTGATAAATAGCACTATTGTTACTTTCAAAACAATATGTAGCTAGCAACACAGATATGTATACTACATCATCATTCTGAAAAATAATCTGAAATCTACTTCATTATGATATGCCACAGGATACACATAAGCCTAAGGGCTTGTGTTTTAATCTTAGAAACTTTATCTGCAACAGAGATAACATGTGCAGTTAGTTATTGGTTCAAAGCATCGATTAGCAATTTTAGATTTGGTTTGATCTAATTTTGTGTATTTATGCAATGAATATTTTGCCTTCCTTCCCCATTTTTGAGATGTGCTTTCGGAATGCATAGTAATCAACTTAGGTCATAGCCTGAAGTTTAAATTCAAGTCTGAATATATAACTGTTTATTTAGTCTTTAAAAGAACAAGGATATTATGAATGAAAAAGCAAAATGCAACAACCTCAAAGGCTCTAAGTTTAAGAATAATAAGCAAAAACTATTACTGTATAAGAAT
The DNA here is from genome assembly GCF_024610735.1 of Ursus americanus. Lineage (NCBI taxonomy): Eukaryota > Metazoa > Chordata > Mammalia > Carnivora > Ursidae > Ursus > Ursus americanus. Next base: position 37,368,711 of record NC_142131.1, read on the forward strand.
TTGGAAAGAACAATTGTCCTAGATGACCATAAAGATTACCCTTGAGTTAATACAAGCCCCTGCTCTTCACTCTGTGGTTTTAGTTGGAATGAGTACCAGAAATGCAGGGCTTAATTAGTTATCACTCTTCTCTCCCCATTTCAAAGTGATAAATTACAAAACAATTGCAATGACTCTAACATAGAAAAACAGAGGGCAGAGCAAGAAAGGTGAGGTCCAGCCACAGCAAAGTGAATCCAGGAGACCACTCTTGTCCTAGAACACAACAATGCAAAAGCCAGCAGGTATTAAAAAGGGGGTGGTGATGAGGACCCTCAGGAAAAAGCAAGGATCCAGAAGTAAGAATCAATATGGAAATAAAACTATGGGGAGGAGACAAAATAATGCTATAAGAGGAGAAAAATCTTTTCAGAGTGGAAGGAAAGGGGGAGAAATAAATATTTATTTAGAGGCCAGGCTACCACCTTAAGTTGTTACGAAGAGAAAAATCTTAAAATAGAGCCATACCAGAGTTGTTCTGTTCTTTCTCCTTCTCTGCCATTCTTATCATCTACCCTTAACTTTCATTAAAAGAATAAACCTTCCTTCTTCATCATTAATGACTATGCTGAAACATGTGTAATAAAGAATTCGGGTTTTTGCCTTTTCCATGGTACTTACTACAATTTCTCCAGCCTTACATTTCATCATATTCAGTGAATTGTGATTAAACTTACTTCCAGGTAGTGCTTCTCATTTGCCAATTCTAAATCACTGAACTAAAAATTATTCTTCCCCATAACACTTCCATGTACTACATATAGCACAGCCTTAAAACCATGACCTCTGGAGACTAGCTCATTTTATTAAGAGAAAACACCACAAAGCATAATAATTTTTAAAAAACCACTCAGTTATTCCAATTGCTCATCCCTATTTACATAAACAAGAGTTTACTACATCCTTAGCTTATAACCAAAGAAACTTGAGAGATAAATACTAAATCAGTTTTGCAGAGAGTTTTAGGACTAAGTCATGGAAGAACTAGAATGTAATCAAGATATCTAACCCACTGTAAAAACTTATTTTCTAGAAATGTGAAAACATTAAAACGGGGGTGTTTTTTTTCTTCTGTGTACTAAAAGTACTGGTCTACTGCAGGTACTCACTCGAAAAATGTGCCCACCAGAACCTCTTCCGTCTGCAACACTCAAGGCAAGGCTGCCTTGGCTGCCATGCAGATCCCTAGAGCTGCCATAGTGAAAGTTGCTTACAGCAGTAAAATTGGAATTAAAGGACCTTGACAGCATGCTCTGAATAAAGAGGGGATAGATTTAACAGAGATTAGTGTAGCATGCAATATTCACAAGACATGTTATGTACAAAGACGTATTTATAAGTAACCCCAATACCACGCAGGAATATCATGCATCAAATTTTCAGTGCCACTGCAAGAAATTGGCACTATTTACGATATATTTACATGACAACATACACACATACACATAAAGTACATGTAAACCAACCATTCACATGTTTTAAACACTAAAGAAGAAAGTACAAACATACAGTGCTTTTATAATGCTATCATTTCCTTTACTCCTAACGTCCCTTAATAGAAGTTTGTCAGAAAAGAACTGATGCCATACCTAGATGTATGTGTACATACGTAGTTATATATATAACACAAGCTAATTTCTCTATAAAGATAAATTTTACCAACAACTAGTTATTTCTAAGTCAAAATGGATTTCTAAAGTCTGCTTCATTTTATAGAAATCAATTCTATATTATTAAATAAATGGAGAATTTAAACATCTATACATACATAGCACAAAATAAATCTGCAAAACACAACTGGCTCTTGGGCACTGTAATTTCTAAAAAAAAAAAATTACCTTCTGCATTTAGAAACATGTCTTATATTAGAAAAAAGTTGAACATATACACAAAGTTTTAGGCTATAACACTTAAAAGGCTCCCACTGCTCTACAGTTACCAGGAAAAAAAAGTTAAGACAATGTACATGTAAAAAAATTCTCCCAATTAAATAAATAGATACTTAAGATTACATTTTAGGAGTTAGTAGTGGCATTTGCTGCTTAAACTTGAAGAACCACTGATGGAATCCTTACAATGATGAATCCCTTATCACTAATCCCAGAGTTGCCTGAAAAATGTACCTCAATAAACACAATGCCTGGTTTTCATTGTTTCTGCTTATTAACTCCCAGAGCTGTAATATGCTTTTCTTTCAAGTGGATGCTTCTTGTCATGTCCCTAAATATTGAGGTTCTTATGGTCAAACTGAGAGCAACCACATTTTGAGCATGGCTTGCTATCAAGAAATACAGAAATATCATAACGAGCATTTCTATATTATTCCTAGGGAATATGTATGCCTTCTGCAGATTATGAAGTTGATCTCTAATACCAAGAAATATTAATGTGCCATTCCAGAATGAAAGGGATCTATAAAATTACAATGTACACTTTTAGTCATTTTGTGGATTCCAAAGTAATGGCTAAAGAAAAAGGTAAACGTAATAGGTCAAGCCTATACTTTCCCAGACCATTTCACAGACAATAAGGATTTGGCAGAGGCAATTCAGAGGTTCCATAAACATTTGATTAAAATGTAAAAATAAAGAAACTATACACACAACCACACATACACAGAAACATAAACAACACACACTGATATGTTACACATAGTTTTAACATGTTCTTAACTTGAGTGGTCCAAATGACCCTTTTAAATTCTATGTACAGCCTGGAACAAAGCTTCTTCTGTCGAACATATATAGAGTTTTTGTTAACTATGTCACTGACTAAGAAGGCTGAAGCTCAGAACAGGTCCGGTTTTGAACTCAGGCCTGTGCATAGACATCTACATAAAACTGCACCCTGTCACAACACAACACATTTGTGCAGAGCTCAATTAAGGAATACATCCTGGACTCTGCTGTTCATTACATGCTAATTGTTGTAGAACAGCAACTGAATGTGGAAATTATGTTATGTTAATGGTATCCTGGTCGAGTGCTTCTTACCAGAATTATTAGTTTAATTAAATAAGTCTTGAGAAGCATGAGGTGAGATCTATTTATATGTCCAGATTCCAGGTACAGTTTGTTGCAGGGAAGGGAAGGAGGGGTTACTACTAGAAGGTTTAAAAACCAAGTAAGCTGCAATAACTTACCAATTTTTGTATTAATGCTAAGCAACTAAGCTGAGCAAAGTAGCAACTTTTGATTTGGGGACTTACCTCTAGAGGCGGGGCAGGCATTGTGAAATCCCCTAAGGGTATTGTTCAAATGTCTACCAGGCCATATGAATTATGTTTGGGGGAGGAAAGGAATTACAGAGGAGTAAACAGATTTTTCCATCACCCTCCACCATTGTTAAAAAATGTTTTCAAGTTTGTAGTCTAAATCATATTGCTCTCTGTCCTCACAGGCTTTTCTTAGTTTCCCCTCTAAATTACCGGTACGCACAACTGGGAAACTACTGTCCTGTACTCTTGAAGTAACTGAATGGCCGATTTCTAAATATAGAAAGCGGAGAGGTACAATGAACAATGGGGTGGTTGCTACTTGCCTCCTATTTAGTCAAGTCTAGGTACATCTCCAACAGAAAGGGCAGTAATAGGGGAGAACAGCTGCCGGAGATGTCAACTACTCAGAATACAATGATAACCAAACTCCTCTCTTCATTCAAATCTGCTCTTCTTTTTCTATGTTGGCATTCCCAACAACCAGTTATTCAAGGCGCCACTCAAGCTTAATTCCTTTTTCTCAAAGACTTACGAGAGGAATATTCTAATCACAAGTAAACTATTCTAGAGTCTGTTTCGAAACTGTCTCTTGAATTCTTGCATTTGTCTCAATTCCATCAATACATTTCTCATTTATTTTCTGGACCACTCGAGACCCTCATAACTCTATCAACTTAACTACAGCCTCTTCCTCCTCAAAAACAAATACACACAAAAACAAAACCAAAAAAACCCAAAACTATAGCCCTTCCTCCTTCTAGTTTCATACTATTTCCAGAAGTTTATTTATAAAACAGCTATGGCATTCCTCTACTTAAGAAATTTCCAAATTCCTTAGAAAAAGCAAACAAGTTCAAAGAGCCTCAACAAAACGTACAGTTACAGCTGAGACAAAACGGATAAGAATGAGATTGCCTAAGGCCATTAGATGCTCAGCTATTTAAAGGTGAGAGGACAGTACTGAAAAGAGCTAACACTTACAGACAGAGGTTTAATGTGCATTGATGTAATATGGTACTAATCATATTTTAGGCATTCATTTTTGAAAAATCAGACCTAAGGAAGTTTTTTAAATGACTAACTGAGGTTGTATACACTTAGCTGTTTTAAAAAAACATATATTTAATGAACAAAGATAAGAAAATTCTTGGGTAAAAACCACTGAGAGACAGGAAGCTAAATCTTAAAGAGCATGCTTTATACACTTGAGCCACAGAACTGTGACACTAATTTATCAGTTGTACACAATAATTTAAAAAAATTTTTAACTCCTTTCAAAAACTGACCTTTACCCATTAAGTTATAAACTGAACATGATCTTGTTATTTTACCAATGTTTTCCAAACTTCATTAGCAGCACAGATACCTGAGTTCAGACAGGTCAGAAATGCAGTTCAGAAAAGTCAAGAGTAAATGCCATGCCAAAAGCCATCTGTGTCAGTGACAGCGTTAGTCTTATAACATTAACTGGGAAAAAAATTCTTAGATAAGATATTTACATTTATATTTCTTGTTATTCTGCTAATTATATAGTAAAACTGCTATTTTTGTACACATAAATAACCAATAATTATTAACAGAGGAGAGCAGGACGTCAGAAAATGCTAAACAGAGGTACACATGTATATGCATGTATTATTTACAGTATGTATGGCACAATCTAAAAGAGATATACACATAAACATATGAAATGAATTTCAGCTCATCAGAAAACACTGGGGAATAAGAGACAGAAAAGAAACATATCCTACCATCTCAGTTGTTTTGTCTGGCTAAGTCTAGACTTGAACTCTATTGTAAGTACCAAGAAAAAACTCCTCAAATACAAGTATATATTCAGTACTTCAGAGTATCTTGTTTTACCTTGTTTAAGAAACAAAGAATACCAAATATTTTTAAGAAAAATAAGTTCATAGAGAGGAAAATGAAAAATTCATATTTAATTACCTTTTCTAACTTTTTGGCCTCGATGTGTCGTAGTACTTGTTCTCGCCAATCATGAGGAACTTTACTTTTTCCTGAAGGGTCTAATAAAGAATGTTCAGAACCAACCCTTGCATTTGGTCTTTTTGAAGGACTAGTCCGTGAATAATTAAAATCACTAACAGACATAGTTCTCTCTGGTATTTCACTAATGGAGGGTCGAGCACTCTGAGGCCTTGATGCATTTGGACCATCGATGCTATATGTTCGTGCAGAAAGAGGTCTCTGTGATCCTGACATCATTGGAGTTCTTCCCACTGAATGTAACTCTCTGTATGATAAATAATCTCCTTCAGAAATTTGGGCCCTCCTTGTGGGACCTGATTCACCAAGATTTACAGAAGCTGTAGAGGACACACTACTTTGTCGCTGAATTGTAGCTCGAGTTGCTCCAGGAATGAGTCGGTCATTTGGTGAGATGGCCCACATTTCCCCGTGTCTTCCTGAACCAAGTCTCTGATGTAAATGGTACCCAGTATTAGCTCGAACATTGTTATGGTTAGAGAAATTCATATTGGCAGAATGTTTAGCGTAACTGTGACTTTCTGTGCTCTCTGATCTAGGAAGGCGCTGAGGAGGAAAACCAACGTGATCTATTTGGGGATTTTGTTTGGTGTGCCACAAAGGGTCCTTGACGGCAGCACTGCTACTGTACTGGATATTATATTGTGGAGGACCATATATTTGAGGCGTGGATTGTGGGCCACTTGCTGCAGGGCCTCTTATTACATTTGGCTCTTCAGGATTATGATTTGAATCAAACTTGAAAATTGCCTTTGTACCTGATATTAAATCAGAAGATGAAGAAGAACCAATAAATACTTGCAATGGTTGATCATACAAAAGTGTAGCAGACTTGCTCCTGACAATATTTTTTCCATCGACATTGGATGTTACTTTACTTGTTGCACTTGGCTGCTGTGGTCCATTATCACTAAGAATGTCATAGATTTTTAACCCTCCAGTCTCCATATTAGTTATACTATGAGATTTCACAACAGATCCAATTGGCCCACTTCTCTGAGGAGAGAGATCTTCAGTGCTTTTGGAAATACCCACATCAACGGTAGAATCAGTGACATGTGGTTCAGTCCTCCCAGGAGACTGTGGAGTTTCCTCAGAATGTCCATTTACCTTATTTACACATTCCAGATTAGGATACTTATTTCCATTTTCCAAGGGCTCAGCTTCTCCTTTAGCATTAATGCTTAAAAAGTCTGTTCCAAGCACTATATCCTGTGTCTTTGATCTTTCCACTATCTCTGGTTGAAACGTATCATTAGTTACAAGTTTATTAAGATTCATATTGATATGGTCTAATCTGTGAGATTCATCAGATGTGGCCATTGAGTCAACATCTTTCTCAATAAGAACCAATCGCTCTTCAATATTCAAATCATATTCAGGTAAGTTAAAATCTTTTTTATCACGAACCTGGAATTTTTCTTCTGTTGAATGATTTAAAATATCTCCATTTTGTAAAAGGCTGTTAAAATTTTCATCTTCTTGCCTAAAACAAAGAATTTTATCACAAACATAAAGCTCAGTTTCTTAGTAATAAGAAACATTAACAACTACTTAGTTAATGTGTAGGTACAAAAAGTTAAAAGACCTGATGGGAGTCAAAGATGAAAGTCATTTATTAGCAAGGAATAATATTAAAATATTATTGTAATAATCAAATAATATAGCTTCACATTAATGAAAACAAATAAAGCAACTAAAATTCATAGATAATATCACCAATCACTTTGTCAGAATAAAGTTTAACAGAAGTAAACAGTGAAGAAAAATGGACTTATAATAGCACCTTTTCATGAATGTGCTAAAAGAGGAAATGACTGAAAGATGGACAGACATATGAAAGCCAGTAACTTGAACAGGTGAGCAAAGAGCACAGAATATTTTTACAAATAATTCTGAACCTTACATTATTAACCAAAGTTAGTTATATTAACTGAGTAGTTATTATTAGATTTAAATATATAAATAAGGAAATTGCAAAAAGCTAAGAATTAAACAATTACTCAAAGTTCTACAAAAAATGAAGAAAGTAGGCTATACTAAAAAAAAAACCTTACAGAACTCAACAAAAAGTCAATTTTACTGTACAGTAATTTAAAAAGTAAAATAAAATAAACAATGCAGCACTGAAAAAATCTGAAGATCAAAAGCAAAACTAAGTCTAATCACTCTTCTAAGTTATCTTACTGTATTTGTCAAATATTTATAAATGTGCTATCTCAAAATTACAGAAAACATTTTATTTCTGCCTGGTGGAAATAAATCTACTTATATTTCACATAAATATGAAGACATATTTGTGTCCTCCTGTATAAATATTCAAGTTATGTTTAACAAATATTCCTTAGTATTGATCTTCCCACTAGGTAACAGACTATAATCATTATTAAAAATACAACATAGGGGGGAGGTGCCTGGGTGGCTTAGATGGTTAGGAGTCTGAATTCGGCTCCGGTCATGATCTCCAGGTCCTGGGATCGAGCCCCACATCAGGCTCCCAGCTTCCTCAGCAGGGAACCTGCTTCTCCCTCTCCCCCTGCTTGTATGAGCTCTCTCTCTCTCTCTCAAATGAATAAAATCTTAAAAAAAAAATAAAACAAAACAAAAACAACAAAGGTGTGGATATATCCCTTTGACAGCCTTTATTTCATTACACAAAAAACATGATTTATATAATACTAAACTACTTCTCAACAAAATATTGGTAACATTTTATAATTCAAGAAATTAATCATTATCTTAACATCTAAGAGATTATAAAAATTATTATACTACCACACTAGGTCATAGCCTCAAATTCAGAGAACAGATATAAATAATTAATCATAATTACAAGTATGTAATAGCTAAACTCATTTTGCAACATAAAATTCATCTTCCTTTTAAAACAATATGAATCAAGACAAACAAAATTTGACTTAACTGTGCCTGGAATTTAAGAACCATTTTACTCTAAAAAGTAGTCAATAATATCCCTACAATAAACTTTGGGTTCAGTAGTAACCCAAATCTTTCTAATAAGCACGTAGCTGATACATTAACATGAAGGTAAAACAACACACGTTATTTTGATAGCCAAGTAGTTTGAAAGCCCAAATAATAGTTGTTTTAACTTCAGCTAATTTTAGCCTGTAGGAATTAAGTCTTGTTTAGATAGTCTGACCTACAAATTTAAGTCTGATTCAAAGATACAGAAGTAATTAAAAATACTGAATGCCCTTTAATGGCATCCCCCAAAAATGAGAATCTAAAAAATACCCATTTCAACTTGAACTACTCCAAACAAGCTGTTTATGTTGTCATATCTAAAAATACCATAACACTGTCCAACTTTTGAATGAAGAGAATTAGAATATTTTAAATCCTTTCTTCCCCATTTATTTTTTTTAAGGTTATTTATTTTTTCAGTAATCTCTACACCCCATGTGAGGCTCAAACCCATGACTTTGAAATCAAGTGTCACATGTTCTTCCAACTGAGCCAGCCAGATGCTCCTTTTCTTCCCCACTTAAAAAACTAACATAAATGGAATGTAGCAAAGTTAAATAAGTAGTAATAAAATGGAAAAGAAATCATATACTACCTGAACTACTTCTATAATATTAATTTGTGAAATCTCCTTTGTTTTAGTCATATATATTTATTTGCCTTATTATCTCTATTGTACAAATAAATGATTCTGTTAAGATATTCACAAACCTGATTTTGGAATTAATACCAATATGAGTTTGTTTCATTGGAGAGCAGAGTGAGGTATCTTGACTACTATCAGTATTAAGAGAAACTGAATCAGACATCCGAGATGGAGAAGAACAGTTGCTGTTATTCTGATTGCTATTGTGTGTAACTTCATCTGATAAAGAATCTGTATCCTTTGCACCATCTGAAACAAAAAAATTTAAGTTGTTGATAAAGTCACTAAGGATTTGAGTTTAATACTTTGCAGTGATGACAAATGGCATTTATTGTCCTGGTTCAATATATAAAGAATTCTATGGATTATAAAATAAACAAAGGCACTTCTGAAAATTCAGTCCTAATACACACGAAGATTAAATAATTTAAAACTTGTGATGCCATTAAGCTTTTGACAAATATAATCTATGTTAAGATTACTGAAAGTTTTAGTTTTAACTACGGACAAGATTATATTATACAATGTTTTTCTAAGGCCATCAATTAGTTTTAGTGAGTATGGCTCTTGCACTCATTCACTGTATTTTTTTTCAGTAAGCTCTACACCCAACATGGGATCAAGAGTCACATACTCTACCAACTGGGCCAGCCAGGTGCCCCCTCATTCACAACTTTAAAAAGTCATAATAATAAAGAATAAACAATACAGTTCACATCCTAAATTTGTAAATTTATCTGGGGAAGAAATTATCTCATACAAGTGTGGAGCTGTTTTCATCTGTTTTGAAAATAAAAATGAGCAATACAGTCAATTTAAAAAAAAAAAGGCACCAAACAAATCAAGAAGTTGCACAAGGTGAGCTCTCTTTTGCTATTCTTTTTTTTTTTCTTTTGTATTCTTAAACCATTTTAAAGTGCATATGAAAAATGATCACTATATGAGACGGCTTTTGTTTTTTATATAAACAGAAATAGACAATATTCATATTCCATTATAGGCAGGTACTATTAAAAAGTATTATTATTTTTTTAAAGTAATGATAAAAAGACAGTAACTTGGGGCGTCTGGCTACCTCATTCGGTGGGGCATGCAATTCTTGATCTCAAGGTCATGAGTTCAAGCCCCAAGCTGGGCAAAGAGCTTACTTAAAAACAAAATGAAAAAAGATAGTAACATAGTATCTTTACAACCCTGGAGACTGTTTTTAATGCAATTCTACCCAAATCATAGGAAGAGTATATATAGACACAGTCATAGGAGATTATATGAATTAAAGATATTTTTTCTGTTCCAAATATCTTAGGAGCACAGTTCAAGTAGTCTGGATTCTTTACAGTTGACAATAATAGCACATGAGGCTTTCTAGATTCAACTTGAAGGTATTTGGGTGCTGGAGTCTTAATTTTTAAAATACTGTTAAGCAAGATGGCAGGTAAGTTCTTTCCTAGATCTTCTTCTTCTTCTTCCACCTCCTTGTGACAGATAGTAACATGTAAAATATTTAGCATAGTAAACAGCAACTAGTAAGTACTCAAATATCACTATCACTATTATTATGAAACACAAACTATATAAAAGCCACCTTGATGTAAGTTTCATTAATGCCATAAAGGCAAAGACTGGATGAGATAGTATAGACACGTTCAGGCACTAGCGGGGAGTAATGAGGGAAGCATGAAAGAAAGGGATAGATATTCTTCAAGTTCCCTTTCATTTCTAAGAGTCTGAGATTCTGTTACATGAAAAAAAAAGGCTGGGTGTGAGGAAGGTTTAAAAAGATTTCCAGGACAGATAAAAGAACAACAAGTACTATTTTACATCACGTACTGTGCTAGATCTGAATACTGAATAATCTAGCACATTTGATACTCACAAATTCCTTCATTAGCCTCAATTTATGTCAAGTTAGGTAAATTCATATGCATAAAATTAAGCTCAAGGATTACCCAGCAAATAAGCAGCAGAAACGGAATCACAATGCAGGCTTATCTGCCTATAAAGCCCACGCCCTTATACATAACCTTGCATGAGAGAAGAGAAAATATCTGCTAAGATTCTTATTTAAAAACAAGAAGAAGGAGTAGACCTTTTAGATAGGCTTATTTTAAAAACTTTCGAAAAAGTGTTTTAAAAAAAATAATGACATTTAATGAAATTTATTTCAAAAGAATTTATAAATCTGATAAATTCAGCCCATTTCTATTCCTAGTACTTTCAACATCTAACCTTTTTTGTTATTACTAAGAGCTACCACTTTCGGCTGGTTAATAGAGCTTTCAATTAATGGTGGTCGCATCTCTGCCATTTTCATCTCTTCATCAGAAGAAAGTTCTTCAGATTCCTAATTTAAAGAAAAAAAGTATTTAAATAAATTTTGGTTTCTTTAAATGAATAGATATTAAATCATAAGAACTTCAAAGGGAAAAGATAATTCAGAACATGGATGAAAAACCTTTTTATGGTAATCGTAACTAAAACTAATATATAATTTAAGTTTTTCAAGATATGGTAATAAAATTATGGTAATTATTAACAATTATCCCATAGTCAAAGTGGCTATGGGGTAACATTCCATGGTAGGTCTTAATTCAAGTGTATTAATGATTAATATGTGGCTGGTACTACGCCAAGTGCTAGAGAAACAAAAATGAATGAAACACAATCTCTGTCTTTGAAAAACTCAGTTTAGAGAAGGTGTTCCAACCAAAAGTCTCTTCCTAATTCTCACATTTATTTCCTCCAAGATTATCAAGTTGCAAGGAGTCAGAAGGACTGAGGTGCTCTTTCATTAAAATGAGTTAATGGCAATTTTTGACCAATTTGAAGATAGAATTTTTTATTATTCTCCATGAATTTTGCTCTAATATTTGACAACGGTTCCTTGATTATCTGCTATTGAATGCTATAAGTGAAAGGGGGTAGCAAACAAAAGGACCTAGTAGTAAACAACTATTTATAGAAATATTTTAACATCGCAAATACTGTATATAAAAAACAGAGCTTTTGCAAATTATTATTCCTAATGATGAAAATAAATAAATAATATGATGAAAATAAATAAAAAGTCTTAAACATTGTTCTGTTAAAATTACTAAGACTTTCCGTTACTTGTAAGTCACATAATAAAGATATGGACTAGGGTCAGAAAACTATTTCAGTAAAAAGGCCAGATCGTAAGTATGTTACACTTTGAGAGCCTTAAGTCTCTTTTCCAACTACCCAACTCTGCCATTGTGGCACACAAATAGCCACAGACAACATGTAAACGAACGACTGTGGTTGTGTGCCAGGAAAATTGAATTTCATCTAATTTTCCACATGTCATGAAATAGTCTTCTTACTCTGATTTTTATTCAATATTTAATAATGTAAAAGCTGTTCTTAGCTTGCAAGCCATATAATGACAGGCAGGGGGCTAGATACAGGTTATAGGCCACAGTTTGCCAAACCCTGTTCACGACTGTACTACAATGGAAAGACACTTCTAATTAGTAGAACAGGAAGAGAAAGTAAAGAAGGAAGGAACAGAAGCGAGGGGTGAGGTAAGATAGAAATGACATTCTGCACAAATTAAAGCATGGAAATAAGAGAAGGTATGCAGAGCATACCAACTCCATGTAGCTAGAGCTCAGATAACTAGCAGGAGACAGAAAAATTAGACTGGATTGAAGAGGGAAAGGTTATGCTCTTAAGTATGGACTCAGGTATGCGCTGGTCACTATTGGAAGTTGTCAAGCCAGGAACTCACATCAGATTATCTTTCAAAATGGTAACTCTGATATTAAGAATGTACAGGAAGAGAAAGAGACCAGCATAAAGGGATCTGGCTATCCTACAGTTCTAAAGAAAAAAACGTTTATCCTTAGGCAATGGCAGTGATGGCTGATGAAGAGAACATGACAGGAATTTTGGAATGAATAGGACCTAATGACAGAATGAATGCAAAGAATGAGAGAACGGGAGAAGGAAGGGCAAATGGTCTCTCCTAATTTTGATACGTGCAGTACTTTCAACTGCTGAGCAGACTTCTTCCTATACTACACCTGGCATCTGGGAGCTACAGCCTCCTACATTTCCTCTCACCTTTCTGTTTCCTGTGCTCAAGTCAATTAATGTACCTGAAGTTAGCTCTTATTTTATCCTTCCTCACTCTTTCTCTTTGGATTGCATTTTCTTCAATGTTATGTTTAATGTAGATAATTCTTCAATTTATAATCTAGCTTGCATTTCTCTTCCAAGCTAAAGATACACATTTCCAGTGACCTACTGAATACGTCTAATGGATGGTCCTGTTAAGTGTTCAACTACCAGATATTCAAAAACAAACTAGTCCTTCAAAGCCTGCTTTGAAACCCAAGTTCAGTTAATGGCATCATCATCCTATTCAACCAAAGTTATGTGACTATTCCCTCTTCTCCACTTCTTATAGTCAGGGATATTTACATAGTAAATCTCTTACATTCTTAAAATTAAGTTCCAGTCCACATTTTCTAGTATTATTATTCTAAAAGCCCTCAAACTTGGGAAGATTCAGTAGTTGTTGCCAGATAACCTTAATACATAGCTCTATCACAAGTACTGCTCTGCTAAAAGGCCTTCAGTGGCTCCTCAAAGACTACAGAACACTAAATCCAAACTCTTCAGCATGGCTTTCCAGAGCCTCATCATCAGGAGTCAAACTATTCTACTAATTTTGTTTCTTTCTACCACCCCTGATAAACTCAGATAGATGGAACATGCTTTTTTCTACATTTCTCAAGCACACTCTTTTGCTATCATTATTCCTTCCATATTTTATTCAGTTCTCCTATTTCTGCTGGATGAAATACTCCAAGTACAAGTTAAACAGCCCCTTGATCCTAAAGCATCTCGGTTGTTCCTAGCCAGAAAATATCTCTTTTCTAAATTTATGTAGCACTTAGTATTTTTATTACTTAGTACTTTTCTTATATACTAAGCACCTTCTAACCTTGATTATATCTATATACCCATGTATCTATTCTGCCACCATAGCTCCAAACACAGTGCCTTACACATAGAAATCATACAAAATAAAGTATTAAGTTCACTAGGACAAACCTAATAACCTTTTCACAGATTATGTTATATTAGGCCCAATGTATTTAATAAGTGTATTGAATGATGTGATCCATTTAAAGTACATTCACAAGCCACGAGGTTTCTTTCTTGCAGTGAATACCAGCTTAAAGGATAATCTTGAAGACAGATGTGCTTTGAATATATTTAAATTTTTCAGGAATAAAGATGCTACTATGAACCCACAATATCACCTTTTCTATATACCAGTGCTCTCCAAATGAACTTTCTATAATGATAGAAATGCTCTGTCTGTGCAGTTCAACATGGTGGCCGGACGTAGCTACTGATCACTTGTAATGTTGACTAGTAAAACTAAGAAGCAGAGTTCTTACCTTTATTTACTTAATTTAAATAGCCACTTATAACTAGTGGATACATAGTGGAAAATGTAGCTATAAATCAAAAACACTTCAGAATTTAATTTTGTAAAGTTAGAGCTTTACCATTTTACATTATCTCCAGCAGTATATGAGGGGAAGCAAAAAAAAAAAAAAAAAAAAAAGTGCAGCTACTTCTGGAAAACTGGCATTTTCTCAAACAGGTAAACAGTTACTATATGATTCAAAGTTCTACCCCTAGGTATATATCCAAGAAAAAAAAGAAAATATTTACTGACACAAAAACTTGTATCCAAGTATTCACAGTGGCCTTATGCACTATAGTCAAAATGTGGAAATAACCAAAATGTCCATCATTAATGATAAAATGGAGTATTAATGGTCAAATCTATAGAGGCAGATAATCAGTAGATAAGATGGTAGGGCTCAGGGGGATGGAGTGGTTGTGGGGAGATGGCTATGAAGTACTGCCTTCTTTGGGGGGTAACAAACATTTGAAAAGTAACTGCAGTGAAGGTTGAACAACTTTTAGTAGACTAGTAGCCACTGAATTCAAGCCCCACATCAGGCGTGGAGTCTACTTAAAACAAAATAAAAACAAAACTGGAGGTATCAAAATCACAGATTTCAAGATATACTACAAAGGTGTAGTAATCAAAACAGTGTAGTACTGGCACAAAAACAGAAACACTGATCAATGGAACAGAATAGAGCCCATAAATAAATCCATGATCATATGGTCAATTAATCCTTGACAAAGCAGGAAAGAATAACCAAAGGGAAAAAGAATGTCTCTTCAACAAATGGTGTTTGGAAAACTGGACAGCAACATGCAAAACAATGGAAGTGGACCACTTTCTTACACCATACACAAAAATAAACTCAAAATGGATTAAGGACTTAATTGTGAGACCTGAAACTATAAAAATCCTAGAAGAGAGCACAGGCAGTAATTTCTCTGTCAATGGTCATAGGAACATTTTTCTTTCTTTTTTTTCTTTCTCTTTTTTCAAGATTTTATTTTTATGTCATCTCTACACCTAATGTGGGGCTCAAACTCACAAACCTGAGATCAAAAGTCACATGCTCTACTGACTGAGCCAGCCAGGTGGCCCAGAACATCTTTCTAGACATGTCTCCAGAGGCAAGGGAAACAAAAGCAAAAATAAACCATGGGGACTACATCAAAATAAAAAAACTTCCCCACAGCAAAGGAACCAATCAATAAAACTAAAAGACAACTTACTGAATGGGAGAAGATACTTGCAAATGACACATCTGATAAAGGGTTAGTATCCAAAATATATAAAAAACTTAAAAAACTCAACACCAAAAAACAAATAATCTAATTTAAAAATGGGCAGAAAACATGAGCAGACATTTCTCCAAGAAGACAAAGAGAGGGCCAGCAGACACATGAATAGGTTCTCAACATCACTCATTATCAAGGTAATGTAAATCAAAATCACAATGAAGTATCACCTCAGAACTGTCAGAATCGCTAAAATCAAAAACAAGAAACAACAAGTGTTGGTGAAGATGTGGAGAAAAGGAACCATCTTGCACTGCTGGTGGGAATGCAAACTGGTACAGCCGCTGTGGAAAATGGTGTGGAGGTTCCTCAAAAAAATTAAAAATAGAATTACCATATGATCCAGTAATTCTACTATTGGGTATTTACCCAAAGAATATGAAAACACTATTTTGAAAAGATATATGCACCCTGATGTTTATGGCAGCATCGATTACAACAGTCAAAATATGGAAGCAACCCAAGTGTCCGTCGATAGATGAATGAATAAAGGTGTGTGTGTGTGTGTGTGTGTGTGTGTAGCTATCTATCTTGCCATAGGCAGACAGACAGATATACTGGAATATTACTCAGCCATCAAAAAGAATGAAATCTTGCCATCTGCAACAACAAGGATGGCTCTAGGAAGTATAATGCTAAGTGAAGTCAGAAAAAGACAAATACCACATGATTTCACTCATATGTGGAATTCAAGAAACAAAACAAATGAACAAAGAAAAAAAGAGACAAACTAAGAATCAGACTCTCAACTACAGAGAACAAACTGATGGTTACCAGAGGTGGGGGATGGGTGAATAGGTGATGGGATTAAGAGTGCTCTTGATGAGTACTCAATTAAGTACAGAATTGCTGAATCACTATATAGTACACCTGAAACTAATATAACCCTGTATGCTAACTATACTGAAATTAAGAAAAGAAAAAAGTCTCAGACATTCAAGGAAAAAAAAAAACTTCACAACCAACGATAAATGCTTAAATAAGTGAAATAATTTAAATATACCTATGGTAACCTTTTTATTGTTAAACAATTGAGATGATGTATTTTAAAGAATTAGAATAGAACCACCACAATCTAATTTACATAGTAAACATTTGAGTGCAATACAGGTATAAAATTTTAAGTTCAAAGTGATAAATAAGTGATAATAAAGTAAATACCTATGAAATTTCTCAAATGAGCATATTTTCTGCTTTTGGTATCAGTTTTCTATCTTTAGTTATTAGCAACAATGAAATACTAAATTCTTCAAAGTTGTTACAAGTGTGCCAGAGAATAATCACAAAGCAGTACCTCAAAAACATCATCGTGATTAACAATATGCTTCAAATTCTCCGAGGCTTTCATATTTGTAGTCATGGGTAGACTCCCAGGACTAATCTCAGCTTCAGATTCACTGGTCTTCTGTAAAGAGTTTCCTATCATATACTTTTCTCTTTCATCAGCTTTGATTCTTACTGGAGTGGTACTTTCTGAAGTCTATGTAAAAGAAAAGACAACTCATATTCCTTAAAGCTCTATATCTATTTTTGTACTATAGTTCAGATTAGAATTTAAAAGTAGGGGAGCCTGGTTGGTTCAGTAGGAAGAGTGTGTGACTCCTGATCATGGGTTCAAGCCCCACAAAGGGTGTAGAGATTACTAAATATATATATTTAGTATATTTATATTTAGTATATATATATTTAGGCCATATATACTCATTTGAAGAGCAGGTGGCCCCCAAAGGTTCACGAACCACATTAAACTTTATAATTTAGCTGAGGCTACATTTCACCTTTTAAGCTGCAAAGCTGGTGTTCATGAGTGAATCACTTAGCTCAGCACGCTCAAACTCAGGATGGTTAGAGTGTTTTCTGCTGATTGTGGAATGTATAGTAATTCTAGTGACATGAGAAAACTTCAGTTTCTGTAATATAGTATGGGGGGTAAAGTCCATTGAAGGAACACAAACTTTAAGGATCTGTGTAGGTTTCTGAAACATCCCAAGGAAATAGTCTGCATAGCAATTACATTTAAAATTAGAATTGGGTAGAGTGGATCAAAATGTTATCATGGGGAAAAAAGTATTTCTGTAACAATGAATTTTCTGACATTCCTTATCTTATTCTTGGCTCAGGCAAGATTTTTTAAAACCTATATTGACGCTATCCTGCCCACATGGAACGTCTGTACCATACTGAAGTGTAATAACAGCAATTAGAGAGTTTGCTATTATTCCAGCTTTTACTTCAGGTGGCTGAAAACACCACCCTAAATTTGAGAGGACATTATCGTGTATACAAAAAGGACCATTGTATCAATTATTATCTTAAAGTTTTAAAAAGCTTGAAATACGTTTTAGTCAATTATTTTGAGTTTTCTAACCTTCACACCCACATCATTATTTACAACTTGCTGATCTTCATGTGGTTTCAGATCTTTTCCAGAATCTTCACAAGTCTCTTCATCTTTTAATCTATGTACAATGGTTTGAACAGTTTTGACCATATTCTTAAGCTCATCTGGGTATGGTGTTGGATATCTCTTTAAATTTCCCTCCTAGAGAAATAAAATAAGTAAAATTTGAAATATGGATAAATATTTCTAACACCAACCTCAACATTTAATCTATAATCCATCTTAATTGTGTTGATTATCTGGCTCCTGGGGGTAACTTTAAACACAGATGACAGGCTATTGAAAGCATTTTAAACACAATAAAAGTATGGTTTTATCAATAGTGAAAGACTTCACAGTTACATATTTAACTAATGCTTGGAATGCTTTTTTTAGCAGATTTATATGTATTTCATTTTAAGATTTATGGTGTGGATATTGCCAACACTATCACTTGGCTTTGAAACAGTTACGTTTTCCAGCTATTTACCCAGACACATATAAAATTCCTACATTTATATGTTGTCTTTTATGGCAGGAACCAAATACTTTCAAAGTCAGTCTAATTGTCATTTTCTGGGATTCAGCTAGTTTATATAAGGGAAAAATAATTACATCCACAAGTAATTTGGAAATGAATTATTTACTACTTCTGTCACTGCAACACAGATTCTCAATCCCATAAAGAAAAACATGTTCATAACAGAGTTCTTGATCCTAGAATCTAAATAATAAATCATTAAAGAAAGGGAAGAGGGAAAACAATCATGTATTTTTCTCTTGTCTTTATATTATGAAATTTGGCTTATAATAACACAGTTTTATACTGTTCTCAAATTCTTTCACATGACATTTGTGTAGGATCAATAAAACTTTAAATGCCTTGAGGGCAAGGAATGAAACCAGTAATCCTCTGTATCTCCCAAAACAGCACAGTAAGGTAAATAGCACCAAATAAATATCAGCAGACCTGTTTCAAACTTGAAGGAAGAACAGGACTCACCCTGGGAGGTGCCTCCCTTTCATCTTTGTCTTCATCACAGTCAAATGCCACTTGAGCCCGCTGTTTTCTCTGTTCCTCCCACAGTGAAGGATTAAAACTTTCATTATCTGATATGAACATAACTAGAGAAAAACAAACAAAAAACAAAAAAAATCTACTATATTTTACTGTAATTATGAAAAACATTACTTGCTCATAATTTTCTTGAGTTATAAACATTAAGATATGTCAAGAGTGGTCAATGCCAGCAGCATTAAATGTTACATTAACAACTAGGCTGTGATTCTAATATTTCTTTCTTTCTTTTTTTTTTTTTTTTTAAAGACTTTATTTATCCATTTGAGAGAGAGAGGGATACCACGAGTAGGGGGAGTGGCAGGCAGAGGAAGAGGGAGAAGCAGGCCCCACAAGTGGGGAGTGACGCGGGGCTTGATTCCAGGACCCTGGGGTCATGACCTGAGCCAAAGGCAGACACCCAACCAGCTGAGCCATCCAGGTACCCCCTAATATTTCTTTACAATATTAATCATATATCTTTTCATCCCTAAAGCTAAATTGCCTTCTTACCAGGAGGGTTCCCGAAAAGAATCTAACAATTACAACTCTAAGTAGATACGTGATTTTGTGCAGTTCCCCACAAAAAGCAGCACGGCAACAGTGCTACCTTTGGCAGCACATATATAACATGGTGATATATAAATTATTTCATCCAAGTTTTTGCATTCAGAATAATCTCCCCAATTCCAATATTGTTCATTACATATGCGGGATGAGGAGACAAAGACAAAGCGAGTTCTTTTGGTTAAAAAAGATTACCCTGATGCCATGTAATTACATTTTTGCATTATACATTATACTTTACATACAGCTTTACTAAGTAAATAAAGTGCTTGCAAGATACTTTCTATATCAAAATGTAAGGAAAACTGAAAATCTAATATAAATGCAACACTACATATCTGCTATGCATTATAATATTGAAGGTAAAGATTCAACAACTGTTACATGTTTTTGCTTATTAGGCAGGTAAAAAAATCTAAGCCTTAAAAATTAATCCATTTTGACTATTGTGTATCACCCTACAGAAGGTTGTGCAATACGAGATAAAATCATAACCGTTTTCTGCCCACTAAACGAAAATGACTACACCTGCTCAAAACAAAAGGGAGTAAAAGCACTCAAAATTAGTTAATGGAAAAAATGAAATCCCTGGAATACCCCTATGTGGTCAATTTGAATATTTATGCAAAAGTAGCATAATTATCATTAACTTTTGGTCCTTATTGTGGGCTTCCTACCCTTCTTTAATATCATATACAAACAAAGAATGCCACAAAACCAAACACACAAGGAGAACTGAGTTTCTGTCTTCTGCTTTTTCTTGTCTTCAATACGTGGCTCAAGAATTTTTTTAAAAATAACTTTGTGTAGGGGCGCCTGGGTGGCACAGCGGTTAAGCGTCTGCCTTGGGCTCAGGGCGTGATCCTGGCGTTCTGGAATCGAGCCCCACATCAGGCTCCTCCGCTATGAGCCTGCTTCTTCCTCTCCCACTCCCCCTGCTTGTGTTCCCTCTCTTGCTGGCTGTCTCTCTCTGTTGAATAAATAAATAAAATCTTAAAAAAAAAAAAAAAACTTTGTGGCGTTAATAGTTAATGAATTAGAAAGTTTCTTTTTGTTTGTGGAAGGTGGTTCAAATTCCTAGGAATTCCTATCGACTTTTGTGGTATACTAGGAAAGGCAAGCAGAGCCAAGCAGTTTGCAACAAACCCTATTTCCAGGATTCAGAAAATTCCCCTCCCATCTTAACCAGTAATTTCTTTCTTTTTTTTTTTTTTTAAAGATTTTATTTATTTATTCAACAGAGATAGAGACAGCCAACGAGAGAGGGAACACAAGCAGGGGGAGTGGGAGAGGAAGAAGCAGGCTCATAGCAGAAGAGCCTGATGTGGGGCTCGATCCCAGATCGCCAGGATCACGCCCTGAGCCGAAGGCAGACGCTTAACCGCTGTGCCACCCAGGCGCCCCTTAACCAGTAATTTCAATCACCAGCCTAGCTGAGAAATCTCTTAAGTGTTTTTACATCATGCCAAAGCAATCTTACACCAGAATTTTTTCAGAACCCCAAGGAAAGTAACTTTTACCATGCCTCTCATTCTTGTGAACTTCTAATCGGCTACACTTTCTACCCTTTAAGTATGAATCTCGCATCTTTTGAGATTCACGGCATCAAGTAATACTACTACTTTCTCTGCATTTTAGATGCCACTAGACCTGATCACCCTGGGATATTCATTGCAGACTCTAGTATTTGCCTAACAGCCTTTCTCTCCACCTAAAACCTGCCAATCTAGAATGGTAACAATGTGTGATTACCCCACAATACTACAATTTCACAGTTCTCAATTTCAATGTCCATTTGTACTTCACCAACGTGATTCATAACTGTGGTCACACTCAAGAAGTAAGTTTCTGTAAATTTTCCTCCTCCCTGACCACTACACTCATCCTTTCATATCATCCACTTCCTTATTATTGCTGGTACACTCTGAGTTCCTTACTATCCTTCTTATTCTTCCTGTAAAACCACTCTAGGTTTTACTTTCTTTTCTATTTGGCTTAGGTTTAATGATATATTATTTTAACCACTCTCACATTTCTTGCCCCTTTTCCTCAGGTTATACCTATCCAACAAAACCCATAATGTGCTACTTCAATCACCTACCTTCTCTGCTCTGGAACTGCTCACTTCTCTCAGAGAAAAGTGACATCACCTTGTTGTTTAGAACTATTACAAATTTATGGTATTCCCTCATCTTTGCTCCATCTTCAGTGCTGCCCAGGAATCCTTCTATTTATTTCTAGTTGATTTCCCACTACAAATCACTGTCTTCAAAGGCCCTTCCCCTGGCCTCTAGAGGAAATTTTCTCTTTGACTTCAATGAGTAAAGAAATGCAATCAAAAGACTCAGACTGATAACTCCCTGACCTCTGCAACAACCAGTTTTCCCCAGCTACAATTATTATATGGATGCATATTTCCCATTCAACACCGATTCCTCTAAGTAGGCCCAAAATACCATCCTTCTCTTTCAAACTTATCCATCATTATCTCCCTTTAGAAAGCGAGCTGCTGCTGCTTTTTTTTTTTTTTTAAGAGTTTAGGTAATCTCTATACCCAATGTGGGCCTCAAACTCACAACCCTGAGATCAAGAGTGACATGCTCTACTGACTGAGCCAGCCAGGCACCACAGAACATGAGCGTCTTGAAGCAAGGATTTTTATCTTTAAATAGTTAGATCTAACCCACTGCTTGGCACATAGGTGCTCGATAAAAATGGAATGAATTAAATGTGAACCAAGTATCTATTCCCCTAAAACTGTATAAAACTCCAAGCCAAGAACATTGTATTTTCTGACTTGTTTATTTCTTTGAGGCACTATGATAAAGGAAAAAGCTTTTCTTGCATTTGAAAAAAAATTCACCCACCTGGCCATGTCAATGTAGTTTCTGATTCAGTATTTTAAGTGCAGTATGTTACAGTGCCTTCCTTGTAATAATACCTATAGTGAAATACCTTGAGAAATGTGTAAACTCTAAGAGGACTCAGAATATTATTTTTTTAAGTTTTATTTAAGTAATCTCTACAGCCAAGGTGGGGCTCAAACTCACAACCCTGAGATCAAGAGTCACATGCTCTTCCGACTGAGCCAGCCAGGCGCCCCAAGGACTCAGCATATTGTAACTGTATCTCAGACTTTTCCTTTTAAGACTCTTCTACTCTAAAATATGTTTCTCATACCAAACATTCAAAGGGGTAAGATTTTATTTTGCTACTTCTACTCTTTATATACAAATACATTTCTTACCTGAACTATGACCTTTTAGAAACAAACAGGGAATAAATTAAAACGACAGAAATGATAGGAGGCCAGGTAAATTTGAATCATGAAAAGAGAAGACAGTGAGAGAGATCAAGGCATGAGTATACACATGATTAGAACAGTTCTGAGCAGGAGTCACCATTCTGTAAATGGTTAGATAATAAATATGTTAAGTTTTGTGAACCAAGAGACAAAATCAAGGATACTACAGTAGGTACTTACGAGAGAAATCACATTTCCAAAGATTACCAACAAATTTAAAATATACTAGTAATTGAGTACCACTTTTTGTTATATTATAAGGCAAATGAGAAGACTGAAGTTCTTACTGTTGGAGTAAAATTTTGCTTAACTGGCATTGACTATCATCACACTGATGTAAATATTCACCTGTAAAAACTATTCTTAGCTTGTGGGCCACACAAAAAACAGGTAGCAGGTCAGATACAGCCCATGGGCCACAGTGTGTCAATCACTCTTATTGGAACAAAAAGTGTCATGACACAATATATTTATCTGATTGTTTCCTGGAAGGGCCTTCAGTGGCACCTCACAATTATGTATTTAACAGTTTAGTTCAGGGGCACCTGGGTGGCTCAGTCAGTTAAGCATCAGCCTTAGGCTCAGGTCATGATCCCTTGAGTACAGGGATTGAGCCCCGCACTGGGCTCTCTGCTCAGCTCCTCCCTCTGCCCTTCACCCTGCTCATGCTCACTCTCTCTCTCAATTAAATAAATAAAATCTTAAAAAAAAAACCACAACAGATTAGTCCATTACTCAAATAAAAAATACACTATATGCCTTTGCCTAGTTTTATTCATTGCTGGAATCATGTTTGGTTATTTTAGTGTTAGTTAAAATGAAAGGAAAATAACATTCTGAAGTCTCTATGTGGCAGTAACAAAAGCAGTAGACAAAGCACTAATAACACATTAATATAATAAAAATACCAAAGATTAAATATGTCTTTTGGAGACTGGTTCCATCACAAAGGAAAAAGTAATTATGTTTGAGAATCTTCCTTCAGTATGATAACTGTATTGGATTTCTAATAATTACCAGTTTTTATTATTTTTCTGAAATAAAAGGAACAAAATGAGAATAAGAACGAATTTTCCCAATTTCCTTTTTCTACCCTTTAGGACAGGGACAAAAAGGTATTAAATCTGGCTCACTTACCATTTCTGTATAGCTTACAACCTAAGAATGGTTTTAAAATTTTTAAATGTTGGGGCAAAACACCCAAAACATAAACAATTTCATGACACATGAAAATTACATGAAATCTAAATTTCTCTGCTCATAAAATTTTAATAGAACACACCTATGCTCATTTGTTAACACACTGTCTATGACTGTTTTTGCACGAAACAGGCAGCATCAAGTAGCCGCAACAGGAAAGTATGGTCTACGAAGACTATAATATTTATTAAATGGTTCTTTACTTACCTAATTTGCTAACCCATGCAACAGGACATTAAAGTCTCTTCTCTGCACTAAGAATTTATTCTCTTTCCTCACAAATATTTTAAGTATTAGCATTCTATCTTCCCACATAAAAGAACAAGTATTTGAATATATTATGTAGCTGACTGTAATACTATTAGAAATCATCTTCGGAGATTAAGCAGAAAAGTGAGACGTAAGTCCCAGTGACTATGGCAAACAAAGAAAAAAAACACCTACTGACGTATCCAAATATTCACTATAATTCCCCAAAATGCACAAATAAGGGCATAAGCCAGAGTTGGTATATCTATTTTGAACTTCTTAATTTCTTTTTTTTTCCTTTGTAACCTCTATGCCCAATGAGGGGCTTGAATTCATGACCCTGAGATCGAGAGTCACATGCTCTACCAAATGAGCTAGCCAGGTGCCCCTGAACTTCTTAACTTTTTTTTTTTTTTTTAAAGATTTTATTTATTTATTCGACAGAGATAGAGACAGCCAGCGAGAGAGGGAACACAAGCAGGTGGAGTGGGAGAGGAAGAAGCAGGCTCATAACGGAGGAGCCTGATGTGGGGCTTGATCCCACAACGCCGGGATCACGCCCTGAGCTGAAGGCAGACGCTTAACCGCTGTGCCACCCAGGCGCCCCTGAACTTCTTAACTTCTAATGCACATATAGAGTACCTGCATAAAACAATACTTCAACACTACCTAAAATTAAGTATTCTACATTTTGTTATGAATACATTTCCAAACTATATTATTAAATATGGAAACTGGGGATCGATTTAAATATATGAAAGAGGGATTGTGCTTACAAACCTATTTTCTAAGCATTAACTATAGATCCCCAATGAAGAAAGCTAATCACATCTGACTTCTCACAAGTCTTAACTTTTTTTTTTTTTTTTTTTAAGATTTTATTTATTTGACAGAGAGACAGCCAGCGAGAGAGGGAACACAGGCAGGGGGAGTGGGAGAGGAAGAAAGAGGCTCCCAACGGAGTAGCCTGATGTGGGGCTCGATCCCAAAACACTGGGATCACGCCCTGAGCCCAAGGCAGACGCTTAATGACTGTGCCACCCAGGCGCCCCTTAACTTTTAATTCAATTCAAAAGCTAAATAGTTTTGCTTCACCCAAATAAATCTCATTAAATAATTCCCATGAAATGATAACTTATCAAGCAGAGGAAGTCTTTTATTCCTTCTTGCAAAGAATAAGAAATAATTAGCACAGATAAATGAGTTATTTATCACCAACAATGGAACAGAAGTTAAATGATTTTAGTTTTTAATCTATTTAAGTATTTCAAAACTGTTTGCTAAACCTGCCAAAACAATGTAAGAATAATAACACCCAATTTGATTCTGTCATTGTACTAAGCACTTTACATCAAGTGCTTCTCATCTGCACAAAAACCCTGCAAAACGGATACTATTATCATTATTCCAAGATAAGGAAACTGAAGCTCAAGAATTTATTTAACTGGCTTGTGGTATATTTTATAAATTAAAATTAATGGTTAATTTAGATTTTTTTTCTGCAGTGTTTTTATGTATTTAGAGTTAATTTATAAATAACTTTGGGCCATAAAGATTTTCACTGGTTTCAGAAAAATATACACATAAAAATTATATTTTTAGGTGCACCATAAAATATACATTACACACAGACACATAACATGTATTAAAAACAATTTGCTCCTTAGTCTAAAAGGCTTTTATACCAAAACTGTTGAAAAACATGCGTGTACAATAGTACAGCATATTTATTCCCCTCTATAGGCAAAACATAAGAATTTAGAAATAACTTTTTAATCAGAATTCTACAAATTATCCTTATCTGGTATGCAGATCCAAGGGTAGTATTTAGTCTACAACAAAAGAAGTGAACAAAATATTTCCTGGTTCAATACTCGTAATTACATAACACTTGACATGCATTCCTAACATTTAGCTAAAGAATAGAGAGATCTATAATAGATAAAGTTGACTGCTTAATTTCAAGGAATCACTTAAGGAAGCACATGGTCTACATGTACCTCTAACTTCAACTATCTATAACCCTGAGATACTTATTTTCTCATTTTCAGAAATTTATTGACCAATTCTCCAAATTCCCTTCAAGCTAGTAAAAGTCTATGAGACTTAAAATTCACTTCACACCTATGCTGTGATTTGTTAGTATTTAAATTTTTAAAAGAAAAGAAATTCTTGAGTTCCTACCATCCTCAGTCCTTGGCTGCTGAGGGAACATGTAGTTAGTAAGCACCATTTTCTGGGTCTCTGAATCAGTCTCTTTTTGAAGAGGTATCAGGGGTTTGGACTAGGGAAAGAAAATAAATGTTTACTTTTCAATAATCCTAAAGCAAATACATACCCAGCAATTCTTCTGAATAAGTACTCACCATTTTTTCTAAAAGTACCAATGTGTAGATTACAAAAGCAAGCTTATATATACACAAAAAACGTTTAAGCATTGATTTGAAACCTTATAAGAATCTTAACAAAAAATTTAGTTTTTAGTATACAAAACTCATACTGTATTGCAATTACCACTGATTATCAATACAATTTAAAAACATCTCATATACCAAGTATACCCATAATCCAATAATTACTTATCACAGTGATTTAATAAAGCTATAAAACAAGCCTTTCCATTTTACATTACTGTGCCCCCTTTATGTCCTTTTCCCTTTGGGAAGAGGCTTTTATAGAAACGGTTTAGAAAGCTTAGTCTAGTTATCTACAGGTTAATTTTAGCTGAAAAGAGAGTATTTAAAACAAGTATTAAGTTGTAACCTGCTTCTCTCTTCTGTCTCTTGTCTCCATTAACGGTACCACAAATTACTCAGTGGTGAAACTGTAAACCTTTATAAATTATAAAGGTTATTTAGACCTCATTTTTTCTTAAGTCTTCTTTCCTAACTGGTTATAAACTGTTTTCAATTTATTCTTAATATAACTAATAACTTTTGCCAGCCTATTAACCTAAAATCCTACCAATCCAAGCCTTGGGTCAACTCCAAACAGGAGGGGGAACTACCCAATTTCTCCTTCACCTGCCACCCTATCAATTAAATCTTTAGACTTTTGTGAAAACTCTGCAGCTAGCTAAATCCATCCTATAATCTTACTCCTATTCAAACATTTCCTCCATGCCCCTCAATTTTTCTGTGGTAAACAAACTGCCCTACATCTCGAACATCTTCACTGGAAACTTTCCTTGACCTCCTCAGATGACAGAAATGGTAGATCTATTCCTTCCCCAAAGATAGTGCTCCCCTTAAGTCTTCTCAAATACAGGGGTGCTTATTCTCCCACAGCTCATAAACCCTGGGTTAGGGGGTAGATTTAGAGCTTACAAATGCTATGAGATCATCACACTTATCTCTTCAAGTATAAATACCTGTTCTTTTGAGGGATATTCAACTTTGCCTCTACCATTCTGAACTCTGCCTCTGCCATTCTATCTTTCCTAATATCCACTGACCTCCCATCTATTCTTGATTCTTTTATGACAAACTTTCCATAGTCATGGATAATTCAATAGATATAAAATGTAAATGACATGGTCATTCTCTTAACCCACGGATGTCTTAGCAGATGAGAAGTACATGAGAAAGGGGAAAGCAGTCTACTTAGATGAACGTAACAAAATTATTTGGAGGCTTTTAAAAACAAATCACCCCAGGGTGCCTGGGTGACTCAGTTAAACGTCCACCTTTGGCTCAGATCATGATCCCAGGGTCCTGGGATTGAGCTCTGTGTTGGGCTCCCTGCTCAGTGGGGAGCCTCCTTCTTCCTCTCCTTCTGCCGCTGCCCCTGCTTGTGCTCTCTCTCTCTCAAGGAAATAAAATCTTTAAAACAAACAACAAATCACCCCTGAAATGGTTCTAAAACCAACTGTGGCAATAACTGCACAATTCTATAAATATATTAAAAAGCATTCAATTGTACACTTTAAAATGGGTGAATTGTATGGTAAGTAAATTATATTTTAACAAAGATGTTATAAGAAAACTAATCATCTGCTATTTATGGAGTACAAAGACAGAAAAAGAAACTCAGAACTATTTACCAAGCCTCCCCATTCCCTAAAACATCTAATTCTAGTGATCTCTATTCCTATTTCTTTTTTTAAATTTATTATTATTTTTTTTAGTAATCTCTACACCCAACATGGAGCATGAACTCATGACCCTGAGATCAAAAGTCGCATGTTCTTCTGACTGAGCCAGCCAGGCACCACTCTATTCCTATTTCACTTCAGATATTCATTCTACTCCCTTTCCATAATTCCCACAATATATCCAATAAATATTCATCCTCTGAAATCTAAAATCACTCATTCAACAAATATTTGCTTATATTTGCCCTTTATATGCCGAAGTACCATGACAGGCACCAGGTATACAATGGTTACTGATTTGGGAGAGCTTACAATACATGAGAGGAAAGATAGGGATAACAAAATGAGACATTACAACATGATTTAAGTACAGGATGGAGAGGGTACAGGGAGTTAACAGAACACATAGGAAGTGTTCACTTATCACAAACTTGAGTGATTAGGAAAGCATTCCTGAGAGAATAACTTCCTACATGATGAATAGGCTTTAGCCAGGTAAGAAGGGGGAGAGAGAATGTTCCAAGAGAGAACTCATCTGGGGATATGAAAATGAAGGTGTAAGGGATAGAGATGAAGACAGAGGATGAGCAAGATCTTGAAGGATACAATATGGAGAAAGGAGAAGTCATGAAAAGGTTTTAAATAGATTAGTGCTGGAACCAGATAAAAGGACATTTGTAGTGTGGTTCAGAATGAAATAAGGGTGATATGAGATTGGAAGTGGTGCCAACACTGGAGGCAGAGACCTGTTAGGAATCTCAATAGTCCAAGTCAACACTGTCCAGCATAAATACAAAAGTGAGACTAAAATGAGAACCATAGATAGTTTATAAATTTTTGGCAGGTGCATGTATTTAAAAAGCAAAAATAAGTTAAATTTTGATAATGCATTAAATTTAACATATCCTATATATTTAAAATATAATTTTGATGTGTGATCAATAAAAATTGCAATGTGACATTTTACTTCCTTTGTTTATACTACATATACAAAATCCAGTGTGTATTTTACACTGAGAGCACATCTCAATTTGGACTACACACATGACAGTAGTGCCTACTGTAATGGACAGTGCAGGTCTAAGTAAAAGATGATACACTCTATGATGAACAGTAGTTAAGAATTATACACCCAAGTCTTTGTCTCTAGCAAGTACTTTTTACTGATCCAGGGAACCCAGGAAAAGAAAAAGATTTGGAGCACAGGATGGAATGTTCACTTTTGAGCTATCTGATTTTGAGACATCTAGGTGGCAATGTTAAGTAGACAATGATTGTGCAGTTCAGGAAAGAGAACTGAGCTGAGGATAACTGTTAGGAATAACGGGCATACAGGGAGTAATTGCATCTTTCCTAGAGGAAAGTATAGGAAAAGAAACTAAAGAAGAACCTACAGTACTACATGGGCCACCAACATATAAAAGACTGGCAGAAGAAAAATTCCTGAAAAGGAAACTGAGGAGTGGTCAATCACAAGGACAACCAGTAGAGACTGCTAAGACAGACACCATGCAGTGCTCTCTCTCCAGTGTTCGACACTTGCTAGTCAATTTCACCAAGACTGACACTCCCTTGAACTTCCAACTTTATCACCATCATTCTTTCTCATCTTTGCTTCTCTCTTTGTACCTCACTGGATCTCATTATAACCAATTTCCTGCCAATTACCAAGACCTCCTTGCTGCATTGTCTTTCTTTTACACCTTGATGGCAAAGCTGCAACCCACAATCATACCAATCCTGCGCTTTGTCTGTATCACACAATTGAGCAAATTAGTTTAACTACGAGTTTGTGATAACCAACTTCAACAGGAATCTCAATGTTGCCTGAAAACCCTTCCATGTTTCCTAAATTATATTCTGAAGATACTATTTTCTAAAAGATTTTAAAAAACCCAAAAAACAAAAATAGGATTTAACAACTGGTTGGAAACTGCTACATTCCAAGAATTTCAACATAAACATTATTAGCTCTCCCTCTCACAAACATCAGACCAAGCTGCCTTCAAAAGGATAAGAATTCCTGCCACAGTTTTATTTTTTTAAAGATTTTATTTATTTGTCAGAGAGAGAGACAGAAAGAGAGAGTGTGCACAAGCAGTGGGAGCAGCAGGTAGAGGGAGAAGTAGGCTCCCCGATGAGCAAGGAGCCCGACGTGGGGCTCGATTCCAGGACCCCAGGATCATGACCTGAGCCGAAGGCAGATGCTTAACCAACTGAGCCACCCAGGCGTCCCTCTACCACAGTTTAAAATTCTATCAGTCACACACCAGTTATCCAACTCCCTTCTCATATTCTTAATCTCTTTCTCCACACAGCCTCCTTGCAACAACCTATAAAAATGTTCTCTAATACTAAAGGATTCCTTCTTACACTGTCCCAGCTACCAGTTTATTTTCCACTACTCCTTTTCTTTCTCATCCAACCTTCTTAAAAGCTTAATCAACAACTCTATGGTTCCATTCTCTCATTTATTCATTTCTTAAATTGCATCAATTGGGTTTTTGATGTACTCCTCTAAAACTACATTAGCTATCGTCGAAATAAGTTGGCAAGTTTTAACTTGCCAAAATATAATGCATATTTTCCAGATTTCATTTGAATTCACCCCCTCCAACTGCATTCCAACTTCTTCCTTTAAGCCAGTTGCCTCATCCTTAACTTGAATCTACTGTCATATAGTTTTTCTTCTCCCTCTATGGCCACTCTTTCTAAGCCTATCAATCTACCTGCCTCTTAAATGTTAGTAATAAATACATAAATAAATACATGTATGTATGTATGTTAGTATTCCGCAGGATTCATCCATCCCTAACAATTAAATAATAAATTCATAGAATCCCTTTTGAGAAAATAATAAAAGCTATGAAAACACCCCCTAAAAAAAGTGATTAAGATGATGGGCTGAGCTCCTATATCTCTTCTTGGACTGAAATCTTCAAAAAAATTTTTCTTAATTAAAAAAACAAATGGAATAAGTCTATAATGGTCCTGGAGAAAAGGAAATTGTGCCTTCAGGGGCAGTTCTGAGAAATCCCAGGAAGTTCGAAATTAAAAGAATAGAGAAACCAAGAGCACAGAAACCACAATATAGAACAATGTCGGGTCAGGGTCAGGGGGAGCGGGGATCATGGCTACTAGAATTATTCTCTAGGTACCTAACCAGATATATCAAAGGTAATTCAAACTTAACATGCCTAACTGGAACTTAATATCTTCCCATAAACCTATTTCTTTCTGTTGCAGTTTCTCATCTTGATTACTGTACCAATATCCAGCGAGTCACTCCAGCCACATCTCTGAGGCTCATCTTTGCTTTTACTTCCTTTCTCATCACACATATGCATTCTTCATATACTCTACTGATGTGGCCTTTTAAATTATGCCTTAAATACACCCTCTATTCCCTGGCCCAGTTACTATATCTTACTTCAAGCCAACATTTTCTTTTGCCTTGAATATGGCAATGCCCTCCAACCAGTCTCTCCTGCCTTCACACCTGGCACCATCACCCCTGCTAAATCCATCTTTCACAATGCAGCCTAAAAGCTTTCCAAAATAACAATTTGATCCTACTACTTCCTTGTTCATGTTATACTGATTCACCATCAACTACAGTAGGGTTGACATGTATCACAGGATCACTTCTTCCTCTTAAACTGATGGCATATATAAATAACTGATTTGACTATGATAACCAAACGCCCAACTTGCCTGGGACATTCGCATTTTACACATGCTGATCTGACATAATTATCATAAAGCCCCTTTCACTATCAAAAGTGTCCTAGCATGGACAATAAATTACAGTCACCCTAATCACAGCAATTTTCCACTGAGCCTGAATAAGACTTATGAATTTTTTTTTAAGATTTTATTTATTTGACAGAGACAGAGATAGCCAGTGAGAGAGGGAACACAAGCAGGGGGAGTGGGAGAGGAAGAAGCAGCCTCCCAGCGGAGGAGCCTGATGTGGGGCTCAATCCCAGAATGCTGGGATCACGCCCTGAGCCAAAGGCAGATGCTTAAGGACTGAGCCACCCAGGCGCCCCAAGACTTCTGAATTCTTAAAACAATCTTTCAGAAGCCACTCATAATTTATCAGAGTTAACATGCAAGTTAAAAAAAAATTCTATTCACCTTTCTTGAAATATAAAGCAAGTTCCTCTGCATGGCATACAAGATTCTCCATGACCTGGTACCTGTCTACCTCTTTGGCCTCATTTCCTACTCTTCCACTCAAAGGTTATATTCTAGTCACAATGAACCACTTGTACAGTTACTGAGTACATGAAACTTCTTCACCAAAGAGTGCTTGGGTTTCGGGGCGCCTGGGTGGCTCAGTCGTTAGGCGTCTGCCTTTGGCTTAGGCCGTGATCCCGGCATTCTCCTTTTGGGGTGACTCTCTTCCCTACGCTCCGTCTTTGATCTTCTTTTCTTCTCTACCCTCTCTCCCTAGTAATTTTATGCAGGTCCATGGTGCTAAATGGAACATTTGTATGAAGCTGACTCTCAAATTTGATCTCCAGCCAATACCTGACATTCCTACATTCCTTTTCACCATCTCCATTATTATCACAAAAGCTGAAGCCCAACAACACCTCCTCTAAACTACTCCAACAGCGTCCCTACTGAACTTTCTCCTTCCAAAACAGAATATTCCACTCATAACCTTAGCACCCAACTATGGTCCATTCCTCACACAAGTGTCAAAACGATCTTTTAAAAATGTACAATACCTCTTGCCATTCCCTGGCAGGAAATACTTCAGTAGATTTCTATCTAATTCAGAGCAAAATCCCAACTGGTTAGTATGGCCTACAAGATCCTATGTCACCTAGTTCCAGTTTTCCTCTCTGATCTAATCTTACTCAATTCTCTTCCTTGCTCACTGTATTCCAAACATCAGGGCTTTTATCTATTCCTCAGTTACACCAAGCTCATTCTAATATTGGGAAATTTACTCTTAATATTTAAATGTACCTCCTCTCCCAACTCACTGCCCTAGTCTATGCATGGCTCACTCCTAATTTCATGTAAGCATCTGATCTACTGGTTCCCTTCCTTAGAGAAAGATACTTCCTAAATCACCATATTTAAAATAAGATGTTTACTCTTGCCCTGCTACTCTTCTAATGCCTATCAAGTTGGTTTTCTTTGTAGCTCTGGCATATTATTACATAATTACTTGTTTCTCTCTAACTCCCTTGAAAATGTAAGTTCAATGAGAACATAAGAAGATGCTGTTTGTTTCACCAATATATCTCAAGCTCCCAGAGCAGTTCATGACCTATTGTAAGCCTTCAATAAATGTTTATCAATCAAAGAAAAGTCCAAGGAATAACTCATAGTTCCTTAGAAACATTTCTTTAAGGTGTGCAAAAGTGTTTGATTAGAAGCATAATTTAAATTGATTATTAAATGTCTATAGATATATGCCACAGGGGATCACTATAACAACTTTAAGAAGTTAGAGAATGAGTCTGATTTCTTAATATATATTTTACAGATTCAGGAGAAATTAGACAATTCAATAGGATTCATTGTTTTGAATCTACACAAGCTGCACAAAAATATCTGTATCTAAATATTTTCCAAGACTTTTCTTATATATATTTTAAAATGTATACCAGAATAGAACTGCTCTTAAATGAGCCCATGTAAATTATTATGCATAATCATATAACACAATTGGAATTCCAGTAATTTACAAAATCAGAATGCCTACCTGATTATCTGAGAGCCACATAGCAGTCAACTGTTGTAGCTTTGTAAAGCTAAAGGGCAAATTCTTTAATCTGTGGAGAAAATACAAACAAAATTAAAATAACAAATGTTAAAATGTAAAGAGCAAAACCTAATGGGCTTCTAAACCACAATGTACTACTGAATATGAAAATAGGAGAAAAATGTTTAATTTAGGAGAGAACCCAATATAGTTCTTTGACATAAGATATAAGACAAAATACTATTCAGTTTAATAAGAATTCACTTTAAAAAAATAATTCTTCAATTGAATCAATTCAGCTAGCAGAAAAATGGATAATCTAATAACCCCCCAAAGAATTATCTGCTAGGAAAAAATGTTAACCATCCCTACTTTAATGCAAAGACAAGAACACATTAAGCAATATCTCATAACATTGCTTTGGATATTTTATTTGTATTTAGAAAGAACTACAGGAAGCCTTAGTGATAGTTTGTTATAAAAACTGCACTGTTCTGTATTCTGTGGTGCGCCAGCACTTCCATATTCCAAAGACTATTTAAACATTATAATGAATAAAAAACAAAGTAATATTAACAACTCATCAGAATGCCAAATTAGAACAGCACCTATTTAAAAAGAATGTTTACTCAAACCTTCTATCTTATTATGCCTATCCACTCTGCTATGCCATCTTCCAAGGCAATCTGCTAGAACCTAGGGCTCTAGCTTTGGGGTACAAAGTATGTGCAGAAATGAGGACTGAATTTTAAAAAAAGGCAGTGGTTATTCTTTTTTTTTTTTTTAAAGATTTTATTTACTTATTTGACAGAGATAGAGACAGCCAGCGAGAGAGGGAACACAAGCAGGGGGAGTGGGAGAGGAAGAAGCAGGCTCACAACGGATGAGCCCGATGTGGGGCTCGATCCCACAACGCTGGGATCACGCCCTGAACCGAAGGCAGACGCTTAACCGCTGTGCCACCCAGGCGCCCCAAGCAGTGGTTATTCTTAAATAAAATGGAACAGTCCAAATACCCTAATTAGTCAGAAAACCGGGCTTACATTAAAGCTCTACTTTACGAGCTAAATGAGTCACCTTAAATTTGAGTTTCAATTTTCTCCTCATAAAATGACAATACCTATTATACTATTTCGTAGTGTTGTTTTAAAAACTTTGTAAATGCTCTACAAACATTCTTTTATCATTATTAGTATTTTTACCTCAAGAAAAATTATGGACAGTCTGTTCTTAATTTAAACATTATTCCAATTTAGTAACTCTAGTGTTCTATTTGCTCTGGACCCTGACTGTGTTGCCCAAGCTATGTGAATGGGTGCCTAATCACATCTCTGCTTAGAAAAATACAGGGAGTAGATTAGATGAAAAGCTGCTTCATTCAGCAGCAGTATTAAGGTGAAGATAACGACTTTAGGAATAAAAAAGGTGATTATAAGGAAAGGACAGCTATATAGCTCAAGCTGTAAGTTATATAGCTGAAGTTGACACAAAATAAACTATGACAAATAACCACAGTATAAAAAACACAGGTAAAATCAGGTCATTCTTTCAAATGAAAATTCTATTTAAAACCCAAAAATATATATGAAAATAACATGCCATTTTTCTATTAAATAATGAAACTTGAATTTCATCCATCAACGTCTTTTATAAACCAACATTATTACAAACCTATTGTCACTTAAGTTGATGACTTTTAATTTTTGCATATCACCCATTTCCTCTGGAAGTGTCTCAAGTTTATTGGAATGGAGAAATAGCACAGTTATATTTTTCCAGCTTCCAATCTGAAAAAGAAACATAAAACTGGAGATCAAAATTCTGGCCTATTGCTTAACAGACAGAAGTAAAATATTATTTCCAAGTTATGAAAACAGTCTCCTCACTTATAAAATGAAATATATTTTCTCCTTTCAATTATTAATTTTCATGTATAAAGAAAAGTATTTAGGTATCTCTGTAAATCAGTATAGCTAATTATTATTTAAAAATAGATAACAGAGTTACATAATTATTTCTAAAGAAAACAGATAAAACCATACTGGATGGCTATAATAAATAACATGAAAAAAATTCAAAGCAAATTTAAAATACAATACCTCTGGGGGTAACTGTTGTAAATAATTATGATCTGCAGCAAAGGTTCTTATATTAGTAAGCTGCCCAATAGACG
Organism: Ursus americanus; assembly: GCF_024610735.1. Classification (NCBI taxonomy): domain Eukaryota; kingdom Metazoa; phylum Chordata; class Mammalia; order Carnivora; family Ursidae; genus Ursus; species Ursus americanus. Next base: position 37,405,112 of record NC_142131.1, read on the forward strand.
AAGGCAAAGCTTCAACTTCATTGAAGCTACAGTCCAGTTCTTCTACTGATACTAGCCTAATTAAAACAGAAAACACATTATTTTAAAAAAGTTTCCTATATAGAACCAAAATTGAAGAATGTGTAAACATTTGAACTTGACTTTAACAAATCTAGAAAAACTCTATTTCCACTAAGCTTAACTTAACAATAAAAATAAGACTACCTTTATAAAAAAACCTACCCAACCTATAACTAATTACTTATTTAAATGTTTATGGAATCTCCTTTAGATGCTATTTATGCACTTATCTGAAAATATATATGGTTGAATGAAATATATACATACTGTATTTAAACATAAACATATAAAGCTGAATGAAAGTAAAGTCTTCTATCGATGCAGAAAAATCTTACCCTCCTATAGAGTCTGGAAGATACATTAATTGATTTTCATCTATTTTAAGAGTTGTTACATTCTTCAGTGAACCTATTTGAGGGAAGAAATAATATACAATTTTCCAGCTTGAACTAGAATTCAACCAACAGTGAATGTGAACGCATATTACATTTGACATGAATCATACAGAACTTTCTTAATCAACCTATCTAAAAGAGAAATCAACCTAACCTCATAACTCTGTACTCCCTTACCCTATATTTTCAATTTTTACCAATATATCACTTTTTAACCTTAGTGTATATTTATCTATTTTACTCCTGTTAAAACGTAAGCTTCATTAAAGTAGGGACTTCTGTCTGCTTTGTTCACAGATGTAGCCAAGCTCCTTAAAACAATGCCATGGCACAAGTGAGCACAAACAAAAAGGAATGGTAGGTGTATAAAATTCATAGGTATATGGCAAACTATTCTGTGTATTCTAAATACTAAAATAATAAAAAAACGGAGTTTAATTTAAAACTAAAAGTGTTTATGAATAAATTATAGAACTTGCAAAATGTAACCAACAGGTATGTAACTCAATAAATATATAAAAATATTTTTTGGTTTTTATGTTCAAACATCATGAAGATGGCAAGATTTATGTTTTTGTTCTTGACTCAAAACAATTCAATTTCCTTGAAGCATCATCAGACTAAGAGCAACTACACAAATATAGAATCTAAGGGGATTTGCTAAACTGGTTTGTTTTCTCATCTGTGAGTCTAAAATGGAGAATGAAAAAAGTTACTAGATAAGGGCTATGAATAGGAGTTAAAGTTTGGATAAATTAACCTCTTTTTAAAGAGTTTAAATTTTATTATAGTGATAAAAATGACATTTCCTTAAAGAAAAATATAGTAATGTCAACCAATAAGTAAAATGTGTAACTTATAACATGAGGAAAAAATTCAAGTAAGATTTGTGACTGGAAGTACAATAAAACTAGCTCATAACATATAAAATTTGATTTATGAAAGCTTTGAGTGAAATAATGGCAAAAATGTAATTTCTGAGATTTTACATCAGTAAAAACTGATTACATGAGTTAGAAAGCAATACAAACCAATAGTCTCAGGCAGTTGTTGAAGTGAATTGCTTGATAACAAGAGATCTTGAAGGTTTTCACATGCTGAAATTCCTTCTTCAATCATTTCAATATTATTTTTGGAAACATCCAAATATGCGAGCTGTTTCAAACTACCAATAAACTGTAAGTAAAAAAAGGAAATCTAAGGACTATATTAAGTGAATTTATGGCTAGTTTAGGTAATAAACTCAATACCAAGTTATAATTCATAATGAAATGTTTATGTGAGAAAAAAGATTCAATTTTTTATTAAATGCCATAAGAAATGTATTCAGTAATAAAGCCAGGAGCTCCTGCTAAGAGCCTACTAGGGCGACAATGGACATATACTTTTCTTTGGGAACTCAGCTATCACCACTGGCTAGGGCAATAGGACATACAGGGACTCTTAGGTTCTCTGGGTATGGGAATAAATAAATGTCACTCGATAAGACAGAAACTACACAGAAAACATCCCACTTTAACAATTCTCTGGACAAAATGAATTAGGATATAAACTCAATTGCAACCATTGGGAAGGACACACTCCAGGTCCAGGAAATTAAAAAGAGTCTATTTTACAAAGTTTACTATGGTAATTTTCTGATTTTACTCAAGAATGTATTGATAGTAAAAAAAAAAAAAAAAGGCTATTTGCTTCTATCTATTAACAATTAAATAATCACCCTTTAAAAAAAAGGAATCTGAAAATGTACAATTCATAAAACTGCAAAGAACAGATTGCAATAAGAGAAGCCATTTAAAATTTGATATACATACCCCTGGAATAAAAGTCAGTCTATTACCATCCATCCAAAATTCTTTCAATCCACTTAGTTGCTCAAGTACTTCAGGCTGTTTGGATAAGAAGGGGGTGGAGGGATTCAATAATTTACCTGAATTTTTTTGTCAAAAGAAGCTCTAGGGAACTTATAATGGTAACTTCTGGTTTAAAACACTTAATAAATAACTGGGGGGGGGGGCATGGAGTGGAGCCAAGACTCTAGACTTTTCACTGTATTATAGTTACCACAGTGGTACTACTAAAAGAGAACTCAAAGGTAAGCATTCCAGAAGAGTAGATTGCATAAAACTCATTTAAGCTTTTGATTACACAACAGGCTCAAGTATTTATAAAACTAATAAAGAAATAAAAATAAGTCCCATAGCTTTCAAGAGTACAATAAAAAGATACTCTCAATCATTATCTGTAAAAAGATTCAGCCTTTTCCTCATGACCCAGCAATGGCACTACTAGGTTATCTACCCCAAAGATACAAATGTAGTGATTCTAAGGGGCACCTGTGTCCCAATGTTTATAGCAGCAGTGTCCACAATAGCCAAACTATGGAAAGAGCCCAGATGCCCATCAACAGATGAATGGATAAAGAAGATATGGTATATAGATATACAATGGAATACTACTCAGCCATCAAATAAATGAAATCTTGCAATTTGCAATGCCACGGATGGAACTAGTGGGTATTATGCTAAGTGAAATAAGTCATCAGAGAAAGACAATTATCATATGATCTCACTCATATGTGGAATTTAAGAAACAAAAGAGAGGATCATAGGGGAAGGGACGGAAAAATAAAACAAGATGAAATCAGAGAGTGAGACAAACCCTAAGAGACTCTTAATCATAGAAAGCTAAGGATTGCTGGAGGGGAGGGAGGTGGGGGATGGGGTAACTGGGTGATGGACATTTAAGGAGGGAATGTGATGTAATGAGCACTAGGTATTATATGAGACTGATGTATCACTGAACTCTACCTCTGAAACTAATAACGCACTGCATGTTAATTAAATAAATTTAAATTATAAATAAACAAATAAAATGGGGGGAATAGAATCAATTAAGAATTAAGAAAACTAGGGGCGCCTGGGTGGCACAGTTGTTAAGCGGCTGCCTTCGGCTCAGGGCATGATCCCAGCATTCTGGGATCGAGCTCCACATCAGGCTCCTCCGCTGGGAAGCCTGCTTCTTCCTCTCCCACTCCCCCTGCCTGTGTTCCCTCTCTCGCTGGCTGTCTCTCTCTCTCTGTCAAATGAATAAATAAAATTTAAAAAAAAATTAAGAAAACTAATTCATCATTAATTACTTATCAATTAACTATTCTCTATAACACTATATATCATTATACATTTGTCCAAACCCACAGAATGTACAACACCAGAAGTAAAACCTAATGTAAACTATGGATCTCAGGTAATTATGATGTGTTAATGTAGGTTCATCAAGTGTAATAAATGTACCACTCTGGTGGGGGGTGTTGATAATGGGGGAAGTTACACTCGTGTGGGAAGGGTGTATATGGGAAATCTCTGTACCTACCCTTCAGCTAAAATTTGCAGTGAACCTAAAACTGCTCTAAAAAATAAAGTCTACTTTAAAATAAAAAGATTTGGCCTTTTATGAAAAGGACAAAGATATTCCCTGATGACTAGGAGGGAGAAAAATAAAGAAAAAACAACTTAACTGTCCAATAATAAGGGAAAGGTAAATAAACCAAGGTATAATCACATGATATGTACATTCTGTTATTTTAGACTCTTAGCAATTATATAATGAAATATTGTTTTTAATATGCTGTTGATAACCAAAAAATTAATCAGAGGGTTGCAGTGGACCCTGGTATTGAGATAAAATTTGATCTTGGGCATTTGCCCTTGCAGGCTCTACTGAATGCATCCTTCAAAGGTATTTCTGTCACCACACAACCTCCGTGCAGTCACTGACACTATGACGGCATAGAGTATCATCATATCTAACCAACATAATAACACAATATATAAAAGTCACATCATTCAGATTTACTGCTAATGTATAAATATAGGTAAGAATTCTAGGTGTATCTTGGACTAAAAGAAATATTTTTTTGTGCTTTACCTGTTAATCATTCTAAGGGTGAGTTTTTAAAAAATGTATAATGCTGCAGACCGAAATGGTACAAAAATTAATGATTCTGAATGTTATTGATTCATAGAATAATTAAGATTCTTCAAATAGTTAATATGGATGTAGATTAATACTTTTAAAAACCTTAAGAGTACAACAGCTTAACAAGTTAGAAAGCACAGTGCATGTATTTTTTCACAAGGGGTTAAAAACTTCCACAACACACAATAAAACCCATCATAAAACATCTTCAATTAAAATATAATACAGAATATGCAAGTGTATTTTAGAAAAAAAAAAAAAAATAAGCCAAAACCACCATGCTCTTCCACTGACTTGAGCTGTAAGTTTACTCTATTTGATGAGCAAATGTTTAACACCCACAGGGCAATCATGAAGCTGAGAATACTGAGAAATTCTTGTTCTTATCATTTGACAGCAGACACAAGAAAAGATGCTCAACATCACTCATCATCAGGGCAATGCAAATCAAAACCACAATGAGATATCACCTCACACCTGTCAAAATGGCTAAAATCAACAACACAAGAAACATCTGGTGTTAACGAGGATGTGGAGAAAAAGGAACCCTCCTGCACTGTTGGTAGGAATGCAAACTGGTGCAGTCACTGTGGAAAACAGTACAGAGGTTCCTTAAAAAATTAAAAATATGATCCAGGAATTCCACTCCTAAGTATTTATCCAAAGAATATGAAAACACTAATTCGAAAAGATATGCACCCTGTTTATGGCAGCAATATTTACAATGGGCAAAATATGGAAGCAGCCCAGGGTCCACTGATAAATGAATGGATAAAGAAGATGTGGTATGGGCACCTACCTGGTGGCTCAGTTGGTTAAATGTCTGCCTTCGGCTCAGGTCATGATCTTAGGGTTCTGGGACTGAGCCCCCCATCTGGCTCCCTGCTCAGCAGGGGAGTCTGCTTCTCCATCTCCCATTCCCCTCCCCCTGCTTGAGCTCACTCTCTCTCTTTCTCTATAAATAAATAAAATCTTTGAAAAAAAAAAAGATGTGGTGTGTGTGTGTGTGTGTGTGTGTGTGTGTAATGCAATACTACTCAGCCATAAAAAAGAATGAGCTCTTGCTATTTGCAACATGAATGGCTCTAGAGAGTATAATGCTAAGCGAATGAAGTCTGTCACAGAAAAAGAAACACCACATGATTTCACTCATATGTGGTATTCAAGAAACACAATAAATGAACAAAGAAAAAAAAGAGACAAACCAAGGATCAGATTCTCAACTAGAGAACAAAGTGATAGTTACCAGAGGGGAGGTTGGTGGGGGATGGGTGTAATAGGTGAAGGAGATTACGAGTGCTCTAGATGAACACTGAGTACTGTGTAAGTTGTTGATCACCATATTGTATACCTGAAACTAATATAACACTGTATGTTAATTATACTAGAATTAAAAAAAAAAAAAAAAAAGACTAGGGGCACCTGGGTGGTACAGTCAGTTAAAATGTCAGACTCTTGGTTTGGGCTCAGGAAGAGATCTCTAGCCCTGCCTCAGGCTCTGCATTCAGTGCAGAGTCTGCTTGAGATTCTCTCTTCCTCTCCCTCTTACCCCCTACCCCCTCCCACCCCATGAGCTAGCTCTTTCTCTCTCAGATAAATAAATAAATCTTTTTAAAAAAAGACTATCATTTGAAATCTACCATAATTTTAAAAACCACACTTATAAACATAACGGAACAAAATTTAATGATGATGATATTCAAGCCAATGAATTCCTCTTCAGAAAAAAATATCTAGCTTATTTTCTGAGTTCTTTTGGAGAACTCACTAAAGACAAAAATCTACTTACATATTCCTTTTCCTTTTGATTCTATATCAAAGCACACTTTGCATACAAAATAGAAACAATTCAGAGGTCTTATTACCAACTGAAAAATAACAGTTCTTTCAAGCAATGTTTTCCCTTTAGCTATTAAGTAAAATTATAGAAAAATATTTTATCATTGAATAAATTCCTGAGCAATACCTTCAAGGAGCTACTTTTGACTCAGAATTACTTTTTCTTATTCATTCTAGGCTGATGAAACTTTGTTTTTCCCTAATAATCTCTGAAATTGTCTACTTACTGTGCATAAAAATTTTAGTTACCTTTTCCATGGGTATCTTATTTATTTTACATTTTATTCTCACTACTGTCAGATATTTCTGTCTGCTTAATATTCCCTGTTAAGAACTTTCACGTCTTTTTTCCCAAAAATATGTATATATCTTTAACCTATTTTATATTTAAAAATGCTAATAAGTAAATACATTAATTTTCACATGTGCTCAATCAAATTTAAGACCTCTGTATAGACTGGTATGAACTTACCACTTCCGTGAATTCATTACTTCCCAAATCCAGTCTTTCCAGTTGGGTCAGTCTATTCATGGTTCTATGCACAAGGGATTAATGAAGAATTGAATATACAAAAATATCAATTAAATGGAAGTTTTCAAAAGTAATAGTGTTAAACATTCTTATGTAATATCTAATTTTTCAGGTTTCACCATATTGACAAATATAATTTCTAAGAAAAATATTCTTTATTTAGTTTCTAAATAAAGTAAGTTATGAATTATTCTCTAACTTTGGCTTCTCATCAGGTCTTCATTTCTATTCATAAGTAGCCATAGTAAATTTAAACATACAGACCATAATACGAGTAACTGCTTTTCATTTTTTTCACAGAATAAATTTTCATATAATACCAATCAACTAATGAATTAGACTGTTTGGCAGCTACATAGTAATTAATACCATTTTTCAAGATTGGTTATACATTTGTAAAACTTCAAGATAGCTTAACTCTGAAAATTAATACTCAAAATTCTAAGAATAGTAAATACGACATTTCTTACCAGATTTCCAAATTAATTTCAATACAACTCAAAGTTTTATAAGAATCATAAATATGAATAAAGTTCACCTTTCACTTCCAACTTACTACCAATATTTCTCTGCAACTACAGCAACTTGAAAAATGTACAAAAACTCATTTCATGATGAAATAAACTAAATTGTGCTTTTATCTCTCCTTCAATATGGCATTTTAAAAACCTAAACTAATTAATTCAAACACATATGTGCATTCTTACATTGTTATTTTTAGAGAAACCTAGAATTTGATAGATTGAGGTACTACCAGCTACCCAGATAAAGAACTTCGTGCTGTAATTTTTTAGAATATGTCAAAATGAAAGCAAAATACAGTTACCATCATATTAGCCATATATTAATATGCTAATGACTTAAAATTAACATAATTTAAAACCAACAGGCTCCTTAAATTAAGACACAAGAACACAGACTATTTCTATCTTCTCTGGAAATTTAACAAATTAGAAAAAGTAAAATAAAACTCACTTAAAACATTTCTCTGGTTTTTCAGTGAAAAAACTAACATACATAAGAACACACATAACTGAGGGCGCCTGGGTGGCTCAGTTGTTTAAGCAACTGCTTTCGGCTCAGGTCATGATCCCAGGGTCCAGCCATCCATCAATCAATCAAGCCCGCAAATTGAGCTCCGTGCTCAGCAGGGAGTCTGCTTCTCCCTCCCCCTTTGTTCCTCCCCTGCACTTGTGGACCCGCGCTCTCTCTCAAATAAATAAATAAAAAATCTTTTAAAAATAATAAATATACAAATAAAAGAACACACACAACTGTAATGCCACTACGTTACTGGCCTAACATTAGAGGAAGCTATTTTTTCCCAACCCTTCCATTTTAAGTATGTCATTCTGTCAACATTCCTTTAACTTATTTCACAACACCAATTTTTCTCAAAGCTGCTTTATTTAACTTAAACTTATTAAGGGCCTGGTCTCAGGTACTATAAAGGACTGTAATTGTTTCCCTTACTCATAGCTGTCTTTGTCCAGAAAATCTCCAAGTCAGTTGTAGTTTGCTTCATAAAAAGCAAAAGGTATTTCCAGTATCTTTCTGAAGAAAGATGAGATACTATCATATTAAACTATATCCATAATACTATCCCAGGTAAACAACTGAGAAAAGTAGAGCGGTGTGAGGAGTATTCTTAAAATGACAAAAGAACACTGAAAGTCCACACGGAGCAGTTAAACACTGCAAAAAAGGGTAATACAAGAGTACAAAAAAGAAGTGGTGCACTGGAAAAATACAATTATGAATAACATCTTTAGAAAGTGAAGTTTTAAAACTGATCCAGGAAAAAGTGAATGACACTGTGTATGTAACAAAAAAAGAAATATAGTGTAAAATCCTCAAAATGTCTCCATCTCAACTTGCATTAGTTTATACTGGCAACTTTAGTTCTTCTAAGATACCTCAAAAGTCCAAGACAAAATTGCATGTTTTCATTTTCAAGTCTTTTCACTTAAGATCCAGCTTCCTACTTCAAGAAGACATTAAAAACAATATATCCCTCAAATTTTTTCCTGTTTACCTCTAAAATTTCTTTGTATTTGATTCCTTTTTATCATCTCTTCTTATGCCGCAGAGGAAAAAAAACATATCTTTTGTGTGCTTGACCCTGTGCCCTCTAGTACTTAGATGGCATTAAATTTCACTTAGCTACATATCTAAAACAGCTTTCCCACTGCTCTCATCTTTGATTATAAAAAGGTTCACTCACATAACCTGAATGCTCATGACTTTCGTAACATTTAAAACTACTGCCTCTTAATAGTTTGTGAGGTGTCAAAAGTATTAATCACAAGTCTTTAAAAGAGAGCATAAAGAATTATATTTGAAAACACATCAAACAGAGCCCAATTTAAACTTAAATAAGGAGATAAAATAATGAGTTAAAATTATGGTATCAGATAAGCCATATTAATTATACGCTGAGCTGTATCAGTAAACAATTTACATCTTATTCAAATCTCTTAGAAAGCAGTCAGTTTGAACTAAGGAGTCATCAATGCCAGTACCACATCTGTAAAGTATTTAAACCTTTTTGGATTTAATATGGATCATAATTCCCATTTTAATTTACACTCACAACCATCACTATAAACACCAACCATTTCTGCACTGAACAAGTATCAGCTAATAAATAATGTCTTCTGGGAATCAAAATTAGATATGCTCTTTGTCCTCCAAGAATTACATTCATCGGGAAGGTTACAGATACATGTGTGCATGCATGTAAGTTGGTCAGGTAAAAACGGGAGTAAAATGTATAAAAAAAATAAGACAAATGTGGTAAATTTCATAACAGATACAAATAAGATGCCACAGAAGTTGAGTAAGCAAAACTAACTCCTTGGGAACTGGAGATATCTCCCTTAAAAGGTAATAATTAACTCTTGGCAAATCAATCACAACAGAAATCAGCAAAGTTTTCTGTAAAGGATCAGAGAATAAATAATTTAGGCCTTTGTAAACAGTCTTTGTAACAATTACTTGACTTTAACACATTATAGAGCAAAAGGAGCCATAGACAATATGTAAATGAATAAATGTGTTTTCAATGAAACTTTATTTACACAAATAAACAGTGGGCCATATTTAACAAGATGGTAGTTTGCCAATGCCTACACTGTAAAAACGTAACAAGAATTCAGGAAGTTTTAATGTATTTTTTCAATAAATGGACACAGACTACAGTGTATTTGGAGTGTGTAGATCTGTTTTAGTTTTTTTTTTTTTTTTTAAACATTTTTTTTAAAGATTTTATTTATTTATTTGACAGAGATAGAGACAGCCAGCGAGAGAGGGAACACAAGCAGGGGAAGTCGGAGAGGAAGAAGCAGGCTCATAGTGGAGGAGCCTGATGTGGGGCTCGATCCCAGAACGCCAGGATCACGCCCTAAGCCGAAGGCAGACGCTTAACCGCTGTGCCACCCAGGCGCCCCGATCTGTTTTAGTTTTTATCTATTTGCTCTTGGAGTGCCATCTCTTCTTGATGTTAGCTTACCAGTAGGGGGCCCTCCACCCCACTTCTAATTTACAACAGACTATAAAACTGGACAAATTCTTAGAATTACAGTTACCAGACTTCACATGAAGACCCTAGAGATCTCACTAATGAATACTATCTAAGAGCTCCAGTATATGAACTGGGACCTCTATATGGGACTAGTGGGCTTTACAGACACATTTTGATATTTGTCATACAAGACCAAGTTTCAGAAAGCTATGAAATCACTATACCAACCACAGATGTGAAAGTTTTATATTCAATACCACTAATTAAAATATGACCACAAATGTCAGTCTTTTAAAAATAATTTTCACTCATATTTTAGATATTACAAAGTTAACATTTCTCTAAGGACTTAAGATTAAAAATTCTTGGGGTACCTGGCTGGCTCAGTCAGTAGAGTCGGTGACTCTTGATCTTAGGAATTATAAGGTCGAGCCCCACAATGGGGAAAGAGATTACTTAAAAATAAAATCTTCAAAAGAATTAAAAATTCTAATTTTAGAAAGAATAGCACTTTTACTTACTTGGGCAACATTTTCAACTGGTTTTCTCTAAGTTCTAATATCTGGAGTTTAGTTAATCTGGAAAACAAAATAACAAATCAAGCATCTATGACAAAGATAATAAATTTAATTACCAAAGTGATGTCATGATCTGAAGTTTTAAAGCAACCTAATTACAAAGTAAGAAAAGACGATTTCTGCTCCTCAGAACTAGTGTGTGGTGGAGGGGGGTAGTTAAACACTTCTAAACACATTTAAAGCACAAATTGGTTGTCCCTAAATATCAATCCTACAGCATTTCATGCAAACACACCTCCCCAAAATATTAGCCATTAGTAGATTAGAGAATAATTCAACTTCAGAGCCCAGCTCCAAAAGAAAAAAGAACAAGAGAGCCTAAGGGGACAAATTAAGGAGAAATCCTCTAGCCCTTCAATGATGCATATTCCAATAAAATTAAGGGAAAATGAGATTAGGTGGTCTAGAGCTGCTAACTCTAATGCCACAATGTCAATCATATTCCAATATATAAATGTATCAAATCAACATGCTGTATACCTTAAATTTACACAATGTTATGTGTCAAATATATTTCCATAAAAAAGTGGTCCAAATACCAGATACAGAAAAGGAATCTGAAAAGTACACTTTTTACATATTTATATATATATAATATATATGCATTATTACACACATACACATACATATATATGTATGTATATAATATAAGAAGAATGATAATGTGGCTCCCACAGGACAGTCACTGGGCTACAACAATGCCCAGAATTCTTTATTTCTTAATTGAAATGTAAACGACATACAACATTATTAGTTTCAGGTATCCAACATAATGTATATATGTATATACTGTGAAATGATCACTATAATCAATGTAGTTAACATCCATCACCATAGTTACCACAATTTTTTTTATGATGAGAACTTTTAGAATCTACTTTTCTTAGCAACTCCCGAAAACACAATCCAGTATTGCTGACTATAGTCAGCATCCTATACATTACATCCTCACAATTTATAACTGGAAATTTGTACTTTTTGACCACCTTTACCCGTATTGCCCACCTTCATCCCTGGCAACCACCAATCTGTTCTCTGTATCTATGAAGCTCGGGTTTTGTTTTGAGATTCCACATATAAGGGAGATCATACAGTATTTATCTTTATTTATAGACAAAAAGACGACTAAAATTAACATGTCATTGAAAAGCACTTACTCTACTAATTAGTTTTAAAACAATAATAATTTGATACCTATTAGTCATTCACTGATTCATCTTTTCATTTAAAAAAAAATTACTCAGAAACTATGGCAAGAATTACTCTATGTTCAGATATTTGTGGGATTGGGCCAATGGGGTGGGTCCCCAGAAACACACTTTCTTTTCTCCGGAATTTTGATTCTAATGGAGAAGACAGATAAATCAATAATTAGATCATTTTCAAATGTGATAAATGCTAAGAATAAAGCATTCTGTGTCCCAAATATATAGAAATTACCCACACTTAAACTATTTTTTGCATTGTTACAAAAAAACAATTCAAGTCGTAAATTACCTTCTTCTTCTAAATACTCACTGCTTATTATTTACTTGGGAAAATAAATTCAAAGACAAATAACAAGTTCTGAAAAAACTATAAAAACCACATGGTTTGGAAATAATTACAAAAGAAGAGCAAAAGAAGAGCCTATGAAAGTGTAATTAATAGTATAACTAAAGCAACTTGTAGTTTTGTAAACTTTATAAGCACTAACAAGAAAAGGTTTTAAGAGAAACTGTAATTTACCTGCCAAAATTAGCTGGCAAGAACTCAAGGAAAGCATCATTTAGATATAACTGGGTTAGGTTTAACAGCTGAGAAAATCCATCAGGAAGCCTATATAAAATATACCAGAATTTAAGTTAAATTAATATACAGAATTTCAGTCTCATAGAATCTCTCTAAGAATCTGTCTAACCAAGACATGTTCTTAACAGATAACACCTTTTTACTTTAATGAGGGACCCTCAAACTTAGATTTCCTTTTTGTAATAATTTACCTGTTTCAATGTTTATAACTTCTTCTCTTTGTAAATAGGAAATCAGACAGTATTTGTCTAAAGAGGATAAAATGTGCACAAAAAGTTCAACTATGAATGAACCACAATACACAGAAATGTATTTAGGACCTAACTAACACATCAGCAGGCACTCTTGAAATTTGCTTTATCTACACCAATCCAAAGGACTAGATAAGGAATTCCAAACCTTGACAGTATTGACTTTTGGGGCTGGATAATTCTTTGTGGTGAGGAGGCTGTCTTCTGCACTGCAGTGTTTAGCAGCAACCCTGGCCTTTATCCACTAGAAGCCAGTAGCACCACCCACCACCATAGGTTTTAAAGCCCCAAATTATCTTTAGAATTTACCAAATGACCCTTGGGAGCAAAATCATTCCCATTTGAGAACCACTAGTTCAGAATTATTTTCAATTTCAACATCTGGCCCTTAAATAACCAAATAAAGACTGCATAATTTTATAATAAGCAAATGAGAAGAAATAATACAAAAAGCTGAAGGACGTTTTAAAGCCATCTGAGAACCTACATGTATTAGCTTCCCTTTATTTCCTCTGGTTTACAAAAGAAATTCTAGATCTACAATTGGATGCTAGAGCAATATTTTTAGCTAAAGATAAAACATCATCAGTACATGTTTTTCCTGGATTTTAAAAAGTACAAGGTTCTCTTGCAGTGAGACCTCTCAGTCTTTGACTCCTCTTGTTTCTCCCCTATGTCACATTCCTTTATCTACCACAGCAGATCAACGTTTGGAAATACTCATTAAATACTGTACTGTAATACATGAAAGCTGGTTTCAGTTTCTGACTTAGCTCTATTACACCAGGCTCTACTGCTCATATTTGCATCACCATTCCATTTTTGCAAAACTTAACATTCTGGTGTCAGGAAAGCGTTCGTTCTATTTATAGCCATCACCATCATAAAAGAACATTTATGACCTCTAGTATATGGTGCCACCAATCACATGGTTTTTCTTTTTGTTGCTCTTACCTTCCTGATCTTTCAGTTTCTTTTAGTATTTTCGAAAGTTTTAGTGTGCTACGCAGCTGATTTGTGAGTGAAGATATCCTTACATAGTGCAAGTATCACTGAGGGAGGAGACCTGGATTCTAGCCTCATTTCTGACACAAACTATCTATGAGACCTGGAGTGAAACGCTCGCTTTATCTGTTTGGATGTCTAATTTACCTTTGTAAAATATGGGCTTAGAAAAATGATTTAAAAGGTTTCATTTAAATCTAAAACTGAAATTTTGTATAGATTCAATTACTCATTAAAAATACAGAAAGTGATTTTCTACTACTAATTCAAAGCTGTTTTATTCACAAAATTAACTTGTAATTCAACTAAGAACTTACTTGGAAATAGGGTTTACACTGGCCTCCACAACTGTCAAAACTTTACAATTTTTTATATTTTCTGGAAACTCCTGTATTCCTATAAAGTGAACAGATAATTAATAATCAAATTAAAAGGATCTATTACAAAGGATAAAATGACAACAAAATTCATTACTGTTTACCTTGCAAGTTCAAAATTTACCAACTAGGATCTAGACAAACTGACATCAGCCAAACAGAACTCTATAACAATTTCTCTCTTTTCTCTTTCATCTTTTGTTCATGTGCCTCTTTATAACTGCCAATTATTAGTTTTACCTCCCTTTTCTTCTCTTAGCTCTGAATATTAGTGTCTTCTCTATTTGATGATGTTAAGAATATAAAATACAGAACACTTAAGCAGTCTTTCTGGTTTTCTGACATAAAAAGATGCATTACTTTTTTTAATGCTGGGCTCTAGCATACATATAAAATGACAAAGCTGAGAACAAAGCTGAAGGTAGAAGTAGGAGAAAATCTACATTTGATATGCCAGCAGATATGCATGATGGCAGTTGCTGACCAATACTTCAGTAAAATACCATATAAATGCTAGAACAAGCCAGATTACAGTAAACTTTCTAAGCACTTACTCTTATTTCCTCAAATTATCTCAGCAAAAATAGAGTAACAATAATTTGTGAACTAAAAATAACCCACAAATGTCAAGTAGCAATGTTATAATCCAGACTAACAGAATGCTAAAACCTTTTTAAAATATTATAAAAATTCTGTTAAGACTCCTTCCTGTACTAACACGGCATGAATATTCAACTTAGTTGACATTAAAGGATCATTTAAACTTCTTTCAACTTCATTACTGTACCATTCTAGGTAAGCAAGTTTACCACAGTGCCAAATACAGAATCTCAGGTGACCAAAAATTAGTGATGCAAAATCGCCAACTGGCAAATACTACAGTAATAACTGTTCAGTTAAAACTCATCAGCAAATGTTAGTATCAGTGGGTAAAATAATGATGAAAAATAGGATACTAATATACTTTCAATGTTTCTCCCAAAAAGATACTTATTAATTGCAAAAGGAAAAAAGCAATTACAGTAAAGAAATATCAAAGGCACCATCTTAAATTGCTTCAAAGTCAGCATCACCAGTTAGCAACATCATGTGTCACCAAATCTAAGATGCACTGGGAAGAGATGCAATACCAGTATTGTCTTATTATTGCCAAAAACATATTCTTTGCTTAATCATAAGCAAACATCAAACAAATCCAAATTTAGGGAAATTTTACTATATAGCTAGCCAGTAAACTTTGAAACTATCAAGGTCAAAAGAGACAAAGGAAGACTGAGGAACTAACTACCCAGGTAAGAGGAGACCCAAGAGTACAATTGGGGGACTGTATCAATGTCAATATCTCTCTTGTTCTAGAATATTACAAAACATTACCACTGGGGAAACTAGGTAACAACTCTGCAATTTTTGTTACAACTGTATCTGAATTTACAATTACCTCAATAAAAATTCAACTAAAGAAATCTGGGCTCAATGACTCCTAAAGGGAAGGTTTTATTACCATTGTTATTATGACAAATTCAATTTCTCTAACAGTCAAGATAACTCATTTTTTCAATTTCAGTTTTAGGAACTTTTGCTGGAATTTATAGAGTTCCTATAAATCTTCAAATTAGCAAATATAAACAATAATGGATCTCGAATGATATTAAGGAATTACTGTTAGCTGTTTTTTCTTCAAGTATGACAATAGAGTGGTTTCATCTTGAAATACTTATATATGAAAGAGGTTGTTTGTGACTTGCTTTAAAATAATCAGAAGTGAAGGGGCACCTGGGTGGCTCAGTCAGTTAAGCAGCCAACTCTTGGTTTCAGCTCAGGTGATGATCTCAGGGTTGTGAGTGTGGGGTTCCACACTCAGCACAGAGTGTGCTTGAGATTCCCTCTCTCCATTTCCCTCTGCCCTTCCCCACCCCATTCACTCTCGCTCTCTTAAATAAATAAATAAATAAATAAATAAATAAATAAATAAATAAATAAATCTTAACAAAAACTATCAGGGATGGCAAAGTGGGAGGTACAGATGAAGGTATACTAGGAGGTATTCAATATAATGATATATGCTGAAGTTGGTTGATGATAGGTACACCAGATTTTACCACTGTTCAGTTACTAGAAACAGACTCAGAGACAAAAGAAAAGAACTTTAAAACAGTTAGTGTACTTAAGGGGGAAAAAATGAACAAAATGGTGAAGAGGAAAAGGTTAAACTTAAGAAATAAATGGAAACTTCACAAATAAAATATTGTATCCGAATGAAAAATACAGGACAGGATTTAAAGAAGACTGGGGTGCCTGGGTGGCTCAGTGGGTTTAGTGTCCAACTTCGGCTCAGATCATGATCTCAGGTTCCTGAGATTGAGTCCCTCATTGGGCTCTGTGCTCAGTGGGGAGTCTGCTTATCCCTCTCTGTCTTCCCCTCCCCCCTCATGCTCTTTCTCTCTCTCAAATAAAATCTTAAGAAAAAAAAAAGCTTACCCACTGTAGGAGAAAATTTCAGTCAGCCAGAAGACATGGCAACAGAAATTAACCAATATGAAACACAGCGAAAAAGTAGAATGAAAAAATATCAACATAACTGAGAATACATGGGACAATGTCAAGCAGGCTAACATATATTTACCTATCTTTAGAAGTTTACCACCCTACTGCTAAGAAAACATGCTCTCTGGGGGGAAAAACTGCCTCTCTTTTTCACTAGCCGAACAGGACATGGCACAGAGTTATAAATGTCACTAGATACTTCCAAACTCTCTTCCAGAGTGGCAATACCAACTTTCACACAATACCTATTTATACATATTCTTGTCAACATTTGCTATTGTCTTTACATGCCAATATAAGGGGTTGAACTTCACCAGCAATAATATAAATGTATATTTAAATTAAAGCTAGATATTCTTGATATTTTCTAGTGATATTCAATATTTTCATGTGTTTATTGATGATTTTTATTTCTTCTTCTTTGAACTCCCTGTTTATTTTCTTCTATTAGATTATTCTTTCATTATTGATTGTAAGCATTCTTTAGAAATACTAGTATATCAAAATTTTCTCACAGTTTGTCATGTATTATTTATTTAGTTATATAGAAATTTCATTCCTTTACCACTGTACTTTTTTTAAAATTAATTTATTTATTAGAGAGAGAGAAAGAGAGAGAAAAGGAAGGAGAGGGAGAGAGAGAATCTTAAGAAGGCTCCATGCTCCCCACAGAGCCCGGACATGGGGCTCGATCTCATGACAGTGAGATCCTGATCTGAGCCAAAATCAAGAGTTGGACACTTAATTAACTGAAACATCCAAGTCCCCCTACTGTACTCTTTATATCTTGAATAAGATCTCTTTCCTATCTCAAAGTCACAAAAATATTCTCCTACATTTTCCAATAATTTTGTTTTTCATATTATTATCCTTAATTAATTTGCAATTTATTTTAGTACATATTATGAAGAAGCCTTTTTTTTTCTATTTCCCATATAAAACCACTGTTCCAATGCTAACAAGATATTTTTCTTATTCCATTGATTTTTAGAGGCACCTCTGTCATATTTCAGACTCTTTCATGGTTATGTTTCCTGACAGTCTTTCCTTTTAGATCCTTCTACATATCTATTCCATAGTTTTATGCTTTCTTCCATTTAGGTTGTACTGCACGTTTTCTATAAAGTTCATTTCTAGGTATGTGTCATAGAGCGGCTGCATTAATGGACTCACTTCCTATACCACTCCCTACAATGTGATCCTTCAACTACTCCCATCAAAATATTAAGTATAATTTCCCTATCTCCCGATTCCGGGCTCAGCCATGTATTCTGCTTTGGCCACTGAAACATTAGCCAAGTTGATGAAATTGAGGGTTTAAATAAGCTCTATGACTAATTTCCACTAGTTCTCAGGGTCCTCTTATTGTTCTGTGAGAAACATGGCTGGGATGGTTTGGGCCAGCCTGATAGAGGATGAGATCTATGGCAGAGAAATTCCTGTCAGCCCAACACAGGATCCCAACATTATGATTTAGTCTTTATCTAATTTTGTTATCAAAGTTGTATTTTACACTTACGAACAGAGTTGTGTACTTTCCCCCATACTCTAATCTATAGAATAATTTTTATAAATTAGGGATAATCCCAATTCCATGAAGGTTTAGCCAAATTTGCTCTTTAAAGTAGGTATGGTGGTTTTTCTGACTATCCAATTTAATATTGTATTCACTGGTCTTTTCAAGTTTTCTGCTTGAGTTGATTTTGCAAATTTACTTTTCATTTCATCTAAGTTTTAAAATTTAGTGGCTTTAGAGGTGCCTGGGTGGCTCAGATAGTTAAGGGTCTGCCTTCAACTCAGGTTACGATCCCAAGGTCCTGGGATCGAGCCCTGCATCTGGCTCCCTGCTCAGCGAGGAGTCTGCTTCTCCCTCTGCCCTCCCCCTGCTCATTCTCTGTTGCTTTCTATCTCTCAAATAAATAAACACAATCTTTAAAAAAAAATAAATAAAACTTAGTGGCTTTATAGTATTCATTCTTTTTGAGTGAAAAGCCACTTTTTAATAAAATGATGGTAACAGGACTATGAGAGATGTTGCTTTTTTTTTTTTTTTAAGACTTTATTTATTTATTTGACAGAGATAGAGACAGCCAGCGAGAGAGGGAACACAAGCAGGGGAAGTGGGAGAGGAAGAAGCAGGCTCATAGTGGAGGAGTCCGATGCGGGGCTCGATCCCATAATGCCGGGATCACGCCCTGAGCCGAAGGCAGACGCCTAACCGCTGTGCCACCCAGGCGCCCCGAGAGATGTTGCTTTAAGAGGGATGCGGGACAGAAGAATTTTCTTATTAATGGTAATAAAAACTTAAAAACCCTGTTCGAAGTCACAAAATTGGAACTACTGATCTATAAAGCATCCCTTTTACCTAGAAATTTAATATTTCAATTACACATTTTAGGGTATGTACACAATGAATTACTTAATAGTTTATGTGTTTCTTCTATTACTGTTCGAAGGTTTTGTTTAGGTTGACTTGATTTTCTGATCAGTATATTGTCTTTGAACAGCAAACATTTGCTAAATTTGATTTACTACCAATAACATCCATATTTTTTACATTAATTTTATTCCTTCTTCTTATCTCTCATTCATTTACATACAAATATTTGTAGTCTTCAGAAGTTAAATGTTTATCTGTCTTTTAAATAACAATTTGTCTCAAGTGGTAATTCTATAGGATACACTAAAATAACTCTAATACATTAAAACAGTACCCCTTTGCTAAACTGACTTAATACTTTAAAAAATGTGTATGGGGGTAGCAGCAGGGTTCCCAGGGCAGATTTGGTACTCAGGGGCCAGAAGTGGGAGACATGGAGGAAAAAGGGCAAAAAAGGCAGTGAGTATGGATTATTATGATAAATGTACTATGAACATCTGCTTTAAAAAAAAATCACTCTCTAAACATATATTTCATTTCTCTTATGTAAACACTAAAGAATGGAATTAGTTATATGCCTACTGATGTGGTGAATTACACGGATTAATTTTCAAATATTGAAGGAGCTTTGGATATCTGGAGTGGGTCCCACTTGGTTGTGGTGTATTCTATTTTTTTTTTTTTAAGATGTATTCATTTGACAGAGAATGAGCGCTCACACAAGCAGGGGGAGCAGCAGGCAGAGGGAAAGGAAAAAGCAGGCTCCCTACTGAGCAGAGCGCCCGATGTGGGGCTCCATCCCAGGACCCTGGGACCACGACCTAAGCCACAGGCAGACGCTTAACCATCTGAGCCACCCAGGTGCCCCATGATGCATTATTCTTACCAAGCACATCTTTTAAAATAAAACATTTAGAGGAAGAACAGGGGAAGCACATTCCACGGTTTTCACTAGCACCCCACTTCATTTCAAAAAATTTAGCTAAATATCTCATTTCTTTGGACTTTAAGTCCTTAAAGTATCATGAAATCATCTACATAAAAAATATTATCCAAGAGCTATAATATTTTTAGTACATGATAAAGTCTATGTAAGGACCAATGAGTACAGTATGTTCTACTGATCTAAACTTTTATATGGAGAAAGAATAATTTCGAGAGTTCTATATTAGATTTCTATAATTTTAATATTTAATGGAAAGTAATGCTTTTATCACCTTCCACAAATACATATACTTAATATTTTAAAAAATTTAAAGTACTTTATTCTGTAGCATAACCAGTAAAAGTAACCAGTAAAAGTAACCAGTATCTGTGAAATAAGTAATTCTAAATCATCTCCAGCTTTCAGATACACAGTAATAATTTTTCCTTAAAGGAGTATATTGAAATACTTATGAGTTTTCTTTTACAAACTGCTAGCATTGTATTTACTATGACTTTAATTCTTACAGTTTTTAAATCTGTATCTCTGGTTCCCTGCCCTCCCCTTAACTCCAAATAAGAATTTTCAAATGCCCTTTAGGTATTGCTTGGGTATCTCTAACAAAACACGGCCCAAACTGAAATTACCTATACTCTGCACTATTCAGCAAATATGTACCAACTACATACAATGTAAAACACTATTATAGACTATAAATACTAAGACATGGTTCCTTTTCTTGAGAAGCTAAAATGTAGCAAAGAAAAGTATTTTCATCCTACTCATTTCTTTCCTTCCTCAGTAGTCTTTCTTCTCAGGATCATCTGTACCTTTCTCCTCTTCTTCCAGGTCTCTTAATGTTGGGTTGCCACTAGGACTCATTCTTTTGGTCTCTTTTCTTTCACACTCATGCCCTTAGTGACTGTATTTAACCTCTGGCTTTATATACCATCTATATGCTGACAACTCCCGCTTATGTATAGCTAGCAGAGTTCCCTCTTGACTGAAAACTCCGGACCCCTGTGAATAAATAGGTATCTTATTTCAAATATAACATGTCCAAAAATGACCTGATTTTTTCTACTAAAAATTACAACTCCCATAGATGACCCCATCTTGGCTGTCAGCAACTCTGTCCTTCCACTTGCATAGACCAATATGACTGAGGGGATCTTTATCTCTTATCTCATGTCCCACATTCAATCCATCTTAAAATCTTGTCAATTCAACTTTCAAGTACATTTAGAGTCTGTTCCCATCTCACTGCTTCTATCACTATCACCAGAGATGACTGAAATAGCAGCCCAACTGTACCCACAATGTTTCTACATACAGACAGTCTAAGACTTTAAAACACAAATCAGATCATGCTCTGATCAATATGCTCAAAGCTTTCCAAATGATTCCAGGTCATTTAGAGTAAATGTCAAAAAACATACTAATGCTTACTAGGCTCTATCTCTCTGACCTCTACTCCTCTCACTCTCCCATCTTGCTTACTATGTTTTAGCTTCCATGGTCTTCTGTTTCGCAACATACTATGGACACTCGCACCTTACCAACTTTACATGGGCTGTTCCCTCTTTCTGGTACATTCTACATGGCTAACTTCTGAAGTCTTTGTTCATGTCACT
The DNA here is from genome assembly GCF_024610735.1 of Ursus americanus. Classification (NCBI taxonomy): domain Eukaryota; kingdom Metazoa; phylum Chordata; class Mammalia; order Carnivora; family Ursidae; genus Ursus; species Ursus americanus. The sequence goes on from NC_142131.1 coordinate 37,426,924, forward strand.
TTCTTAGTGAGGCCTACTCTCAGTGCTTGTATTAGCCAGTCTTCAAAGATGGCTCATTTTATCCTTAATATATGCAGAACCTGAATTTTATCATGAATGACTTCTTAATTCTCTAACAATTCCAAGTATCTTCCCCTTTTTCATTCTCACTTGAATCTAACAGTGTTCGTTCTTTGCAATAGACCATTTTTATAAGACTTTGTTACTCAAACTTAATAAAATGAAAACACTAGATTAGATATTACAAAATGTGGCTTTCCTCTTTGTATTACTGTTGCTTAATTACAGAAGAACTCTTTCTTTACTGATGGGAAAGAGAATATACTTCCTGACATTTAGGAGCTGGCCTGGTCATGTCTAGCTACTTGGCATTCAAAGGGACATCTTGGTATTCTCTTGTTGAACTACATGATTTCAAAGAGTATCAACATCAGACCAGGCCATTCTTTGACCATGAAATATCAAAACAAAAGCAAATACGTACAGTTAACCTTTAAACAACATGGGTTTGAATGGTGCAAGTCCACTTAACCATGAATTTTTTTTACAGTACTGTAAATGTATTTTATGATTACAGTAACATTTTCTTTTGTCCAGCTTACTTTATTGTAAGAATATAATATATAATACATACAACATACTACAACACATGTTGTATGTTATTTATATAATATATATATATGTTGGGGTAAGAGTTCTAGTCAACAGTATGCTGTGAGTATAGTTAAGTTGGTGGGGGAGGGGGAGTTAAAAGTTATACACAAACTTTCAACAGTGTAGGGGGTTGACGCTCCTAACCACCACATCATTCAAGGGTCAACTATAATCATGTCTGAACAAATATGAACATTGTCCAAAATACAAAATACCAAACAACCCCTTCTCCTAACTATTGAATGACTGCTGTTTCTTTGTCTATTACAACTTTAGACTTGTTCTAATCTACCCTCGCTACAGATAAAATTAAAATTCCCAACCATAGGGGTGCCTGGGTGGCTGAGTTGGTTGAATGTCCAACTCTTGGTTTCAGCTGAAGTTGTGATCTCATGGGACCTCATGGGCTCTGAAATAAGCAGGGAGTCTGCTTGAAGACTATTTCCCTCTACCACTCCCTTTACTCCCACTCTCTCTCTCTCTAAATAAATCTTAAAAAAAAAAAAAAAGACTCCCAATCATAGAACTACCCCTACTTCTTGACACCATCCAGAGCAAAACCTCATATTCTTTTTTTTTTTTTAACATTTATTTATTTATTTATTAGACAGAGAGAGACAGCCAGTGAGAGAGGGAACACGAGCAGGGGAAGTGGGAGAGGAAGAAGCAAGGCTCCTAGTGGAGGAGCCTGATGTGGGGCTTGATCCTGGAACGCCAGGATCACGCCCTGAGCTGAAGGCAGACACTTAACAATTGCGCCACCCAGGCGCCCCAAAACCTCATATTCTTAAACCCTCCCCCATATCACCAAATGTTATAAGAAGTCTTTTTTTTTTTTTTTTAACCCTTTAGTATGGGTTTTTGTTCACTGCATCAAGTAATAAACCCGAACTGTTCAACCACAGGTGAGTTCCTGGTGATCTCTGCTGGGAGGGCATCAATACTCGTTATATTAATTACAGAACATAAGTTAATACTGGTTCCTTACTGTTTCTGCACTTGAAAGGCTATGGTAATAAACAGTACAGAATAGAACAGTGAGTTCCAGTCAAAACAGTCTAAACCAGGAATTGCAAGCTCAAATAACTATACTGGCCAAGGGGTAACAGATGTATGATTTGACCAGGTGTAACACTAGAGATAAGGCCTATGGTAAGGTATAGTGAGTGAACACCCCAGTTACAGTCTACATTACTAACATAGCTGGCAGTGACCAGTGATCACTGGTCTAAATATTTTTAAGTTCTACGTTAGTTTAACACACGGTTTTTCTTCTTTCATGATCTTGAACAAACTGATTTATTGAAAGAGCTCAACTTAACTATTAAGCACGTTAGCAATTTCAGAAATTTGAAAACACAGGAGAAAAATACAGTGGCTAATTTTCCTCATAATCAATTTAACTTCTTTGAGCTTAAACTGAAGAGCCTTTTCTAGCAGTTGGTCCCTAATCATCAGATCTTCTCAGGTTCAATGAACTGCTTTCTGTTTTCACCACAAACTTTCAATTCATTCTTCCAGGGCTTTTTGACTCAATTAAAAAGAAAGGCCTTATTTAACCTCTCTAGCATTCCCCTATCAGAACTATCTGAGCTATTCTTGCTGGTTTCTCTGCCTTATAATTTCCTGGCTTTCTATTTTCTGTGCTCAGACAGATGAATTAACAACTAGGTTAGTCTTCATTTCTTTTATCTCCCTTTCCCTACCAGCTTTCCCAATCAACCACCTAGCAGAATGTTTTAATCATCATCCTCATTAGTCTTCTCAAGAAGCATAGGCATTTGAACACAAGAAATAATTATTTCTCAAACACTAGTTGCTTTTTGCAATGACTTGGGACAGCAGCATGGTGACTTTTTATTTCTTTAAAAAACTAACAATAAAGCAAAACTTTAGCCACAAAAGGAAGAGCAAATTAAACTAATTTACATTTCAGAGCAGGTGCATTTAGATATGAGTTTAAGACAAAAAGGAGAAAAAAACAAGCAAACAACAAAAAAAAAGGCAAGGGACTGATTATGACACTTATAAATAAAAAGCATAAAAGAAATAGAAGAAAAAATAGATAAGTCAATTTAATTTTTAGTGAAAATACATTGTAAGATTTCACTGACAGCAATCACTAATGTCATTCTCTTTCTGGGTTTGAGTGCTTATCTTAAATCTTCTCACCATATATAAATTATTTCCAATTCCTCAAAAACACAGGCTGATACAATCACATGAAACAGGTTTTCAATATAATCAACAAAAAAACTGCTGAAACTAGAATAAAAAAAGAGAAACACTACAGTCCAATAGGTTGTCATAATTCAAACACACTATTCTTTAAGAAGTTGCATGGAAGTCTAAGATATTAAGGATGCTGCTGCATCATAATTGCATCATCCTCAATTCACAGCAATAAATCCAGAGTTAATGTATTTTTCAGGAGATCCATGCAAGCATGTTCATTACTGAGCCAAGTATTATTTTCATACCATGAATAGTGGTAGCAGTTTGCCGGCCTTTCCCAGGTGCATACAATTGTATTAGTAATAGTCAAGATTACTTCAGATCTCTTTCCTTATACTTTAACATTTTCCATTTAAAAAAATCAAAAAAGTAGAAAACACCCTTTTGGGATGGAATATTAAACTTGATGACCTCTAATATCACAATTTCATACTTCTGTAATACTATGGAGTTGACTTAACTATTAGCATATGGAGAGCTACAATGACAGTGGATTAAATTCTTTGAAATTTATCAATACTTGTCACTCTAAAAAAGCACCAAGGATTGAAACTCATTTCAAACTGCCCTTAAAGATAAGTTTCAAACTGAAAAAATCTATTTAACCTAAATAAAATCATGAGGGGAAAAGTCACACAAATTAAAAACCAATTGACCTGACTCTTCAAAATGGCAATGTCATGAAAAACACAAAAAGATGGGCAAACTGTTCCTGATTTTAAAAGATTGAAGAGACATTATTGAATGCTATGTCATCTTTAACTGGGGGATGGAGGGAAAATAGCTAAAAAGGGCATTTTTAAGCAACAGGGAAAATGTGATGTCAAATTTCTTGAAGGTGATAATGATATTGTGGTTATGTGTAAGGATTTCCTTGTTCTTGGGACATGCTTCTTCCAATACTTAAAGATAAAGTTCATGTCTGCAACTTAAAATTTTAAATAGGTTTACCAAAGAGAAATTTTATATAAGCAACAACATATCTTTTCCCTGAACATATTTAAATTCATATATATTTTTAAAAGAGAAAAAAAGCAAACATGGCAAAATGCTAAAAGTGGGTGAATCCATGAGTGTTCTGTCAATTTTTATGTAGGCTTTTTATTTGGCTATGAAATTTTTGAAATAAATTGGAAGAAAACAGGATATAAATGAATCCAATCTAAGTAGTAATTAAATTCTAAATTTATTTAAAAAACACAAATTTTTCATATCACAGGAAAAAAAAATTCTTTTAAGTAGGTTCCACACTCAACATGGGGCATGAACTCACACCCTGAGATCAAGACCTGAGACCAAGAACTGAGATCAAGGTTCGAATGACTGAGCAACCCAGGTACCTCCAAATAATGGCAAATTTTTAACCTGAAAATTACATGTTTCAACAGAAGTTTAAAAAATTACAAGTTTTAAACTAAAATTTATTGGCTATTGACAACTAACACCCAGTACAGCATTAACCACTATAACCTTCCCTGAACCTAGAATGAATTGTGAACACATTTACACCTCCTTAAAAAGGATTTAATCCTTAAAACAGAAGTATTAAATTGATGACCTTTTTACAAAATATACAATTATTTGATATTGATTGCCCACAACTAAAATAATTAGGGTTTAGTAAATGAAGGCATGCAATAAACACATATATTTATTTTATTTATTTAGAGTAATTTTTTTTATAGAAATGGGTAAGCACAGTTGTAAATTCATTAAAAGTTAACTACTAATTGTGAAAAGAGGGTGATTATCTTAATCAGTCCTAAAGTGGTTTTCATAGTAAGTCCTAAAATGTAGAACTGATATGATAGAAAGATCACTCCTGTATATTCATATCATCAAGACAAAAAATAACTATGCAACCAAAAGCTATGGAATATGATTGCTAGCCATTTACTGGTGCTACTGCACTAACTTTTTGGGACTTGTTTATAAAATTTTTTCCAAATGTTATAAAGAATTATTTGAATATAACTTAGATTTAGTGTTTGTTGAAGTCTTATCTTTTGGCAGACCATTTAGTATTTACTCTCTTGTGATTTTTTTTTTTTTTGCAATTATGTAAGAAATACATGTTCATTCTAATTTTCAAGTCTCTACCTCTCTCTCTATTGGACCAAGTAAGCACTTAACATTTCAGAATATACCACACTGTCTTCAGTGTATATCAAACTAAGCCTAGATTATACGCAGCAAGAGAACACTGACCATGTCCTTTTATTTCTCATCAACTGTAATCCTAGATCATAATACAGTACTCGGCAAAAGGTGGTCTTTCAATAAATATTCAATGATGTTCAGTATATTTATAATTTGCACAACTTTTTTTTTAACCTTTACCACTATAACGTAAATATTTCATGCCAGTATTGATGAAGCTACATTTAACTCCCCTTTGTGGCTATATATAAATAGCATAATCAACAGTGGACACTACAGTTAATAGTTTCTCATCATTACAAACAATAGGACAATGAATATATATAAATACATAAACTTAAGGATACATAAGTATATACATGCATGTATCCACAGCATTTTAATTAAAAGGTCATTTAAAAGTTTTTGCATTTATCTCCACATTGCTTTAAACTATTGTATGTATAAGTTTTATATATATGAAAGTTAATATGATAACACTTTTTAATTTTGTATTTTTGTTTGTTAACACACAATAGAAATTGTAATAAAATTACATGTTCCTAAGTACAGAAAGCCAGGGGAAAAAATCTTACCATTCTTGCTGACATCCAGTTCCCTGAGATTAATGAGATTTGCAATAGATGCTGGTAATGTTGTTAAATCATTGTCTGGCAAACTCAGTTTGTGTAGAGACTGACAGTTAAAAAGTTGCTATTGAAACAAGAGAAGAAAGGATTTTGATTATTTAAGTTTCCCTAAATATTTCATTTATTAACCTTTAAACAAATAAATATTATTAGTGTGGTTAAACTGAATGAATTATACTTACATAAATACCAGAAAAGATCTCTTATTGTTTCATGCTATTATGGATCTGAACACAATTGAACTACTTAATCATTTACATCCTCTTACTTCTGCCCCAAGCAAAATGCACTCAGTAAGAATAACTATATGTTGTATTCTTTGTTAAAGTAGTAAAAAATAAGTGGCTATTAAATATGGCAAACTTTGGAACTTGTATTTCAGGCACCCTTATTCCAAAATGAAAATTTACATAAATTAAACCCAAATATGTACAATTGACTTAGAAGGACTGAAAATATTTAATTCTGATTTGGGAGGACAAAAAAAATAAAGGAACAAATACATTCCTATGCTAAAATCACAATAACAAAATGTATTTAAAATAAAATATATTTAACCAAAAGTGTTGGTAAATGGGTCACTTCTACATTCCATACCAAAAAACTGTATGGAGCACAGAGAATTTTTAGGGCAATGAAAATACTCTGTATGATACCAAGTCATGGATACATTTCATTATACATTTGTCCAGACTCATATAATGTACAACACCAAGCGTGAACCATACTATAAACTATGTACTTTGGGTGATGATAATTTTTCAACATAGGTTCATCAATTTCAATATAAGTACCACTCTGACAGAGATGTTGACAATGGGGAAGCTATGCATGTGTGGGGATAGTGTAGGTATATGAGAAATCTCAATTTTGCTATGAATCTGAAACTGTTTCTAAAAAGCAAAGTGTTTAGAAAACCAAACAAAAAACTGTTTATCAGGATGACTCTGAATAAGCCCTTTTTAAGAAGAGCATTCTTCCAAAAACTGAAAGAAGTGTAAGTGATTCAGTTATCTGCACTATCACAGCAAACCTCTCTCTTTTCTACTCAATCACCAGGCTGAGACCCTAATAGTGCTTATTACAGAAAGGGACTAATCTTAGACTTCCAAGTTCTCCAGAACAACCTAAGTAAATTACTTTCTAAAGAACAATATATAAGGAAACAGTAATTACAAAGCACCTTATTACAACCTAGGGAAGTAATTCATAAGTATGCAACCCACAATCTTTAATATTTTACCCACAGCCATATATAGATTTCTTTATAAGACAACCCTGGATGGCACTGGCTTTCCAAATGCTTTTACTACTAGCCACCAAAGGAAAAGTCTTTTTCAAAGCACTGCCACCCAGTATGTATACACACAGACACAGAAACTTAACACATATATTTCATGCAGCAATGGATATATGCAACACACTGTACTTTCCGTTCTGTTTCAGTTAGGGTCGCCAGATGAAATACAGGATGCCTGATTAAATTTGGATTTCAGATAAAAAATGAATAATTTTTTAAAAATATTTTATTTATTTATATGACAGAGAGAGCACAAGCAGGGGGAGCGGGAGAGGGAGAAGCAGGCTCCCCACTGAGCAGGGGGGGAGGCTTGATCCCAGGATTCTGGGATCATGACCTGAGCTGAAGGCAGGTACTTAACCAACTGAGCCACCCAGGTGCCCCAATAATGAGTAATTTTTAGTAGAAGTATGTCCTATTTACTGCATAAAACACACTTATACTAAAAAAATATTCATTATTCATCTAAAAATTATAATTTAACTGGATGTTCTCTATTTTTATTTTCTAAATCCACCAGGGCAAATAATAGTTCATTTTTTGGAAATGCCACACATATATTTATGAGCCATGAACACATCTCCATCCAGTTTTGATAAACACTACTGTATGAGTAGTAAAACATTCTAACAAATTACAACTACTGCACAAACTGAGAGTTGCTGGAGGGGAGATGGGTGGGGATAGGCTAAATGGGTGACGGGTATTAAGGAAGGAACTTCTCATGTTGAGCACTGGATATTATACGTAAGTGATGAATCACTAAATTCTACTCCTGAAACCAGTAGTACACTAGATGTATTACATGAAACCAGTATTACACTAGATGTTAACTAACTAGAATTTAAATAAAAATTTGGGAGAAAAAAAAAAGGTACTGCAGCTTTTCCATAATAAATAAGAAAATGAACTGAGAATGAAGAAGGATTTTTAAGGAAAAAAAAAGTAGCCACTGAAAAATTTTAGCAAAGGAACTGATAATGTGAGGATATTTCATGGCAACAAAACAACTTTCCTCCTTCTAGTTTTTCTTAGATTTCAGAAATGTTACATCCTCCAAAACCTTTCCAAACCAACTGAAATGGGGCAAACAGAATACTACCTCTAAAAACCTGCTTAATAATAAAATTATTAGGTGCCAACCAAAAGGACAATTTATTCTTCTCAATTACAATAATGTAGACCAATGTCTTACGAAAACTAGAAAAAGAAAACATGAATTTCAATTTTTGTCTAGCTAAATCTATTATTGGCTGCAGAAATCGTGTAGTCTTACCAAACATATTTAATGTCCATAAAAAGTGGACATTAAATATAAAATTTTAACTTACTTGCTCACTCAAGCAATTAGCTTGAAGAAACAAAGATTAAAATTCTATTTTAAAAAATTCTGGGGGTGCCTGGTAGTGCAGCTGGTTAAGCATCTGACTCTCTTGGTTTTGGCTCAGGTCCGGATCTTAGGGTTGTGAGATCGAGCCCTCTGTAGGGCTCCACGCTCAGCACAGACAGTACCTGAGATTCTTTCACGCTCTCCCTCTGCCCCTCTTCTGCTCACATGCTCTCTCACTCTCAAACAAATCTTTAAAAAAATTTTTTTGATTCTGTTGTACACCACAAGATAAAATTAAACCAAAAAAAAAAAAAAAAGGAAACAATGGAAACACAAATATATTGGCAGCATTATGGCAACAGTGGGGATATCAAAATTTCTTGCATAAAAATAACCAAAGACAATTCTTTAAAGACAGTATTAACATACCTTTGGAAGCTCTTCAATCTGATTAGCATCTAAATAGAGCTCCTCCAAAGTTTTCTCAAAAGTAAAAATCTCTTTGGGAACCTGTTCCAAACTGCAATGAGAATAATCAAGAGTAGTGACAGTCTCCTCTTCCCCTCGTAGACAACGACATGGTACCAACCGCACAAACAAACTTCGTTTTGTAGTCATTTTTAGACACTGCAATATTCAAATAAAAATAAATTTAGTTAAAACATACATATTATAACCAAAAATTTTTCAAAAAAAATAATTAAAATTCCTTTATCACAATCTATATATCAAAGATAAGTACCTCCTTCTTTATACTCATCCAATGGAATACATTTAAACATTGTTTTACTGTCAAAATTTATATAAATTTATATATACTGAATTTCAAATGAAACTCAAGTACTTCTATACTTTAAAAAATGATATTAAATACCTATTTATATGCTTCTATAAGAATCATGCTTTATGAGTCTTGCTTACTCTAAACTAGAAAAACCCTAATGCAACAAAGATATTTCTTTAATATCTGGGTAAGAGCTATTTTTTAATTAAGAATTTGGGGGCGCCTGGGTTGCTCAGTTGGTTAAGCATCTGCCTTTGCTCGCTCAGGTCATGACAGAGCCCCATGTTGGGCTCCCTACTCAGCAGGGGATCTGCTTGTCCCTCTCCTTCTGCTCCCCCTTTTCATATTCTCTTTCTCTCTCTCAAATAAATAAATTTATATATATATATATATATTAAAAAAAAAAAGAATTTAACTATACCCAGTTTTGAGTAGGTAGTAGAATTGCAAAGATATTTTCAGGTCTCCGTTAATGAGCCATCAGAATCATCACCCCTTTAACTTTCCAAGGCTCTTCCACATCAAAATTTTAATACATGCTAAGGGTATTTTGTTTCAATTAAATATTGGTCTTTTAATTTTTCTGAAGAGCTTATAGGTCCTATATTTGTGTAAGGTTACACATTAGAGAATAAACTTGCTTCAATAAAGTACATACAGACTTCACTGTTTCAAATTAAATGGGAGAAAGGTTTAATTCTGAATTAGTGAAAATTCTCCAGGCTAATTTTAACCTATCCATAGGTTAATTCCAACTAGTCTAAGAATATATTACCAAAGAAAAGCCTACTTCAATAAATAAGAATGACTGCTAATCAGTTAACAACTCTTTGTAAAATATAAATCCTTGCCTTAATCACAAGACAAGTAGAGTAACAATACTTCTAACCAGGACCAAGACTATGTTGAAGCCAGTGAGGGAAACTGCCTCAAGCACAAAATAGAAGGAAGCACCAAAAAACTCAGTAATCAAATATTTTAATGCATTATTTTTAAAATTAAAATCACTGAAAAATAATCTGTTTATGAACAAAATGACTAATTCTTAAATAAAGACAGGATTGGTATTACCAATTTTTTTCTTTTGCCTCAGGCTTCAATATGGCTCTGCAAGGCACTGCTACCAACTTCTATTTCAAATTATATGATATTCTTAAGGTGTTTGACAACTAAGTATTTCCCTTGCAATCTTTTTAAAAATAAGACTATTCTTAGTCAATCAGCATGTGCCAGGCGCTGTGCTAAGTTTTTTAGATAAAATACATGTATATTCTCATTTCATCCTCGTATATCTAAGACATGTACTATTATCCCTATTTTTCCATAAAGAAACTGATTCTGTGCTCTTACTGCATTATACTACTTCTCAATACATAAGGATATACTTGAACTCAGGTTCTCAAAATGATCAAAATATCAATAGGCCTTTTAGGCACTTCTTTAGGGTTTACAAAATTAAAACACTGAAGTGGTTCAGAACGCACTACTCCAAAGTATGGTACCTTCACATACCGAATACTTTCAACTGAAAGAATGTGAGAAAACAGCAGAAGCAGGAGGTCATGCTGGCCTCCCCTTTTACTTCTCCACTGAAATAGGTCATAAAATCCTCATGTGAGATGTGCCTTCCTTATATCTGGGGAGGAAAAGAACACCCCAATCTCTCAAGAATGGAGAAGAATCCTAATAAATGGGCTTTACTAAACTTCCCCCAGTTTACTACACTTAACTCATACTCTGACCTATCGTATCTGTACAAGTCTACACTCTTCATCAAATCTAGCATAAATATGCTAAGTTTTAATGGTTTCTTTACATCCTTACCCCTCATAAAGGCTCCTGTGCTTCTTAAAATTTATCTGAAATAAATTTGCATGCTTTCTCCTGTTAAACTGTTTTTGTCACGTTAGTCTTCAGACCCAGCCAAAGACCCTAAAAAGGTCAAGGAAAAATCCTTCCTTCCCTACACTACGACGTCAAACATAAAAGTTTCTACATAAAATCTTTGTCTTACGGGAATATAACACATAACATGGTGATTTCAGTTAATAGTAATAATATTGTACCACATATTTGAAAATTGCTAAAAGAGGAGATCTTAAAAGTTCTCATTCCAAGAAAAACAATTTCAAACTACATACGGTGATGGATGTTAATTAGATTTATTGTTGTGGACACTTAGCAATACATACATATACTGAATCATCATTATGTTGTACTCCTGACCTAATATAATGTGTATGGCCATTGTACTTCAACAAAAACAAAAAAACTTCGTCAACAAAGAAATATCCAAAAAAGTTTACTGAACGTTAATTAGTAATCCTTATTTATATGTAAGTGTGTTTTACTTATAAGAATACACAGTTTTGTTGATCTAATAAGAATTTCATTGCTAAGGGGGAATTTAGCTTATCCGTGTGTATTTGAGATGCCCAAAATAAAAGATTCCAAAAATGAATATGAAATTTCTTGCTCAAGAGATTCTAAGATTTCAACGTCAAGAGATTCTAAGATTTCAACTGATGATGGGTTAAGAGGACACTTAAAAACATCCAATATGGTAGCCACTAGACATGTGCCCATTTTAATTAAACCACTTTTAACTTAAAATTCAATTTAGATCAAATAAAATTAAACATCTAGTTTCTCACTCTAAGCCCATTTTAAAAGCTCAACAGCACCATGTGTGCTAGTGGCTACAATACTTAGTAAGAGAAGACAGAGAACTTTTCTATCGGTACAAAAAGTTCTGTGGGACGGTGTTGGTTCGATGTCTGAAAATATTCTGGTTCATCAAATTATAAACATTGTATGCTTATATTTATATGACAGTACCCAAGAACTTGAAAGATACGGCCTAAAAATTCCTGAATCAAAATGGATTTGGGAGTATAATTACTAGCTGAGAATAAAGGGCATGGAATGTTTACTACCAAATATACGTAATTTAGAAGAGTGTATTTGTTTTAGATGTTATCATCTGTGCAGCACACTTGAAGCATAAGGCAATTTACAAGACAGAGTAATTGTTAATAAAGCTAAGATAACCTCCAAGGTTTTTTTTTGTAGTGATAACCATAAACACATCATGTTGCAAACAGATGGTCAGAAATTGTAAAACTTCTCAGAAGAGACAATGAATTCAGAAAAGGAAATTAGATACTCTAGCAAACAGTTTACATCTTAAGTAAAAATTTCCTGTTGACAGAGGCTATGAAGAGAACAGTTCAGATCTTTGATTAAATTCAGTGGGCCCCAAGCCAATATAAAAATGGACCCTAATTTAGCAGACTAAAACTGCTGATTGATAAGAAAGGAGGGGGAACTTGATTATTGAGGGTACAGGAGGAAAATACCGTATGAAAGAGAAATAAATGCATAATAACAACCAAAGAGATCCTCCGTTACACAATTTTATACGGAAGTAAACCAAAGGAAGCCTGGCCTGTTCTCAAAAGGAAGTGATCAACATGGGGAATGTTCATTAGAATTTTACTGTTATGATTAAGTAAGAGCCACTTTATTAACCAGACTTAACACGGGAGACATAAAAATATTGTTATAAAATGGAGAAAGAGAAGTCAACTAAGAAAAAAAAGGCATAACATTAAGCCAGACACTTTCTAAAAAAAAGAAATTAAAGCTACTTACCACTGGGTTGAATTTATCTCCCTGATGTTTCTTAATTGAGCCAACATTCTGTGGAAACCAAAATAAAGAAACAAAATTAACAATAAAAATAGATCTTTATGACTTTAAGCGATCATCTCTTTTAAATTCTTATTTGCCTCAAAATGTAAATTATAATTCTCAAAAACTCACTACTGTAAACACACAAATATGCTAACTTCTAAATACATAGCTAGCTTCTTAACCAGTCACTGGATTGTTTTTAATATATTCATAAGCTATGGTGAACCCTCATCTAGATCAAATAATACCCACCTAACATTAAAACCCCATTTATTTGAACCTACTGAGAAATAATAAAGTTCTTCCAAGCAGATAAATTCAAATCACCAATTATATTTAAATTTAGTAGTTTTTTAAAAAAGATTTTATTTATTTATTTGAGAGAGAGCAAGTCAGAGCGAGCAGGCTGAGGGAGAAAGATAGAGGGAGAGAGAATCTGAAGCAGACTCTGTGCTGAGCGTAAGGTCCGACTTGGGGCTCAATCTCATGACTGCAAGATCATGACCTGAGCCAAAACCAGGAGTCTGATGGTTAACCAACTGAGCCACCCAGGCCCCCTAAATTTCATAGTTTCGGATGGTTCTGTGAAGCAGACAACGGTAACGGCTGATCAGATTCTATTCTTCCCTTTATGGAAATTTTACTTTCTCTGGGGCGGTAATGGACCCAGCTAAATATCCAGAATTGAAAGGCTCAAGGGGTTGGAGGACACAGTTGAGATCAGTGACATATTAAGTCTGCTTTGGGGATGGAATGGGGTTGGTTATGGGCAAACATTTGTTTTCCTTATCCAGGGATAGATGTAAACATGTTTACTGCTGCAACAACAATCCTATGACCATAAGTCAACAAGTGTGAGTATTAAAAAACAACTAATAAGGCTGACAAAGTAGAAAAACAAAACAAGTTGGGGATCTCTAAAAGCACTGCTGAGCAACTGGACCAATGTTAACTGCTGCCTTCTTCTGGATTTCTTGGTATGTAAGAAAACTAAATTCCCCATTTATTTAAACCATCGTGAAGTTTTCTGTACCTACAGACATATTACAAAGTGGAATTTACGTACTACATATTACAAAGTGAAACAGCCTAAACCCAAAACAGTAACATTAATAAAAAGTATACACATCATAATCTTTTTATTAAAAATTTCGGTAATATTAATAAATATTAATATTAATACTTCAAAATTTTACAATTACCCTAAATTTATTGGGTTATTTTTCTCTTTGCCAAATGGTTTCAGTACTACTGAGTTGTTTAACCTTCCCCACAAATTCTACATATAATACATGCCACAAAAAATACCTGTGCATATAGCAAACAGAGATGGTCATGAAATTATTCAACATACTCCTACATAAGTAATAATCTGGTAGAATGGAATTGCCAATAGGCTGAAACAGAACATGGCAATGGAAGAGCAGGTTGGAGAGAAGAGATATGTGAAAACTGTATTTAGAAATGGTAGTTTAAAATACCTGAAAGATGTCCTAGCAGGATCTTTGGTAGGCAGCTGAATATGGGCATTCAGAGATGTGGGGACAGATCTAAGCTGAGGATAAAAATTTGCAAGTCATCTGTTTAGAGATGTTAGTTAAAGCAATGAAATTACATGAAAGCATGAAGAGCATGAGCATAGACACAAAAGAGAATAGGTTCAATGATTAAACCCTGGGATAATACAAAAATACAAAATATAAAATTAAGAGGTCAGAAAATAAGGATAGAACCAAAAAGGACACTGAAAAGAAACAGTCAGTGAGTCAAGAAAAGAAAATGATACTGTAAAAATAAAGTGAAAATGTTTCAAGGAGGAAGAAGTTATCAACTATGTTAATAAGAATTTGGAATTACCACTATGTAGCAAAGGTCATTGACTATGACCTTGTTAACAAGGTCATTTAATGTGGAGTGGTAGAAACAAAACAAAACAATTCAAGAATACAGATAATTCAGGTAGTTCAGCTATAAAAGACATTAGAAAAATAGAGCAGTAGCAAGAGTAGAATATGAATCAGGAGTCACAACATCTGATCTGTAAACAGATAGGAATAATCGAGTTAGCAGAGTCCACTGGTAAATTTTTATGAAGAGATTTGGGCAACAATTCATAGACTGTCCTAGCAAGATGTCCCACCAATAAAAAAGCTGTACATGAGGAGGAAAACAAAAAACATACCTTGGGTGCAATGGTTTAACTAGCCAAATAAAACTCACAAAGGGTATTTCTCAAAAATACAGGTTACTGTGCCTTCTTTCTAGAGATTCTTTTTTTCCCCAAGATTTTATTTGTTTGTTTGTTTATTTATTTGAGAGAGTAAGCAAGCGAGTGAGTGTGAGAGTGGGGGGAAGAGCAGAAGGAGAGGACCAGCAGGCTCCACCCTGAGCATGGAGCCTAACTTAGGGCTTGATCTCACGATCCAGAGATCACGACCTGAGCCAAAATCCAGAGTTGGATGCTTAACCAATTGAGCCACCCAGGTGCCCCTCTGGAGATTCTTATTTTAGAGATTAGATATAAAACTCAAGATTCTCTATCTTAAAGTGCAGATGTAATTCTTTTTGTCCAACATTCTCAACAATCATCAATACATGGTCGATCTTATTCTATTTATGCTCAAACCACCACCTTTTCTCCCTCCCAATTCTCTACTATTATTTTGACAAACTCTCAGCTTGGGTATTACTGTAACAAGTGAAAAGTGAAGTCACTATAAAGGTTTTTAAAAATATAGTATGTTACAGGGCACCTGGGTGGCTCAGATGGTTAAATATCTGCGTTTGGCTCAAGGCATGACCTCCTGGTCCTGCGATGGAGCCCAGCATTGGGCTCCCAGCTCAGTCGGGAGTCTGCTTCTCCCTCTCCCTCTGCCTGCCTCTCTTTGTTTTTGTGTCTCAAATAAATAAATAAATAAATAAATAAATAAATAAATAAATGAAACAACTATAAAAACACAGTATATTTCCCTATCGATCTAAAAATACAGTATATTTTCCTATCAGTATGATATACCCAAGTAGATTTGAGAGAAATTTTAATGTTGAAGCAATCTTTCTATATGAGTTCAAGAGTTAAAACGTACAACAAAGGTTCCTCAGGCATGCCCACAGCTATTAGTTGACACTCAGTGGTTGTTTAAGGTCATTTTAGTTTAATCATGTCTATCACAATGTCTGTTAATCTATATTTGGTATACCTGTCCTTAGTACTGAGTTATTTAATGGACCCTATTAACCCATTACAGGTAGGTACATGAATAGTAAACAATGAAAATACTGATATGCCAAAAAAATAAGAATAGAAAGGTAAGAAATTTATACAACAAAAAAATTATAAATGCTATGTAAGAGCATGTGATCCTGAAGGGCAAAAATCAGCAACGGAATGTATAAAATGTGCTATGCCTACAACATATACAGCAACAAACAGCTAAGTTCCACACTAAGGGCTATAAGACTAACAACAATGTCTGAACCCTACTGGCCTGATTCTAATCCAGTAGAAAGCTGAGACTTTCTCCAACATTGGCACTACTAACCCAACTTTCGAATAAAGTAGTAGACATACATATTCAAGTTACTAAAGCGTGACACATTTGCAGAAATTTCCATTTTTACATTTCTACAAATTACTTACATGATGAAATAGATTCTTATAGTTTGGAAACTGTAAACATCTCTGTGACTAACAGCAATGACAATGGTGAATGCAAGTGGCAAGAGTGGGCACCCTTGTATCGTTCCTGATCTTAAAAGAAAGGCTTTCAGCCTTTTTTTTTTTTTTAAAGATTTTATTTATTTATTTGACACAGAGAAAGAGAGCACAAGCAGGCGGAGCAGCAGACAGAGGGAGAGGGAGAAGCAGGCTCTCTAATGAACAGGGAGCCCAATGTGGGGCTCAATCCCAGGGCCCTGGGATCAAGACCCAAGCCAAAGGCAGACGCTTAACTAAGCCACCCAGGCGCCCCAGGCTTTCAGCTTTGCACCACTGAGTAGGATGTTAGCTATGGGCTTGTCAAATATGGCTTTTATTACATTGACATATGTTCCTTCTATACCCACTTTCTTGAGAATTTTTATCATAACTGGATATTGAACTTTTGTCAAATGCTTTTTCCACATTTACCAAGATGATTATATGATTTTTATCCTTCATTTTGTTAATGCAATATATCATGCTGACTGATTTAAGGATGTTGAACCATCCTTGAATCCCTGGAATAAATCTCACTTGATCATGATACATGATTCTTTTAATGCACTACTGAATTCAGTTTGCTAATATTTTGTTCAGGAATTTTTCATCCATGTTTATCAGGAATATAGCTGTGTAATTTTCTTTTCTTGTGGCATCTTTGTCTGGTTTTGCTCTCAAGGTAGTGAAAGCCTCATAAAGTAAGTTCGCAAGACTTCCCTCCTCTTCTATTTTTTTGGAAGAGTTTAAAAAGGATAAGTATTAAGTCTTCTTTGAATATTCACCAGTGAAGCTATCTAGTCCTAGCCAGAGCAATTAGGCAAGAAAAACAAGTAAAAGGCATTCAAGCTGCAAAGGAAAAAGTAAAACTGTCACTATTTATAGATGACAATAGTATATATAGAAAACTCTAAAGGCTGTAAGACATTAATGAAGGAAATTCAAGACACAAATAAATGAAAAGCTATTCCATACTCATGAACTGAAAGAATCAATACAGTAAAATGTCTATACTACCCAAAGCAATCTAAAGATTCAATACAATCCCTATCAAAATTCCAATACCACTTTTCAAAAAAAATATGGTCAATTAATTTACAGCAAAGGAGCCAAGGATACACAAGGGGTAAAGGACAGTCCCTTCAATGAATGATAGTAGGAAAACTAAAGTCACAGGCAAAAGAACGAAAACTCGACCGCTATCTTATATCATACATAAAAATTAACTCAAAATGGATTAAAGAGGGGCGCCTGGGTGGCACAGCGGTTAAGCGTCTGCCTTCCGCTCAGGGCGTGATCCCGGCTTTGCGGGATCGAGTCCCACATCAGGCTCTTCCGCTATGAGCCTGCTTCTTCCTCTCCCACTCCCCCTGCTTGTGTTCCCTCTCTCGCTGGCTGTCTCTCTCTGTCGAATAAATAAATAAAATCTTTAAAAAAAAATGGATTAAAGAGATGAACCTGGGGTGCCTGGGTGGCTCGGTCAGTTAAGGGTCCAACTCTTGATTTCAGCTCAGGTTATGATCTCAGGGCCATGAGATTGAGCCCCATGTCATGCTCTGCACTCAGCAGAGTACGCTTGTCCCTCTCTGTCCCCCAGCTTGTGTGTGCTCTCTCTCGCAAATAAATAAAATCTTAAAAAAAAAAAAAAAGGTGAACCTAAGACCTAAAACCATAAAATTCATACAAGAAAACACAGGTAGGTAAGATTCTTTACGTAGGTCTTGGCAATGATTTTTGAATCTGACACCAAAAGCAAAAGTAAGTTAAGCAGGACTACATCATACTAAATAAGCCTCTGGTACAGCAAAAGAAACCATCAATAGAAGGAAAATGTAACCTACAGAATGGGAGAAAATATATACAAGTCATAAGGGACTAATATTCAAAATACATAAAGAACATTTACAACTTAATGACAAAAAAATCCAATTAAAAAAATGGGTGGAAGATCTAAATAGACACTTTTCCAAAAAAAAAAAAAAAAAAAACCATACAGATGGCCAACAGATGAAAGGATGCTCAACATCACTAATCATCAGGGAAATGCAAATCAAAACAATGAGATATCACATCTCATATTTTAGAATGGCTATTATCAAAAAGAAGAGAAATAACAAGTATTGGTGAATATGTGGAGAAAAGGGAACCCCTCTGTACTTTTAGTGAGAATGTAAATTGGTGCAGCCACTATGTAAAACAATATGGAGGTTCCCCTCTCCCCCCCCAAAAAAAATCCAGCCATATGATCCAGCAATTCCATTTGTGGGTGTTTATCTGAAGAAAACAAAAACACTAACCAATAAAGATATATGTACCTCCATGTTCACTGCAGTGCACACACACACAAATATGATTCAGTCATAAAAAGAATGAGATCTTGCCATCTGCAACAACTTGGATGGATGGATATTAGGCTAAGTTAAATAAGTCAGACAGAGAATGACAAATACCATTTTATTTTTCTTATACGTGGAATCTAAAAACAAACCAAAAAGCCTCCTAGATATAGAAAACAGATTGGTGGCTGCCAGAAGCATGGGGTGGGGTAGGGGGGAGAAATGGGTAAAGGGGGTCAAAAAGTTACATACATACATACACACACACACACACACACACACACACACACACACACACACAGTCTTTCCACCACTGCAGCAGAGGTCTCCATGTGCTACTTTCCAATCAACACCCTAGCCAAGGGAATCTGTCCTGAGTAAGAGTGCTATAACATTTGTGTATAAGTGTTAAAAGAATGCAGGCTTTGGTTCTCATGGATAAATACATGGAAGTGAAACTGCTGGGTCACAGTCTATGTTTAATTATGTAACTTTTAAAAGTTGTTTTTGGGAGTGGTTTTATCATTTAACACTTCCAGAGTTCCAGTTACATCTTTACCAACACTTGATATTCTCCAGTCTTTCTTACGTAGTAGTGCGTGCATAGAAATAGCTCACTGTACTTTTGTTTTGCATTTCCCTAATTACAAATGGCAGAGCTTCATCTGTACTTAGACCTCATTTAGATGATAAAACACTGGACTTCAAGTCTTGATACTCTAATGGGATAAAATTTCTGGAGAAGAGAGTCATCAAGGCACTTGGATGGCACAGTTGGTTGAGCAACCGACTCTTGTTTTGGCTCAGGTTGTGATCTCAGGGTTGTGGGATCAAGCCGTGCGCTCAGTGCAGAGTCTGCCTGAGTTTCTCTCTCCCTCTCCTCCTCTTCCCAACACTGGCATGCTCTCGCTCTCTCTCTAAATATATATTAAAAAGAAAAAAAAAAGTAGAGGGGCTCCTGGGTGGCTCAGTTGGTTAAAGTGCTGCCTTCGGCTCAGGTTTGGATCTAGCCCCTCATCAGGCTCCTTGCTCAGCAGAGGAGTCTGCTTCTCTCCCTCTGCCTGCCACTCTCCCTACTTGTGAGCTCTCTCTCTAACAAATAAATAAAATCTTAAAAAAAAAAAGTGAGGAGTGATCGAATTTTGTATATGGGAGGAAAGTAAATTAGAGCAAGAGAGCACACTGTATTGGAAAACAATTCTCCCTGAACATCTCACATTTCTGCACGGTCTGAATTCTCTGAGCACTGTCGTTTACAGGCAATTTAATATGTTTGTATAAAGAGACATTCCAAGATAATAACGCTTAGCAAAATTAAAACAGTCCGACATCTTCTCCCAAGAAGATGTGCTTAAATTCCAGAGTAAAGATAAGGTTTCTGTCTCTCACTTTCAGAGGAAATGACACAGACTCTCATTGCCAGTGGTGCTATGTAAAATCAGAGTCTCCCAATTTGGGGTTCCTCTTCTGCAATGCACACTACTGCCTGTGCAGTTACCATTTGATCCTTACTATGTAGCCCTGTGAAGATTAAATCTGGGGTCATTTACACAAAACATGCCCTGGATGCTGCTTTTGTAGTGAGTAATAAACTCTGTCTCTCATCTAGAGGTTGTGTGTCTTCTGACAGGTTAACATACCAGCTTGTAAGGAGGGGAAAATCTAGACCCTTCACTGTTTCTGATTTAACCAGTGTAAATTTTAAGAAACATGTTGAGGCGCCTGGGTGACTCAGTCAGTTAAGCATCCAACTGTTGATTTCAGTTCATGTCATGATCTCAGGGTGGTGAGACTAAGCCCTGTGTTGCACTGGGTGTGGAGACTACTTAAGATTCTTTCTCTCCCTCTCCCTCTATCCTTTCCTCCACCCCCTGCACTCACTCTCCCTCTCTATAAGAAAAAAAAGGAAACACAGCCACCGTGTTTTATACCACCCAAGATCAAAAGACTGAGTCTATTTCCCCATTACTTGAATTCGGGCTGATCTTGTGACTTGCTTATATGGCACTTTGTCGTGGAAATAACAGTAACTATGCCTCAAGAAGATTTAAAACCATCACCTTTAATGCTAAGTGAAATAAGTCAAGCAGAGAAAGACAATTATCATATGGTTTCACTCATTTATGGAACATAAGAAATAGGAAGATCGGTAGAAGGAAGGGAAGAATGAAGGGGGGGGTAAACAGAAGGGGGAATGAACCATGAGACACTATGGACTCTGTGAAACAAACTGAGGGCTTCAGAGGGGAGGAGGATGGGGACTGGGATAGGCCGGTGATGGGTATTAAGGAGGGGACGTATTGCATGGTGCACTAGGTGTTACACACAAATAATGAATCAAGGAACACTGCATCCAAAAAAACCATAAATAAATAAATAAACAAACGAACAAATAAATAAATAAATAAATAAAACCTCCACCTTCACCTTCTTTGAATGTTGCCCAGAGAACATGATGTCATAGAACAGTGTAGGATAAAAGACCACAATGCTGATGCACAAACTCAAGAGAAATATAAATTCCTGTTATTTTAAGCCATCTATCTTCCTAACTTTAACAGCTATATTAGTTTTTCCAAAGAGGAAACTTTACGCTTTGTTCATTTTCTTAAGGTATGTTCTCTATTTCATTAGTTTCAGTTTTTTCTATGTTTTCTGCCTTTTACTTATTTTGAATTTAAGTTCTTTTTTTCCTCTTAGGGAAAGATTAAATAACTGATTCTAATACTTTCTTCTTCAAGATTTACAACCGTAAATTCTCTAAGTTGTACTTCATAAATTTTGATATGTCTTTGCTAATTTAAAATGCTTTAGCTTTTTCCATTTGATTTATTCTTTTACCCATGGGTTATTTAGAATCGTCTTTATTTCAATACTTGGAGACCTACTAAACCTTAATTTGTTACTATTTCTAACTGAATTCCACTGTAGTCAGAGAACATATTATGATTTCTAGCCTTTGCAATATGTGGAAGCTTTTGGACAGCCCCACAAAACATCTGAGTGTTTCATGTCCTCCTGAATGTCACATTCTGCATCTTTTGGGCATACTGTTTTATAAATTTAATTAGGTTAAATTGGTTGACGGTGTTCACATCTTCTATATCCTTACCATTTTATGCATTCTTTTCCTACTAAATACTGAAAATACTGAAATCTCCATCAGTGTAAGTCTATTTCTCCTTTTAAAATTGTCTATTTTTATCTCACGTATTTTGAAGCTCTGTTATAGAGTGAAGAATACACACTTAGGGTTCTTACACCTTCTTGATAAGTGGATCCTTATTATAAGATGTTCTTTTTCTCTATTAACAATCCTTGCCTTGAAATATATTTTGCTTGATTATCATTGTAGCCACAGGAGCTTTCTTTCAGTAAGTTTTAATACAGTGTATCTTTTCCCTCTATTCCTTTTAACCAAATTTATCTTTAAAGTGACCACTTGTATGAAGCATACAGTTGGGTCTTCCTGTTTAATCCAATCTGACAATTTTTACATTTTGATGGTAGGCTTAAACCATTTATATTTAATATAATTATTGGTGTGGCTTAATTTAAATCTATTTCATTACTATTTATTTTCTATTTGTTCTTTGTTCCTCTTTTTTCTTGACTTCAAATAATGCTATTTTTCCCCATACTATCTCATTTTATGGCCTCTTTGCTGTTGTTGTTGTTGTTGTTGTTGTTTGGTTGCTTTAGGAATACACAATATGCAGTCTTAATTCATCATAATCCACCTTCAAATATGTCACTTCACATATGATCTAAGAAATTTAAGAGTATCATTTATACTTATATTTATTCTCTCCCATATTTCAAGCTACTGTCATACATTTTACTTCCACATATTATAAATCCCACGGTATTTTTTGCTTTACATTATCAATTGTTATATAAATTTGAAAACAAGAAACAGGAGCCTGGGTGGCTCAGTCAGTTAAGCAACCAACTCTTGTTTCAGCTCAGGTCATGATCTCAGGGTCATGAGAACAAGCCCCACATTGGACTCCAGCTTGGGACTCTCAATTCCTTTCCCTCTGCCCCTCCCCCCCTGCTCTTACATGCTCTCTCTCTAAAATAAATAAATCTAAAAAAGATAATAAAAAGAACAGGGGTGCCTGGGTGGCTCAGTTGGGTAAGCATGTGCCTTCAGCTCAGGTCCTGGTCTCAGGGGCCGGGGATTGAGCCCTACATCAGGCTCTCTGCTCAGCAGGGAGTCTGCTACTTCCTCTCACTCTCCCTCTGTGATCTCTCGCTCTCTCTCAAATAAATAAAATCTTTTAAAAAAAGATAATAAAAAATAAAAACAAGAAAACAGAATTTCATATTTATTCACAAATTTACTGTTTTCTTCAGTCTGTTTCTTACTACAAATTTGCTGGTAAGCCAATTTGAGTAGTTTTTTTGTTTTGTTTTGTTTTGTTTTTAAGATACTGCCTTTCTCAGTTCTACAATGTTCATTTGGCTTATTTTCAGCTTGGCCATTCTCTCCTGAAATACCCAATCCCTCACATACTACCCTGTAAATTTCTTTAAAATCCCTCTCTCCTACTTAACTAAGTCATCTATAAGTCTGCTTTTATTAACTATTTTCTCTTAAATATGCCATCACATTTTCCTGTTTCTTTGTAGGTTTCACAATTTTTCATAGTATTCTAGACGCTGTAAGAGTAAAGTTGAGAATTAAGCACAATATTGTTTTGGTAATTTTTCTTTATTTCCCAGAAAGTCTACACTCTTCTCTCAGGATAGGTGACTGGTAATTCATATTCCCAGCAAAAATCTATATGAGCTGGGACTGGTTGCAGCTTTAATTAGATTGATTTCATCTGTGATCACTTCAACTTACAACTTTTCTACCCCCAAAGACAGCCACATTTTTGATCTTGTCATCATCTTGGGTAGAGAGAATTTGGGATGCAGTTCCAAGTATTTTTTGGTCCAGTTTGCTTTTAGATTTGAATCCAGCAGAGTCCCACAACTCAAGAACCACTGAATTTGCAGGACTACACGTTTCTCTGAGCTTTTCAAGACCTCCTCCCTCTACTGCTGCTTCATGACAAAATTCAAGGTGGATGGAATTATCAGGCTTAGTGATTTATTTTGCCTTTGGGGCTCTTGTCAGATTCCCATCCCTTCACAAAGCCCACAATGTCATTCAAAAAATTAGATGAGTTATACTCATCACTTCAGTCTTTGTCTTTATGGCAAGTCCGCTTCTCTATCCTATACTGACCAGTCACGTGTCCCCAGGCAGGGAAGCTGTCGCACTCTTGACTCACCCAGGAGAGGTTCATTATCTGTGATATTAGGTTCACTAAGGCTTTCTTGGTTTCACAGATTTTTTGCTAGCCATATTTTTTTTTTTAAACCAGGATCCTTTGTGTTTCCAGATTTTTCTTATTCTTACCAGGGAACCAAAGGTTTTCTGTGTCCTCCTATCGCCTAACTAGAAGCAGAAATATCAGGGCATTTCCAGTGTAGATGAAACTGTTTTATTTATAGAAAAGATAGTCGCATGGAAGATATGTAGCCTGACTCCCTCCTTTGTCAAGTAAACTTGGTCAAGGTAGAGGAAAAGTCTCCGGAATTCTCCTCCGTCTCAGTTTAGGAGAAATGACATTAATTTATGGAAGAAGAGGGCCTGGTTATTTTTACAAAAATAAGTATTTCATTCTGCAATTAGAAATAAGACTACAAATGCAAACATCCCCAAAAGACTTTGTTTACTTAACTCTGAAAGGCTAAGGTTAGATTATTCTACAATCAAAGGGAGCAAGTACAGGGAGGATCAGGAAAAAAAGCAGCTCAATATGGCTCATAACCAAACTTTGGGAAGATGAAATGGTGCAGAAAAGGAATACTGGAGGTCTGTGTGTTCATTCAACTGTTTCTAACACTATAGTTGATTCTGTAATTTTCAACAATAGGCCAATAAAAGCCGTGCAAAAAAAGACATTTGGGGCAGTATATATCACAGATGTATATTCACAATGATGGTGCTTATTTTGATAGGGAAAGTAAATCTCGGCTTTATTTCAAACCTAGAAATAGCTTTCTCATACAGTCTTGAGTAGATCTCAACTCTTCCTCATAACACACAATCCTGTGTGTGGATTAACTTCCTTGTGTGTATTCCTTTATTTATTTATTTATTTATTTATTTATTTATTTTACTTCCTAGTATTCATTTCCATGCTAGAGTAATACCCAATATCCTCAGTTTCTGCTAATGACTACTAATAACAACTTTTTCTTGATGCTTGAAATCATTAAGCATCATCTGGGAAGCCCTGCTGGCAACAGAACAAAGTGATTTTGATCATGTGCAGCAATATGCTATACCAAGTAGGTGTATTTTTACTCCGATCTTAAAAATTACCTCTCTTGGGGGCTTGGGTGGCTCAGTTGGCTAAGCGTCTGCCTACTGGGATCCAGCCCCTCATTGGTCTCTCTGCTCAGTGGGGAGTCTGTTTCTCCGTCTCCCCACTGGCTCATGTGCACACTCTTTCTCTCAAATAAATAAATAAAATCTTAAAAAAAAAAAAAAAGAAGGACCTCTCCCTCACTATATCTCTCCAGCTACCAACCTATTTCTCTGCTCCCCTTTACAGCAAAATTCCAAGCATGTTGTCTATATACACTGTCCTCAATTATTTCATCAATTGTTCTTAAACCCACTCTAATCACACTTTTGTCCCTGTCACTTCAATGGAAACTACTCTTCCTAGTTCATCAATGGCCCACATACTGTCAAATTCAATCTAAATTCACATCTCACCTGACTCGTTTCATTAGGAGCATCGTTCCCACTACTTTACACATTTTCTTTACTTAGTTTCCAAGACATCACATACTCCTAATTTTGTTATTACACCACTAGTTATGCTTCAGTCTCCTTTCCTAGTTGCTCCTCTTTAATGCCAACCACTTAAAACATTATAGTGACAGACAACACAGATTTTGGTCCTCTTCCCCATATCCTTGATGATATCTTAAGTTTCGAGTGCTGAAATCTTATCAACTCTTTAAATAATAAGTACTTGAATGATAACTGTCCTAGTCTGGGTTCTCCCAAAAGCAAAGGCTTAAGTAAGGACTTAAGTACAGGACATTCCCTGTCCAAGAAATGACCTGAGGGAGCAGGAAGAGTAAGGCAGAGATGAAGAAAAAGCCAGTATAAGGAATGGTATATTGTCAAAGTTATTCCTAAGGACAACAGGGTCTCATTCTACTTAAACTTCTTGAGAAGCACACAGGTAATCTCTCGGAATGTCTGCCTATAGGAAGAGAGATAAACTGTTCTCCATCTGCTCCTGTTTGCCACTGATTGAGAGTTGCCTCTATGGACATTAACTTTCACTGGCTACCAGCCTATGCCTGCTTTCTGTAATAGCTGGCTTCCCATAGCAGAGAAATTGCTAGGGCTTCCTTTCACTGGGAAGGACATCCTAAGGTGACTCTCTGCACTGTATGGTACTGTTTCTTGCACCTACAGTTAAAGTCAGAGGTGAGCCAAGATGATGTGATGCTGCACACCAGAACTGCCTGCTACACTGCAGACCAGACTACTATCAACCACATATCCAACTCCCCGCTGTATGTCTCCATTTAGTGGAGGAATATAAAGAAAAAAGCAGGAATCAGTCATTCAGAAAAGAGAAAGAGTAAACATGATGACTGAATCCATGAGGTAGTTCTGGTTTTGGTGGCAGTACAGTTGACTCTTCAGCAATATGGGTTCGATCTGCACATATTCAAGTGGATTTATAAGTGGATTTTTTTAAATAAATACAGTACAGTGCTATAAATGTATTTTCTCTTCCTTATGATTTTTTTTAAAGAAAGCTTTTACTTCTATTTTTTCAAGATTTTATTTATTTGAGAGAGAGAGAAAAAGAGAGCACGTGCAAGGAGGACAGGGGAAGGGAAAAGGAAGAGTAAGAGGCCGACTTCCAGCTAAGCAGGGAGCCCAATGCAGGACTCAATTCCAGGACCCTGGGATCATGACCTGAGCCGAAGGCAGACGCTTAACCGATTGAGCCACCTAGGCTCCCTTCTTGATATTCTTAATACCATTTTCTGTTCTCCAGCCTATTTCATTGTAAGGACACAATACATAATACATATATATACAAAATTTTTGTTAATCAACTACTTATGTTATCAATAATGCTTCCAGTCAAGAGTAGGCTATTAGTGGTTAAGTTCTGGGGGATTCAAGTTATACTTCACTTTTTGACTGTGCAGGGGTTAGCACCCCCAAGCCCCATGCTGTTCAAGGGTCACCTGGAG
The DNA here is from genome assembly GCF_024610735.1 of Ursus americanus. Taxonomy (NCBI): domain Eukaryota; kingdom Metazoa; phylum Chordata; class Mammalia; order Carnivora; family Ursidae; genus Ursus; species Ursus americanus. Next base: position 37,454,043 of record NC_142131.1, read on the forward strand.
AAGAATACAAACATTAAGAGTAGACAATTTTCCAGCAAGTCTAAAGATAGAAAACACACCAGTAGGAATCAAAATGGGAATATAATACCACAGATAAAAATTATTTCTGTATTTTGGAGTAAATGTAGATCTTTATCATATATTGCAGAACAAAAAAGGTAATTTAAAAATAAATTACTAAATTCAACATATAGTGATGTTTAAAATTTTGCGTGACTTACTAGAAAAATATAAATTATGAAATGGTTTCAGGAAATAGGAAATCATGGATGAAACTTAAGGGTTTATCAATAAGTCACTACTCTAAAAGACACTAAGCACCTATACACTCACAAACTTAAAAGGAATGGAATTTGATCACAAGATTCGGGGCTCAGAGGAAATATGAAAAAGTTCTCAATTCATATTACAAATTCAATGTAATCCTTATACAACACCTATCAAAGTTAGCATACTGCATCAATATGCCATTTATACTCAAGAATACTTCAAAAAATCCCAAATTATATAAAAGAAACTCAAATACAGTAAGACTATAATTCTAGGAATGCTAAGAGAATAAATCTATTAACAGCACATCATACAAACAGATGAAAAGGAGGTAAAATGGATCTTCTTGACAATGCCAAAAGGGAATCTAATAAAAGACAACATTCATTCTTGACAAAAATCCTAGTAAACTAGAAAGAGAAATTCCTCAATAAAAAACCAAACATCTACAACACGTTCATGAAAATAAAATAAATACTAGAAACATTAACATTAAAATTTAAAAGAAAGGGCACCTGGGTGGCTCAGATGGTTAAGCATGTGTCTTCAGCTCAGGCCATGATCCCAGGGTCCTGGGATTGAGACTCTCATCGGACTCCCTGCTCAGCGGGGAGTCTGCTTCTCTCTCTCCCTCTGCCTCTCCCCTGGCTTGTGCTCTCTCTCATCTAAATAAATAAAATCTTTAAAAGTAAAGATAAAATAAAAAATAAAATACAATAAAATTTAAAAGAATATCAACCCTATCAAGCAAGTGAAAAAGACAACCCACAGAATGAGAGAACGTATTTGTACATCACATATCTGGTAAGGGAATTGTATCCAGAATACATAAAGAACTCTTACAACAATAAAAAGACAAACAACAAAACTTAAAAACAGGCAAAGGATTTGAAGAGGCATTTCTCCAAAGATATACTAATGGTCAATAAGAACATGAAAAGATGTTCAACATTATCAGTCATTAGGGTAACACAAATCAAAACTACACTGAAATAAAATACTACTGGCACTAAGGATGTCTATAATCGAAAAGACAGGCAATAACAATTGCCAGGGAAGATGTGGAGAAACTGGAACCCTCATACATTGCAGATGGAAATGTAAATCGGTACGGTCACTTTTGAAAAAGTTTGGCATTCCTCCAAAAAGTTAAACACAGTTACCATATGATCCATCAATTCCACTCACAGGTATATAAGAGAGAAGTGAAAACATACTCTCTCTGGAAAACTTGTAACTAAAGTTCATAGCAGTATTATCTACAGTGACCAAAAAGTGGAAACAATTCAATACCCCTCAACTAATTAATGGATAAACAAAATGTATATCCATACAATGGAATATTATTCAGCTATAAAAAGAGATTTACCTACTGATACATTATACAACATGGATGAACTCTGGAAACACTATGCTATGGTAAAGAAGCCAGACAGTCAAATCCTTTACTGGGGTGAGGTATTTTACCTTACTACAGACTTCTCATTCCACCTGCCACTTCAACGTGGTAATTACTTCTTTGGCTCTCTATGTGGTGTTTTAAATGAAGTGATCTATAAATAAAATATGTTTTTATGCAGTGTGTACACTGTCCTAGAAAACGAACCAAACCTGTTGAAACACATGACCTGATTTGAGAATCCTGGACACAAATGCCACTGCTTGAAATTTCATTAGCTGTATTTTCTGGACCCTCTAAAATCAACCTCTATAAAAATGCAAATTCTCATAGTGAAGACAAGGCCCTAACTTCCTAAGGTGAATTTCCTCCTAAGTATATTTTTTTCCTGGGTTCAAGAGAAGAAGAAACCACGAGCAAAGACCAGAAAAAAGGTTGGAATTGACCAAACAAAAACAAGAAGCCAGTCTGAATCCTCATTTTTCTGTAAAGCTAATGTGTTTGCTCTGGGGATAACTTAGCGTGGGTATGATTATAAACATTACAAACCTTCCAAAGAAAGAAAACAAGATCAGTCTTAACACCCTGTTACAGAAGATTTACCAGTAAGACTTAAAAATACCACCACTTGATAAAAGCCTTAGAATTCAGTTTAATATTTTAGGTAAAACATCTGTTATTCTATTAAGTCATCCCAAACATCCCTTAGGGCAAAAAATTCATCTTCTTTTTTTTTTTTTTTCAAGTTTTTATTTATTAATCATTACACCCAACGTGGGGCTCAAACTCATGACCCGGAGAGATCAAGAGTCACATGCTCCTCCGACTGAGCCAGCACCCATCTGTTTTTTTAATCTTTTTTTAAATTGCTCATTACAACACATACCCTCCCCCATGCCCATCACCCATTTACCCCATCCCCCTACCCCCCCCTCCAGCAACCCTGTTTGTTTCCTAAGATTAAGAGTCTCTTATGGTTTGTCACCCTCCCTGGTTTTGCCTTGTTTATTTTTTTCCTCTCTTCCCCTATGACCCTCTGCCTTGTTTCTTAAATTCCACATATCAGTGAGATCATATGCTAATTGTCTTTCTCCGATTGACTTACTTCGCTTAGCCTAACACTTTCTAGTTCCATCCATGTCACTGCAAATGGCAAGACTCATCTATTTTTTAAGTAAAATAGCATCAGACCCATAGAAAAGAATAAAGGAGAAAATTTTAAGCTGCTTCTACTATTCAAACATTATTTTTTCTTCTTTTTAAAACCACATCATTTAGTTCTCCATTTACTGAATGCCTTATTACAAAGGTGTTGGGGGAACAAAAAGTATATGTGGTTCTCTAATCTCAAAGGGCTTAGAAATGCAACAGGGGAGGGGCACCTGGGTGGTTAAGTCAAGTCAGTTAAGCGTTTGCCTTCAGCTCAGGTCATGATCTCAGGGTCCTGAGATCGAGTCCCACATCAGGCTCCCTGCTCAGCAGGGAGCCTGCTTCTTGCTCTCCCTCTGCTGTTCCCCCGGCTTGTGGCTTACTTGTTCTCTCTCTCTCCCTGTCAAATAAATAAATAAAATCTTAAAAAAAAAAAAAAAAAGAAAGAGAGAAAGAAAAGAAAGAAGTGTAATGGTGGATACAAGACAAATGCAGTTCAGAAAGGACAATTAAAAGGGCACACCATTAAGAATCTACTAGAAAGCGAAAAATAAACATTTTATTTGAAGATGTCTGGAACTATTTCCTTTGTTGTTATTATGTTATTATGGAGAATGATGTTTTTGGGCTTTGAAGAAATTCCAAATGTTAGCAAGAAATCACTATAATAGAGAATGTACAGTTTAAAACATTATCTTGCTGAAGTGCCAACTTTTATAAACTGTCCATCTAACCAATACAGAACTAGAAACTTCTAAGTGTTGGCATTCCTAAGATTGTAAGAAATGGCTGTGTCTAGAAGTCAGAATTTAAATTAAGGTTTAGGGGGTGCCTGGGTGGCTCAGCTGGTTGAGTGTTTACCTTCTGCTCAGGTCATGATCCGGGGGTCCTGGGATGGGGCCCCACATCCGGTTCCCCACTCGGGGGCAAGTTTCTCCCTCTCCCTCTGCCCTTCCCCTCCACTCGTACTCTCTCTCCAATCTCTCACTCTTTCTCTCTCTCTCAAATACATAAAATCTTTTAAAAAAATAAAAGTTAAAAAATAAATTAAGGTTTGGGGATTAAGTCTTGATGATACAAAATAAAAAACAGGCATTATTGATAGCTACTCTGTGCCAGGTACTCTGTTAAATGCTTACACACATAATCTCATTTCTCAAAATAATTCTGTGAAGTAGGTTCTAACCCTAACCCTAATTTTATCCCCATTTCACGGAGGAGGGACCGATGTTGCTTACTTAGGTTGTATTAGGAAAGTGGTCATGAAGAGTCCCTGAAATCAGCCTGCTGGCTCATAGTCCCAGATCTTTACCTACTACACATATTCTGTGTAAAAATGTCCTGCCTACTTAAGTCCTCCTGGACGTATCTAATTTATAATGTGTAGAAATCAGCCTTCATTTTTCAAACACTACTTTTGAAAAGTACTTCTGTTAAGTAACAAATTTCCTAAAAATTTTCTGTGGAAAAGTGAAAAAATATTGTTGGAGCAATTAAAAAGTTCATGTTTTGTGCCCAGTTCACTAACATACATTGAACTCCGACATGCCTCTAAATTAGGTATTTTATGCATATTTAAATATAAACAAAGGACACAAGACAAATAAATAGGTCTTAAGATTCCAAGTATAAGGACACCTGGCTGGCTCTGTCAGTAGAGCATGACAACTCAACTCGGGGACGTGAGTTCAAGCCCCACGCTGTACATACAGATTACTTAAAAAAAAAAAAAAAAAAAATATATATATATATATAAAATAGCATTCCATGACATTAATGATTTACAGTGACTGTAAGGACAACATGGGTGTACAAATGGCAAGGACCAAAATAATAATAAATTACACTTTCAATGTTCCTGTTGAGAAAACTCCTACATGCATATGGATTTGGGAGTCTTTTGCAATAAAATACCATGGCCTATGGGTGGGAACCATTCTAAAATTTCAATACAAATATTCTGTCTGTGTCAAAATGGACGAGAGGAAAAAATTACGTCGCTGACAGAATAACTTCTCGGGGCACCTAGGTGGCTCAGTCAGTCAAAGCATCTGATTCTTGGTTTCAGGTCAGGTCATGAGATCGAGCCTGGCGCCTGGGCTCTTTGCTCAGTGTGGAGTCAGCTTGAGATCCTCTCCCCCTCTTCTTCTCCTTACCCCTCTGTCATACCCTCCCTCCCCATGCACACTTTCTCTCTTTCAAATAAATAAATACATAAAAATTTTTATAAAAATAAATAAAAATGGGCCAAAGATCTTAATATTCACCTCACCAAAGAAGGCACACAGATGGCAAATAAGCACATGAAAAGGTGCTCCACATCATATGTTATTAGGGAAACGCAAATTCAAACAATGAGATACTACTGCAAACTATTAAAATGGCCAAAACCTGGAACACTGATACCATCAAATGCTACTGAGGATGTGAAACTCTTATTCAGTGCTAATGGGAACGCAAAATTGTTACAGACACTTTGGAAGACAGTTTGGTGGTTTTTTTAGAAAACCAAACGTACTCTTAAAACATGATCCAGCAATTGTGCTCCTTGATACTGGTCCAAAGCGCCTGGAAACATGACCATAGAAAAACCTGCACAAGGTTTTATTCACAACTGTCATTACTTGGAAGCAAATAAGACGTCCTCTAGTAGGTGAATAGATAAATAACCTGGTACATTCAGTAAATGGATTATACTGAGCTAAGAAGAAATGAGCTATCAAGCCATGAAGAGACGTGCAAGAACTGTAAATGCATACTGCAAAGTAAAAGGAGCCATTCTGAAAAGTCAACATACATACATATATATTGTCCAACTATATGACATGCTGAAAAAAGCAAAACTATGCATCAGAACTTTCCAGGAATTGGAGAAATGGATGAAGAGGCAGAAATACAGAGGATTTTTAGGGCAGTGAAACTGCCCAGTATAATACTCTAATGAAGGACACATGTCACCATGCATTTGTTCAAAGTCACAGAATGTATGACACCAAGAATGTACCCTAAAGTAAACGATGGACTTTGGTAATAATTACATATCAGTGTAGGTTCATTAATGGTAACAAATGTACCACTCTAGTGGGGAATGCTGATAACTGCCTATGTGGAAACAAGGGGTATATGGGGGAAATCTCTGGACTTTACGCTTCATTTTGCTGTGAACCTAAAAAACTGCCCTGAAAAATTAACTCTATTTTTAAAAAGGACAACTAGTCCTGACACTTATTATGAAAAAAGGAATGGGTGTACCTTACCTGGAAGAATTACAATTTCTGTCAGTGACATTCATACTCCAACATGCAACCACTCCGTGTTAAATAATACCGCACTCTAGAGTCACCTCTTTCAATTAGCTGAAGAGTTTTTCTTTATATTTTTAAAGGCAACTTAAGTCAAGTAAACTGGGACACCATCCAGATCTAAATTTAACATTTCCTGGGACTATGAGGATTTTTTAATAGCAGACATTTGAATGGTTATACTACTGGAAATCTTGAAAACCTCCTAAGCTAAAATCATCTGTATCATATTCTTTGGTGTTTTAGTGGTCTCAGCAAAGCATTTGCATTAGGCGACAGGAACAGATCTAAACTTGCCTCCTGAGGAAACTACAAGCTTTACAATGGCAAGAACACCTTATAGAGAAGGAATGGCCTTCTCTCAAGACATAAATACTTCTCAATTTTCATAATACAAAAATAAACATACCATTTCCTCAACTGATTTCCAGTCCATCAATAAGCGAAATAGAATTGTGATATGTCATTCCTTCAACAAAAAACAAAATCCTGAAATAGTCTGCTATCCAGCTAGCAAAAGTCCAAATAAGAACAATGATGGATAGAGGGGTATAAAAAATATCCAGCCACATCTATTTTACCCTTAGGTCAAGTAAGAGCACAAAAAAATATATTTTTTTGAATTATATTATCTTATCCTTGCATATAATCCATCTTCACTGAGCTTTTTGTATTTATACACTTCTCTTAAAAAAAAATCACTATTTAAAAAAAATTGAAAAAACAAAAAAATCATTATGAAAAAGAGCCTGAGAGCTATAGAATATGAGCTATTGAGTTGTTGTCAACAATATTGTCTATTCATTACTCAACAGTTCTTACATAAGGGAATTCAGATTTTATAAATCATTTAGAATTGTTAGGAAAATCTTTTGTCTCCTCTGCAGAACTTGTGATACATTTCTTTATTTAGGGTAACGAGAACCTTGGCTCCCAGGAAGCTTAGCTAAATCTGGTCTACCACAGCAATCATGCTAAATTACTTAAAAACTATTATTTCCTTATTCATTTCCTAGGATGTGATTTTCTATTTCTATTAACTATAGTATTTACATCCTATTAAAAGTAACTTCAAATCTTATATTTACGAAGAACTATTAAAAATAATGTCAAATTGAACACGGATTTTATTTAAGTAATTCTATCATGTAATAAAAGGATAAAAGAAAAACTTTTTTTTTTTTTTTTTTAAAGGCTGCCCTTTTATTTATTATCTGAAAAGATCTCCAATTAGGGGCACTTGGCTGGCTCAGCAGGTAAAGCATGCATCTGTTGATCTCATGGTTGTGAGTTCAAGCCCCACGTTGAGTATAGAGATTACTTAAAATAAAAAAATCTAAAGAGATCACCAAACAAAAAATGCTAGAAAGCGACACAGCAAACTAACTGCTTAAGTAAAGAGACTGAAGAGAACAGTTGACCCTGGCAAAAGAATCCCTATATACCTCGGTTTCTCCATTTACCAAAATAAAGGTAGGGCTACTTACAGACTAGAAACATAATTAAGAAAGACTTAATATATTTATTTGTTCCTTGTCCTCTCCCCTGAGCCTAGGACAGTTCTTAGCACAAGGCAGGTGCTTAAATGCTGTTAAAGTATAAAGAGCTCTGACAGTGGCACCTGCGTGGTTCAGTTGTTTAAGCAACCATATCATGATCTCACCGTCCTGAGATCTAGCCCCACATCAAGCCCCATGTCACACTCAGGGGAGAGTCTGTTTCTCTCCCTCTCCCTCTGCCCGCCTGCTCCCCTCACACACAGCTGTGCATGTGTTCTCTCTAAATTAAATAAATATTTTTTTTAAAAAATGTATGTCAAATATGTAAAATTTATAATTTATATAAAATTTCATCAATCAACTACAGTAGAGCTATATAAAACAAAATAAAAGGAGCACAAAGGTTGGCACAATTTTGGTTTCTTTTAAACAAAAAGTATATCATATCATGCACATATACACAAGTTCAAGAAAAGACTAGAAATAAACACAACAAAATATTAACAGTGATTATCTCACAGAGGTGGAAATACATGTGATTTTTATTTACTATTTTAAACCTTTCCTTAAGTTAAAATGTCTATACACAGATATTCCCAATTGATTTTCAACAGATTCAAAGCCATTCGATAGAGTAAGAATGAAACCTTTTCAAGAAATAATGCTGGAACAAGTAGACATCTATAAATCAAAAAAAGAACCTTGACCTCTCACGCCTTATACAAAAATCAACTCAAAATAAATCACAGATCTAATGTAAAATGATAAAACTTTCAGAAAAATGCAAAGGAGAAAATTTTCAGGACATACAGATAAGCAAAGAGTCTTAGACTTAACAAAAGCACAACCCATAAAAGAAAGACTAATAAAGTGGATCCCATGAAATTAAAAACATTTGCTCTGCAAAAAAGACAAGGGGCACCTGGGTGGCTCAGCTGGATAAGCGTCCAACTCCTGGTTTTGTTTCAGATCATGATTCCAGGGTCGTGAGATCAGCCTGCATCAGGCTCCATGCTCAGCACAGTCAGCTTGAGGTTCTTTCCCCCTCCTCCCTCTCCCTCCCACCTTTCAAGTGTACACACATGCACTCTCTCACAAATAAAATCTTAAAAGAAAAAAAGAATGAAAAGACAAGCAATAAAGGGGACAAAATACATGCCAACCGCCCATCTGAGAAAGAATCAGTATTTAGAATATTAAGTCTCAAAAACTCAATAGTGAAAAAAAAATCCTATTAGAATATGGGCAAAAGACATGAGCAGACATTTCACTGAAGAGAACACACAGATGGTAAACAAGCACATAGAAGATGTTCAATATCATTAGCCATGCGGGAAACACAAACTAAAAATAGGATGAGATACCACTACATACCTTTAAGAATGGCTAAAATAAAAAATAGAAAGAAAGAAATAGTAACATCACTAAAATGCTGGTGAAGATGTTGGAAAATGGATCTGTCACACACTACTGGTAAGAATGCAAACTGCTACAGCCACTCTGGAAAATACTCTTGACAGTTTCTCATATAACTAAACTACACAACACAACAATTATACTTAGACATTTATCCTAGAAAAATGAAAATTTATCATCATTCAAGAAACTGTACATAAACATTCATAGAGGTTTATTCATAATGGTCAAAAATGAAAAACAACCTTGATGCCCTTCAATGTGAAATGGTTAAACAAAATGTTAGTATGTCCATAATGTGGAATACCACTTAAATGAATGAACTGTTACTATAAGCAACAACTCTGATGAATCTCCGAAAACCTAGGCTGAGTGCAAAAGTCAATCCCAAAAGTTACATACTGTATGACTCCATTTATACAGTTCTGAAACGACAAAAATGGAGGGGAGGGGATTATGGGAAGGAGATGGATACAGCAGTAATAAAAGGACACCACCAGGGATTCTTGTGATGATGGAACTGTTCTGTATCTTGTGGTCAATTTTAACATTCTGATTGTGACCCTGTACTGTAATTCTCCAAGAGGCCGCTCAAGAGAAAAATGCATAAAAAACACATAAGATTTCACTACAGTATTTCTTAAAACTGCATGTGAATCTGCAATTATCTCAACATAGAGGGTTTAATTCCAGAAAGAAGCCTGAAATGAAACACTTATAAACTGGGGGAGAAGAGAATGCTAGCACTTTTATTTTAAAAAGAAAAATTTAGTTAGGCTAACCAAAATATCCACTAACAATTAGAAACAATACAAAACAGTTTAAGTACTTAAGTTTTAAATTAAATAGCTAAGTACTTTGAAAGTTATAAATCCAGGGGAGCCTGGGTAGCTCAGTCAGTTAAGCATCTGCCTTCAGCTCAAGTCAGGATCTTGGGGTCCTAGAATCGAGCCCCAAGTTGGGCACCTAGCTCCCTCTCCCTCTGCCCCTCTCTACCTACCACTCATGCTCTCTCTCTCAAATAAATAAATAAAATCTTTTTTAAAAAGTTATAAATCCAAACTAAAACTCCTAGAAGAAAACATAGGACAAAAGCTCCAGGACATTGGAGTTGGCAGTGAGCTCTTGTCTATGACAGCAAAGGCAGAAGCAAGAAAAAAAAAAAAAATCAGACAAATTGGGCTTCATTAAACTTTAAAAACCTGTGTACAGCAAGCCCCTATCAACTGGGTAAAAAAAAAAAAAAAAAGCAACCCACAAAATTGGAGAATATATGTGCAAATCATGTATCTGGTAAGGGATTAATATCTAGAATACAGAGAACTCCTAAATCTCAAGAACAAAACAACCTGACTCAAAAATGAACAAAGGGCTTGAACAGACATGTCTCCAAAGATATAAAATAGGCACGTGAAAAGTGCTTATGGCCAGTAAGCTGGTGAAAAGATGTTCAATATCATTTGTCATTAGGGAGAAGCAAATTAAAACTACAATGAGAGGGGCACCTGGCTGGCTCAACTGGTAGAGCATGTGACTCTTGATCACAGGGTTGTGAATTTGAGCCCCACAACAGATGTAGTGATTACTTAAAAAAAAAAAAAAAAAAAAACCTAAAACTAAAATGAGATACCACCTCATACCCATTAAGATGGCTACTACCCAGAACAAAAACAAAACAGAAAATAAGTGTTGCCACGGATATGTTGAAATTTGACCCCTTGTGCAGTGTTGGTGGGAATGTAAAATAGTACAGCCACTGTGGAAAACAATGTAGTAGTTCCTCAAAAAAAAAAAAAAAAAAAAAAAAAAAAAAATTATCATATGACCCAGCAATTCCATTTCTGGGTATGTAACCGAAGATTTAAAAGCGGGGTCTCAGAGAGCTACATATTTTTATGGCAGCATTATTTACAATAGCAAAAATGTGGAAGCAACCCAAGCGTCCACTGACAGATGATTAGTTAAGCAAAATGTGGTATATACAATAGAATATTCAGGCTTAAAAGGAAATTGTGACATATGCTACAACATGGATGAACATTTTTTTTTTTAGATCTTATTTGAGTGAAAGAGAGAGCAGGAGAGGGGAGAGGGTAAGAGGGAGCAGCAGACTCCCTGCTGAGTGGGGAGCCCAGTGGGAGACTCCATCTTAAGGACTCCAGGATCATGACCTGAGCCAAAGGCAGTCGCTTAACCAACTGAATCAACCAGGTACCCCAACATGGATGAACTTTGTAACATTATGGTAAGTAAAATAAGCCAGACACAAAAAGACAAACACCATACAATTCCGTTTTTATGAGGCACTTTAGTCAAAATTATTGAGACAAAAAGTATAATAGTGGTTGGCAATGGCTGGGAAGAAGAGGGGAGGAAGGGGAAGTTACTGTTTAATGCGTATGGAGTTGTAATTATGCAAAATGAAGAGTTCTAAAGAAGGACAGTGGTGATCAATGCACAAAAATATGTACTTAATATTGAGCTGTACACTTAAAAATCGTTAGAGCAGTAAACTTTGTTATATGTATTTTACCACAATTCAAAATAAAATTTTAAGTTATAAATCCAAAGGGAAAACTTAAAACCTGAGGAAGCTTCTGTGGAAACAGTGGTACTTCAGTTGGACTTGATGGATGACAATGTGTACAAAGAAGCCAAGCAGGAGTTGTAGAACAATCATTAAAAAATTTAACGATGAGAATGTGCCCATGTTCATCTATAATTGTGCATGTTTCTCAGAAATGAAACAGGTCAACATTTAAATTTTATTTTTCCAGAAACTGGAGATGAATTACCAAGAGTTTAACATTTCTTTAAAAATCAGCTTCCAAATAGTCAATACAGGTAATTTTACATTCTGCATTACCTTATTCCTACATATATGCCAGTAAAATGTAATTTGATCTTCTGAAGTAATGCAGAGTATTATAACAAAGAATTCTCAGAATATTCCCAGTTCCTCCCTCTCATTCTATATAACATTGCTGTCATTAATTTCACTTATCTGTAAACTGTCCATGATGAATAAGCTGCTGCTACCATTAGCAACAATGGTGGACACAAGGCCTTACACATTAGTCAAAACCCACAGAATGGGGGCACTTCAGTCAGTTATGCATCTGCCTTCAGCTCAGGTCATGATCCCAGGGACCTAGGATCGAGCCCCACATCGGGCTCCCTGCTCTGCAGAGCCTGCTTCTCCCTCTCCCTCTGCCCTGCTCCTGCTCTTGCTCTCTCTGTCAAATAAATAAAACTTAAAAATAATAAAAAACAGAGGCGCCTGGGTAGCGCAGTCGTTAAGCGTCTGCCTTCGGCTCAGGGCGTGATCCTGGCGTTCTGGGATCGAGTCCCACATCGGGCTCCTCGGCTGGGAGCCTGCTTCTTCCTCTCCCTCTCCCCTGCTGTGTTCCCTCTCTTGCTGGCTGTCTCTCTGTCACATAAATAAATAAAAATCTTAAAAAAATAATAATAATAATAAAAAAAAAAAACCCATAGAATGTACATCACAAGGAGTAAACCCTAATGTAAACTATGAGTTAATAATGTTAACAATACTGGTTCACCAACTGTAACAAATGTACCAGTCAATTAAAGGGGAAACAGGACTGCAGTAGAGTAGATGGCAACTCCATACTTCCTTCTCAATTTTTCTGAAAATCTGAAACTACTCAAAAAGTTGTCTTGTTTTAAAAATTTGAGATTACAGAGATTAGCTCAGTCATTTGGACCTCTGCCTTCAGCTCAGGTCATGATCTGGGAGTACTGGGATCCAGCCCTGTGTTGGGCTCCCTGAGCAGTGGCTTCTCCCTCTCCCTCTGCCACTCTGCCTGTGTCCTCTCTCTCTCTCAAATAAATATTATCTTTAAAAACAGTGGTTTTTTTTTAATTCGAGATTACAAATTACATACTGCTTTAGGATAAATCTTTCCATAGGTCCTCTTGGCTCAAATACTGATGTCAACTTTTTTTTTTTTTTTTAATGAGCCGTATTTCAGTTATTTCTAAATTTAAAAAATGATCATCTATGACAAAGTGGCACCTGCCAAAGGTGGGGGGGGTTATTAGTCCAAGGTTTCATAGTTTGCATGAATCCAGAACTTGTTTTTCTATAATAACTATTAAAAATATTTGGAAAATATTGCTGTTCTAGATTTCAGTTGTAAGTATGTTTCTGAGGGGGGAAAAAGTACAGTTCTGGGGATCTAATGCACAGCATTGTGATAGATTATTGTTAATGCAGTGTTACATACTTGAAAATTGCTAAGAAAAAAATTATGTGCTGTGATGAAGGTGTCAGCTAACACAGTGGAGGCAATCAAATCAACACAGTGTACACCATAAACTTGGGGTGCCTGGGTGGCACAGCAGTTAAGCCTCTGCCTTCGGCTCAGGGCGTGATCCTAGCGTTCTGGGATCAAGCCCCACATCAGGCTCCTCCGCTATGAGCCTGCTTCTTCCTCTCTCACTCTTCTTGTGTTCCCTCTTTCGCTGCCTGTCTCTATCTCTGTCAAATAAATAAATAAAATCTTTATTAAAAAATAAAAATAAAAAAAATAAACTTACACAATGTTATATGTCAACGATATTTCAATAAAGCTGGGGAGGGGTGAAAATTAAAAGGCAAAAAATAAACATCTGGCACAAAAAACAGTGCTTTTCTACTTTTTTGAAAGATTTTATTTATTTGTCAGAGAGAGAGAGTGTGTGTGCACAAGCAGGGTGTGGCAGGCAGAGGGAGAAGCAGGCTTCCCACTGAGCAGGGAGCTCTATGTAGGACTCCATCCCAGGACCCTGGGATCATGACCTGAGCCGAAGGCAGACACTTAACGGACTGAGCCATCCAGGTATCCCAAACAGTGCTATTCTAAAGAAAATGTATACTTCAGAAAATACCTAGGAAAGTGTTGGTGTAAGAGAAAAACCAACATCTGAATTAATGGTATACTATATGTTAGCTAATTGAATTTAAATTTAAAAAGAAGAGAGAAAAACCAATACAGTCAGGAAAACTGCATTTATTTTTCAAACCTCATTTACATCACTAACAAACTAAATGACCTCTAGGATTTCACTTCCCCATCTGGGCCAATAGTTTCCTTTTCTGCTAATTAAAAAAAAAAAAAAAAAGGTGTTTATCTAGACTAGACTATTTTCTAAGTTAGTTACTTTCAGGGATAAAATCCACTGAATGTGAGGGAAGTATCAGCATTTGGGGAACATACCTTTCATTCACACCCAAATTATCTATTAATTATATTACAAGGAAGGATAAGGTCAAGGCCAGTAAAACATGTAAACTGACAAAAACATTTATTATGTGTATAAACTACTTAAGTAGAGAATTTATTATTATAAATCAAACAAAGGACCAAAATAACTGCCATTTAATGGTATACATAATTACTACTATCATCATACTAAGTACTAAGCAATTCAAGGAAAATGTTTCCAATTAGAACTTTTTTTTCAGAGCTAAATCAAAAAGCAGTTAAGAAACAAGAAGGTTCATGAAGCCATTCAAGTATTACTTGAAAACACCTTCAAGAGGCAATTAAGGGGCAGAACTATAGTAAAAGATACCAACTTCTACTTACATCAACCCAAGGATTTTTACTTCTCTAACAAATGGCACTCAGTTTAGCAAATTATATTTTGCTCCTTCCCATTTCCACGCCCAAACAATGCTTTAGAAAGCAAATACAGTATGATTAAACGGGAGGTCCTGGGCAGCAATAAAAATTACCTACCCCATTAATGAAGATTAAATTAATCACATTGCCACCCTAACAGTGGCAGATGGTCTCAAACAATGTAAGGAAATTGAGGTAAGAATTTCGCAGTTAACAGAGAACAACTGTTACCAGAAGGGAGGTGGGTGAGGGGATGGGTGAAATAGGTGATGGGGATTAAGGAGTACACTTGTGATGAGCACAGGGTGACGTATGGAAGTGCTGAGTCCCTATATTGTACACTAAAACTAATAGTACACTGTATGTTAACTAACTGGTATTTAAAGAAAAACTTCAAAAAATTTTTGTAGTTAAAAAGATGGTTATTAATTACTTGTTGGTATGCACATTAAATAACAAAAATGTTAGAATATATAATTTAATTAATATATTTATGATTCAATTAAAAATAAAAAGTACTTTGACTAGTGCAACAAATTATATACTTAGATCTAAGCACATAACTAAAAATCTATTAGCAATTCTTTTCAAGTCTTCAGAATACAGTGGTTGATACACATGAAAAATCAATCTCCCTCCTCTATTAAATATCCAGATAAGAATACAATTAATGAAACAGCCTCATTCACAACAGCAACAGCTTTCGCCCTCCCTCTATTAATTTTGTGGAAATAAACAGAAAAAAATATACACATTTCTTCATAATTACAAGAAATATGCCTAATAGAGGGGCACTTGGGTGACTCAGTCAGTTAAGTGTCTGCCCAGGGTCCTGGGATCAAGCCCAGCATCGGGCTCCCTGCTTCTCCCTCTACCTCTGTCTACCGCTCCCCTTACTTGTGCTCTGTCAAATAAATAAAATCTTAAAAAAAAGGCATACTAGTAAGAAACATGGATATGACAAAAAAAATCATAAAAGCCACTGAAAGGCATAAACTATTAAATAAATGGAAAACTTACCCTCCGATAAAGACATATGCTATTTTAGAGGTATCAATTACTTCTTAAGTTAATCTATGAACTCAAAGCACTCTCAGCCAACACACCACACTTGATCTTAGCCAAAAGGCCGAGAAGTGATTCTCAATCAACATACCAACAAGCATTTAGAACTTAGTAAGAATGATTCAAGTTCATCTGGAAAATTCTTTTTAAAGTAAAGTGATGGGGTGCCTGGGTGGCTCAGTCGGCTAAGCATCTGACTCTTAATTTTGGCTCAGGTCATGATCTTAGGGTGGTTAGGTCAAGCCCCAGCCAGGCTCCATGTTCAGCTCAGTGTCTGCTGGGGTTTCTCTGTCCCTCTCCCTCTGAACTTCCCCCCTGCATGCGTGTGTCTGCATGCTCTCTCTCTCCCAAATAAATAAATCTTTGAAAACAAAAATAGGGTGATAAGCCAAAACTTTCAGGTATTAAGCATACTATAATGAAGGGAAAAAAATCAAGACTGCATAGTATTATCAACACAAAAAAACAAAAATCTTGATATTAAGTATATTTTGGGAATTTACTATTGATAAAAATAGAATTTTATAGGTGATTTACCCAACAAATGGTGATACAACTAGATAAAAATATTTTAAGAATAAATCCAAATGATTATTTCACTCCTTGAGCCAAAAACTTACATTATTATATTTATAATCTTGGCACAAATCCTTTCCAAGAATATCATTAAACCCAAAAATGCATAAAGATTGATTAATTTGACTATCAAATTTTAAACTTCTATATAACCAAACAGCATATAAGTAACAAACCAATTAAATCCATGTGAAACACAAAAGGCACACAAAAATGTAATATTCCTAAAAGAATTCTTACAATGAACTTGCCAACGTCAGTTAGTAAGCAGTAGATTTAAATCTAGGCAATCTGGGGCGCCTGGGTGGCACAGCGGTTAAGCGTCTGCCTTCGGCTCAGGACGTGATCTCAGCGTTCTGGGATCGAGCCCCACATCAGGCTCCTCCGCTATGAGCCTGCTTCTTCCTCCCTCTCCCACTCCCCCTGCTTGTGCTCCCTCTCTCGCTGGCTGTCTCTGTGTTAAATAAATAAATAAAATCTTTTAAAAAAATAAATAAATAAATAAATAAATCTAGGCAATCTGACTCCAAAGCTTATGTTCTTACCTATCATACTTCATTATCTATCTCAGATATGCACAAGTATTTTAAGACAGCTAATATCCAATTTGTTCAAGAATGCACTTAGAAAGGTACTCTTCCATCCTAATTTGTAGAAGTATAAATTGATACAAAATCTTCAGAGGGAGTCTGCTTCTATCAATCAATTTGAATTACATACATAGCAAATGCACTTCGGGTACTTATCCAACAGAAAAAAATCATATAAAAGTGCAAACATTTATGTGCAAAGAGTCGAGAATAAACATACATTCTGTATAGAATTATATGTATAACAACCATAATGCTAATTAATACATATACATACCTCCTTATATATAATTAAAATATATCTCCCATTTCTATTTAAAAATACTTACACATACATATACAAGCACAGTGAAAAGATGGAATACACACTGAAGTGTTCAGAAAAATATACAACGCACTGATAAAAGTATCCCTGGGAGATGGGATTATGGAAATTTTTCATTTGCTATATATTTCTGTATTTGAATTTTTATATCAGAGAAAAAATTAACGTAATTGTTTCAGCCCTTTGCCTACCAAAGCCTCTCACTGCTTATACTTTATCCAGCCTTTCTAGCCTACCCTAAAATAACTCAGTCTATAGATACTTAAAAGAAAGAACTGATAGAAGTAGTACTGATTTCAGTAACTAAAGTCAGGAAGAAGACTCCCAGGGTTTCTGGCGTGGGGATGGTTTTCACAAGAGCAGACAAGACACTCTGTTGATACCAAGTATCTCTGACAAATCAAAGTGCATCTACTATACACAGTCTCTGTTACTCTGCAGTTAGTCCCAGGATAATTAACAAAATCTTTTGAAGTCCCCAGAGATTAACAGGGCACCCAAAGAATCCATTTGCTGCTGCCAGGATCCTTATCTTTTCCTAGAAGACTGAAAGCAAATCTTAATTCTATTCATAAAAAGAAATGCCAGTATACTTTTTTTTTTTAAGATTGTATTTATTTATTTGACAGAGAGGGTGAGACCACAAGTAGGCAGAGCAGCAGAGGGTGAGGGAGAAGCAGGCTTCCCGCTGAGCAGGGAGCCAGATGCAGGGCTCAATCCCGGGTCCCTGGGACCATGACCTGAGCTGCCGGCAGATGCTTAACTGACTGAGCCACCTGGAAGCCACGCCAGTATACTTCTTAAATCACTTCAAAATCTCCAAGGATGGGGAAGTCAAACCAATTTTTTCTAGGCTAAGTGACAGCCCTGGCAGGGAGATTACAGGTTTCTTACACTGGTCCTAATACAAATGAAACAATTTCATCCCCACCCATCCAATCCAGATTCTAAATTTAGTCTAAGGTTTGAAATTCCAAGGACATCATTATCACAAGGATAGATACACAGGCCAAACTTTGGAATCATCCTAACAATATAACCTCAATGTGGAAAACACAGTTACATCAAAATTACTGCACTCAACTAAAACTGAGCTCCAATATTACCTCCACAAGGACGTATCCAACGTAGACAATAAGAGTACTGATTCTTTCCATCCACCTTTCACATAGTAACCTGGGATTATTAGGAATGAAATATTTCACCTAAATGTATTGTACCAAATATTACATTTTAGAACTGTATCCTCTTAACATAAGAACTAGAATGATCAGTAGGGGAAGAAAGGGATAAAGAAAGGGGGGGTAATCAGAAGGGGGAATGAAACATGAGAGACTATGTACTATGAGAAACAAACTGAGGGCTACAGAGGGGAGGGGGGTGGGGGAATGGGATAGACCGGTGATGGGTAGTAAGGAGGGCACATATTGCATGGTGCACTGGGTGTTATACACAACTAATGAATCATCGAGCCTTACATCGAAAACCGGGGATGTACTGTATGGTGACTAACATAAAAAAAAAATCATTATTAAAAAAAAAAAAAAGAACTGTATCCTCTTAGAAATACTTTGAAAATTAATTTGACTACAGGGACTTGACTTCTGTATGAAAATCTTGGAACAAATGTTTATCTAATCTCCCTCACACAAAAAAAGTATAAAAACAAAACTAGTTCTCACTATCAGAGATAAATTACAACTATGGAAAGGAAAAACATGAGAATGAACCCTGTGGTACTAAATTAGAATTAGATGTATCATGAGAAACCATTCTATATTTATTGAAATATACTTAAAAATGTGAACGTGTACATGTGTGCAAATAAAAATCTCCCATCACTTTATGCACTTAAGAAGGCCTGGGAGCAGCAATACCCCAAGTGCAACAAAGACAAGAAGTGCCCAGATCTTGGCTTCTAAGTACCATTTTCCACTAAAAATACTGGAGTGAGTTTAACGGTAACTCTAGAATACCGTATTGTTCTGGATACAAGAATTGCTCAAGGAGGAAGAACTGTATCAAAAAGAAAAAAGAGGGGCGCCTGGGTGGCTCAGTCGTTGAGCGTCTGCCTTTGGCTCAGGGCGTGATCCCGGCGTTCTGGGATCGAGCCCCACATCAGGCTCCTCTGCTGGAAGCCTGCTTCTTCCTCTCCCACTCCCCCTGCTTGTGTTCCCTCTCTCATTGGCTGTCTCTATCTCTGTCAAATGAATAAATAAAAATCTTTAAAAAAAAAAAAAAAGAAAGAAAAAAAAAAAAGAAAAAAGAAATTGGGGCGCCTGGGTGGCTCAGTCGTTAAGCCTCTGCCTTCGGCTCAGGGCGTGATCCCGGAGTCCTGGGATCAAGCCCCACATCAGGCTCCTCCGCTGGGAGCCTGCTTCTTCTTCTCCCACTCCCCCTGCTTGTGTTCCCTCTCTCACTGGCTGTCTCTGTGTCAAATAAATGAATAAAAAAATCTTAAAAAAAAAAAGAAAAGAAAAAAGAAATTAAGCCAACTAGAAAGGGTTCTCACTAGCCACATCTAGAACAATCTGAGTATCAAAACAAAAGATAATGGATTATAACCCAGCGAATGTAATAGTTTATGGTGATGTAAATAAATGAATAAATTAAAAACAAAGAACAAAATGTTTACATAGTTCCAAATATTTATTAATTACAAGTGAGGAAAGAATACCTTGACATAGGAGGTATCTGGTAGTTACAACCATAATTGCATAATCAATGACTACCATCAATAATGGGACAACTGAAATCACCTACAACCTGATAAGAAGCAATGAGAAGAATGCAACATCACTTCCATGATAACCTTGCCAAAGATCTAATCATAAAAATGTAAATCTAATCATGAAAATCTAATCAAAGATCTCATCATAACAATGTCACGGAAATACAATTAAGGGATATTCTACAAAATAACTTGATCTATAATCTTCAAGTCAAGTCCTTGAAAGTAAACACAGAAACTGTTCCAGATTAAGAGACTAAAAGACATGACAACTAAATGTAATGCAAGATTGTCATGTGGATCTTTTTGCTCTAAAAGACGTGGGGGACACTGGTAAAATTTGGGTGTTGGTAATGTAGTCTTTGTTAACTTCCTAATTTTGACAGTTATGATGTCATTACGCAGTTTAATGTACCTGTTTGTAGGAAATAAACATTAAAGTATTTGCGGGTAATGGAGTATCAATCAGGTGGGCAACATAGTGCCATATATGTCAAGGACAAAAAAGTTCTTTGTACTATGCTTTCAATTTTTCTGTATATTTGTTATCATTCTAAACTTTTTAATATGAAAGAAAAATTACAAAAAATCTGTAACAGTACCAGAGAGGAGTATATCTACAGACAACACAGAATGGAATTTGTTGAGAATCCAAAGTGAATGGGGGGAAGGGATGGGAAGACAACAAAAGACAACACATCTGAGGAACCAAATATACAAAACAATCAAAGTGGAATCTCCAAAAAGAATACGTTTTCTTAGCAAGAAGGATTGGGAGAAGTGTGTCCTGGGCAGTCAGCCAGGTAATGAAACCATAGTAGAACAGCTGCACGGTTAAGGCCTCCAGCAAGCAACTCTGTACTGTGGGATTTCTAACACTTGGCCAGTATAACTGTGAAAATAGGGGAATATTATCCCCTGAGGGACAGGAAACACGTGTAAGAGGACAAGCTACCCACATACCCTAAAGGAGAAAGCCATCAGCTAACTAAATATACCAAAGCCAGAAGAACAGGGATCCATATGGGCTGGGAGAATACCATGAAATGACCAATACCATACAATCTGGACCATAATACAAAGCTTTAACCACAACGAAAAATCTAACATTTGAGGAAAAACTAGAAGCGTGATGGATACACCAAGTACAGTAAGAGCAAATCTCCTATACTGCTAATAGAGGAAACAGAAGACAATGTAAAAGACTTATCTCAGAGATTCAAAAGGTTACAAGTAAATCAAAAATACAACTAAAAATTAAAAATTAACTCCTTTGGGATG
This sequence comes from Ursus americanus, assembly GCF_024610735.1. NCBI lineage: Eukaryota > Metazoa > Chordata > Mammalia > Carnivora > Ursidae > Ursus > Ursus americanus. The sequence continues at coordinate 37,475,276 of NC_142131.1, forward strand.
CCTGAGTAGCTCAGTTGGTTAAGCATCTGACGCTCGATTTCAGATCCAGTCATGATCTCAGGATCGTGAGATCCTGCCCCACATCTGGCTCTGCACTGAGCGTGGAACCTGCTTAAGATTCTCTCTCCCTCTTCAGCTCTGTACCCACCCTCTGCCACTGCACACATGCTCTCCATCCCTCTCTCTCTCTCTCTCAAAAAAAGAAAAAAAAAAAATCAACTCCCATGAAAAAGCAAGAGTTCCCAGAAACTCTATCCTCCCCACTAAATAAAGTAACTGAAAAGAAGTGAAGACCAAATTGGTGAGCTAAAATATCAAGCCTCAGGATTCTTTCAAGGTATAACACCAGAAGAGAGAGAGAGAGACAGACACACACACACGCACACACACAAAATCAAAGGAAGTAATGAAAGCTTCATAAATTGCAAAGTGCACTCCTTGGGCCTTAGAAGTCCTCAGATACTTTGAGTCTTCCAGATCAAAACGATTTTCACAATTATACTGAAACATCATTTGCCTTTTCCTATTATATTAACAGCAACGGTGCAAAAATACAGTGGGTAAAATTGCTAGCGCCTTAGTGCAAAAGCACTGGCATCAAGCTATATGTGCACCACTGCATATTCCCAGATTTCTTTCTTTTCTTTCCCCTGAAGTTTTTACTTAAGTTCAGCTCGTTAACATACAGTGCAATATTAGTTTCAGGTGTAGAATTTGGTGATTCATCACTTACAACATCCAGGGCTCATTATAAATGCCCTCCTTAATCCCCATCACTTGTTTAACCCATCCCCTGCCCACCTCCCCTCCAGCAACCACTAGTTTGTTCTTTATAGTTAATTCCCAGATTTCTTTGTAAATGCCACTTTCACTTAATATCTTTAATAAAGCAGTAAAAAATAGTTTTAGTAAAAGTCAACTCTTTAATACATGCCTTTTTAACATTTTATGTGAAGGAATGGCAATGTTGAGGAAAAGCACTTGTATAATTACTTCAAATTATGAGCTAAATTAGCCTTTTTCTCAGGAAACACCATTTTGGCCTAAAAGAACAGATGACAAACTATGCTTGTAGACTTAGGAATTTGGCAGACAGTTTCTCAAAAAAAAAAACAAGTACATCTGCAACTTCAAGGGAAAAACACTAACAGTATTTGTTATCAATGATTAATACTCCAACTTCCAAGTGAAATTTAGAAATGTGGACAATGTTTACCTGCCACCCTGAATTTGACAGCTTCACAATATTAAAAACTTCTTTGATGAAATTAGTGGTGATATTAACAATTTTTTCTTTCATTTGCTACTACCTAGTGAAATGCATCGAATTTTGGAAAATGTACAACCCAATGAACCAGTATTTCTCAAACAACCATTACATGATGTAACGAAATCACAAACAGGTAAAACATTCAAAGTGCAAGATAAACTAATGGATTTTCAGGTAACAAGAATGAAACATTCACTGATACAGTGTCAGATTTGACACTGCAGCTATCCTTTAAGAAATTTTGGTGTGGGGACGCCTGGGTGGCTCAGTTGGTTAAACGTCTGCCTTCGGTTCAGGTCATGTGGGATCATTGGGCTCCTTGCTCACTAGGGAGTCTGCTCCTCCCTCTGCCTGCTGCTCCCCGTGCTTGTGCCCGCTCTCTATCTGACAAATAAATAAAATCTTTATTTAAAAAAAAAGAAATTTTGGTGATGTATCAAGGAATATCCACAATTAACTTAAAAAAAAAAAAAAGCGACGGAAATACTCCCTTTTCCAACCACATACCTGTATAATCCTGGATTTTCCTCATATACTTCAACCAAAACAACATACTACAAGACTGAATATAAAAACAGATGTGAAAATCAAGCTGTTTCTATTTAAGCAGACATAGGAGACTTGCAAAAATATTTAACAATGTAGAAAAATCTTTTTGCTAAAGAGTTGTTTTGAAAAGTTGTTTCATTACATGTGTCATAACATACAATGACTTACAGTTTTATTTAATTATTTAATTATTTATTTATTTGAGAGAGAGAGTACCCGCGAGCTTATACAAGCAGGGTGGGGGCAGAAAGAGAGAGAGCCCAACTCCGGCTCTATCCCAGGACCCTGGGATCATGACCTGAGCCAAAAGCAGACACTTAACTGACTGAGCCACCCAGGCACCCCAGATTTATAGTTTTTTAAACAAATTAATTGATATTTAAGAATTTCTAATATGGGAAATAAAATAAACATAACCCACATAAAACAAAGCTCTGTGGGGTTTTTAATTTTAAGAGTATAAAGGGATCCTAAGACCAAAAAATTTCGAATAGTTGCCTTAGGTCTGCATCTATTACTCGCAATTATACTACGCTATGATAAAGTGAATTCTCCTAAGGACAAATGAAATGTATAAGGCACACTGTCCCAAATCAAGTTGTCCAAGACTACTCTATTTCCTAAGTTATTCAATCTTCTTTCCATTTTCCTATTCCCTCCGGGGAACTTAAGGATGCTGCTACAGCACCTTTCTCACCCCTTCTAGCAAAGCAACAAGCCAGGAAACCACTCACTATGTACATAAAAGTAAATGGGCTCTGAATAAGGACGGCCACAGAACTGACTGCCCAGATGTTATTACACCCATTTTGATTGTCTTTTTCATTATTTTCTACTTTTTCTACTACATTCTATATACCTAAAATCATAGATATTCTCCAGATTAACAGTGTTCTTTTATTAACTTAATTTTTAGACAATCTTTTCTACTGTCTTACATACTACCATTTATAAAGCTTGGCAAGGCCGTCATCCAACGGCACCTGAAACAAAAATTTCAGTGACAAGAATAAAGCGAGTAACAGAATTCCACTGTGCTTATTTCATAAAAACGGACAAAGGAAGCCGATTTCAAAATTTTTGGGACACTGAGAGAAAAGACATCTAACTTGAGGAGCAGGACAGAAAGGATAGGGACAAAATGGAGAAGAAAAATACAGAGATATAAGCTTGTGTGTTTTAAAAAACCAAAAGCATAATGAAACAAAGAGGTATAGGGGTTTGTAGAGTCTTAACAAAATAGTACATAACAACCTGATCTTACTTAACAGATGTAATTCTGGGGATATTAAAAAAAAAAAGTTCAGGAAACATAAATTAAAAAATCTATTAATGAGTACCAGGTTACAATACTGGCATGTGAACTAAGTGGGAATGCAAAAGGGATATTTACAATTAAGTGGGGCAAATAAATTTTTTCTATTCATGCTGTAAACAGTTTTTTTAGGGGATGAACATGGACTCATAAAGTTTAGAAAAGAGGGGACGGGCAACATATAATCAAGAAACAACAGCTGAACATGGAGAAAATAGAGGAAGTAAATGAAGCAAACTATAAAAATAGGAAGCTAAAGAAATTAGAAGATAAACCCTAATAATAGCTAGATTTCTTTTTTTACAATTAGAAAACCTAAGAGGAGGGGCGCCTGGGTGGCACAGTGGTTAAGCATCTGCCTTCGGCTCAGGGCGTGATCCCGGCGTTATGGGATCGAGCCCCGCATCAGGCTCCTCTGCTATGAGCCTGCTTCTTCCTCTCCCACTCCCCCTGCTTGTGTTCCCTCTCTCGCTGGCTGTCTCTATCTCTGTTGAATAAATAAATAAAATCTTTAAAAAAAAAAAGAAAAGAAAAGAAAACCTAAGAGGAGAAAACTAAAGGTAAATCTGAAAAATGGGTGTAGTATGGTTCAAGAGTTAGTGATGAGAAGCACCCAGAAAGAAACAAAAAATGTGTAGTCAATCAAAGAAAACTTGGAGGCAGAAGTGCTGAGCTCTTTCCTTACAAAATTCAGAAGTATGTACTGTAAAGCATAATTCACGTACTCATTTCCATGGCAAGAGCAAACAGCCTGCATGCAAAAACTGAATAACCTATTTTGACCAACAAAGCACAAGTACAATTTATGTTGTCAAGAAAGGAAAAGATAAAGACCTCTTTAGCATTTACAACACAGGTGTTCCCCCCAAAAAAACAAAGCAGCTAATAGAAAGAGAAATAGGCAAGTGAAAGAGTCAAAACAAAAAGTGCAAGCGACAAAGTGTATTTAAAAAGAATCTAGCTAAGCACTCACAAAAGAATTACTTTGCTATCCAGCATCACTAAAATTCTGCATAAATTCAAATACTTTATAAACACTGCCATAATCTATTCCTAGCCCAAACAGCTTAAAGTCTAAATTATGTTACCTATGAACAATTATTTAAAATAAATGCTGAAAGATGCACCTAATTTTCTGAAATTTTTAAGTGTTTCTTTAAAAAGGTATCATTTCCTACCAAGAGTTCAGTATCAACACCTATAAAAGAAGTGAATTTAGAGATTTACCAATGATATACACAAAATGTCTCTAACTATAGTTATCGCTTCATTAAGAAACAGCAGGGCAATAAAAATTTGGTTTCAATATTTGACCCACTGTAAGCTTTTCAGACATGAAAAGTCTTGATCTGAAACAACAGGCGGACTTCATAATATAATATTTGAATTAATTAGTTGAAGGATTAAGCTTATCACTATTGAAAACTCCTAAGTACGTTCCACAAATAGTGCATTAAATATGTATTTTGTGCAATGTAAACAAAAGCTTTGCAAGTATTCTACATTTGCCAATTTAATCTAAGAAAACCCATACAATACTAAGAAGTAGAGAAGACGAATACTAAAAAGAATGTCCAAAATGTAAAGCCATTTGAATATTTCAACTGATTTTTCCTGATTTTTTCCTCTCTTTAACCTCTTTTCAAACCCCATGGTCACATTTTAAACAAGGCTTGAATATATGTATAGTTTGACAATAGTATAAAGCCTAAAATTCATTAAGTTAATTTAGTACTGAAGTAACAAAATTCTAAGTAAACCACAAGGTAAATTTTGCCTTGATGGTACAAAAGGAATCAAACGTTGTACAAAGGTGAACATTTCACATTTTTAAAGTGTGCTCTCTGCATCTAAACTTACACTACTGATGCGCAAAAAAAAAAAAAAAAACCACAAAACCTTTATCTAAAAACGGATTTAAGCAGTCATTTTCAAGTGCTACAATACTTTTCACGTGTAAACTTTACTAATGCAGAGAAACATCTTCACAAAGTGATAATTCTCTATAAAAGACTTGCTCTATTAAGGCTCTGTTGCTCTGAGGCCAAGTATAAGCCATATAAGGAAACTGAAGTTCAATGCCATTTATTTTGTTCTGCTCTTTCAGATGCCCAAGAATAACCTCTTTCGATGCTTAATATTACATCCCCAAATCATAAAGCAGATCACTTACACACTTTAAATTCCTTCATAAAGCTATTTTGACTTAATAGGAATGACTTAATGGTACACAATCTTACCAACACAAATAAACAATGAATTTTTAAAAAAGGATCTCCAGAGACTACTGAGGGAAAAAATCAAAACAATATATAGTAATAGCTAAAAGACTCTCATTTTGAAATGTACTTAACATAACAAACAAGCTGTGAAATAATTTGATTCTGCTTTTCAAAAGCTATCTTTTCTTTGAAGTAAAGAATGCCAACTATTTTTCGTGGGCTAGCGTGAGCAAACTCAGTATTAATTCATAGTTAAGATATACCTACCAACAGGATGCCATACTTATTTAATATTTATTAAAAAGCACAGTATTATGTTGCACCTCCTCTACCACAAGAATACTGAGAAAAAAATTAAAGACACTAAAGCACCAACAAAAAAGCCGTTTGTGTTTGTTATGAACAAACTAGTTTTTCCTTTAAGGACTACCGATTGGTTCAGAAGTGTTTTAACTCTGACTGGTGGAACGTCTCCCATGCTTCACTAATTCCTGCCACCACAGTAGGTACCTATCACTTATTAGACAGAACCGGCCAAAACATTTGCATCAACACAAAAATGTAAATAAAGTACTATTCTAAAAGGACTGATATTTATTATAATCAGTAAGACTCCCATAAAAATCATTTTAAGGGTTTTACTTCCCTTTCTCTATATATTGTCTTAACTATAGAGAAGTCCTAACAAACACATCAGACTACTTACGGGCGTACTTTTGTTTTTGTTTTTTAATTACAACTCTGTTTATCCATAATACTCTCTCCTTCTCCTTCCTAGGTCAGTCACAAGAAAAATTAAGCAGATACTTCCTTTCGATTAATTAACCAAACAAGCATCATAAGATTGTAAACGTCTGAAAGGAGCCAGTTACTGAAGTTTATTTGTTTATAAAATCCAACCAAATACGTTTCTAAGGGTTGCAACTAAAAAAAAAAAAAAAAAGAAAAGAAAAAACTCTACATACAATTAAAGCAAAAGTCAAATAATCGGTAACAGTATAAACAAATGTGGCAGCCGTCTCAACAACACTAAATCCCTCGCTGCAGCGACCTAACTTTTTTCCAAAACAGAAGTTGCCAGGTTCAGGAATTAATAAATAAAAAATACACATTGTATATGTTTTAGGAAACTAAGACTTCTGGACCTAGTGATGAACAAAGGCACTCTTTCTTCCGATTGCTTAAAACTTTTAGTCTCACCGCATTCTTACAATCTCTTCTAAAGTAACCAGAGTCCAGATGGTAGAAGGGGGGTAAAATCAGTTCTACTAATTAGCAACTGAAATACTATCCACTTCGACACTACAAAAGATTAATTTAGGGCAACTGGGGGAAAAATGAGAAACACTAAAGTACCCTCTCTTTCCCGGCCCAAGACCTTTGCAACTTCTAGACACACTTTTGGTGAAAATTACCTTTCGGTCGGGCAGTGTCTCAGGGCAGCTTTTTCAAGGCTTCGCCTGACATGATTTCCTTCCCTTCATTAGTCACTTTGGATCCAGCCGAATTTCTCTCTCCGGTGAGAGCGGATGTGGAGTGGCCTCCCGCAGTAGGACGAGTAGGTGGCTTTGGAGGGGGTTGGGAAGCGGGCTGGTTTCCTGGTCTCAAGTTATACAGGAGTTTCCCAGCCCCAACTAGGATCTCCGCCGAAAAAAAACTTTTCACTCGTGACACCGCCCGGAATTACCGTGCGAAACTCACTTCCTGCCTTGGCGCAGAAGCAGGATCCAGCTCGGTCCAGGGGAACCCGGAAAACCAGCTCCGCGCGCGCCGGGGAGGGGGAGGGCAGCGGGCGTCCGCGGAGAGCCTCGAGCTCCGGGCGCCCGGCGCGCCCCGCACACCCGACGGCGGCGGAATTCGGCCGGCGGGGACCAAGATGCCGCCGGGGCGCTGGGCTAGCCTCGGCCGCGCTAGGCCGCCAGCTCCTCCTCGCCGCCGCCCCCAGAGCCGGGCGGCGGGGTTATTGTCTCGATAGCGCTTGCCGCGCCCTTCGCCCGCGCCGCCGCCGCCGCGGCCGCCCCGGGCCGGAGCCGAGGGGCCGGGCAAGCTCGCTGGCGGCCCCCTCCCCGGGCAGTCCGTCGGGCCGTCCGTTCTTCCGTCCGTCCCTCTCCGCCTTTCCTACTTGCCCTCGAACCCTCCTCTCCTCCCTCTCCCGTTTTTCCGCCGCCGTCCCTTCGCTCCGCTCCTCGTTCTTCTTCCCTGGCGGCGGTGGCTCCCCCGGGAAGCGCAGGGGGTGGGGGCAGGCGGCGGCTGGGTCTCCTCACGAGCTCGCGGGGCCGCGGCAGGGGCCGAGGCTGCGTCCCGCGCCGCCGCGCCACATTCACTCGAGCGAGAGACTGCGAGGGGAGGGGAGGAGTGGGGAGGGGAGGGAGGGAGAGGAGAGAAAGGAGGAGGAAGGGAGCTGGGGCGGAGGGGAGTTACAGCCTCACAGGCCGCGGCGGCAACAGCGCCACCGCCCCAGCGGTGAGGGGGAAGAGACTGCGCGCCGCTGCTCGGGGGCGGGGGCGGGGCGGCCTCCCGCCGGCTTCGCCCCAACCGCCAACAGCAGGGCTGGAGGCCGGCGCGAGCCAGTCACCGCGCGCGGGGGCGGCAGGGGCAGACGGCGGCGGCGGCGGGGGGTGGCGGCGGACCCGGGGCCGGGGGGGGGGGGGGAGGGGCCGGCGGCGGCGGGGGTTCGCGTGCAAGGCGCCGCGTTAGGCCCGCTCTCCGGCCCAGGCCGGGGGAGGCCTGCCTGCCACCCCCCAGCCGCCCGAGTTGGGGGGCGCAGACGACGCGGACCCCGACTCCTCTGCGCCCAGCCGGGGAGACTAAGAGCCCCCAAGCCTCCTACGTCCCGGCCGATTGAGTTTCTTTATAAGACAGTAATCGGTGCGAAGGGTTCAAGTCCAGCCCCAATTTTAAGGCTGCAGGTATCTCTTTCAACTGCAGCACTCCAACTTCCTCTAATGGCACGCTTGGTTTGCAGGAAACCACAGCGGCGGCTCGGTGGAGCTTCCCACGCCGGCCCTAGCTCGGAGCTTGCTCGCACAGCAAAGCAGCTGGGGCTCCTCCAAGTCTCAGCCTCACACCGGCGAGGAGACAAAGCTGGCGCTGGGAGGGGGAAAATGGCCCGCGAAATTGCCTCAAGATAGTGCCTTTGTTAGAAGCAAGCATTGGACACACTCCGAATGCGACGTAGGCTTCCAACCCCAGCGGTTTCGGTGGTGCAGTCTTGAATTGCGCTGGCCCTAATAATTCAGTCTGGCAGGGTTTGCGTTTATTGCGAAGAGAGACTCATAAGCATTCCATCAACACATATGGCATAAAACGCTTCAACCATAACATTGCACAGTTTTTGCAGTTACTGCTTTAAATATGTTAACAGACAAGACGGCCTTGTTTTACCGGAGAAGGAACGTAACAGATACGGAACAAACCATTCCCCGCCCCCAGTCTCTTGCTGTACTTAACCCTGTACAATGATGGTAATTAGTCTCTGTGTCCCCGAAGTCATTGCTTCGGTTCTTCCGTCTGTGTTCCAGAGATAATTATTTATTACCAAGTTTGAATAAAGAACTGTATGCCCAATAGATAATTTTTGGCTTGCACCCAAAGGAAGGAGTTCATAAAGTCCGTCAAAGAATTGTTTACCAAAGTGAGTTGTGCGCTAGTGAAAACACTTGAAATAACTCCAAAGGTGTTCAAGACATTCTATTAGTGTGACAGCATTTTAACTACTTCCAGAACTGCTGGAATTAACACACGTAGTTCTTTAGGGTAGAGCAGAAGCTGAACGTTCCCAAATAGTACCAAAGTGTTCAGGTTTACTCTGCTGGACTGGAGGTAAGAGAGAATTTAACTACAGCTAGGAAATGAAATGACAGCCAGGTGTAATAGTAACACCAAGCTAATTAAGCCATCTTATGCGAATACGAATCTTAGCCATTGTGTAAAATCTAAAGTTGGTATATTGTTTATGCTATTTTTAATCTCACAAGAAGGATTTCCTGCTCCCCTTTCAAAAACTGGCTTGGGTCTGACCAGACTCAGTAGCATAGCCCTGAACTGAATTGGTCACTCTACTAAAGCATCCCAGGAGGCAGTTACTCCCATAGCAGCATGAGACCAGCTGGAATCTGGAATTTCAATGTTCTTTTAGTCTCAAGTTGGTTCAAGACCCCTTTAAATGTGGCATCATAGATTCAGGTAAGCCTAACCACCACCACCACCCCCTCCCAAACCTAAATAATAGGACCAGACCAGTCCCTAAGTTGGGACCTGACCTGGCCCCAGCCTCTTTTTCCATCCCTACTTAAACTCCTACTGGGGTCCAATCTGGCTGATTACCATTTAGGCTGGAAAAGTTTCTATAACCAAAACCCTCCTCCAACTCACCTAAAATTTTGCTGCTGGAGTTTAATCCCTTTGAGTCGTTTATTTCTCTAGCACAAAGCCATAATCCTGGGAAAGGTAATATTTAAGCCTTATTAGTCATTTATACCTAATTCATCAGATTGCTTCCCCAAAGCAGCTTTTGATGGGAGGGAATATAGAGATAGCATATGCTGAGGCTGAAAAGGTAGGAGACGGACGTGGTTGGAATGGAACGTGGTTCCATTCTTTGGGGAAATATATGAAGAGAAGTATAGACAATGAAGTGCCTCCCATTTGATTGTTAAATAAGTCCTACGTATACTGCAAGAATGAGCCCCAAAGCACTGACCTTAAGAGGTTAGAAGCCAGGATACACTTACCAATATTACCGATTTTGACAAATATTTCTTTAATGATGCCTTTGTAAAGTATCTTCAGCAGGAATTCTGTGCCTGTGCTCACACAGAAGGGTGAAATGACAGATATGTGATCAGGGTATTCAGTAATCAGAAATAATGATTCATCTTTGTTATTCATCACTGACTACTTAGTTCTAACTCACATGAGCAGCACATACAGATATAGCCAAATCTTCCATTTGTTCTCTTATTATAAGGCATTCTTGTTCTGTGCTTTACAGATTAGTTTCCTTTGAAAATCCTCCCACAGTTCAACTAAGATGGACTTAACATTTCAATTATGATTAAAAGGAGAACTAAAGCCCCACCTTCAACAAGCCTGCCTAACTGTGATTCTGTGATGATTAACTGAACTCCAGGACCACCTGAGAGAGAAAGCTAATAACTGTGTTTGATACCCTAGCTTCATCTTCCCCATTGTGATTCTCTAAATAATTCTCTGAGAAAGGCAGGGAATTCTTTCTTTGGGATTCCCCTTCCCAATGGCTGCACCCAGGAGAGGAATTACTGTCTGCTAGAGATAAGCCACCTATCTGAAGGAAAGTCTTAAGGTCTTAAGCATTCCAGGGAATGCACACAGCATCCATCAGGAAACAAACAAACAAACAAAAAAAGTCTCAGCAAAGAGCCTATCTACTGTTTTAAAAAATGTCCCCCTGTTATTTCCCTGCACCATCCAGGCAGCTATGCAGAAGCACTGTGAAAAGAAAGTAAAGCAGAGGGCAAAGGGAAGCTCAGGGTGATCATCCTTCTTTTCTTTCTTTCTCAACACCTAGTGAAGAGTTGGTTACCTAAAACCAAAGTCTTTATCACAGTAGTATTAGGGGAAAATTAATCTGCGGGCTAGAATAGAGTTAGATTTTTTTTTAAGTCTAGAAGCATTAGATCAATTCGATCAAAATACATTATAACATGTATTTTTAATAAGGACTGACTTCCCTATTTTCACTTCATTTTACCCCTTGATAGGGAGAGGGCAGGAAGTTAGGGTAGCAAGTGTGTGGGAAAAGGACACTTGGGTTCAAAAGAGGCAATACATGCAGGAACCAAAATTAAGGATTTTATAATGCTTTGGGAATGGAATCATCCCTCCCGTAGCATGCCTTTCTGACATATTTTCAATAATATTTTTTGAAACAGAGGTAAGTCTGCCTCTTGTGAAAAGCTTTATGAAAAGCTTGCAAGTTTTTTGCCTTAGTTTATGCTCAATAATTTTTCCCCCATCCTATACATTTTGTTGCCTATCAGAATTAAGTTTCTTTCAGATGTTTTATGAATTTTTTTTAAGGTGGAGAGAAAATAAATAATGTGTGGTGATTATGTGTCCTCTGAAACAAGACAGCTTGAACTAGAAACATGGCTACTGAGTGACCTTGGGCAAGTTCCTGAACATCTATAAACATAAACTTGAGCTTCCTCATCTCTACAGTGGGGACTATAATACTAACTGCCTTATAGATTATCGGAGGATGACGTAGGACAATGCTCATAAACTGCTTAGCACAGTGTTTGGCACATAAAAGTGTTAACTATTATTAGTTCACTGGTAACATGTACCATGCTTCCATTATTTCAAAGATGGCCATATAGTGTATCATTAAAACTAGAATACTTTTGAGAGGAAAAGCACATATTAATAACAATTACACAGAGACAACAAAAGTAAAACCACGACTGTCCTGGACCAACTAAAACAGTCACTGTAATCATTTCCAACTTTACTACTTCCTTCTGATCACTTCCCCTCTCATGTCTTCTCTGGTATGAATCATAATCTATGTCAATCATATTACAACATGCACACTTCCTTCTAAATCATAACAGTATTAATCAACAAAAAAGTTTAAATACTGCTGCTTTTTGCCTTTCAATGAAGGCTTTTACTTAAGAATACCATCTTTCTTGGGGCGCCTGGGTGGCACAGCGGTTAAGCGTCTGCCTTCGGCTCAGGGCGTGATCCCGGTGTTGTGGGATGGGTCCCCGCATCGGGCTCCTCCGCTATGAGCCTGCTTCTTCCTCTCCCACTCCCCCTGCTTGTGTTCCCTCTCGCGCTGGCTGTCTCTATCTCTGTCAAATAAATAAATAAAATCTTTAAAAAAAAATACCATCTTTCTTTGGGTAATGAAACTGCTGTTTTTCTACTTAACTGCACACTGAACTTTACATTTTTCTATAGTATTTTTTTTTAATTGTTGAGTATCAAATATGAATGAAAATAGCCAATACATGAGTGTGAAGCATAATTTGAGATGTAGTGTGAGGCTAAATGCACTGTTCTAAATGGCAACTATGTAACATAAAAACTTGGTTAGCTAAGCGTCATACCATTCCTATTTCAAAGTAAATCATCTCTTTGTTGTTGATGACAACAATATCATCAGAATACTGGAGAGATCTCACTTAAATCTTGTTTCGTCCGTATTTGGAAAATGAAACTTCTCAATTGGATTTTCTGAAATAATTCTGGATATACTTTAACACTCATACTTTCTTCCATTGGAAAAAAAGTGTATTTTCTGGGAATTGAGTGCAAATTTTCCTTCAAAAATGTTGACCTAAATAATAGCATATTTTAAAATGTTTCCTCTATCTTCTGTTCTCCCTAACTCAATCCCTTTGTTTTTCTATCATCAAATTAATGTCAACCATCAGATCAGTCATGAAGTATTTTACTTTTCTTAGTTTTTAAATCTTCCAGTTTTCCTCTAAAATAGATACTAAATTTGTCTTCATTCTACCCTTAGAAACTCCCTCCAAGGGTTTGTGTTTTCTTAAACAAAACTTTTTATTGTATATTTTTCATATTTCTTGCTATACATCATGCCAAACTATTAATAGAAATGTTACTTTCTGGGGGCACCTGGGTGGCTCAGTTGTTCAGTGGCTGCCTTTGGCTCAGGTCGTGACCCCAGGGCCCTGGAATGGAGCCCTGCAAGCCCCACGTTGGGCTCCCTGCTCAGCAGGTGCTTCTCCTCTCCCTCTGCCTGCTGCTTCCCTTACTTGTGCTCTCTCTCTATATATCAAATAAGTAACTAAAATCTTAAAAAAAATAAAATAAAAAGAGAAATGTCACTTTTCTTTCAAAGGATTTGTGATTCTTTACATAGAAATAAATATGTAGAGAAGAAATAGTTTTCAAATATTTTATTTGATAATTTCAACGTAATTTTTCTTTTTCATTCTTGATATTTTATTTCATTTACCTGATTTCCAGCCACTTTACCTCATAGATAACTGATATTTCTAGTTTGTCCTCTGTCATAATGAAACCTTAGCTAATACATTCTTTGTCATCAATCTTGTCATCTTTCAGAAAAGTTCTGGCACTGACATTAGCATTTACTAGCTGATGACCTTGGACAAATGATTTAATCTCTGTACAATTATTCATGATCTATAAAATGTAAAGATAAGGCCTTTCTTATCTATCTCATAGGGTTATTATGGGCAGCAAACGAGATGAGGTACATGAAAGCACACTATAAATATTACATAAATAAAAATTCTTTTTTCTATTACATCAGTAGTAATACTTTTCATTATTATCATCAATAAAATATCATATGTCCATTGATTTAGTGGCTCTATAGATTACATATTAAATGCGGGGTCTATTTTCTATAAGGTCTATAATCTAAAAGACAAGGTAGGTATAAACTCATCAAGTTTTATATAAAAATTCAAGTCACTAATTCAGCTGTCCAAAATTCAGAAGCTTTATTATTCAGACACTGGCTAGATTTTACACCATGAAATGTTGCTAGGCAAATTAGAAGTGTTAATTTTAGGGAGAATCGTTGGCCCACTTAAAGATAATAAGCTTTTAAAACTCTAGAATCTGAACATTTTTAGTAGTGTTTGAATAAGCATGAAGGGTGGGTTAAGCATTAAGAGGTGGGTTATCTGGTTTCTAGTTGAGCTGCATTTTATAGGTGAGAGAACTTAGATCTGAAACTTGCCCAAAGTCATAGTACTGGTTAGAGGAGAACCATAATTAGAACACAGTTCTCCCCCATTTCTGTATGTGTTCTTTTATACCATACTGCCACCACATAGTAATCCAAACATGAAACAACCAGAAACGGCCAAAGAAAGTTTGACAGAACTACATAAATTTATAGAACTTCTGTTGGCAAAAGCCACTATAAACAAAGTTAAAAAGACAAATGACAGTTGGAGAAAAAATGCAACATATATAAGGAACAATAGCTAATATTTATAATATATAAAAGGCTTTTATAAATCCAGAACAAAATAATAATCCAATAGAAGTATTTACAAAAGACATAAATCAACAGTTCATACACACACACATACATAATACAAAGAGCCAATAAACATTTGAAATATGTAATGGCCTTAAAAAGCAGGTAGAGATTTTAACAATGTTTATTCTTCCAATCCGTGAGCATGGAATGCTTTCCATCTTTTTGTGTTTTCTTCAATTTCTTTCATAAGTGTTCTGTAGTTTCTAGAGTATAGATCCTTTACCTCTTTGGTTAGGTTTATTCCTAGGAATCGTATGATTTTTGGTGCTATTGTAAATGGAATCAATTCCCTAATGTCTATGCTGCCCAGAGCAATCTATACTTTCAACGCCATCCCTATCAAAATACCAAACACATTTTTCAAAGAGCTGGAACAAACAATCCTCAAATTTGTATGGAACCAGAAAAGACCCTGAATCGCCAAGGAAATGTTGGAAAAAAAAAAAAAAAAAGAAAAGAAAAGAAAAGAAAAGAAAAGAAAAGAAAAGAAAAGAAAAGAAAAGAAAAAGAGAAACAAAGCTGGGGCATCACGTTGCCTGATTTCAAGCTCTATTACAAAGCTGTGATCACCAAGACAGCATGGTATTGGCACAAAAACAGACACATAGATCAGTGGAACAGAATAGAGAGCCCAGATATGGACCCTTAACTCTATGGTTTACTAATCTTCGACAAAGCAGGAAAAAATATCCAATGGGAAAAAGACAGTCTCTTCAATAAATTGTGCTGGGAAAATTGGACAGCTATATGCAGAAGAATGAAACTCGACCATTCTCTCACACCATTCACAAAGATAAACTCTAAATGGATGAAAGATCTCTATATGAAACAGGAATCCATCAAAATCGTAGAGGAGAACATAGGCAGTAACCTCTTCGACATCAGCCACAGCAACTTCTTTCATGACATGTCTCCAAAGGCAAGGGAAACAAAAGCAAAAATGAACTTTTGGGACTTCAAGATAAAAAGCATCTGCACAGCAAAGGAAACAGTCAACAAAACTAAGAGGCGACCCACAGAATGGGAGAAGATATTTGCAAATGGCATTACACATAAAGGGCTGATATCCAAGATCTATAAAGAACTTCTCAAACTCAACACCCAAAAAACAAAGGATCAAGTCAAAAAATGGGCAGCACACATGAACAGACACTTTTCCAATGAAGACATACAAATGGCTAACAGACACATGAAAAAAATGTTCAATATCATTAGCCATCAGGGAAATTCAAATCAAAACCACATTGACATACAACCTTACACCAGTTAGAATGGCAAAAATTAACAAGGCAGGAAACAATAAATGTTGGAGATGATGTGGAGAAAGGGGAACCCTCTTACACTGTTGGTGGGAATGCAAGTTGGAAAACAGTATGGAGGTTCCTCAAAAGTTAAAAATAGAGATACCCTATGACCCAGCAATTGCACTACTGGGTATTTACCCTAAAGACACAGATGTAGTGAAAAGAAGGGGCACATGCACCCCAAAGTTCATAGCAGCAATGTCCACAATATCCAAACTGTGGAAGGAGCCGAGATGCCCTTCAACAGATGAATGGATAAAGAAGATGTGGTTCATATATACAATGGAAAATTACTCAGCCATCAGAAAAGATGAATAGCCATCATTTGCATCAACATGGAACTGGAGGAGATTATGCTAAGTGAAAAGAGTCAAGCAAAGAAAGATAATTATCCTATAGTTTCACTCATATGTGGAACATAAGGAATAGCATGGAGGACATTAGGAGAAGGAAGGGGAAAATCAGAGGGGGAGATGAACCATGAGAGACTATGGACTCCAGGAAACAAACTGAGGGTTTTAGAGTGGAGGGGGCGGGGGGATGGGTTAGCCTGATGATGGGTATTAAGGAGGGCACATTTTGCAATGAGCACTGGGTGTTATATGCAAACAATGAATTGTGGAACACTACATCAAACACTAATGAAGTACTGTATGGTGACTAACATAATTAAAAAAAAAAAAGCAGGTAGAGAGCAATCTCATTTAAAAACCAAGATACTTGGAGCACCTGGCTGGCTCAGTTGCAAGAGCATGTGACTCTTGATCTAAGGCTTGTGAGTTCAAGCCCCAAATTAGGAGGGGTGGAGGTTACAAAAATAAATAAATAAACTTTGTTATAAAACAAAATAAGATAACTGAAAGTCTAGTGAGCTTTTGCTATTGTTATTATAGTTAGGGTGAGAGCTCCTTTTCAACTGTCTCAATGAGCAAAAGGAACCCTAGTGGGCTATATCAAAAGGTGATCCTATGACTTTGATAGAAAGGGAAGTGGGCCATTCTGATGACAACTAAATTGCAATTAAATTAACTTATGGGGCACCTGAGTGGCTCAGTTGGTTAAGAGGCCACTCTTGATTTCAGTTCAGCTCATGATCTGGCGTCATGAGATGGACCCTGTGTCTGCTTCTCTTCCTCTCCCTCTGCCCCTCTCCCCACTCACATGGGCACGCTTTCTCTCTCAAATAAATAAACTAATTTAAAAAAATAACTTAACTTAAATATGGTCCCAGAAACTGGTCTTTCTGGTGCTGCTGCTCTCCATGAATGTCTATAAGGAAGCTCAACAGCACCAACTGGAAAGGGTCAGGGCTGGGTATACACTAGTGGGCCTCTGTTTGGGCATATTCCCCTAGGCCAGGCTACCAGGCTTCTACAAATGCATTTGCCACATTGTGCTCAAAGTAAGGTTATATACTTGGAAACCATGGACTGTAAGATACTAGGGTTCTTAAATAAGTCCTGACGGTGTGAGATGGTAGCAAATTGTTCTAGCAAATCAAAATTGTGTTTATGTAATGAGTTTAAGGCCCTGAAATTAATTCCCAGATTCCGTCAGGGTTACAGACTGAGGTTCTGGTAGGGCTTGGGGAATCCTGTGAAAGGATCCAAGGTGTCAGGTACTGGAGTAACCATAGGGGTGGGGAAGAGGCAGAAGAAAGTCGGCCTCTATTTGTAATGTGAACTCTCTCCACTCTTCACACCTCCTTGGACTTGTTCCCTGGCAAGTGTTCCAAAGACAAGTAATAGGGAAAAAATGGGATCAGGTAGGACAAGAAGAGAAAAAAGTAGCCTTAAAACGATTTTTAAAAATAGACCAAACCTAAAACCAGAAAGCGAAGCAAAATATTTTTAAAAGATTGAAATCAATTTGTAGAAAACACAATGGATGAAGGGAGAGAGAAAACGAGAGTCAGAAAGCACTAAAAAGAGCAAGTGGGGAAAAAAATTACATTTAAGAGACACCTGGGTGGCTCAGTCGGTTAAGAGTCTACCTTCAGCTCAGGTCATGATCCCAGGATCCTGGGATTGAGCCCCACACCTACTCATCGGGGAGCCTGCTTCTCTCTCTCCCTCTGCAGCTCCCCCCCCCCCCGCTGTGCTCTCTCTCTCTGACAAATAAATAAATAAACTCTTTAAAAAAATTACATTTAAACCCTCCTAAAACTCAAAAAATGAGATTGATTGCAACAGAGTATATATATGTAAAGGGGAAAATTAAAAAACAAAAGATGAATGACGTTGGACAAACTCAAAACAAGACAAAAAAAAGAAACCCCCCAAATCTATAACATTAAAAAAATAACAAAACCATAGTACTTGTGAATGCGTAAAAAGAACGAAAGAAAACTGCTAGAGGCCATTTGGTTTCTGAAGAAGTCTGATATCTCTGGGAAGCAGGGGCCCGCTGTACCAGGACCTCCTAGGCTAATGGGGCAGAGGACTCCTCTGAAGGCACCCTGGGCAGCAGAGGCTCCCAGGTGTCCTTAGCTACTACCTGTGGAAGCAAATACCTGACTTCTACAGCTGATTCGGGCAGCACTCCCTGGCCTGCACGAACTTCTCCCAAGCCCTGACTTCCCTCCTCTTCTTATCAGCATAGTAAGTTATATTGCCAGTTAATAGATAACCTGCCTGTACAAGATCACCTAGGTAGGAATTCGTAGAGCTGGAATATGAACCCAGCAACCTGAAGCCAGAGCGTCAATGCCAACCATTAAATTCTGTGCTGTCCTGTAACTACTTTAGTTGCCTGTAGCAGTAGCTTTTCCACACCCATTTATAAGCCGACATTCTCACTTTCAATCATTGGGGATTTTTTTCATAATTCACAACCTTCCGTAGAATAAAAACAAAAGCAGTTTTAATTTCATCTTGAAATACTTCCTGTTTTCTTAGTCTTCTTCCTCTGCTCATTTACAACAAAAGCTTGTCCCTTTCTTTTCTTCTAGTTTCTCTCTTTGTTATAAAAACCATGTGTATACATTGTAGAAAATAAAGGGCTTACGAAGTATACATTGCAAGAAAAAAATATTCCACCAAATACAAACAATTAAAAAGAGGACCCTGGTAATGATGTTATTCAAGTGCCCGAGCATATCCGTAGAGACTGTGGTTTTAAGGCCTTTTCTGCATAACATACTGCTCATTTCTGTGTAGCAGCCATGATTGTGCTAGACTGACAGCTAGAGTTACATCTTTATTGGTGGGATTGAGGAAAAAATAAGCCATTCCAATTTGGTACTGCAGTAGTTTACTTGGAAGTGTTGATTCTATGTTTCCTCTTAACCTCATCTGTAATCCTCACATCTCATTTTACCAAAAACCATTTGCACTGGAACCTTGCTGATAATTATTCTTTATGCATGCCTGATGGAGTATGACGAAACCAGAGTGCGCACGGCTTCAATACCAATATACTGGGTGGTGTCTAATATCTCAATAGTCTTCTCTTCCTTTAATGTATATATGACTCATTGATGCTTCTGAGTCACTGGCAGAGAAGGTAGTTTAAAAATCATTACCAACAGAAATTTCCATCCATAGACTCTACTTTTTACTCTCTCACACCAACTCATTTAAAGTCTTTGGTGTTTAAAGTATGTAATAGCCCTAAAGGAAGGTATTATGTGTTTCATCTGTTGCTCCAAAAGAAGCGAAAAACTAGACTATTTAACCCGCTGTGTAATCCCTGCACAGACTACAACGCTTTTCAGTGGGAAGCCAGCCTCTGCCAAGAGCAGGGAGGATTGCAGTTTCAACATTACAGGGTCAAGTTCAACGTTTGTTCCATTCACAGATTTCCCACTGACATCAATGAGAGTTTTGTGCAGTGTAGAATTTCTTCCTCAGTCAAATGATTTCAGTAATGCCTTCTATTTTGCCAGAACATATTCCACAAAGAATGTCATAAAGAAAATATACATAGTACCTCTCTCTTTTTTTATCCCTACTCTTGATTTCAATAACATGTCATCTCCCAAAAAAGCATTTTTTTATAGAACGTGATTTAGAAGGTAAACAAGCCAGTGCAGAGAATGTAAAGAGATGTTTCAATCAATCCAGGCTCATTTGTTTACAGTTTTTGAGGGTTTTTGTTTTGTTTTGTTTTTTGTTTTTTGGGGTTTTTTTTGGCCTGTGATGTAAACATCACAAATGAATTCAGTCAACAGCCTTTGACCCAATGAAATTTTATGCCCTATGATATATCATAATTGACTGATGGGGAACATGGAGTTCTTAAGCTATTAGATTAAGGTATGTGGAACTAGATAAATATCAATTCCACAAATACCCCTAGGTAAGTAAAGGCTGCTAAACAGGAAAAGTGAAGGCACTGAATTTTATGTAATGTTGGAAGGGTAGACAATCTATATTAGTAAAGAGTTTGAACACTACAATGTAATTTTATTGTTCTTAAGTAATACAGTAACATCAATAAAAATTAATAAGCTACTTCAACAAATGAATATGCATAATTTATAATCAACCCAATGTTTATGTGACTTATAATTTTCAGGGAAAGGAAAATATTAGAATAGTAAAATATTAAATTCCTTTTAAGGGAAACAAAATATTCGGTATTTTTCTTTGAATAACTATAGTAATTATCTGGTTACCACTTCTATCAGCTTCTAAAATGAGACATTAATTTACATAACAAATTAACTTTGGTGTCTAATATCATAATGGGGTTCTCTTTGACTTTTAAGATTTAAGAAGAAAATCTGCCGTTTCTTATAGACTTGAAAATCTGGTGTATGTTTTGCTTAATCTTCGGAAATATTTTAAAACAGATTGGATTCTAAACATCATTAGTATTCTACAAAAAGCTTTGGCATGACACATTCATACTTCATGTAAGGGAGATGCTCCTATTTTTCTGTCGCTCGGGAAAGTTTTTAAAAAGGCAATCTGGGGACAAAGACAGCTGATAGAAGGTAAAAACAAAATAGGCACTTTGGCCTATGTAACAACTCACTCCATGTTATGTCCAACCATTGCCCAACTTCAACATTTTTTCCTTTGTTGTTTTTTTAATTTTATTTTTAAGTAATCTCTACACCCAGTGTGGAGCTTGAACCTACAACCCTGAGTTCAAGAGTCGCATGCTCCACTGACCGAGCCAGCCAGGCGCCTCTAGAATAAATTTCTACAGAGGTTCACTCCTCCTTCAAATTGTAACTGTGTCAGGCCTTTCAGAAAATCACAAAGTTGCAGCAACTGCTATTTATTAATGGTGCACTCACACAGTAAAAACTTCTTTAGGAATTCGTACAGACGTTAGATATCAACAGCATTTGTAGAATATCTGTTACGGATCCAGTATGAGGCTAGGCATTTCACAAGTGATAGCTCACAAAGTAATTTAAGAGATACCAAGTTAATAAGTTTGAGAGAAATCTATGATTTATATGGCAATTTCAGAATTTCAAGAAGAATCAGCTGTTCTGTGGTCCTAAGAATCAGAAGACTCCCCACTTAGGAGCTACCATTACAAACAGACCATCAATTATTTTGTGGTCTTTTGAGTTGGGGACTGTTCTTCAGATATATGGGATGGTGTGGCAGTTTTAAAATATATCTACAAATTCTTTGGGATGCCTGGGTGGCACAGTTGGTTAAGTGACCAAAGTTTGGTTTCTGCTGGGGTTGTGATCTCAGGATTGTGAGATCGAGCCCCATGTCAGGATTTCCGCTCAGCACGGAGTCTGCTTGGGACTGCCTCCCTCTCACTCTGCCCCTCCCCCTTCTCTAAAATAAATAAATAAATCTTTAAAAAAAAATAAAGTAAAAAAAAAAAAAATATCTACAAATTCTTTGATATCCCTCTCACCAAAAGTGCAATCTATGAACTCTGTCCTTGTAAATGGGCTAGTTTTGATTCAGTTTCAACCAATAAAAAACAGAGCAAATGACACTATGTGATTCCCTAGGTGAGGGCATAAAAGACAATATGATTCTACCTTGTTCACTGAAATACTAGCTTTTGAAAACATCAGCTACCAACTCAACATTCTGTCTTCCCTGAGGCCATCATGTATGAGAAAGGTCAAATTAGCCCACATGGCAAGATCACACAGAGAGGCCCTGTGACTATAAATAGAAATTGAGATTGCTGACCCGCCAGTCTCAAGTTCTTCCAGCCTCCCTTCCCCTTCCAGCCTGCCCCTCCCCACATCTGTCACAGTTCCAGCCACAATCACACGAGAAATTACAAGGGCTGGAACTGCCTAGTCAAGCCCTCCCCACATTTCTGACCTAGAGAAAATAAGAGATATAATATTTATTGCATTTAAGCCAATAAATGTTGGAGTATTGTGTTACACAGCAATAGTATCCAGAACAGATACAATTTTTTTTACTTAAAAATTGCTTTTGTATTGAAACAAAAATGTTTCATGTGTTGAAAAATTTCAAATATATTCTAGAGTAGAGAGACTATACAATGAACTCTCATGTATATTACCCAGATTCAACACATTAAAACTTTTGCCACATTTGCTTCATCTGTCCCCTTTTTCTTCTTTGCTGAAATGCTTTAAACTGCATCCTAGACATTGGGTTATGTCCAGAATCATATGATGCTACAGTATGACTATCTCAAAAAATAGACATTTTCTTACATAATGAAAATATCATCACACTTAACAAAATTAACAAAAATTTTCTGGCATCAACTAATATCCAGATGTAATCAAATTTTTTGATTGCTCCAAAATTATGTTTTTACAGCTCTCAGAATAAGAATTCAAACAATGTCATACAGCTTACAATTTCTTTGGACTTTTTCTTAAAATGTGTTCTGTTAAGGTATACCTTTAAAATAATTATTTTCTTTGTATCTTTTTAGTTGTATCTTTTGTGTTACTGACTTGATTAAGTTCATTTGTTTTAATTCATTCAGTTCAGTTCAAGTTAGGTTCATTTATTTCAGAATGTTTATAATTTTTATCGATGGCTTGAAAAATGTTTTTATTTTGGGGATGCCTGGGTGTCTCAGTCGTTAAGCGTCTTGACTTCAGCTCAGGGCATGATCCCAGGGTCCTGGGATCAAGCCCTGCATCAGGCTCCCTGCTCTGCTGGGAAACCTGCTTCTTCCTCTCCCACTCCCCCTGCTTGTGTTCCTTCTCTCGCTGGCTGTCTCTCTCTCTCTGTCAAATAAATAAATAAAATCCTTTAAAAAATGTTTCTATTTTATTTTTTAATATTTGCAACATTGATATACTTTACATGGCCAAATGATCTAACAAGATACATTCAGAGAAGCCAGTTCTTTTTTTTTCCCCCACCACTCTATTCATTTTTTTTGAGATGGTCATTTTTTTTTAGTTTTGGTTTAGTGCTATGTTTTTAAAAGATTTTCATTTATTTATGTTAATTTGAGAGACTGTGAAGGATGACAATTAGTCTTTAGGCTGGATTGCTACAGTAATTCTTAGGATCACAACAGCTGTAGATTTAGGAAGAATTATTATTCAGAGGCAGTGGTCTCCATACAAACAAGTCATTTTGGCTGTTCTCTCCTCACGGCTTCCCCATCAAAGACTTTTTTTTTTCTTTAAAGTAGGCGTCGTGCCCAACGTGGGGCCAAACTCACCACCAGGAGATCAAGAGTCCTCATGCTCTAATGACTGAGGCAGCCAGGGACCCTGCCGTCAAAGCCTTTTTTAAATGAAGAAGTACTTCTCTGCCTCTCTTCTTCATGGTTATTAACCACCTCTACTGAAATGTGTTTACCTAGTTGAAAGATTCTTTTTTTTTTTCTTTAAGATTTCATTTTCTTAAGTAATCTCTACACCCAACATGGGCCTCAAACTTACAAGAGATCAGGAGTTGCATGCTCCATTGACTGGGCCAACCAGGATTCTTTCTGATGTTAGAAAATAAAATTTGTAATAGGATTCCATTTTATATATAATATAAACATATACATATATATGTACATATATATACATAAACATATATATATATGTTTTCAAGAAAAAAAGCAGTGACACAATATACCAAAATAACAATGCGCTCATTTGTGAAGAATGGAATTTTAGATTATTTAATTTTAATTTTTTTCTATATTTTCTTATTTTCTACAATGACAATATACTTGCATAATATTAAAGGCAAATGTGATTTTCTTTATACAGAAAAATAATAAGATAATCATTTAAAAATGACCAGATGAATGATAAATTATTGTTATAGATATAGAATTTTTGTTTGGTATCATGGAAAAGTTCTGGAAATAGATAGTGGTAATGGTTGCATACTACTGTGAATGTACTTAATTCTAGTGAATTGTATACTTAAAAATGGTTAAAGTGGTAAGTTTTATGTTATGTATATTTTACCACAATAAAAAACAAAATTAAAGGAAGTAAAAAAAGTTTCTATACATCATTCCTAGTATTAAATGAAGCTCACTAAGTACCATGATCTTGCCATCCTTCAGTTATGTTTTTTGAAAGTTTAATATTTTTTTTTTTTTTTAGTAATCTGTACACCCACTATGGGGCTCAAACTCATGACCCCAAAACCAAGAGTCGCATGTTCTACCAACCGAGCCAGCCAGGTGCCCCCTAAAGTTATGCTCTTTAGACAGATGTCCAAAACATCTTGTTGCATAGAAAGAATAAATATAAACTAATATTTACTGAGGGACTGAATAAACATGTTAGGCATAAGATATCATTTAATTTTTCCAAAAGTCCATGAGATAAGTACCATCATTATCTCCATTTTAAATCTGAAGAAACCAAGGCTAAGATAGTTTAAGTCACTTGTCAAAAGCCACTCAGCTAGTAAGTGGCAAAACCAGGATTTCACCAAAGGCCTGTTTGACACCAAATCACTGCTCTTAACCACATGTTATGGTAGTTTGACTATACCAGCTCTGGATTGCCATATGGGGACCAGTTACACAATATCCTTGTGGTTATAATATATTGTTTCATAACTTTTCAGATATGAATTTGATGTCTGCCATGTTTACTTTGAAACTTGTGTTTCTACTATGTTTAAAAGTTGGTTAATTGAGTTTTCATACAAATCATTCCTATGATTATTATTCTTATTAATTTCATAGTCATGTCAAATAATGATGATGGTACATTTGCTCTATTTCAGCTAGAGACAGAGTCAACAAGAAGGTGCAATTTAGGATGAATTTTGAACACATTTTTCCAAGATGAGGTCAGCAGCTTTCTGGAAATGCTGGGGGGGGGTGGAATTACATAATTATCTTTCTAAACTCAGCAACTTTAGAGTTTCCAGGGTCTGGGGAGAAGATCGGGGTTTGGGTTAGATCTGAGTTTAAGAAACGCAGTCACCTCTCACATTCTTCTAATTTAGAAGCTTGAAGTGTACTTTGTTAGTAGATGCCTACGGAGCATGCCGCTCCTAAGACCCACTCCTTACTTCTTCCTCCTACTCCAAAGTTCTCAGGAGTGAGTTCTGGTTCAGAGTTGGTAGAACTTGGACGTATTATGGTGTCCTGGCATGGCTTAGAGCTCTTGCAAGGATCCTGGAGTCAATCCATTCCCTTGGATGCTGTTACGAATTTCAATTCTGAACCAGACATGCGTGGCCACACTCCTAGATGGACTATTAATAAGATCACATTGCTTGGGCTCATTCAACTGATCCTTTAGACACTGAAGACTCAAGTTAGGGGTGCAGTAAGCTACCTAGGGCTTGGGTGTACACAAGCAGTCACAAAATGAAAAATGTCTCTGCAGGGAGCCTGCTTATAACTCTGCATTGTACTGACTAAATTTTCCCAAATAAAATGTAATTTATTCATTTAAAAGAAGGAATGCTGTTTCCAGAGCTGTTGAGACAAATGTAAATTTAAAAGTGTTACAAGGCCACTCTTGAAAGAAATGTGAAAAGCAATTAAAATTTATCAATATTAACAGTACTTTTAGTATGAGAATGAGAAAGTAAGTTTCACGCCAAGAATTTGTCCAGTCGTGCAGAACTGAAGTCTGAGCATGCAAGTAACTCAGTTAATCAGGGTCAAAGGAGGATAATGAAATAGGCCTTTGAGGTATAGAAAGAACATCTAAAAATTGGGTAAACATGCAGAAACCAAAAAATCCAGAGGTCTTACCCTCTTGGAGTCCAAAAGAACTGACACTGAGAATATTTTCCACACTCTTAGTTGAGACTCTGAAAAGTTCTTCACATAAACTTCTGCCCACAAATGTGCCCTTAGCCATTGTACACATGACCGGCATTAGACGTTCTCACTTCAAAAGAAGGGGTGTCTACCAGGGAAAGGCATGCACAAGGAATAATGAGTGTCTCTTCAATACTCATTCAATTGTCCATGAAGAGGAGCTAGGGAATAGGGCATCCAAAACAGAAGATAACCCCCAAATCACTCATATTTCAATTTGATATATATTTGTTCGTTGTAAATTGCTTCTTTATTGTATCCTTATGTAGGTGGAAATGTCTCAACTTTAAAACTACTGACATCTTGGACCTGAATATTCTTTGTGGTGAGTACCCTGTGTATTGTAGGATGTCACCAGCACCTCTGGCTTCTATCACCAGATGTCAGTTGTGACTATCTAAAATGTCCCCTGGGAGGCAAAACAAGTCCCAAAGAAAAGCTTGTCTCTTCTGGTGGCACGCACCAGCTGGATGGTAGGGGAAGTGGCAAAGAGTAGAAGAAGAAGCTGACCCAGGACAAAGAAAAATCATTGCAGATAATCTGCAGTGTAGATAATAAACAAGTAATTTATGGAAATTAAATATTGGGCTGAGAGCATCTTATTAGAACCAAGGTTCTCAACTGGTAGACAGTGAGTGATTGAGGTTGATATAAATACAGGACATGGTTGTAATCACCTTCCGGCTGCCAGACCCCAGCCACTGATGATCAAATCAAGTATTCCTTTTATAGAACTGAATGACTTGATACACATTGTGCAGTTGAGAGCTTGCTTGTTTTTCATTCATTGACAGCTGGTCTAGCAAAAAGTCTGCCAGACGCTTGGGTCAGGCAACCAAATTCCAAAAAGCATATTGAGCCTGAGAAGCTATAGACCTGATGAATAAAGATTTTCACAAAGAAGAAGTAATCACTTCTAACTGAAACATACATTTGATAGTATTTCTGATGTATTTAGGCAAAGTATGTTTAGCCTCTTTTATGTGTTTTATATATAGTTTATGGTCAAAAATCTATTTTTATCAAAAAGTCTGAAGTGTTGATAGCAGGATGGTACATGAGCAAGTACAAAATACAGGCTAACCCTCCACATGCCCCCTTCTACTCACTAACTCCCCCAAGGAGAGTTATTGATTTCCAGACTGATTTCTAATAGTGTCGATAACTTTTGCCTGTTTTTGTATTTTATTTAAGGGGAATAATATAATGTGTGTTATTTTGTGTCCGGCTTCTCTCACTTGACATTACTTTGTGAGATTTATCCAGGTTTGTGTGTGCGTGTGTGTGTGTGTATAACTGTAATCGGTTCTTTTTTTATTGCCATGTATTAATCCAATGAGTTAATATCCCACAATTAATTTCTCTACTGGTGGATTGTTTTCAGTTGGAGTTATTAAAAATGGTGATTCTCTGAAAAAAAAAATACAGGTGCAAAGTGTACATTTTTTTGGAGAATACCTATGTTAACTGTATTTCTTCTTGTTTTTCCACTAACAAAACTGACTGGGTCCTGAACTCTGTTGTCTGCCCAGTGTGAGGCATTTAAAAAAAAGTTGAACAGATGGGCCTGTGGAATGGGAAAAGTCTACTCACTTGTATTTCTATCAGGTTCAACAACCATACTCTTTGTATGTTCATTAATAGATAGATGTCTATTTATCCACTTAGAGAAAAAAATAAACTTAAGAGATGTGTTCAAGGTTGATCCTTGAAACTAGTGTGTGCAATAATTTTACTCATGAATTTAATGAAGACCCCCAGAAAAAAACATTTGCTGTATATCTAACACAGTGCCTCACACAAGAAAGGTATGTATTTGTTGAATAAATGAGTAACTATATGGATGATGGCAAGAGATGTCACATGACTAAGAGACAAAGCCAATATGGTTAGTAAGAAAAACATGTTATTTAAGAAAATATTAACAAGGTAAAACAGTCTGCCCAACGTCAGACAGCCAGAAAACGGATGAACTGAGTTCTGAACCCGGGCAGTCTAACGTCAAAGCACTTAACCTCTAAATCAAGGACAATGCTCAGAAAAGTAATTCTAAGAGGGATAAATGTAAATTCCTGAATTTAAGAGGAAAAAATGATCTCACAAGGGAAGAACCATGTACTGTGAATGGGGACCCTTCCTAGAAGAGACCTGATGGCTTTAGTTGACCATAATCACAACCGAGTGACATGCTGGTTTAAAATGCAGATGCTGCCTGAGGCTACGTTAATCAAGAGAGAATATCCCATTCAAAGCAATATGATCTCTAGTCAAAATAGCTCAGCATCTTTCACTTCTCTCTCCTTGACCAATGTCTCGGATAGGACGCTGTAAAAAGATTCAGCTCGTATCCCTGTGTTCTTGTGTGGGTTTTTTAGTTTTTGTTTTTGTTTTCCCAGTGTGGAGCCCAAGAAAGGCTTGAACTCACCACCCTGAGATCAAGACCAGAGCTAAGACCAAGAGTCACAAACTTAACCCACTGAAACACTTAGGTGCCCCTCTTGTGTTTTACTATCACTGGAAATATGTAGGCTTTACCCCATACAGACAACTAACAAGAACACATTAAGACACTTCAATTTAACCATTCTGGATTACTAATTTTTTGCTTCAGGTCCAATTCTTGCTCTCTGTTCCCCTTATTTGACATTTTGAATTGTCCCTTACTTCTGGTCCACACTTAGGTGGGAAGTGTCTTTGCTTGTACCTCACAGAACCAAGTCAGCAAGGTCCACTCCCACAACCAGCCTAAAACTTCTGGCCTGGGTCAAGCTCAGGTCCTACTAATTTGGAAAGGGGATTGGGTTATGTATCAGTTCACTCTAAGATGGAACATTATTTTTGGTTATGTGAGTCTTGTTAAGACATAATGATAAGCTAAGGACAATCAAGATGATGAAATATCTAGAAACCATACCACATGTATACATTTGATCTTAGCCAAAAAACTGAAAAAGAATTTGTTACAAAAGGAAAACCTGAAGAAAATGGAGGTGTTTATTATGGACAAGAAAAGGAAATGGTGTATGGTAGGTTTGATTGTGTTCTGCATTTAAACAGCTGTTATGCAGATAAAGGAATAGTTAATCTCATTTTATTAGTAGGAAATACAAATGGATGGAAGCTTTAACAGACACTTTGGATCTGAAGGGAGGAAGAACTTAACCGTAAAGAGCCTTCTATGTTAGTCATGTTGACACACCGAAGAGAATGTATGGTATTCTTTCTATTTTTCCTTTTTTTTTTTTTTTTGACATTGAAACATAAATAACATACAATGTACCATTAGTGTCAGGTGTACAATATAATGATTCAACAATTCTATACATCTCTCAGGGCTCATCAAGGTAAGTGTATCCTTGATCCCCTTCATTTCTTTCACCCCTCCCCACTTCCCCTCCCTGGCAACCACCAGTTTGTTCTCAGTATTTAAGAGTCTGGTTTTTTTGTTTGTCTTTTTTTTCTTTGTTTGCTCATTTATTTTGTTTCTGAAATTCCACATACAAGTGAAGTCATATGGTATTTGTCTTTCTCTGACTGACTTATTTCACTTAGCATTATACTGTCTAGGTCCATCCATGTTGTTGCAAAAGGCAAGATCTCAAGGAATGCACTGTCTTTTGAAACTGAAAAATTCATAGGAAAGGTTGGCTTCAGATTTGAGGGGAAAATAGAGCACAAATACATCAGAGGCTAGGATTCCACAACATTCTGAGTCACTTTAAATTATTTCCAAAGGTTGGAGAGTTTTAAGGTCAATTTCTTGGAAGATGCTGGTTTTTAAAATATTTTGAAGAATAAAATAAAGATGACTTTCAGGGAGACAATGAAAGACTGCTTGACACAATGCATTTGCAGTGGAGAGACGAAAATAATGGGTATAATGAGGGGTTTTCTGTTCGACTAGACTGGAACAAGAAGTATATGGAACGAAGAGTGAGTAGATAGGGAATTTGAGACAGCGACAGAACACATGGCGAGTCAGTCTTAATCTACCTCTTATGGTATTTATGAAACACTTTAGGTCATAGACTCCTAAAAAGTTCTTAAATGTTTACTTATATGGAAAATGAGATCGGCTTATCTGGAAAATAATTATTATATTATTTACAAAAATATATCAATATGTTTTTAAAATACCACATTATTGGATAATTTGCCAAGAAGTCTATGACAATATTTATAGACCTGAGATTTCCAAATAATACATCAAATAATATATAATATATAAAATAATATATAAACTATGCTATATATGTCTATATTCATAGCATATCTTTGGAAGAAGATACAATAAATTGGTGCTAATTGCCTCTTGGAAGGAAACCTACAGGGCAGGGGATGGAGGTGGAAGGGAGAATTTTCATTTCACACCTGTTTGGTGCTACTTGAAATTTTATATCATACGTATGTATTGTCTAGTCAATCTTAACTGAATTATTAATTAATAAAAAAGGAAATCTTTGATACATGTTTCAGTCAGTATCAAAAGTTTAAAAAACTCCATATACATTTTTCCATTGATCTGACTGTGGGTTTTCATCTCCCTTCCTTTCCACATAATTTGGATCTTGTTTTTTTGTTTTTGTTTTTTTTTTTTTAAGATTTTTTCGACAGGATAGAGACAGCCAGCGAGAGAGGGAACACAAGCAGGGGGAGTGGGAGAGGAAGAAGCAGGCTCATAGCGGAGGAGCCTGATGTGGGGCTCGATCCCATAACGCCGGGATCACGCCCTGAGCCGACAGCAGACGCTTAACCGCTGTGCCACCCAGGCGCCCCTGGATCTTGTTTTAATAAGCTTCTTTTGACAAGGAACATGGCTAACTAAAATAGATATTTGATCTACCTTGCTATTTGAGGGCAAGCCCTTGAACCAGGCTTATCTTCTCCTTGTCATTTGTCATTGTGGAACCTTGATGGGAAAATCACTGAGGCAGAAATGGCTATAAGTAATTTAAATGATCACCTCTCCAAAGTGTCCATTTTTCTCCATTCCTGTTACTCCTACCTTAACCTGGGACATCAGATGCTTTCTCCCACTTGCCTCTAGTCTCCTCAACACTCTGTTTTTAGTCCTGTCTCTCTGTCCTTTTTCTCCACTTTGCGGCCAATGATCTAATCATGTTGCTCCTGCTCAAAGCCCTTGGATGGCTCACCATTGTCCTTGGGAAGAAATTCAGATTCCTTCATATGACTTACAAGGCCTTTCAGGATGTGGCCCTTGTCTCCTCATCATCATCTCTTGCCACTCTCCCCATCTGAGCTTTCCATCTCTGGGAAGCCTTCTCTGATTTTCCGTGCCTTCTCTGACTCTTGGGACAGCAGAAGAGACTGCTATACCATCTTTGCCTAGCTAATTGCTATTCTGAGTTCTTGTAGATATCACATCTCATGGAAAGATTATCAGCCCCCTGAATCTGGGTGAAGATTTCAGAGCACTCTATACCTCCTTTCATTGTCTGTAACTTCACTGCTCTGTACTTTACTTCACTTCCCCTGCTTCCCACACAAGACTCTCAGCTCCATGAAGACAGGGATCCTATGTAGTTACACCCCAGACATTAGCACAAGTTTTGGAATGGAGAAACGCTTAAGCTGATTATAGGTATATTCAGGAGAAAGGAACTGTTCTTATTTTTTTTTTTTTTATCATTAGAGAGGGAGAGAGAGTACAAGAGAAAGAAAGAGAGAGAGCATGAGCAGAGGGGAAGGACAGAGGGAGAGGGAGAAGCAGACTCCCTGCTGAACAGAGAGCCCAACGCGGGACTCGATCTCAGGACCCCAGGATCATGACCTGGGCTGAAGGCAGATGCTTAACCACCTGAGCCACCCAGGCACCCCAAAAAGAACTATTCTTATGTGTTGAAAAATAAGATTGTCCTGTTTGGTAGTAGAGATTTGCCTGGCAGGAACCAAGGAAAAGAGGGATCTTATCAGTTTAATTTATTAAATTGTGTGAATATAGTTTTGTTCATGGATATTGTCTTTATTGAATTCCTGGAAGGAAGCCATTAGAATATTTCCTTTGAGCTGAGAGTATGTTTATATCCAGGACACACATTAATAAGGTTGGCTCTGTGGTTAGAGAATTTTATAGTATAAGAATACCTGGACATCTAATTTATTTGATTAGGGCTTTATTAAATTTTCCTGAAAGTCACCTTGCTTGCCACCACTCTTTCTCTTATAGGTCCTACCTCTGCACAAAATATTCCAAAATAACCTCTTTTCAGTTTATAGTATTTTATCCTAATTTGAGCAAGTGCTCTTAGCTCTGGATAAAATGGTATGAAATTCAATTCTTATAAAATCATACATTATAATTCCTCAATTTTAAGATTTGAAACATTTTTCTTCCTTTTCAGGGAAAAAGCAAATATGAAATTAGATCTAGCCAACAATCTTAAGCCTCACTATCATATCAGATTGCTGTATTATAAAAGAATATGTCTTAAATACTCACATACTCACATAAATATATACATACATGGAGAAAAGAATGGAAGAAAGTACAACAAAATATTAAAGTTGGTGGGATGTGGGATTATGTTTAGTTTTGTTTTCTTTCATTTTTTCCTCCAATGTTTCTACAAGAGGGAGGACTGTATTTTTCGTCTAATTAACCAAAATTAAGAAACTTTAAAAATAGGTCTGATGTATTTAATTTATCTTTTTCTTCTCTTCCAATGCTTGAGGTCTCTGAGTTCTCAATTTACGAAGTGAATCAACATACTCTGGTCTTAACTTTGGGTGACATAGTGTCTTCATAGGAACCTAGCATTAATGACTCTGCTTCTAGTCTTTTCACGGGAATGCCATTTTTCTTTCTGGATGTAATTCCATAGAAAGCTTGTACATAGTCTTCAGATCATTATTGCTTGCGTGGCTACCA
This sequence comes from Ursus americanus, assembly GCF_024610735.1. Taxonomy (NCBI): domain Eukaryota; kingdom Metazoa; phylum Chordata; class Mammalia; order Carnivora; family Ursidae; genus Ursus; species Ursus americanus. The sequence continues at coordinate 37,508,041 of NC_142131.1, forward strand.
ATTTTTGTCTTAATCTGCACGTGTGTTTCAGGACATTCAGAACATGAATCAGGGCCTCTGACATAACCACACATCTGATACAAATGGGATATGACAGAAATCAGTTTCCAAGAGCCTACAGGTGGTACTAGATTCTGTGACTATTTGTTTAAATTAGGTAATGGTAGAGAAAGTAGGTATTCTGTAAATGCTCTCATTTCCTTCTCAGGTTCCGGATGCCTGAGAAAACAGCAAAGCAACTCAACAACCATTTTTACCTTCCATTCTTTTTTCCTGTAGCATTTCTTAGCCAAACAAAAAGTCTCCAGACTTTATGTGTCTTTTTCCTTTTTAAAAGTTTAAACAAATATCTTGGAAAATGGCCCTTCCAGTAAAGCAAAGTTAACTTCATTTCCTGACAGTTTGCCTGAGAGCTGCTATACTGGTTCGTAGGGGCGCTGAATTCTTGGAAGCGGAAGGACAAAGGTAATACTCTGGGAGAAATAGCCTGTACAATCATCATTTGTACATCTCAGAGAGCTTGTTTAAAAGCTCATTAGGTAGAAGAAATATGGGAAGAAGCACAAGCTTTCTCAATCAATAATGTAGAACCCCCCCCCCCCACCTTGCTCAAAAGACAGTTTTCTACCCGTTCACTACTTGGTCACTGGAACTTTTGAGCCATCTTGGGCACTTAGCCTTGAATTTAAAAGCCTCTAAATTCTGAGAGTAATAATGATAACACCACTTAGTCTTTTTGGTAGCATATTTCTATTCTTTTCTAGCTGTTCTCATTGAAAAAATCAATTGTTTTCAAGAAAAAAAAAATGAACTGATTGTTTTCTCCACTACCGCACATGAAGAACAGTAGCTCTTATCCAGTCTCGTGGCTTCAGTTCCCACCTCTATGCCAGTGGCTCTCGGTTCTGCATCTCTTGCCCAGACAAACTGCCAGCTAAATTTCTCAATGTGAATGTACCATAAACACCTCAAGGCTATGTATCCAAAAGTTACCTTCTTTCCATACTTTAATTTCTTTAATTTCTCTCTCTCTCTCATCTTTAATTTCTTCTTAATGGCCCCACTATTGACCTAGTTTCCCAAGCCAGCAACCTGTCATCTCTGACCCATCCCTGTCCATCATCCCCCATATCCAAAGGCTAAGTCTAGTTGATTCTACTTGCTAAACATAAATCACTTCCCTTCATCCTCATTGCCACTCACAGTTTAGACCATTAACATTTCTTACTTCGATTACTGCAAAATTTTTCTAAATCACTTCCTTGCCTTTGGTCTCTGTCCTTGAAGATCTAATCTAGCTGGAGTGATCATTCTAAAACACAGATCTGATCATGTCACTCTGGTGCTACAAATGATGTATCGACTGTCCACTGCCCTCAGAATTAAGTCCAAATTTCTCAACCTGCCTTTATAAGATTTTCATGATCTGGTCCCTACTCATTTCTACAGTTTCAGCCCCTCCCACCTCCCCTTCCCCCAAACCTTGTCATGGCCACAGTGAGCTTCATTGTGTGTGCTCTGTTACTTCCTGGTCTTTGCATATACCACACTCACCACCTGGAACACTCTGGCTTCTCTGCATCACCTGATACTGGTTATCAGCTACACTCAGTCTCAGATCTCAGTGTAAGTGGCATGTTCCCTGGGAAGCCTTCCCAGAATCACTCCCGCCCTAGATTGAGTAAGGCGCCTTACTATATTCCTGAAACACTCCCCATTAACCTTGTGTTTTCATTTTTTGTTTACTTGCCTGTGTCCTTCTACTAGATCGGTAGCTCCCTACAGACAAACACAACGTCTTGTCTACTTTTACATCACTTCTTGTGATCTTGTAAAGAACCTAGTAAGGTTCTAGGACCAGTATGTTCTCAATAAACAGCTGTTGAACTAATGAATAAAAGTATAGAAATGACAGGTTCCCTGGCTGTTAGAACATTTACAAATAAACATGAGTTTTTCTGACTGCTTGGATTAGCAAGTAAGCCTATAGACCTGGGCCAGATTGGAGAAAATCAAGACTCTGATTTTTGGTAGAGCCTGGCCTAGATTAAACTGACTCGAGAACTAGTTGTTTCCTTAAGAGTCTGAGGCATATGACTTGTAAAAAGCCCCTAATCCCTGATTCCAACAGAAACAATTTCATCTCCAAAATGGGTTATAAACTAGGCAGAGTGAATTCGCTATTCTTTTCCTTGTTGGAGTATTCTTCTAGGGATTAGATGGTTTCGACCTTAGGTTCCAGAAAGACAGATAGACAAGAGAAGAAGATTTGTGCTACAGAACAATGGAGGGACGGACGTTTTGAGGAATGGGTGGAATAGTTAGGATATTTTTATGGGAATACAGCAGAAACTGAGGTGAACAAGAGATAAAGCCCCTGCTGTAGAGAAGGGAAGAGTCAGACAACAAGCAACCAAATAAATCAAGAAGATAAAATCAGAAAGTGATCGATGTTATGATGTCAAAACAGGCCAGTGTGATAGAGGGTGGGGGAGGGAGGGGGCTGCTTACAATAGGGGGTCAACGAAGGCCTCTTTAAGGAAGTGACATTTGAGCTGAGATGTGAATAGTGAAAAGGAGGCAGGCATGTAAAGAAATGAAGGAAGAATAATCCTGTTGGAAGGAACAGCAAGTACAAAGAATAAATTTGCAAGTTCAAGGAAGAGAAGAAAAAGCAATGTGGCAGGGAAGGCATGCTGCTGCTGAACACAGGCGAGGGGGCGGCAGCTGATGGAGCAAGGCCTTTAGCTTGTGCTGGGGAGTTTGGTTAAATAACAGGGTAATGGGAAGCCACTGTGGGGTTTGAAGCCAGTGACTGACTTTACCTAAATATTCTTGAATTTATAGACTGAGGAGGAAGGAGTTAAAAGTGAAAGAAAAAAGTCTTTTTTTAACCTCTCCTACTTCAACTTAAACCATGTGTGTGGCTTTTCAGCATTTCAGTACCCAGAATGATTCGTTGGTACATTCAAATGCATTTATTATACATTCCATTTCCTTAATTGAAGGAGAATTTAGAAATATTCCTGCCAATCGTGTTTCTAGGTGAAGAATCAACATTCCCTGGACATTTTAATTTTTTTATTATTCCTACCCAAAGGGAGATTAGAAAGTAATTTTGTTTAAGAATTAAAACTAAAGTAATTACTAATTTTAACCTATTCTACTCCCATGTGGTTATCTCAATTAAAATCAGAATCTGTAACAGTCACATCCAACTGGAATTCAGGGTTTTAAAACCTTTCATTCTAGATCTTTAAGTGAATGGCTGAAACCTTGCAAATCTCTGCTTAATTGCAATTTACACAGCCTTTCTAGTGAAACTGAGGTTTAAATGCGAATTGAATCTGAGTTCAATTAAAAAGTTATTTGGACAGCATTCCTTGTTAGGAAATGTGATCTACATGGTGTTTGTTGATGATTATAAAGCTTGGTTTGTTGTCTATAATTCAGAAGCTTTATGTGGTTCTCTGTCAAAATAAAAATGTAATACACTGTAGTACTGAAACAATATTTTTTTTTCCTAAGGAGCTCAAAGCACTTTACTGATGTTTTCTCATTAGTCCTCACCATTTCCCCAAGGTAAGTAGATGGAAAGTATTATGCACATTCAGTAGAAGGGGGAACAAGGCCAAGAGAAGTGAATGAACATGCCCAAGGTCATATAATACGTCATGGCAGGGGAGGGATGAATCTCAGGTCTTCTAATTCCCAGGGATCTGACATTCTGTAATGCAGGGCAAGGTACCAAACCAGTTCTTGTTTAGTTTGGTACATTTGAGTCCCCATGTATACAATTACAGTGAACTAATAATACATCTGTTCTAAGCAGTATCTCTGTGTTTGCTGTTTACATTGGCAATAATTATTAACTTATTTTTGAAAAGACTTTATTTATTTATTTGAAGGAGAGAGAGAGAGTGAGTGGGGAGAGGGCAGAGGAGGAGGGAGAGGGAAAGGGAGAGAATCTCAAGCAGGCTCCTCATCAAGCCCAGAACACAAGGCAGGGCTTGATCTCACGACCCTGAGATCATGTCCTGAGCCGACACCAGAAGTCTGATGCTTAATCAACCAGGTGTCCCAATAATTATTAACTGTTATTTTCAGATGAAGACATTTGGGAGGGTGGTTAAAAACGCAGTAAGGTTAAAATATTTATCTCAAATATTGCATGTGGGTTGTCTAAGAACATATACTGGCTTTAGGAACTTTATCATTTTGCTGAAGACTAGATTTCTTACACACTATTTAAGGAATTAGAAATGTAAACACAGACACATATACACATACTTCATTGTATCATTTTCTCATGAAATGTTTTTCTTCCATAATAGGATATTTGAAACCTGTAAGCGCCTATAAACAGTTAAAATTGCTTAAGCTTTGGTTCTTATGTTTTAGAGTGTTTACATGTCCTCTCATATTAGTATATTTTGTTGCTCTTTTGCCTTCTCTCTCTCTCCCATGTGGAATTTGTGTAAAAAAAAAATTCCAAATACACATAAGCATAGCAAATATAGTACAATAAACCTCCATATATCCATCACCCTGATTATAATTACATATAATCATAATCACATAATTATAAAGATTTTTGCAACATTTATTTGTCCCTGCTTTTACCCTTGCTGAAATTTCAAAAAGTATCTCTCAGACATCAAGTCATCTCATCCCTGCATACTTGACCTATGCATCTCTAAAAACAGGAACTTTTATTTTTTTTCAGTTTTTAAAAGATTTTATTTATTTATTTATTTATTCATTCATTCATTCATTCATTCATTTATTTATTTTAGAGAAAGAGCAAGAGTGAGCTGGGGAAGGAGCGACTGGAGAGGTTGAGAACCCCAAGCCGACTCCATGCTGACCACGGAGCCCAAGACAGCCAGATGTGGGCTGATCCCGCCACCAGGAGATCGTGACCTAAGCCGAAATCAAGAGTCTGTCGCACCTACTGAGCCACCCAGGTGCCCCAAATTAGGAACTCTGAAATCATAGTCATACTGCCATGATTGCATCAAAGATTTAACAATAATGCCTTTGTATGATCTAAAATCCATTCCTTAATAAAGTTTCTCAGATTATTTTTTAAAAATCTTTTCATAGGGGCGCCTGGGTGGTGTGGTCGGTTGAGCATCAGACCCTTGGTTTCGGCTCCGGTCATGATCTCAGGCTTGTGAGATCGAGCCCCGCATCGGGCTCCCTGTTCAGCGGGGAGTCTGCTTCTCCCTCTCACTCTGCCCCTCCTTCTTCTGCTTCTTTTTCTCTAAAATAAATAAAATATATCTTCTTAAAAAAAGTCTTGTGCTGAGCACTGGGTGTTATACGCCACGGATGAAGTCTTGAACACCACATCTGAAACTAATGATGTAATAGAGGTGGGGGCTAACTGAATTTAAATTTTTTTTAAGAAGTCTTTTCATAGTTGGTTTGTTCAGATCAGGATGCAAACACGCGGCACCTGGTTATTGAGCAGCGTACTCCGGAGCTTTTCTCCACCCCCTGCTCCTGACTAGTGGCAGAAACCAGGTAAGCTGCCCTGAAGAGTTTCCACATTCTGAAATTATCTGTTTGCGTCTTTTTGGCATCCTTTCACTTATTTCTCTATCTCCCATATTTGCTACCAATGGAAGGAAACTCCAGAGGCTTGATTATATTCATGTTCATTTTTTAAAAAATTGTTGCAGCAAGAACACTTCACAGGAGACACTGCAAGCTTCCTCAAACATTGTATGAGGACACCCACGTGTCTGACTGTTCCACTCTTGGTGATGCTAAGATTATCAGAGCGTTCATGTGGTGACAGCCCAATCCCTCCCTTGTAAAGTTCCCTGTTAGCCTTTCCAATAATGGTATCAACCATTGACGATCTTTGCCTGAATCAGTTATTTCAGGGATTTCAAATAATTATTTTATAAACCTATCATTCCTTCCACATTTATTAGCTGAAATTCTTCTGTAAACAAGAATGTTTCCTCCTCAACTAAGCCTATTAGCTTAAACAGAGAATTGATGCTTAATTCTTTCCTTTGATTTGACAAGGAGTTGGTATCCCAGTTACATTCACCAGTGTCCACTGAGGTGGGTTTCAGATAACTGCATTCATGATTTTTCTTGATACTCAAATTCATGCACTGAATGCCTACTTCTAACAGTAGCAGACAGTGGAAGAATATAATCCAGATGGAGTACTGGCTCTGTATTGTTTTTTGGAGAAAGCAATGGAACAGCACAGAGGCACTTCTCTCTGGTATAAGGTACTTCCCTAACTCAACTGAGCCTTTTCTTTTGTTTCCTCTGGCTTTCCTTCCCTCTATTATGGGTATGAATGGGATGTAGCAAGCAAAGAGGAGGAAAAAGAGGGGAAAAGGGCAGGTACAAACAGGAGGGGTAGAATTGTGATTCATGGTTCAAAGCCAAGCCTCCTGGAAAAAAAGGAATACAAAGGAACCAAGAAGTACTTCTATACTACCTGCAACCTTGAAGGAAATGAACCAACTATAAGAAGTTCTTGATAACTTTAAGGTACGGGACACTGAGCTTTATCAGTCCTTTGCCTTAATAACTGGTGAGAGTAGCTAAAATGGGGAGATGCTGATGATCAAGACTTCTTGCAATGCTGACCTTTCATGTTGTACATCAGAACAAGATGAAATACCCTTATAAACCCATAAGCCAAGTTGGATTGTACTTTTGGTTTACCTATGAGCCCACAGGGTTTGTGGGCTACTACCATTAAGAGGGAACACGGCCCTGCTTATGCAACTGCCACAGGCCTAACTGGTTGGATAACTTCTTTCTAATAACAACCCTTTATTCAACAACAATATATTTTTTATTGTAGGTGTCAGAAATAATTTTGTCCTTTGCTCATATACAAAATGAAGTTGGGAGACCAGCTTTCAGCAACAAAATGGATACTAACATTTTAGTATCTTTTAACGTTAGAGATATTTACATACCATAAAATATATTTCCCAAATTAAAAGGGCTAATTGACAATATTTTCTAAATGGTTTAAAAATTCATGCTGAAAATCACCCCTCAGAATAAGAATGCTTTGTTCTTTGTTCACCTTCCTGTAAAGGATATTAATCCCTTTAAGTATAAAACTTTAGACTGCCCTGCCAAGTTACACATTCTAAAAATCAAATCTTAAAACACACCCTAACATTCCTCAAAGACAAACAACATTGGGGACAGAGGTCTTAGAATATCTGGAGACAGGTGGATAAATGACTGACCTTTTATGGAGAGCAAGCTTTAGTGCTGTCTTTTTCTACAAACAGTTGAAAAGCATCCTGACACTCAGTTCTGCTGTCAATTTCGTGGTAGTCCTTGTAGGGAAAGTTATCCAAAGGTTAGACTGGGGAAGTTTGAATAATGAGTTCCCAGAAGTTAAATGGAAATGATTGACTTGTGGTGTCTTGAGAGTATTTCTCATTAAGTAGCATATATATTCGTAGATGGACATATGAGAGTTGGCATGGAATGTGAAGATCTTTGCTTCACACGTTAACACCTGCTGGGGAGAAACCGCCATGAAAGAGGCACTAAACAACCAAACTGACAAAGTGACTTGGCTGGTTGATGTCCATCAGCCTCTGTCATTGGCCACCCCAGGGCTGGCATGATGGGCACGTGGACAGAGCCATGGGAAAAGACAGAGACTGTGTATGAGCCCAGCTGCACAGGCTACCACTTACTGAATCTGATCTAATAGTGTCACTGTCAAATGGGCAACATGTCAGTAACAGAAAGCAATGCTGAGCCCCCATTTCAATACTGTTTCCCAAAAAGGGATACCAAATATCACCTTGGTAAGAAGTTGAAGACACTGGACCCCTTCCACTTATTTTTTTTTTTTTCTGACAGTAATTTACAAGTATTCTGGTTATATGCTAGCTTTTTCTGCCTACAGAGCCTCTGCTAGCACTACTGTCCAAGAGCTTATGGAACATTTGATCCACTAACATGGGATCCCACATAACAGCCATCAGACCAAGGACACACTTCACAGCAAAGGAAATGTGAGAGTGGACCCGTGACCATTGGATTCCCTTGGCTTTATCACATATCATGCCAACCAGAGGCTACTGGCTTACTGAAGACATGCTTCAGTGCCAGCTCACAGCCAATAGTTTGTAAGGATGGGGCACCATCCTCAGGGTGCAGTGTTGCCAGTAGAACAAGTTCACGGGACTGGGAGACAACAAGTCAAAGCAGGAAGATCCTACTTACCATCATTCCAATAATCCACCTGGGGAATTTGTGCTGCCCATCTCCTCACATTAGGTTCTTCAGGGTTAGCGATTCTGATCCCCAAAGGGAACCACTTTCCCCCAGGGAAAACAATAAGAACCTCATTAAACTATAAGCAGGCTGTCCCTAAGCATTTCAAGCTTCTTGTGTTAAGGGACCAGCTAACATGAAGAGGAGTCACTATTCAGGCAGGAATAACTGACCTTGATCATGAAGAGGAGGCAGGGCCACCATTACACAACAGGGGCATGGAGGAATGTGTTGTGGCACTCAGGGGATCTACTTGGGTACCTCTTGTTACACCCTTGCCAAATAGGGGAAACAGATGAGAGACACGAGAGAAGGACATGGAGACAAGGGGCTCATTCCCCTTAGGAATGGTCATGCCATCAGCTAAGCCACCAAATCCAGCAGAGATGCTAGCTGAGAGTAATGGGATTCCAGAATGGTTAGTGGAGGAGAGATACGTTGAGTCCTAGTTGCAGGCCCGAGAACAGGCTCAGCAATAGCAGGTGTGGTTGGTTTGGTTAGCCTCCACACCCCCCCCCCCCCCACCGAGGAGAAGCCTGCTGGACATCCATGGAGTACAGAGGTTCATCCAGCAGTGTACCTCACAAACCGCCCTCAGCTGTCGGTTCTCGCAGGGATTGCCTGAGCTGGGGAGATCCGCCTTACCCAAGGTCACGCCCTTCTGGGGTAGCCCCTGCGCAGTGAATGGTTGAGGTGAGGATACACAGCCTGGCTCATTTGGCCCAATGAGGGTCAAGTCTGAGGGGTGATCTGATCTAAGCTCCAGAGCTCCCTAAGCAATGGTCTGAGGCTTGCATTGAAGCTTGACTTCCCCTCTGCTCAGTCCTTCTTTCTCTCTCCCCTGGCAAATATCCCAAACAGTAAGCTCTGTCTGAAGGTCCCCTTCCCAGAGTACACAAACTGATTATTGGTTACAGAGAATCCTGCTTTCATGAATTTTCTAATCAGCTGATTTCTCCGGTCAGCCGTGTCTTTGTGGGGTGGACAGACTGCCCAGGCAGAGCTGGCCCCTCCCCTCTCTGCCACCTCACCACGAAGTTTCTTCCTTTCGTTACAGCACTCACCACCTCCTGTTGAATTGTCGTTTACACCACCGTGTCTGTCTGCCTTTCTGGACTGCTACTCTCAATCTGGAAACAAGGGATCTTTTCCTCACCAACCTTTGTGATCCCAGGGTCTATGCATAATCAGTGCTCAAACGATGCAGTTGAATGGGGACGAAGGGAAGAAGAAGTCTTAACTTTCAGCAAGGCTTTCTTTTCACTCCTTCTCGAAGTTCTTAGCCCTTTATGAGACAAACAAACACAAAAGATCTCCATCAGACGATCTTCTACATTTGACTCTATGTCAAGAAAAGTCATACTGATCACATTAGAATTTATTTTCCCTTTGTGTTGATTATGAATCAAGTGGTAAATGGCTACCACCAGCAGCAGAGCAGCAACTGGTTTTCCAAGCAGGGGTAAAGTGTGACTGAGTCCTGTCGACTGCTCTCGTCAATGTCCTTGAAGTCAGAACCTCTGTGCTGGCACGTGCAGTTGCCATTCACAGAGAAGCTGCTATGCATCGGGCATAGAGCTATCCTCGGAAGTCTAACCTAATAAGGAAGACAGATGAGTAAAGAAAATTTGGATGTAGATAAGCCATGTTTTCCCAAAACACCTGTGACAGCATCAGTACCTGGACAAGAGTGAAATGTGAAGGATTCTTTGAAATGAAGTAATAAAAGACAACAAAAAGTAGAGTTTTGTTGGAGATACACACACATACTCACAAGCAAACCATCCCCACCTCCACCCCCACCCCTTTTCTTCCATGGGTAAGTAACTAAGGAATCATAAACCTTTCCAGAAGAAGACAGTAATAGAAAAGGCAGGTTATTTACTGGGAAAAGAAATTAGGTGATTAGATGACAATGAAGGGTTTGTGCAGTAAAAATTCTAGGAAGACTGTACCAAAGATGAACTCAGGGATCAATGGGGGGACACGAGAAGACTCATGTTCTCTCTTTCTCTCTACTTTGAGGGGGATGTGGATTCAGGGAGCAGGCAAAGTATGGATTCATAGTCCTTTCTTATAAAATAAGAACCTAACATTTAAACTAAGTGGATAAAGGCATAGAATAGAAGGGATACAAAATTTTGTACCAGGATACGAATTAATTACTTGCACATGGAAAAAGAACAAAGTGTCAGAAAGTTCATGCATCTTCTGGAAGACTAGCACAAGAGCTGACATCAGCAAGATAATAAATTTTACACTAAATTAATAGTTGCCCTTTGTCAACAGTAAGAATGCTACAGCATTCTATTCTGTGAAGAATAAGTGTGGATTTGTCCTAAACCAGCTCTACTCTTTTACTCTTTGGTCAGGAGTGAGAGCAGTGAACAGGTTAGGAATTAGCAGGATCTGTACTTAAGCACTCACGGAAGATCACATGATCAGGGGAGAACCCTGTCTAGGCAAGCATCATGTTCAGAGGAATACAATAAGGAAGATGCCAAAAGATAAACGGAACACAGCACTGATCGAGGCAAGATGGGAAATTTGGCCGTCATCCAGGTGTCCACTGCAATGCTTCAGGAACGTCCCTATTAGGCTTTGGTCCTAAAGCCTACATGGATTGTATGGGAGCCACAGAGGCTGCTTTTCCTCTGTCCAAAGGTCCACCCTGAAAGCATGCTCTCTTGTTTAGGCTCAGCACTAAATCTTGGTTTCACCACTCCAATGGTGAAATAAGCCAAGGGGAGATAAAACTGAGGAAAATGAACCAATTAAAAGACTAACAACATGGGTGAGTTGCACAGACATAACAATGAGCAAAAGAAGCCAGATACAAAAAGAACATACTATATGATTCCGTTTATATCAAGTTCAAGAACAGCAAAACTAACATATGGTGACAGATGTCAGAATAGTAGTTATCTCTCGGTACAGGCTGGTGGGGGTGTTAGATACTGCCTGGAAAGGGATTCAAGACCTCTTTTGGGCCTGTGAGGAACATTCTGTATCTTGATCTGGGTAGGGGCTTCCTGAGTGTATCCAATATGTAAACATTCGTTGAAGTATGCATTTAAAATGTCTATGCTTTATGTATGTTACATTTCAAGATGGAGTAGAAAAAAAATTAAATTACTTACTTTTTTTTAAATCACTTATTCTTCACCGCATTTCCCTTTCCTTCCTTCCCCTCGCCCCCGCCATATTCACACCACATAGGTTATGTAGCCCAAGTACATTGGCCAGTTTACATCTGAGCTCCTCTTCCTCAGGAACCAGTGTAGGGAGGGGCCGCTTTGCACCTTCTCTAGTGGTTGGAGGGTGCCAGGGATTCACTGGGGTCCCAGACAGGGGCATTAGGTACACGTAGAGTGCATTTCCTGAAATTTGTGAGTGAGGTGGGAAAGTCTGGAACCCTAAAGGAAAGGGACATCTACAGAGATAAGACTAGGTACTCACAGGGACTAGGTCACAAAAAGCAAGACCAGTGTCCTTTCCTGCCTGGAAGTTGCAACAACAGAATGGGACCAAATACAGCAATGATTTTGCTGGACGCCGTGGAACTAATATCCCAGGTTCTGTGATTTCCCTGGTCTGAGAAGAGGATTAGCTCCAGAATCTGCCACAGGGAAGGATTGTTGTGTGGCCCCATTTTCGTGAAAGGAGCCAGGGCGGATCATTAGAGATACCATCCGAAGCTAGAGAAACTAAAGGAAACTCACTTTCAACAAGGGATTAACCTGAAACCTGAGGTCCAATAACATTGTATTTTAATCAAGTGTCTTCCAAAGAGGTAATAGGCACTGGAAACAAAAGCAACCTTGAATCTTTTCAGGATGTGAGACCTTGTCTACTACCTTCATGGCTTTCAGCTTGGAGAAAAAAAAAAAGAATGTGTCACTGGCATAGTGCACATAACAGAATGTCAGGATGGACTCTCTCACTGCAACCTACTGATCCATGAACATAAGCATGGCTTGTCGAAGATCACACACACATAGATGCTGTTGTAATCCAAAAGACAGAGCAGCCCTCCATGCAGTCCTTTAAGGACAACGTTAGCCATTTTAGCATGCAAAGACAACAACACTGTCAGAAACAACAGCTGCATCTGAGAATACACTCCTCATCAGAGACCAGCACCAAACTGGGCAAATAGCAGTCTGGTAATTAATTAAGTTTAGAGATTGTTTCAAGTTAGCTGCTGGTCTTATTCACCGATGCCATTTATTAGAAGCATTTTTTTCCCCCAGTCAGGACAAGAGTACATGTTTATAAAGGTGAAAATCTTACTCCCAGGAACAGGAACTGTGTTGGATTCCCCTTCCTGAAATACATCTTCCAGGGTGCTCCTCCCACGCTCACAACTGTTCATGGCTCTTCCTTCCAACGTAACATATATGCATCATTTTAATTGGCTTTCAAGATATCCCATTACCTGGCCTCATTATTTTTTCTTTTTCTAAGATTTATTTATTCATTTGAGAGACAGAGAGAGAGAGAGAGAGAGAGAGAGAGAGCAGAGGGAGGGACAAGCAGACTCCAAGCTGAGAGTGGAGCCCTACATGGGGCTCAATCTCATGACCCTGAGTTCATGAGCCGAGCTGAAATCAAGAGTCAGATGCCCAACCTACTGAACCACTCAGGCGCCCCCCACCCCCCACCTCATTCTTTATAGCAAAATTTCTAACTATATGTGGTACTCTTTTTTTCTTTGGCTGGTTTAGAAACCCTTTGCTGGTGCTGTTCCCTTTACCTGGACCACCCCCTTAACTTCCCTCCCACCTATTCAAATGTTAAGCCACTTCTAGATTCCCCTTCTACAATGTGCAACTGTTCTGGATTCTCTTAACCGTCAATGAGTTCATCCTCAATTCCCTCAGAGCTTGAAAACGAAGTCCTGATCCCTCAGACGAGTCAGTCCTCCATCTCTTCATTTTATAGGAACAATCTGCTTATTTTGTTATTGTTTGAAGTCTTTTCCAGTACCTTAGAAGTCCACGTGGCACCTTCCTGATAACATCTTCATCTCTTTCGACCAAGAGGAACCCCACTGTAAATTTTTGGGTGAGAGTTTGAGTATATACACCTAGAACTGGAATGGAAGTTGTAAGTTTTATGCATCTTCAACTTTACCAAGTAATTCCTAACAGTTTTATAAAGTGCTCATAACCATTTATATGCCACTAGATTTATATGCCAGAGATTACGTGCAGAAAATTTATTAGGGAGAACTCTTGGGATCAGCACCAACAGTGGATGGGAAAGGGAAGGGGTTGAGGCCGGGCTGAACAGAGGGAGAAGCTGGGCTATAATGCAATCTCAAGGAAAGCCCCAGCTCACTCACAGGGAGCTTTGAATCTGAGGTACTTCCGAGTTGACCCTCTCTGAGGCAGGGGGGCTAGGCCTTTACAATCCCATGTGGCCACACATTAGCTATAGGCTGCCACAGGGAGATCATCCTGGGCAAGACAATTGTCTTTAGTGGTTTTGTGACATGGCCATAAACCGATTTCCCATCAAGTGTCGACTGGGTCTGGGCTCTCCATTCTGTTCCATCAGTCTATTTGTCTTTCTTCTACCAATACCACACTGGCATAATCACTACTCCTCCACTGTAGCTATAGACCCATTTTGTGAGACTTTTCTTAAAATACTGAGTCTTCCTATCTAAAAAAGTGTTTATCTTTCCAGATATTGAAATCTTCTTTAATGTCCATCAACAAAGTTTATAATTATCTCCATACAGGTCTTGCATATGCAAGTATCTTGCAGATACTTTGTACTTTTTGTTGCTCTTATAAATGGTGTTTTCCAGCAGATTGTTGTTGGTGTTTATAAACACAGTAAATTTTTATTTTGATATAGTAATCTTCTGAAATTCTTACATTAATTCTAATAATTTCTCTGTAGATTCTTTTCAGCTTTCCAGTAATTACATCTATTTCGTATTATCAAATTGACAATGTTTCTGTAATAATTCATTACTATACAAAGATGTGTAAAATCAAAGTAATTATTTCCCTTCTCCGCTGTTACATTCCACGCTTTGTGTCTTCATCTTCTTGAGTTTACCAGTGTTAACAACCTTCCATGCATTTCCCTTTGTTCTTTCACTGTGTGTACAAATAAGCAGGGAATTTTATTTGCTTTTACTGGGACAAGACCATAAGGAACACATTATTCCGCAACCTTTTTTCCCCCTTGCCTAGTACCATGAACTTCCATTATTCCATCCTTTTTTCTAATATCTTTATACATTTTGCATAGATGAGCTCATATCACGTATGCTAGTTGGTTTTTTTGCTTGGTTGGTTTGAGTGCCTCACCCTTGAAAAAACAAAAACTGATTGTGGCTATTCAGCAGGCCAAATGTGAAGGCCTTGACCCTTCATGCAAAGATAGCTGAACTAGTTTCACATATACGTTATTAAGTATAAATAAAACATTTAAGGTATCTATGTATCTTTTTTAAATGACTCACACTGTGATTGACTTGTTTGACTACTGGACATGGAGTGAGACACACACTGCTGAGGGCCCAAGTCTGTTAAAGTGTAAAGTCATGAGCAGACATGCAAACCAGAGGCCATGCTCAGCAAAAGACTTGTGAGGCCTCTAAAGATAAACTAACAATCTGGCTCACGTTGTCCTTGGGTAATGTAGTGGATCAGGTGATTCCAGTCATTTCAATGGCACTCTGCTGTGCCACATGGATCATGTCTGTCCCGTGGGATTAAGTGACAACAGAAACAGTTCCGGTCAAGCTGCCAATAACTTGACTGAGATTTTAAAGCAGTAAAAAGTAGTGATTTTAAGCTAGAACCCAAGGAAGTAAACGTAACAAGAATTGGGGATTCTTGTTATGTCTTTGTGGTAGAGCATTCTACTTCAATGACAGCGTATAAAATCCCATACTGTCAAAAATCTTGAACACATGGAGCCTTCTGCAGAACGATGATGTGTTATCTGCCAACAAGATATTAAACTAACCAAATTCATCTGGTGTTTTCTGTAAATAATTCACTATTGTTGTCTAGCATCTTGTAAGTATTGACTGTGTTTGTGAAAATAGAATTCTAGGAACGACTTATCCTATTTTCTGGGATTTCACTGAAGAAAGAGCATATTGTTTCATTTGTGCATTTCATGTCAGCAGTGTTTTACTATTATAATTTCCCGTTAATATTTTATTCCTAGTACCCTGAAGTCATAATATTTTCTAAACTGAGTTGTTATTTCTTTGAAAGTTAATAGTATGTGTATTTCACAATCTTCATGATCATGATTAACAGCAAGCATTAAGTGTGTATCAGATAGGAAGCCCTACTGCATAGAGTTTGGAGGATACTAGACTATATGGCATGCAGTTTCTGCTATCCAGGAGTGGACTGTCTAGATGGAGAGATACGATGTCAAGAGATGATATAAAAGATAATCATAATACCAGCTTTTTTATGGATTACTATGTTCTGCTAATATGGTAAGTGATTTTTATAATTATCATAATCTTCACAATAACCCAACACGATAGGTAGTATGTCATTTTACAAATGAGAGTACCAAATTTAACAGAAATTTTGAATGTGACTGTGAAGATTTATTCCTTTCTTCAATAATTATCACCTCTTGAGTATCAGAATCATATTATATAAGAATTCAAGGGGTGGAGAGCTCGGTTTGGTAGCACTCGATCTGAGCTGTGTAGCTTAGTTGGGTTTTAGTTCTTGGAGAAGAAGAGGGAAAGCAAGCAAGCAAGGGGAAAGGTATTTATTTCCAGAGGTCTAAAACATGAAAGCAAATTTGGTGAGAACAGTTGGGCTCAAGTGAGTATAAGTAGGAGAGTGAGGGTGAAATTCTATCAACAAACGTTTCTAAAAGACTGGCAAAGGTGGTTTGGAGACAAGCTGTTGAATGCTTTAGGTATGAAACTAAGGAGTTTAGACTTTATTCCACAGGAGGTGGTGATTCAAAAATGATTTAACACATGTTTAAATTATTTAAGTGATAATAGTACCATATGCACATTTTTAAAAATTCAATAATACAGAAGTACAGAAAAAATAAGGTAAAAATTCTCCTCCCTCCCACCATATCATAATTTTACTTCCCAGAAACAGTCACTGTTAACAGTTTGGGTTCCATCCTCCAACATTTTAAATTCATAAAGATAGAGATCTACTTTTTAACATAAGTGGCCACCTGTTTTGTTTTTTCACTCAATAATGTATCAGGAATACCGCTGCATGTTAATACATGCTAAGAGGACTCTAAGACGGCCCCAAGCATTTCAAAGCTTGGATGCACTGAAATGAAAAAAATTTAGAGAAAATATATTTACATAACCAATGTTGCAATAAATATCTTTGTATGATCATCTTCCTTGCCCAATTATTTCTTTAGGCTAAGTTCCTAGAAGTGGAATTGCTGGATATATACACATTAAAATTTGATATATGTTTTCAAATTGTCCTCTGGAAAAATTACGTCAGTTTCTATGGTCAAAAAAAGTGTTTTGGAATGCTTTTTTCTCTGCACCTTCACCAACATCAGATCTTATCAACAAAGAATCTTTTTGAGCAAGGATGTGACATGATCATAACTGTGGTATGTCAGGTAGCTGGTTAATTCCAGATCATTGTTTTTAATGCATGATCCTCTGTCTATTTTAAGTCGTAAAGCCAACAATGGGGTAATCAGACACCTTGGAAATGAAGACTTCTAACGTATTAGGAAGTCGACTGAACATAATAAATCTCACCTGGCAGAATACTAATCTTACTACGTTAAACCAATGGTTCTCAAACCTTGGTGTGTGCTGAAATCATCTGGGGAGTTTAAAGACTATCCATGTCTGGGTCTCATGTCCAAAATTCTCACTTAATCAGTTTGAACCTGGGCATTGAGATTTTTTTTTTTTAAAGCCCCTTAGGGGAGTCTAACATGAGACACAATTGAGAATTCCTGCTTTAAATGTTAATTTTCAAAGTTTCTGAACTCCCTGCTCACCCACCTCATAAAGATGCCTGATGTAGCTTCCTTTTTCTGAGGCTGTCTTGAAAGTATGATATGCGTTCCACATTTGGGGGAGAGCTCACTAGATTCAAACCAGGCACTATATAGTAACAGTCTGAAGAAATTTATATTTCTTTTCTTGGCAAAGATCCTGGATTGTATTCCAAGGCTTAATTTCATTTCTATACTTTTAAGCCACAAAGGCGAAGAAATACAAGTATTCACGGCCTTGAGTCAGACATTCTGTTAGGACTCAGGTGAATTAAACAGAGGTCTGGTTAATCTGCAGAAAACAAACAAAATGACAAACATGGTTCTTAGAACATTCCCTGGAAGGGGAAATGTTAAGTTAGAAGCTCTGGCCTGACTGACATACAGAGAAAGCAGGGTTTATACAAGGCAATATTATTAGAACAATGAATGACTAGACTAGTGGAGAATTGTTCTTCAAGTATTTCAACTGTGTGAGTTCCAATTTTTCCCATCTTGTTACTCTATGATCTTCAAACATATTCATTGTGATTAATGGTATTGGAAGGATAATCCCAACATGTTTTCAGGGATGAATGTCCCCTCACTTTGCTGAGGAGAATGAGTAACTCACTTGCCACAGACCTCAGGATATTTTGGTACTCCATGTCAACCTATCGTTGCCAAGCAGCAGCTGACACTTGAAAGAGAGCTTATGCCCTTCGGAGATGGAAATTGATCTCTAAACATTGCTATTCTGAGTTTCACGTTTGCCTGGGTTGGTAACTTTCTAGGTATTATGAGAAGCAGTTTGCTGATCTTTGGCAACAGCGTCTCCCTGCAAACAGGATGTCCCTGCCCATGGGTGTGATGGTAAACCAGCTCTGTGGGGCAGGAGCCATGTGGGAGCGGGCTGATTTCCAGCATTTGCCAATTTTTGTGGTGTAAATACTCCCATTGTGACTGATTTTAGGTTACCAAGGTCTAATAACTAGCACTCAAAATCATGCATATGTAACAATCAGCTCTCACCATCTGGCTCTAGTATGCTGCCGATTCCACCGCACCAAGAATCAACAATCTTGGTTTTCTGGTGAGTAACTATAGATTGACAGCTAAAATACACTGCAATTATTAGACTTGAGGCCATTTTGTTATTTAAAATTCAGTGTAAGTAAGCAACAAAGCCCAGCTCACACCTACATCACAAGTTTCTCAGCATGGACTTTCAAAGACTCTAAGGTCTAACAATGTGAAAGTTTAGCTATTAGCACTTTTGGGAGGTTTATTTATAAGAATTTTTATAAGAATTATAGTCTAAAGTAAAATAATTATTTGGGGCTAGAACCATGGAATGTATTGAAATTTAAAAGATATTCAATCTAACAACTTATTAGCAGTAATGGTTGCCTACGTGACCATGCCCCCTTTTTCTCATGAAGTTCAAATGCTCTTTGAGAAGAGAGTAGCTGTTCCAGATCCCATTTTGTCTGACCCAACTATAAGTTGTAATCTCTTTACCTTAGAGAAAGGATTTATCTATTTTCCTTGAGAAATGCTGCGTCCCTCAAGTGGATGCCTTCCAGAACAGAAAGAGGCACTGGTTGGCCTGGCTCCTGTTTGGAAAAAGAACCTGTCTATGGCATCTTAGGAAATGATCATTTTTTAACACATCTGTTTGTAGGAGGTAGTCATTATTTTTATTTAGCACTGATCCCTTAAAAATATGTGAAATGTGTGAATAAAACATGTCAGGTAATTACTATTTGAAATAAACATGTGTATGTGCTTTTTGTGCCACCATGTCATAAAAAAGGCTTATTATATCGCCATACAAAGATAATAACACCTTGCATTTGTAAAGAGGTTGAGAGTATTCAGGAGTCTGAATAAATGTTAGTTTGTATCCTCACTTGTTTCTTCAATGTGTAAATTAGTATCCTTCCTTGTAAAAACAGACACAAAAATAGTACCTACTTTGTGCAGTTATTGTGAGGATTAAACGAGATAATATAAATAAAGCCCTTACCATAGCTTGGCATTTAGTAGATGCACAATAAAAATCAAGAAATTTTATTTTTACGTGTTATCCTTTTGCCCCTTTCAGGTTCTTTAATTAATCCAATCTCATATGATCTTTTATTATAGTCATGTGAAGTATGCAAGGTAAATATCATTATAGCCCTTTTATTTTAAAATTTAGTTATTTATTTTGATAGAGAGAGAGCCTGCGAGTGGTGGGGAGAAGGGCAGAGGTAGAGGGAGAGAGAGAATCTTAAGCAGGCTCCCACGCCCATTGCAGAGCCCGATGCAGGGCTGGACCTCACCGCCCTGAGATCATGACCTGAGCTGAAACCAAGAGTCGGATGCCTAACTGACTGAGCCACCCAAGCGCCCCTATTATAGACCTTTTAAAGATAAGAAGTGAAGGCTTAGAAAAATCAAGAGT
The DNA here is from genome assembly GCF_024610735.1 of Ursus americanus. Classification (NCBI taxonomy): domain Eukaryota; kingdom Metazoa; phylum Chordata; class Mammalia; order Carnivora; family Ursidae; genus Ursus; species Ursus americanus. The sequence goes on from NC_142131.1 coordinate 37,527,767, forward strand.
TTGATTTTCCCATTTGATTTGAATTCCTTAGATTGAATAGCTGGTAAATGGCAACCTGGGATGGGTTTTTCCTTATAATACATTATATATAATGAATCATAATACTATTTTGCTGACTCAAAACAGGGTTAAACTGATAAAGAGCAGTGAAAACACTACTCTAATGAGAAGATTTTGTTTCATTCACAAGTAATATAACTATTACTAGCTATTGATTTTGGAAATACTATTATTTCTTGAAAACAATCATAAGTTTCTTCTATGGGCTGCAACAGCAGAAACTATTTCTAAATGTTTCCCATGTGCTAAGCACTACGTGCAAGGCTTTATCCCTTTTGATCCTCATAACAACACTCTATGACAGGAATTCTATTCTTGTTACAGATAATTGTAATAACTAACACTACCACCATTTAGTCTATGCCAGACACCGTGCCCAAGCATTTGACATGTATTATCTCATTTTAGGCAGCCCAACAACTTTCTGAGATATGGAGATACCATGATTACTATTCCAGTTTGCGAATGGACATGATATATAGACAAATGTGCAGGAATTATAGAGCAGGGAACTTTTTATTGGGCATCATCTCTGTGTAATTACATAATTTAAAGGTCCTGCCAGGATTATCTTTCTAGAGCCAGTTGCATTAAAAATAATCACTGAAGTACAGATTGGAGAGAAAACAGTTGTTGGGGCAAAATTCTGCTCCAAGTATGTTTGTGCCTTCCCTGATACTACCCCTCCCCCAGAGTTGTGGGATAACAAGACGTGCTATGAAAAAACTTGAATTCTGGGGAGTCATTGTATTACTCAGGCCCTATCCCATTTGAGTAAAAATAAATTCAGTTTGGCAACTGCACACTGAAGAGTAAACTATTCTTAACACCCAGTAACACATCATAGCCTTTCCAAAGATAAAAACGGTGATGGGGTCAAAGAAGTATGTTGTTTCAGGGCGTATGTTGCTATTATTAAAACAGTCTCTCTGCAGGAAGTATATACAGACAGCACACAAAAACAGGAAAGTCACTCAGGAACCTGTTTTAAAAAACTCCTGGTCTGAACTCATGAAATTGCCCTAAAGTCACAAGGAATGGAGATCACAAATTAGAAGTCCCAAGAAGAGCACAGTTTTTCTCCTACTTTATACCTTGGACAACACTGTATTTTCAATCCTGTGAAAACTGATCCAGATAGACTAAGGAATATAACTTTTTACACCAACCCCATCATTTTACAGATAAAGAAACTAAGATTACAAGATTACTAAGATCATGACGGATATCAATCTAGTGTTTTTGCCTGCCCAGAATTCATTTCCCCTTCTGGTAACAATCCATCTCATGGAATTTTCTTTGGTACTCCTCTCTGATTCGTGATCTTCCTGTTTTTAGAGGGCTGATCCCAGCCCCAAGTCCAGGAACGGGCATAAACCAGGCGTGGACAAAGGAGATCACACTAAGCATTCACCGACAGGCGTGAATCGGACATGATTTAACAGAGTTTAAAGTAAATGCAAGACCACAAAGTTAATGCCCAAACTGGGGCTATATTTCAAGCACCAATGCTCTTTTCATACCATCAAGCCACATAATCTCTGTAAATTAAAAAAAAAAAAACAAGTTCTTACTAATTGAAAAAAGAGTCATGGGTTCCATTCTAGTGCTGGTAAGCTGGACTGTCTCAGCGTCAATGCCACCTCCTGTTTATATATTAGACTACGTGCAATGTATGCCCGCATTTTCTTCTATTTCCTAAACAGAGTAACAACTTCCACTGGGGTAAGGAGAGAATAATGATAACTTACTACTCTATACTCAATATTCCTCTGGCCTAAAAAAAATCATCCTATGGCACTATGATCCCACAATCTATTTTATCCTACTAACAACTGCAGTATGATTTACACCTGAGTGGAAAGGGGACCAGGGAAGAAATGTGAGGGAGCACAGTATTCCACAATGCTTACTGTGGTTGCATTGGAGGGACAAGATCGGAACTAACTTCCTCTCATTCCATTATTTTCCCATTTAAGAGGACAATATTATATTTCAAAAATCAATAAGCTTATACTTTTCTAAAAATCTGTTCAAAGATCAGTAAGCTGTGCTTCTAATTATTCAATCTTTTTTTTTTTTTCTTTTCTATTGTGGCCATTCATCTCCCCCTTAATTCTGCCAGGAGAAAAAGCTGTGAGTCAAGCTCAAGGCTGTTGGGCCTATCCTAGGCTGTAATTTTTCTAGGAGTGCCTGTGTGAAAAGTGTGGCTGGGTCAGGGCTCCCAGGAAGACAGCCAACTCCCACGAAATCAGTGAACAAGGGAACCAAGAAGGGTTTAGGAACGACCCACGTCAATTTTAATTAGCCATATCGATGTGTTCTCTTGTGACCTCAGGAAATTCGGAAATTACTTAAAATTATATTTGGATGTCACACTTGGCCTCAAATACAACATGTCTGAATTCCTTATCTCTTCCAAAACAGTTGTGTACTCCACACACCCATATCACTGAGCTCTGCCTCACTGCCTACATCTGATTCCGTCATCAAGTGCCAGGGTGTGTTCTTCACCGTTCTCGTATTGCTGTATTGTCAACTGTTGTGTCTCAGCTGCCAGGCTCCTCCTCCTCCTTTAATCCTCCATGGGGAACTTTAACATTACAAATCCAATCCTGCCCCTCCCCCACCTCAGCTCCACCCGCAACTGGGAACCTTTGGGTGGTTCCTTATTTCCCTCAAGGTAACACCCACAATTTTCTAGGATGGCATCCAAGGACTTCCAGAATCTGTCATCTCTGGCTATCATTTCAGCATCATCTGTCCCCAGCCCCTGGGCCCTCATGGCCTCACTTCAGTCACATCCAGCTACCTGAGTTACCTCTCTGTACAAATTACTACCACTCCCCTAGAAAACCTTGATCCTTCTATCTGGAGGTGATTAATTCACATCTGTTGACAAAAGAGTTTGTATTGTGTGGTTGCTTTGGTGTAAAACATGAGCTGATTCATACATAGGCTTCCAAATGCAGAGTGTGTTTCCACAGGAACACACAAGAAACTGGCAATGTTGGTTGCCTCTGGAAAGGAGAAGCATGGAACAGGAGATGTATACTCCTTTGTGCCTTCAGAATTTTTGTGCCATGTAAATATGTCAACAATTTGACTAAAGGGAAAGATACGTCTGCTCTATGAACTAGCGGTTCCACTCATTGGTATAAAAACAAGAGAAATGAAAGCATATGTTCTCTGAAAGACACGGACAAGAACATTTGTAGCAGCTTTTCTCCTAATAGGCAAAACCGGAAAACATTCCAACTGTCCATCAATAGGAAGATGGATATATACACTGATTTATATTTATTGAATGGAATACCATATAGCAATAAAAAAGAATAAACCATGATGCATTCTATTAGGGATAGAATGTTGAGCCAAAGGATTTAATGCAGAAGGGTAAATATTGGAAGATTCTATTTACTTCAAGATCAAATACAGGCAAAAGTAATCAATGGTGATAGAAGTCAGAAGAGTGATTATCTCTGGCAAGAGCAGGGTATGGAGGGCTATGAGGGTGGTGCAAGGAGGATATTGACTGGGAAGGGATACATTTGGGGATTGTTGGCAGTGTTCTATATCTTGAGGTGGGTGATGGTTAAAAAATATATATACATATGTAAAATACTCATACACACTAGATATATACATACGGAAAAAGTAATTGAGCATTACATTAAAGGTGAGTGTATTTTACTGTATGTATGTTAACAATTTTTTAAAGTTTTTAAAAAGCAAAAAAAAAAAAGGTTACCAATTTGAAAAAGTAGATAAAATAATTTTTAAAAATTTTACCCAAATGTAAAATGATTTCTCCCTTTACATTGATAAAACTCAAGGCAACTTCCATACTAAGAGTCAGTAAGGAAAAAACCAAGCAATAAGGAAAATACCAAAAATTTCTTTAAATTAAAGAAAAAAAAGTTTGAAGCAACTACTGATTATAAAAATAAAATCCCAATTAAAACAATTACAAAACAGACACAAAACCAGAACTTTCTGTCATAACCCTAAAGCTGGAAAGAGTGTAATGTAATGCTTGGACCAACCAGGGGCAAGGGGTTCTTTTACAAATTCATTGTACAACTTATAGAAACGTAGGTGACTAAAAGGGAACTTAGACTGACATTTTGTCAGGGGACACCACGGTAACCTGGAGACAAAGCTCACTTCGTGGAAAAGTGGCAGCTCGAAATGGAAGTGACAAGGGCAGTAATGAGTAACTAAGGTTTACCTGGAATGCGGACGCAGGGCAGTGGTGACCTTTGTAGGGAAAAGGACAGGAGAACCAGGTAGTCCAGAGAAAGAGAAAGGGGCAAGGAAGAGACAAGGCTCTTGGGCAGCGGGAATGTTGACAAGTGAATTTTAAAAGGTGTGTGAAACTTTAAAATAAGCTGTGTTCTACTCTATCGGAGGAGCTCAAGAGCAAGAGAAGGGCAGGGAGAGTCACTCAAAGTGAAAGCAACTGTGCTGCTTTTTTAAAAAGGCTTTTTTCTCCCCACCCCCCCTATTTTTCAGTTCTGGAGAGACAGTAAGGTGCCAACAAGAAGAGGTGTTTGGTCAGCCCTCCACGCTCCCAAGATTTAATACTTTGAACTTCTTGTCTGTCAGGTTTTTTCAAAACACAGAGAGAGACAGCCAGCGAGAGAGGAAACACAAGCAGGGGGAGTGGAAGAGGAAGAAGCAGGCTTCGCGCTGAGCAGGGAGCCCGATGAGGGGCTCGATCCCAGGACTCCAGGACCATGACCTGAGCAAAAGGCAGATGCTTAACGACTGAGCTACCCACGTGCCCAAGGTTTTTTCCCTCTTAATAAGATCTCTCTCTCTCTCTTTTTTAAGTTAAAAAGTAACACAGTTTCATTGTAGAAAAGTTGGGAAATACAGAAGAACTTTAAGGAGAAACCAAAAATCACTCATAAGCTGATCACTGTAGCATTTCAGGATAGCACAATTTCTAATCGGTAGAGAACAGCCCAACAAGAGCAGGTCAGAGGCTCTCCTGCCCTAGGAACCTTGATGGTGTTTAGTATTGGAGATTTGTCATTTTTATTTTACTGCTGCATTTTCCCACCAGAAGGTCCATGAAAGGCGGAGATTTTATGTTGTTCACTGCTATATCCTGGTGCCTGGCACATAATAGACCCTCCAGAAATATTTGTTGAAATAGCTTTTTTTGCATATCTACTTACAAAGATTAGTTGCTACTTTCTATTATTCCCCCTCATAATTAAAACATTCTAATTCCTTCTCATGTTCCATTTCACGACTGTTCTTATTTATCAGAACAATGTAGTCATTAAATAAGAAATGTCTGTTGAAATTAGGAAAATGTCAAATGTAAACAAAATCTTCATGATTTCTATTAACACCACATTGCATTTCTTCTGTGATGCCTTCTTGTGCATTCTCCTGAATATTTGAAAAAAACAGTTCCTGCCATTCCTTATGTTAATCTCTTGCTCACATAACTTAGCAAATAAAACTTGAAAATCAACTTAACTCTAGGGCACTGCAGCTCATTTCTCCTTAAAAACCATGATTCCTTTTTCAGTTTTAAGTTGGGCTACTAATCATTTTCCCCAAATTCAGGACTTGCCTTTGATTAGTGAAAAATGATCCAGGAAATCTCAGGATGCTTAGAAGTCCAATGAGGGAAGTAAAGAATATTGAATATTTTTGCAGTAAAAATTTTCAGGGAGGGCGGATGGAATTACTTAAGCTTGAAATATGTCCAAAATTCTGTAGTCAATATTCCAACTCTTGGAATTAAAACAAGACCCTTGGAATCTTCCATAATCAGAGATGGCCAGGGCCCTTCAACCATCCCAAACCAACCAAGGCCTCAGGGACTACAAACACAGTTATTTTTTTGGGGGAAAAAATACCACATAGTTAAGGGTGTTTTATTGGCTCATATAACTGGGAAGTCTAGAGGTAGAACTAATGGGTGAGGCTGAGTCCAGGGGCATAGATAATGTCAGGGTTCTCTCTCTGAGCACCCACGTGATCAAATCTCAGAGGACCAGGTGGTCCTGCGTGGATCATGTATCCTGGATCATTAATAGTGACCAAAGGAGAAGATATTTGAATTGGCAGGACATGGTCAATGCCTGGGCTACACACTCATCCACTGAAAGAGGGAACTGGGATCAACCTCACTCAAACCAAGTGAAGTGTTTTCTCCACAAGGTGCATTCTGTTACCACAAAGAGTGGCAAAGGGAATTGGTAACCATGTTGAAATTTATCTTAGCCCTGTGCTCCCCGCACACACATACAATCCCCCCCCCCCCCCCGTACACACATCCACTCAGCCTTTGTGTTCCAAGGAATGGCTTCCTGTAAAGAACCACCCTTCTCCACGTGATTTAGATAACACTCATGACCACCTTGTCTACCTATGACAAGGCCAGACACAGACTCTGTAAATTTCCGTTCTTTGTCTCATAAATAATTAGCTGAACTGTTTACTCCACTGACCAAGCTGGACAAATGGCTGCTAACTTAACTTGAGTAAACTTTAGTCAGGTTTCTCTCCTTCCCCCTAAATTTGGTCCCTCAGTTTGGCCTACCTTTGACCTGCCTGACCTCTGAGAAGCTTGCAAGTCTTATGGCCTATGATTAGAGCACTCCCCTATTGCAACAGCCCTCCTCCCTTCACTGCAGTAATCCTTCTGAATGAAGTCTCTCCTTACCTCACTCCAGATCTGTTTTTTGACTTGACATTGGCCAGACAAAACAATAGATGTTTACCACAAACACTCTGTTGTCCAATCTGCTGTGTCTTAAGGGGATGAAAATTAATTATGCCAACTCTTCCCATCCTCAGTTTTGAACAAATAGAAAAGTAGAAAAAGAAGCCAGAATCAGGCAGGTAAGAGTTCAAAATGTCAGCTTCATCAAGGGATAAATGGAGAAAGAAAATGTGGTAAACACATACAATGGAATATTATTCGGCCTGAAAAAGGAAGGAAACTCTGAAACATGCTACCACACGAATGAACCTTGAAGATATGCTAAGTGAAATGAGGCAATCACAAAAAAGATAAATACTGTCTGATTCCACTTATCTGAGCTACCTAGAGTAATCACATTCAGAGAAACAGAAAGTAGAACAGTGGTTGCCAAGAGCTGGGAGAAAGGGGAAACGGAGTTGTTGATTAACAGATTGTGTCAGTCTGAAAGACAAAAAAAAGTTGTGCAGATTCTTTGCATAACAACGTGAATATCATTAACAATACCGAATTGTATACTTAGACATAGTTTAGATGGTAAATTTTATGTTCTGTGCTTTTTACCATAATAAAAAATAATTTTTACAGAAGTCAGCTTCTTAACTAATAAAGCTGCCAGGAGACCGTGATGCAGATCTGTGGTCAAATGAGCTTACTAATACTTTGCAGAATTAAACTTCTTCCAACTTCAGACCTTCTTGCAGGACAGAACTTACTGTATAGTAAGGTTATCACAAGGTCATTCTTTAAGGACAGGCCACTCTGAAAGAAAGAAGGGCGGGGTGACACATTAACACTTCCCTCTCTCATTCTCACCAAAGGTGCTTTTTCCCAAGGCGAGAGTGAGAAAGGAGGAGAGAGGCTTGCGTTCCCCCAAGTTGTCCCCGCTGGGAAGGAGGCAGAACTTCAGAGGATAATCATTTACTCCTAACCAGTCTGTTAAAAGAAAAACACATTAGAATATAGCCTGGGACGGAATATGAAAAATGGCAAAGTTTTTCATAGTTTTGTTACCAGGATAGCAGGATTTGGAGTGGTCTTTCTCTTTTCTCAAAACAATTTTAGTTATTTTATTGCCTTTTTAAAAACATGATTTTGCTAACATTGGAAGCACTACATTAATAATAATTTGATACACTTAATTTATTAGGGGAAAAATTTTAATTTAATTTAAAGGGGGAAAATAAAAAGGGTTATTAACGTACAGTTCTCATTTTATAACTAAACTATTTTCTGGCTTTTTGTCATGTAAGTTTCATTAGTACTATCAGTGAAGCTGAACAGTTTCAAAATGCTTTTAATTGATATGAATGTCAAAACAAGAGGGTAATTTTGTATTGTAAAGCATACATCTGACTTACATGTTCTCGTTTGAAAAAGACATCCCTTTGGGCACAAAAACTTCAAGGTCAGATATGAGACAATTAGATATATTTGACTGACCACATATTTTTAAAAATGTACAATTCAATTCCCTATAGGATTGGGACATCTCTGTCTTTCTAACATCTCTATGGGGAAGGTAGCAGATTTCATTTTTCTAGGTTATCAGATGAGAAAACAAGCCTATTATGTTAAATTCAATGCTCGGGATTATATATCTACAGAGTGAAATAGCTGAGTTAAAACTCCCTCCTTCAATGCCTGGGTGGCTCAGTCAGTTAAGTGTCTGCCTTCAGCTCAGGTCATGATCCCACGGTCTTGGGACTGAGTCCCACACTGGGTTCACTGCTCAGAAGGGAGCCTGCTGCTCCCCCTGCTTGTGCTCTCTTTCTTTCTCTGACAAATAAATAAATGAAATTTTAAGAAAAATAAAAACCTCCCTTCTTTTCTTTCTGTGCTTTCCAAAGAGAGTATATTTAAATATATAATTCTCTCTCATTAATTTGAGATAAAAGGATTATCTTTGAAAGTTATGTGCAATCAGATTTTAAAGAGAAAAAACTTACACTAAATGCAAATTATACCTCAATTAAAAAACTTACAAAACATAAAACCAGGTTGGTGAAAAAAATTTCTCTGCGGAAACTTTAGACAAATAATTGAGTACATTGAGAATCAGCTGTGATATGACACTTCGAATAAATAGTACCGAGTGAAGCACTTTGCTTCTTTTAAAAAAAGATAGATAATGTTATGTCAAAAAAAATGTATATCCTCTATCAACCAAAAGCACATTTGGTTTGAATAATTTCTATATCCTCAGAGACATTCTCTCTCTAAGGAATCAATCCATTTAGGAAATTACTTCCTAGAACTTGTACTAAAAAATGAAGAGGACTTTATCTATCACATTTGCTTTGAGGGGAAAATGGTGTGCTTTAGATAAAACATTACAGTGACCAAAATACCTCCCATCTGTCAACTTTATATTCCTCTCATTTAGTTTCACGTCATGCACTTTGGCAGGATTCATGGGAGGAAAGCAGACAAGAACCTATTTTTACCATTGTTGAAAGCATGCCAGCTTGGCAAGGGTGTGGGACAATGGGTACTCTCATACACAGTAAGAGTATCAATTGGTTCCGCCTTTCTGGAAGGTAATTTGGCAATAGAAAGGATATCAAAATTTTAAATATGCATACCTTTTGGGCCAAAAATTCAACTTCTGGGAATTTATCCCAGTGAATGAACTGAACAAATATGTAAAGATATACATGAAGGGCCTTCATGGAGCATTGTTTCCAATAAGGATAAGTTAGAAACCACCTCAATTTTTTATCGCTGGTAGAGTGATTAAAACATTATGATATATCTATTTAGTGGAGTACTTTGTGGTACTTTAGACCAATCATATATACTTGGTTTATTGCTAAGGAAAGGTTATAGAGGGGCACTTGGGTGGCTCAATCAGTTAAGCATCTGCCTTCGGCTCGGGTCATGATTACAGGGCCCTGGGATAAAGCCCTGCAGCAGGCTCCCTGGTCAGTGGGGACCTGCTTCTCCCTCTCCCTCTGCCTGCTGCTCCCCCTGGTTGTGCTCGCATGCTCTTGCACGCTCTCTCTCTCTCGTTCTCTCTCTCTGTGTCAAATAAATAAATAAATAAATAAATAAATAAATAAATAAATAAAATCTTAAAAAAAAAAAAGAAAGGTTATAAAATAACATGTATAGTCTGGGTTGTGAAAATTTTTCTACAGGCATAGGAAAATGCCTGGAAGGATGTACAGCAAAATAATGTTATCTCTGGGTTGTGAAGTTTCTAGTGGTTTCTACTTTTTTATTCCTTTCGTTTTTTTTAAAACTATATCATGACCCTATATCATTTTAGTCCTAAAATGCATGTGTTCTGGCTTGAAAAAAAAGTTAAAACATGCCAACTTGAACAACTGTTTCAGGACTAAGTACTTAGAATCATATATCTGCTAAGGGATTAATATCTAGAATATATAAAGAACTCCTACAGTTCAACAACAAAAACACAAACAACCCAACTAAAAAATGGGCAAAGGACTTGAGCAGACATTTCTCCAAGGTTGATATGTAAATGAACAATAAGCACATAAAAATGTTCAATACACTAATCATTAGGGTACATGCAATTCATACCCACAACGAGATACCACTTCACACAAATTGGAATGACTATTATAAAAAAACACCCAGAAAAAAACAAGTGGCAAGCATGTGGAAAAACTGGAACACTTCTTCACTGGTGGAATGTTGCTGTGGAAAACTATACAGTGGTTTCTCAAAAAATTAAACATAGAATTGCTATATAAATTTAGCAATTCTCCTTCCATATAGATACCCAAAAGAACTGAAAGCCAGGACTTGAACAGATATTTGCACACTAAAGTTCACAGTAGTATTCATCACAATAGCCAAAAGGTGGAAACGACCCAAATGTGTGCAGACAAAATGATGGGATAATCAAAATGTGATACACACACACACACGCACACACACACACACACACACACACACACACACACAATGGGATGTTATTCAGCCTTAAAAAGGAAAGAAATTCTAATACATGCTACAATGTGGATGAACCTTGAGGACATTATGCTAAATAATACAAGCCAAACACAAAAGGGCCAATACTGTATATTTCCACTTATGTGAGCTATATAGACTGGTTAAATGCCTAGAAAGTAAAATGTTGGTTGCCAGGGGACGGGGGAGGGTGGAATAAGGAGTTGTTGTTTAATGGGTACAATGGTGATGGTTGTACAATGATGTGAAGGTACTTAATGCCACTGAACTGTGCACTTAAAAATGCTGAAAACGGTAAAGTTTATGTTATTATTTTTACCACGATAAAAATATTTTTTCCTACCTAGAGCTGTTTCTGTCATGACTAACAAAGATCTAACTCGTCAGGAAAATATCTGTAGTCTTTGGAAGACAGAGAACTCTTATTCATCTTAATTCATTTCCCTTAGCCAGGCTTGGCCTACATTGGAAGGTATAAGTGACGTTAATCAAATTAATAGGGATTGAGTTAATCCTCTTCATTTCCCTCAATCCAATTAGGTTTATTTATATGTGACCCTTATTTCTTCAGCTTCTACCAGATACCTGAAAGACACGGGGAGACTGTGGGTAATACCAGGCAGATGTTCACTCCGGACACGTCAGCCCTTTCAGCCCACCTGAACTAGTCTGGCCTGTCAGCGATTACAGCTCTTGTACAGGTTCTCAGAAACAGTCTGGCTCTTACCAGTTTTGGATCTTCATCAGGGACTGAGCTAGTAGGGGTCACTACTGCTGCGACCCCAGCCTGTGCCACTCTGTCAGGCATTTTCCACAACCTCAGCTCCTGGCCACAAAGGAGCAAGTACTCCTCTCCGATCTGATGGTAAGTTTCTGTCCTTTTCAGAGACTGTCTCTCCAGAGGCGGGGGCAGCTTTCAACTCTGCTGATGGAAGAACCTTATTCTGGTGGGGAGGCTCTCCATTCCCAAGGCCCCTCTGAGATTCCGCTCAGTGGCCATGGTGGCCCGAAGGTGGGCAGACAGTGCTTGGCTTGGGACTGGGTGACGGTGGAGTGTTACTGGCAGGAAGGAGTTCCAGATCACTAGCCACCTGGGCTGGTATGGGGAGAGCAGGAGAGGGGGCAGCCTCTGCTCAGTCACACCTAGGCAGGTCAGCAGCTCCCCGGTTCCCCTGATGAGCCCCTATGACAGTATCCAGATCAGAAATCCACCTTATAGTATCCTCCATTCTGTGGCAATTTCCCTTCCACCACCAAGAGAAAAATAAAACACACATAAACACTGGCCCCCCTCCTCCGTTTCACTCTCTAAAACCCCATTCTTACTTAGTTAAAATCACCTTCTCATCTAGAAAGAGAAAAGAAGGGTGTTCTCTCTGTTGTTAATATGCAGGGGGGTACACTGCACTGGCCATATTTTTAACCCACTACCCGCTGTGGGTGGAGCCCCGAAGGACCTATGCAAACAGGACTTCTGCCTGCCCTGTAGCTCCTCTTTCCTTGGGCAAATTCAAACACTGCTTTGATTCTCAGGGTCAGAGCACAGAAACTCGCAGGACTTTAGAGCTAAAAGAGACTTTGAAAAACAGCTGGTCTAGTTCCTTTACCTGCTGATGAAGTTCAAGGACATTAAGTGATCTGGCCAAGATTGTGGCTATTAGGTATAGAGATCTCCACCATTAAGTCTAGAGATAATTAAGATCTCTCACTTTTTGTTGTTTGTTTTCAATCACTGCTTTAAGTATCATGAAGGGAGAAGTGAGAAGAGAAAGAAAAATCCTCAAATTAGTCATTCTCGGTAGTTGTTCACAACTTGGATGCAAGGTTTTTGTGGTGAAGGAAGTTGAAATCCATGACTAAAATGAATAATTTTTAAAAAGTCGATATTTGCTTAACATTCTCCCGTTCTCAGTGACATTTAAGAGCTTACAGAATTCAGCATATAGCGTACTTAGCTGCATAGATAGAATGGTTAAGAACTATGGATAATACAACAAACGGCTAGTTGAAAAATAATCTAATTTCTGAAAATAATCCAAGTCACAAAGTTAGGCGTGAATACACAGACACACACACACACACAAAGAGCATGTTTTCAATCTCAGCTTTAGAAGATTGAGTTCGATTTGCTTTTAGAAAAGGCCGCTATTCTCGTGACTGAGCCACTCATGATTAATTGGATTCGTCTTTCTAACCATCCTTTACAGTTTATACCAAGCCTTGCAAGTCTGATGTTCTGCTGACGGCCACAGAATGAAGTTGGTGAGATGGGGAATGTTTAAGATCTGCCCATCACAGTTGGACGGCAAGACAGACCTGGCTGCCACGGTGGATCCAGAAGCCTAGCTAGTTGGGACAGGCAGAGCTACTGATGCAGTGACCAAAGAACACAATCATTTCAATGCAGAAGTGATGGCCACAGAGCTTCCAATTAAGCAGGCTGGGCACAGCTGTAGGAAACTCAGGAGGTACTCTCCACTCAGGACTTAGTCTAAAGGGTGATGCAGGGGCACGGATTAGAAGGACAGGGAAGGGCTTAGGTCTGGGATGATTTAAGTACAGAGATCAGTGCAGAGCTGACCTTATCACAGACAGGGAGAGGGAGGAGATGGTAACATTACCATAATCGTGCAGGGCTCATCCCTGTAGACACCCTAAGTCCAGTTAAGAACATGGATACCTGACAGGTGCCTGGGTGGCTCAGTCGTTAAGCGTCTGCCTTCGGCTCAGGGAGTGATCCTGGCGTTCTGGTATCGAGCCCCACATCGGGTTCCTTCGCTGGGAGCCTGCTTCTTCCTCTCCCACTCTCCCTGCTGTGTTCCCTCTCTCGCTGGCTGTCTCTCTCTGTGTCAAATAGATAAATAAAATCTTAAAAAAGAACATGGATACCTGAGGACTAATTAGCTCCAGGCATTATCATCAGGACATTAATAGTTGGAAGAAGTCACATTTTTGGCACTTCTGCTTGCTTTTCATTTATATCACTCACACACACACACACACACACACACACACAGAAAGAGAGACAGAGACAGAGATTTATTGCAACGGATTGGCTTATGCGATTGTGAGGGCTAACTGGTCAGGTCCAGACTCTGCAGGGCAAGCCATCAGGAAGGACAGGCTGGAAACCCTCAGGAAGGAGTTGACACTTGAGTCAACAGGCAGCATTTCTTCTTCCTCTGGAAAGACCTCAATTCTGGACTTAGGCCTTCCTACTGATTGGTTCAGGCTCACCTAGATTATGGAAGATAATCTTCTTTCCTTAAAGTCAAATAACTGTGTTTATCACATCTACAAAATACCTGTACAGCAACACCCAGATTAGTGTTTGATTGAATGACTAGGTACTTTATAACCTAGTCAAGCTGACAAATAAAACTGACCATTACACCAGTTTGCTATCATTGAGTTTACACTACACCATCCTTCCCAGAGGGAGACAAATGCATTCCACTCATCTATCTGATTCTCATTCCTAAGATCTAAAAAACCAGAAACATACTGCCTGTCTTGAAGATTTATAAATCTGAAATCAATGGAGACTGAGCCTTCCAGTGAAGACCTCAGCGGGGCGGTCGTGGAAACTAGGTAGGGCAGAGATTAGGGAAGGTGGTACAGACTCATAAAAAGAGGATGGACTTTGGAATCAGACACACCTGGGATTGATTTACAGCTTTACTACTCTGCAAATGCTGACTTTAAGCAAATTGCTACATGAAAAAAAAATCCATTTCTTGAGGTATAATTTACATATGATATAAGTGTATATGCCAATAAGTTTTAACAAACTTACACATGTGTGTAATCACATACATGATCAAGATCTAGAAGTTCCCTGTTCTCCTGCTCAACTACCCCTACTTGCCTGCCCAAGGCAACCACTGACCTGCGTTCTGTCATGATTTATCAATTCATTCATTTTAAACTAATATTTATTGAGCACTGTGTCAGGCATAGTTCTGGGCACTGGGACATAGTAGTGAATAAAACAGATAAAAGTAGCTGCCATTATGTAGAGGGAAACAGAAGCAAACAAAAATATATAAGAAAAATATAGGTAGGTCATATGGTGGTAACTTCCACAGATGAAAAGAGAAAGTAATTTGGGAGAACCAGGGTCGGGGTGGGGCACATGTTGCTTTTTCACTGGGATAGTCAGGGACCAGATCACTAGGACGGGATGATTGAACAAATTGCTGATGGAAGTGAGGGCATGAGCAATGTGGATATTAGGACAAGAATGGCCTAGGGTGAAAGAACAGCCCGTCCGACAGCCCACCGGTGAGTGTTACTGGAATGTTTGAGAAACTGCAAAGAATCCATTATATTCAGAGTGGAAGGGACAGAGATGGAAAGCAGAAAAAGGTAGAAGTAAAGAGGTCCAGCTAGAATAAGGCCCATAGTCCACTTTGACTTTTATCTTAGTGTTATTAGGAGCCATTGCAGGGTTTTGAGTAGAGGAGTTGACATATTTAAAGGTTCACTCTGGCTGCTATGTTGGAAATTGACCACAGAGGGCCAAGTGCAGAATTAGCGTAATGTGCCTGATACATAGTAGATGCTCAATAAATTTTAGCTATTTGGAGGTTATTGATTTCTTAGCACAAATGAAGCTGTGACCTCTTTTTGCTTCTTAACTAGTTTCTGTATAGTGCAAATACAAATCCATTCGTTTACCCAACAAATATTTGTGGAACATGACTATACTGGGTGCTGGGGAATAAATGTTGAGTTAAAGGAAGATAAGATCGCTGCAAATTCATAGAAACAGAAAGTAGAATGGTACCAGGATTGGGGAGGAGAAAATGGAGTACTGTACACAGTTTCAGTTTCGTGAGATGAAAACGTCTGGAAATCTACTGAACAATGAAATTTACTGAACCATAGACTTGAGAATGGTCAAGACGGTAAATTTAATGTTCTGGTTTTTTTTTATCACAATTAAATTTTTTTGATAAAAAAATAAGATTTAAAGTTTTTTTAAAAAGCAAAAAATAAGAAGAGACTATTGTTAGGAGAGTTAACCAACAAATTAACAAGAGAATTATTAGGTAGGAATAAGTAGTTAACGATGAAAAAAATAGTGGGGATGTACTGTGACTGGAGGTCTCCTTTAAATTAAAAAAAATTAAGACCAAGTAAAAAAGGAAAGCATGACCTTATTTATGTAAAGGTGTATTTAGGTGTCTGCTGCCTGACTAAACCTTAATCACTTACAAGCAATATCCTAAACAATACAAAATCATTTTACTTCTTCTTGGGGCACCTGGGTGGTTCAGTCAGTTGAGCCCCGACTCTAGATTTCGGCTCAGGTCGTGATCTCACAGTTGTGAGATCGAGCCCCATATCAGGCTCTGCTTGGGATTTTCTCCCTCTGCCCCCCCCCAACGCACACGTGTGCACGTTCTCTTTCTAAAATAAACAAATTCTAAAAAAAAAGTCTTACTTCTTTATCCCCTAGGAGGTGGAAGCAACTATATACTTAAAGTGCCATTTGTTTTGTCCTACCAAAAATAGGTGTTCATGTCTGTATAACTTATGTATAGGTATGTGTGTATACATATATATACACATACACACACATATACATATAATTCGCTCATACATACATATGCTTTTGTGTATATATGCATGTGTATGCATGTGTACATGCCACATTACACAGACATGTGTCTGGTTGCTTATCCAGACTCAGCACCTAGGTAATAAGATGACCATTTCCTTTGTATACTTTTCTGTATTGTTTTAATTTTTAAAGTAACAATCACATAACATTTTCCCTAAAAGAATAAAGCTATTTCAAAAATTAAAACTACAACAACTCTACAGTACAGGTCTGGTGTATGAGCTGATAAATGTGAGGTGCGTGGAACATGTCTAGAACATGTTAATCAAGTATTGGTTGTTATTATTCTTTTTTTTAAAAAAAGATTTTATTTATTTACTTGAGAGAGAGTATGCATGAGCAAGAGAGCACAAGCAGGGAGAGCAGCAGAGGGAGAGGGGAAGCAGGCTCCCACTGAGCAGGGAGCCTGACGTGGGGTTCCATCTCATGATCCTTAGGTCATGACTTGAGCCGAAGGCAGCCGCTTAACCAACTGAGCTACCCAGGCACACCTATTATTCTACTTGTTACTATGTCACCTGTTAGGCGCTGGTCTAAGTACTCTACGCAAATTCTCTCCCTTAACCCTGACAGATATGGCAGATGCTGAGATACAGACACGTTATGCCAAACACCCCACAGTTTTTAAGTAAGGAGACCATATTTTACAGACCAATGTTCTTTTTTAACTTTTTGTTTGTTTGTTTGTTTTGCTTTTAACTCCTTTAACATAAAGGAGTTATGGCTATTTAAAATGTCTCGGTCCTGTACTCGTGTAAAAACTCTTTGCTGAGGATATTCTCAACTGATACTATAAACATATAACTGCTTTATGTGATTCAGAAGAATGACATGCACATTCTCATAAGGTTTCTGAAGTATCATTTAAAATAAATGAATCAAATAACTACATTCTGACACATATGTAATTCACGTGGAGAACTAAAATTTTTATCTCAGCTTTATAGCAAAATTATTAATAATAGCACCAGTTTGCCCTTGAATAGCAATTTATCGTTTACAAAGCACATTCACATATGTTGGCTCATCTTGAACTTCAAACCACTCAGTGAGGTGGTAGGAAAGGCCAGACATTAATATCACACACAGCTGAGGAAGCCGAATCATGGAGGTATCAGTTGGAATGTCTTTGGCCATAAGGAAGAAAACCCAATTCTAACTGGTCTAAATAACGTAGAGATATGTTGGCTCACTTACTTGGATGCCCAGAGGTGAGGTGGTCTTCAGACTTGACACAGTCTAGCTGCACTGACTGTACTTCCTTGTAATTCTCTTGGTTCTGCCCTTGGCTTCATCTTGAGCCTCACAGTTCTTGGCCTCAACACTACACAGGACAATGCCAGAGGAGAAGACCATTCCTTTCTGTCCCTTTGTCTTGAAAACTAGGAAGCCATCCTCAGAAGTCCTTAGCAAATTTTCCTCACTTATCATTGGCCTGGAGGTATTCATATGCCCATTCCTGAGCCAATTATTGGCAAGGGCCATGGGATTACCCTTAGATGAATCAAGATACTTGAGAATCGGGCTCTGTTAGGAAAAAGGAGAAAGGGGAATGGTAATGAGCACTGGTTGAGTACTACAACCTGGGAAAGAGCAGTCAGGGGTCAAATCCAACTCTCTTAGGTTAAATCCTGCAGCCAAGAGTACCACTGAGGTCATGAGCAGGACTCAGGACCTCTCACTCTCATATTTTTCCTATAACAACCTCAACTTGATTTTCATTGGGTTAGAATGTTCCTTTTTGGCTTTAGTGGGGGACACCCAAGGGGCATCCTTAACATATTTGAATGTGACAGTTATCTGTGCCTGCATTTTGCAAGACTGAGGTTGGATGGACTGGTAAAAATTTGCTTTGAAATCCACCTTTTGACAAATCCCTCAAAAGTATTATACATTTTTTTAATTAAAAATATTCCAAGGAATAAAAAGCAATGTTTTAGAAAACCTTACCATTCTGCCGTATTTGCACTGGATTTTTAAAGAAGATTTATTTGAGAGAGAGAAAACTCGAGCCAGGGGGCGGGGGGAGGGGCAGAGGGAGAGGAAGACAGAGACTCTCAAGCAGACTCTGCGCTGAGCATGGAGACTGACTCGGGGCTCCACCCCAGGCTGCTGAGATCATGACCTGAGCTGAAACCAAGAGTTGGACGCTAAACCAACTGAGTCACCCAGGTGCCCCTGCACTGGGTTTTTAAAGAAAAAACTACTGGAGTTAGAGTTGGGGCATCCTGAGCATCTCTCCCAGATCCACTCTTCTTTTCCCCTGACCAGAGAAAATCATAGTCTGAATTTGGTGTCCATTTTCATGTGGATGTTTTTGTACTTTTAATACTATGTATAGATCTAAGGTACATAGTAGTGTTTTAAACACACACACACACACACACACACACTCACACACACACTACTTTATATAAATACTAACCTGAACATATCCTTCTACAATGGGACTTTTCATTCAATACTCTTTTAAGTGATACCCATATTGATCTATGTACCTTTAGTTCGCTCATCCTGATTGCAATAGAGCCTATTAATCAAATATACCCCAGGGTATTACCTACTCTTCTGTTGATGGATATTTTCTTGGTTTTCACTATTTTGCAATTCCAAACAAAGCTGTTGTGAGCATTCTAGTAGATATTTCACGGTGCACACTCAGAAGATTTTGTCTAGTACCTATCCACCTAAGTGGAATTATTGGACATGTGCGTCTTCAACCTTAATAGATCTTGTCGTATTGCCGCCAGTCTCATAGCTGTGATGCGGAATTGCATTGTTGGTTTTAGAAGAATAGCAATTTCTTTCTTCCCTTCTGTTTCCTATGCATTTGAAACTCTCCAGTTTCTTAAATTTATCCCATTTTCTAGATTGGAAATTTGTTTTCTTTCCCTCATCATGGAAAATTGCAGCATTTATTATGAGTCTCATCATTTTGATATGTCTAACTTAGGTTAGCCTGCATTTTCCTTTGAAATATATAGTATTATTTATTGGACACAGTGAAATGACAATGAGAGAAAAGAAATAAACAGACTCATCACTTTCTCTCCAAACTGTTGAGATCGTTTTCTCTTGATAGTTTTTTGTTCACTTGACTAAATATACAATGTGATCAGAATTTGTTTATCTTGTATGGAGAATGGAATAAATATATCCCTCTTTCTTCTCACTGGAGAAATCCCAAAATCAGAAGGTTTAAGAATAGCATTGATAACCAATTAGTTTAATTAGTATTTGGCAACTCTGTTTAGCAGAATCCTTGGACTTGCACCTGGAGTGCAGAGACACTACTGAATGATGCCACTTTAGCATCCTAAAGCACCACTCTATTTTTACACAGTGTCTACCTAAGAGATTCAGCTGCACGTGGATATGCTTACAGCAAGCTCCCTGAGGACTTTCCCTGTGTTTGGGGGAAGAAGTAAGGTCAGTAAATCAAAATTTACACCCTACTGTCCTAGGAAATGCGAAGGTAACCCAATAAACAAACATGAGATCATATTTCCATTTTGGTCGAGGACAAGGGGAACATTTAATCCCGAGGAGAGTGAGAGAGAGACAAGAGGAAATTAAACACACGCTGATTGAGACTATGCTGTTTTCTTTTGCAGTTTGCTTTGCAAAATCCAGATGGGAAAGGAATAAGCATTTACTTCTCTCGCTTTCCACACTTACCTTTTAAGTGTCTTAGCTTCAAAAGAAACACCCACCCTGAAACTGTATTTTCTTTATCCAAAGAATGTGGTGTAAGTGAGAATGTTGTATGAAAGGGTGGAGGAGCGGGGTGAGCTTTGTGGGCACAAAGAAGTATTCAAGATAAAAATCATGATAAAAAGGATAATTTCTGAGACTCGAGACACAAGTCTGATGGGGGAGAGTTATTTATGTTGGTTATAGGTTCCTAGAGAGTTGACCCACACCGTTTATCCCTTTGTTTATTGATTAGGCTGTTTAGAAATGTTAGAAACGGTTGTCAAGTTTGTCAAACAGCTCCTTTTATTGCTTCCTCTAGAGTCTCAAGATGACAGCTAGATTCTTCTGGCATGCACAGTAAAGGTCAACTTTGGTAATGTTCCATTAAAACAAGACTACAAAAGTTTCTATACATAAGAGATAATAAGGAAGTTTTTAGCAGTTTTCTTTATTTCTTTTTTTTTAAGATTCTATTTTAAAGTAATCCTTACATCAAATATGAGGCTCGAACTCACAATCCCGAGAATAAGAGCCCCACGTTTCACCAACTGAGCCAGTTAGGAGGCTCTAGGATTTTTCTTCTAATTTCATACCTTTTCATTATTAAAGGTTAGTAAGACCTGAAAATTTGTTGGAAACAATGAGATATTCTCTTATACTACTTTTGAAAAGCAAAACTTCCCCTACTTATCTTGAATTAAAATAATAATTTGTTAATCAAGTATATCTTAAAGCCTAACACTTTCTTCTCTTAAATATCAGGGCCCCCCTCCCCTTTGAGTCCTGCAATGGTTCGCAACCAGCACTTCCTGCTGTCAGGTTCTTGCCCCTGCATTCTAACACTGACCTCCCAGCGGTTACCTCCTGATAGGCACTTTCAAACTGCAGCCTCCATACCAACCTCTGTCATGACCGTCTCCAATAGCAGAGACCTCTGTGTTGCTAAGTGGCACTTCTGCCTCACCCTTTCCTGGCTACGAGAACCCTTCCAGCTGCTGGTTCAGTGACCTTAACCTGGGAGAGCCAGTGTGTTCAGGGGGGAGAGGAGTATATCCTGAGCACATGATCCATTTTCTGATGTAATGACTTCATTTCTATTATCCCCGAGGAATGCAGCAGGCGTACTGACATTTTGTCTACTGGCGCCACAGACAGCAGTGTGTTGCTGTGCTAACATGCCCGGCTAAATTTGGATATGGTCCTGAGAATCTTATTAGGTAGACAGAGGAACTCACTGGGTCTCTGTAGATGTTAACACACACGCACACCACCCTTGTAAAAGAAGTTGGCTTTAACTAGGGGAAAGTTAAATTAGGATTCAAAACATTTAACTAGGGCTTAATGAATGTTTTTTTCCACCTTAACCTGAACTTCAGTAGATAAAAGGTCAACCAGGTAGCAGTCTGGCTTTCTGGAACAAGGATATAATCTTACTTCAAATTGGGTTGATGAGCTATGAAAGAAGCCAAATCTTTGAGAACTCTTAAGCATTCTGCAAACATTTTAAAATGGCATTTACTTATAGGGGTGGTTTATATAATTTACCCTATTCTACTCCTTCCAAACCTCTTATTTAGTCTGCAGGCATTAGAATAGTGACCATAACTAAAATGGGATGGTGTGAGAAAAGCCCTCCGAGCCCCCACTCCCAAACTAAAGCACCTCGATCTTTGTCCACAGCCTCACTAGCTACGAATTCTGCCTCAGGCTTCTGTCATGCTCCTCCTGGGATCTGGAGACATTTGCTTAAATCTTCCATTCATCTAATTAGTCTTTTGGGAGAAAGACAGATGAAAGAAAGGGAAGGCAGGGGAGAAAGTGATGCTTCATAGGGCTGGTTAGACCAGAGGATGTAGCTTATCTACTGAAGAATTAGTGACATGAAAATCATTACACAGAAGCACTGAGCTCTGTGAATTTGGAGGTTCTATCTTCATTTAGATAAGTCACATTCAACTAGTCCTATTTCCCTCCTTTACTAAGGTAGAATTGAAAAAAGGAAATGCAAAGTTGGGTCACCTTCCCAAATGGCTCCAGAAAAACTGTCCTCATCAGGGGTCCCCCAAAAGAAGAAATATGCTGGGATATATAAGGGATTGATAGATGAAGTGTGAGAAATTTCTCTCTTGCCACCTGATCCCAGTTGGAAATTCACTGCCTAACTGTGCTGCTGACTGAACAAAACAGAGGATAATAGCCTCTGGCTGAAGACTTTATAATTGAAGCTGAGGCAGAGTGGGCCATGTGCGTGTTTAGAACAGTGATTGCATTGTGAATTACAACACAAGTCCCACTTGTCAGTCACACAAATGTTTAAGACCATAGAAAGGCATCTGATTTGGGACAGGGATGACAAAATGGATCTTTTGGTTTTCCCCACTTAGCCCTGAATACAAAGGACTGATGACTGCTTTGTTCTGGGATAAAGTCTTACATTCCTTGTAGGACCTATCCAATCACTAATAGAGAAAGAAAATTCCTGTCTGGAATCACTCCTACCACTTTTTCAAAGAAGTAAACTTTAGTTCTCATCACCCAATGGGGGAAAGAAAGCAATATAAATGATATCACACCAGATTTTTTTTTTGTTTGCTAATCATTACTTCTCATTTATCTTTAGTGACTGCCTCAAAGTTAAACAATTGTAGTAAACAGTATTAAGAGACATGGCTCTAATATGATAATATTTGTCAATACTTAAAATGCTTCTACCCTTTGAACCAGGAACTACACTTTAAAGAATTTATTTAACAGATAAACTGATAGCTGTGGAAAATGATATATTTGAAAAGATAATCTTAGCAGCATTGTTTATGTCTGAAGAGTGAAAATGTCCTAAAAGCTCATCAACAGGAAGTTGATTAAATAAATTACAGTACATTTACACAACGAAATGAGGTATAAAAGTTATCTTAATTAACAGTGTGTTTTCTGGATTTATAGGATGTGCCAGTGCTTCTTGGGTATATTATACTTGTCAGGTCAAGAGGAGTCCCATGTCAGTCCTCTAAGGACTAGAGGTTTATAAACTTTTTTTTTTTTTTTTTTAATTTTTAAGTAGGCTTCATGCCCAGCATGGAGCCCAACGTGGGACTTGAACTCACAACATTGAGATCAAGACTTGAGCTGAGATGGGGTCAGATGCTTAACCAAATGAGCCACCCAGGTGCCCTGGTTTATAACCATTTGAGCACAACATGGAGAGATAGGGTTAAAGTGAGTATTTTCCTTTCTTACTTGTAAATCCTTTAATCACAGGGCCTAAGAAACTCCTGGATGTAACAGAGATGGAAGGGCACCATTTAGTTCCACTGCTGACAGGCTGAAAAGAGAAAATCAACCATTTTGTTAGAAATAAGTCTGTGGTGGCAGGCGGCATGATAATCATAAAATTTGGTGGCACAAAAGTCAAATTGTACAATGGAGTCAACCACTGTTGAGAAAAACAGTAGAAAGGCTTTTTATACATACCTTTCTTCTATAATTTTTCTCAACGTATTATAAACTTATTTGTCTTCCCCACTGCATTTAAGCAACTTGACCTCAGGACTTCTTGTCATTTTTTTGTAACCTTGGTAGCCAAGCACAATGCCTGATACATAATGGCACTTCATAGTCTCCAAAATGAATGAAAAAACAGCAGTTTGAAAGCAAATTGTTTAAGATTGTCCTTAAATTTTTCTGATTAATGCTAGGGATCCTTTTCTCAGAAAAATACACATATCCACATACACAAAAATCCCAATATAATTTCTGGGCAATTGTGGACATCTGCTTTCTCTCTTCTTAGATCTTCTAGGGAACCAGAGAATCTAGATTAAGAAATTCCTAGGTTTAGAGGACATAATCACAGAGAGAAGTGGAAGAATATTTAGAAATATTTCCTATTCCCCAATTTTTCTTTTACAAAAAGCATGTTTCTTTCCTCTAAACTTCATAGAGAAACTCTTTCAGTCCCTAAGGAAAAGGGCCTCTTCATGTGGAAGGTGTAAAAAAAATTATCTATGTAGTTTTAGATTCACCTATAGATATTGTGTAGTTATTGTAGTAAAATGCAGCCTTATAGCAAAAAAATAATTTTAAAGGCATTTTGTTTTAAAGATTTACTTAGAGAGAGTGTGTGAGCAGGGGGAGGAGCAGGAGAGGGAGAGAATCCTCAAGCAGACTACCTGTTGAGTGTGGAGCCTGATGTGGGGCTCGATCCCAGGACCCTGAGGTCATGACCTGAACCGAAATCAAGAGTTGGACGCTTAACTGACTGAGTCACTGAAGTGCCCCAAGAAGGTATGTTTATTTAACAAACATTTAGGGACTATTCACTATGAGTCAAGGACTGTGGAGGACAGGGGCTAGAAACAGTGACTCAAATCCAAATATGGTGGAGTGCACGCATAATGAACTGGGTACTTGAGTTAGATTTTTGCCTGTGTGTGTGCGATGAAGGTAATGATGGGTAGAATAAGCAGAGAGCAACTATAAATTCTGTAAAGGAAGAAAATGTGACTGCAAGAACCTTTGGTTTTATTATGGTCATATACAACTTTAACCTTCCATCCTGTTACCAGATTACCCATAAGGAGTCTGATAATAACCTCCGGAGAAGCACTGACTGATTATGGATGAGGAGGAAGGCAACACTTGAACTGTAAATGCTTAAACTCTATCTCTGTGGTATGAGCAGCTGCAACCATGTACATGCCATTTCTAAGACCAAGCATGTAAACATTTCTTTCACCTGAGTGATGTCCTTCTAACGATCATAAGTTTGTTGCATCTTAAACTTTGGGGAGACTTCAAAGCTGATCCGGTATGAATGTCTACTCAAGGGAGGACTGTCCTCCGTAACACTCCTTTGTTTGAATCCTCATTAACAGCAGCAGAATGTATTTGCAGTCACCAATAATTATTAGAAACCACTTCCTGGGGCGCCTGGGTAGCGCAGTCGTTAAGGCGTCTGCCTTCGGCTCAGGGCGTGATCCCGGCGTACTGGGATCGAGTCCCACATCGGGCTCCTCTGCTGTGAGCCTGCTTCTTCCTCTCCCACTCCCCCTGCTGTGTTCCCTCTCTCGCTGGCTGTCTCTCTGTCACATAAATAAATAAAATCTTTAAAAAAAAATGTAAATGTTGCAAAATTTCATTAAAAAAAAAAAAAAGAAAGAAACCACTTCCTCGTACTGAGCTTTAAAACCTCCTTATTTTTTCCAACCATTTCTCTAAGCTTTGGCTTCTGGAGCAATGCAGAATAATCCCATTCTCTCTCCCAGAGCCTTAGGTATTTGAACACAGCTATCATTTGTATTTCTGAATTCATCTCAGGCTGCACTTCCCTTTCTTCAATGTATTCCTCTTGAGAAATATTTTCACAGTTATCACCTTCCTGTTCCTATTCTCTCACACACTGTGATACTTGGCCAAAGTCGGCTGAAAATGTGACACCTAGAACAGAACACGATATTCTAGCTGTGACTGATCTTAGCACATCTGAGTCAAGAGGAATTCTTTTGATCTGGACATGACCTTCCATCAACACACTCTTACAGGCTTTCATTCTTACCTCCTGTTCCTCTTCTAGGTGTGCTGTACTGTGGGCAAATAAACTTGGAATTTGGTCAAACAAAACTGTCGTGTCTTTTTTTCCTGAGTACCCAGGATCTAAGTATCGAGTTAAATTTCCGTTCCATTCACCTTGGCGATGGAATGTGTCCAATTTCTTCTTAAATTTGCCTCAGCACTGAAATAATTTCAAATCTTAATATCATATTTAACCACTGCCGATCTGTTATCTGTAAATCTGATAATACCTTTTATGGAATTTCCTGTGTCTTCATTCAAAGGACTGGAAATTTCCTGCAGTTTCTCAGGTTTCTTCAATAGCTAGGAATCCACCTGGCTGATTATCCATCTGAGCCACAAAGATTTCAAAAGAGGTGTCCAGTATCTTGTTGGATTCAGTGAATCTGGTACCTTTAAACCAATCTAAGCCGAACAGTTTCCCCAACAACAAACGCTACGGACATTTTATCATTGCAGTAAAATTTTAGGTGAGCCTCCAAGTTCTATGAAATAAGCAGCCAGAATGGGTGTAGAAACAAGAAAGCCTGTGTCATAGTCACCATTTCCCTTTTCTTGTACATACACAGTGGACCAGATGCACTGGATCTATATTTTATTAGGAAAGGCAACTCTGAGGTAAATTCAGCCAAATAAAAACTCAAGAATCACTCACTGGAGAGGGATATGTGAGGGGTTCTGTTCACTACCCCAATTTTCAAGATCTTTTTCAGACAAAGTCTTAAGTCTTATGGTGGGTGTGTCAGGAAAGGCTACCTTGATCTAGTATTTAGATCTTACAACGTTTACCCTTTGCCTTTGATACAGCTGGTTCTTAGGTGGATCTATTTCCCACGTGAATTTCTCCATTAATAACAAATGAAAAAGTAAACTTTGGACATTGACTGTTTTTCAAAGAAAATGAAAGCATGTATGTTTTATTTTTCTTTTTGCTTTTATTTTCACCAAACATTCATCAGAGAAGGCATATTCAATTTTGAGGGGCTATCCAATTTCAGAAGGGAGACACATAACTGTAATAATGTGTTGAGAGAAGAAAGAAGCTTTGGTCATTGCATCTATGCAGATGAAACAGGGTTTCTCTCTGAACACTTTTAGGGGCTCAGTTAACCATGCCTAAACCCAATTTGGGGGATTAGTATTTCAATTCAATTCCCTCAGAGCATGAGAAATTCTTCTTGTGCATGACAGCAAAGGAAAAAATGAAAAATGGTCATAAACAAGTCAGATGATCCATTGAGGAGGCAGGATTGCTCTACACATTGATTCATACACAAAGCCTAAAGGCAAAATGAGAAAGTAGAAAGTTAAGTCATTCCCTACTAGTTAAGGAAGGTACACGTACAAAATCATATCAATTAAAAGTTTTTTAAAAAATATTTTGTCCATTTTGCCTTGTTACACAATACAGTTTCTCAATTCTACAGAGCTACAGATTATTTACCTTTCATCCTATTAACTTTAGAAAAGCAAGATTTTCACGTAAATAGCTCAGGTGATAGCTCCTCAAGATAATTTTTAGTTATTCATCTAGGTAACATGCAGCATTCCTTCTAAAGGGAAAAAAGTCTCTATTAGGTGGTATAACATCATGCCTTTTCTT
The DNA here is from genome assembly GCF_024610735.1 of Ursus americanus. Lineage (NCBI taxonomy): Eukaryota > Metazoa > Chordata > Mammalia > Carnivora > Ursidae > Ursus > Ursus americanus. The sequence continues at coordinate 37,554,998 of NC_142131.1, forward strand.
TCTCTTTTCTGTGGTAACCCCAAACAAACCTAAATCTCCTGGATCAATAGTCAAGAAAGACTTTATTATACGTTGTTCAATTCACAAATCTCAAATGCAAGTTGGCCAACGAAAATTTTTATAGTTTATCCACGATTCAGAATGCCTTATCAACACTGTAAGCTCTGATCTGAAGAAAAAGAAAAGAAAAATAGATGAATGGCTACATTCAAAAAGGCTTTAAAAAATAAGTCCTTAGTTTTGAATTATGCTAAAGAATAAGTACTTGAATTTATTGCTATGCTTTGGAAGATTTTAACTATCAGATGTGGACCTTAAATAAAAAGAACATCATAGCGCTTTTGTTTTCTTATGGATTTCAGTTTTAACACTGAAGTATGAAAGAAACGTGAGCTCATTGTCATGGATAATAATGCAACTTTATTGTGTGCAGCCTTTTTCACACCAAGTATTAGTTTTTCCATGTGAAATAAGTTAAGATTTAAAATGATAAAGTTACTGTTAAGGAGACACATAGAAAGGCAATAGAAAAAGCTGAAGAGAGTTTTTGTCTGAAACTGGAAAACAGAACAGTCTGGGGGAAAAAACAAAAGATATGAGAAAAGTACCACAGGCTAGAAAAACTACTTGGGGGGGAGAGAAGGGCCAGGCAATTGTCTCAGAGGGAGGGCAGGATTTCTTGTGCATGTTTAATGCATGTGCTTGGCAATAATAATCTTAGAATTTTCTTCTGTGTTGTTAGAGGTCTTAATTTTTCCCACTGTCTATAATTAATTTTATTATGCAGCATAATAAATATATGTATATATGTTTTTATTTAGCACAGAGTCCATTTGTCTCATTTTGTACCTCATCAGCAAAGTCATACCTCAGATACACAGTGGAAAACAACTGGAAGATCTATCAGAGTACATTCAAAGTTTGGATTTTTTAATCAAAAAAAATTTTTTTTTTATTATCCTATTTTGGTTTCCTTATTGAGTAGACTCCTAGGGAAAAGTAAGTACTGGGAGTTTACTGGTCTGCTGTAGAAGTAGAATTTAGACTCATAAAAAAGAAAGTTAAAGAGAGATCCAAAGGTTCACTTAAAATAAAAATCACCAGACAAGATAGGCTATGAAGAGCCTCCTCCCTGTGGCTGAGTTTAAGAACACATAACACTCTGGAGCAGCTGTCCTCAAACACCTCTGTCCAGAACCTACGCCTCTTCTGGAGTTTCTCAACTCTTTCTGCCCCACGTCAGCTTTAGCTCTCTTCACTACACTGCCATTTGTGACATGTTTATCTGCCACTGCGGATGAGATGGCAGTAAAGGAGGCAAAGTCCCAACCACTTATCAGAACATGAGAAGAGAAACGTATCCTTGGACTTGCTTTAGTGCTCTAACTGGCAAGTATGCCAAAGGACTGACAATCTTATATGCTGAGGTGGAAAAGAACCTATAATACTAGATCGAAAATCCTCTAACACAAGACACAAAAACAATATACATTAGGCCAGTTCAGTTAAAACTCATACTTTTTTTGGTATTCTCTGACAGGACTTTAGAAAAGATAAACCCCAATGGAGGAACATAACTTAAGTGTGGCAGAAAGGTGGCAATCATAAGGCCTGAAATATAAAGATAAATGCATTACTGGGGCATATTCTCCTGGCCCTGAGGTATGTGGGCAAAAAGGTCACACTTTACCATGAGACAGAGGGTCAAAGGTGATGTAGGGCTCTAAGAAAATATTTGCCAGAGGAATGTGATGATTCATTTATCAGTCCAGAAATCCCAAGTACAAAACTTTAAGATATAAGAAGGATCAAATTATATAATGTATATGATTCAATTTAAAAATTCTTAGCCCTCTTACATTATATTATCTAGATTACAATAGTAAAAAATCAAATTACATTCATATGAAACTTTTATAAAAAGAAATCAAATCCATTTTTATGAAATTTTATAGTACAATTATTTTCTAATGGGTGTTTTCTTAGGTCTTGGTATTTATAATTCCATTTACATCTGCAAAATTTTTCAAAGCGATAAACAAAAGGCAGTCAATAGAAATCTAAACTTTCCTTTGCAAAACTCCCTTCAGTTTCCAGGCCAGTAACACATGGCGATGTCAACTTCTCCTCCAGACATGGACTGCTACCAAAGATCCCCAGTTTAAGGAGCATGCAGGCCTCTACTCATTAGGAACGCTTTCTGGTTTGGCTCACGTTTCAAGAAATTCTGGAGCATGTCCATGCCGTCCAGAGATCCCCCAGGTTTCAGGATTAGGTTTCTGTATTTCATTCCAACCTAATAAAATAAAACATCATGCCTAATAATTCATTGTTAAAGCAATTTTCCAAATCCCTAGATGCAAGAGAGAAAGGGTAAGGGTGAAAAAAAAAAGGACTTTACTGTGTCTGGAGGTTCTCTTTTGCCTAGACTACAGGTCTATAGTACTTATTTGTTTTGTAGCTATGAGATCTGAGGCTTACAAACTCTGGTCTTCTACACACCTCTTTATTACTGTCTTGTCTCCTTAAGAGTCTCAACAGTGAGCAAACAGACGAACAAAAAATAGCCAAATGGAATGTATAACAGATTCTTCTTGGTTATCCCATCTTCAAAGCTATTTCAAAAGGGTTAGCAAAGCCAGTGTTCAGGAAGGCCGCAAACATGGGGTCTGTGTACCTGTAAACAGTGGCACCACTATGGCCAAACATTTTTCTGAGGGGCTTATAGAAAACGCCTCATCTTTATGAATGGCAGTAGGACAATAGCACATGTCCCATGGTGTAGGGTAAGATATTTCTGTGGGCCTAGAGCTGGGAATAAAGATCTTTTTAAAGTTTTCTTTGGGGATGAGGTCTGGAATTTTAAAACACATTGCAGTTACCCTGCCTTTATTTACATAATGTATGAGAAAATAGAGTGAAAGAAAACAGCTGTAATTCAGAATCAGTGCTATTCAATATTTTCACTTCCTTTTCATCATTCTTTTTGGGGAAGCAAAGCAAGACAATTCAGTGAAGCCTAATTCTAAATACACATATAAAATAAGTACTTCATATATTCATTATATCATTTGATCAATATGGCTAATAGCCTTTTTTTGGAGAAAGAGAGAGAGCAAGTAGGGGAGGAGAGGGAGAGAGAATCCTCAAGCAGACTCCCTGCTTTTTTAAGAAATTAAAACAAGTAACAACAACAACAACAACAAAACCTGGTAAAATTAATTTTAATAAAATATTTTAACTGGTATATCTACATTATTTCAACATATATCAATATAAAAATTACGGAGATTTACTTTTTGTTGTAGGTCATCAAAATCTATGTGGTTTTTACTTTTACACCCAATTCTTCAGTTGCACCAGCCACATTTCAGGTGTCTGACAGCCACGGGTAGCTGCCCCAGTGGACAGGTGCAAGGCCGGGAACACACAAGGATCCTTAGAAGGGCCTGTTGGACAATATTCTAGTCTGACATTGAAAAGGCATGCAGTAATCTTGTTGCCTTATTTATAAGCTCTGGATAAATTTTCTTAAAAAGGGTAGTGCCTGTAATCACTGATATTTGAATTCCTGAAACCCTGGTAATGAAGGCTTAGAGCTAGATTTAATGTTCTTTAGGGGAAAAAAATGATGTGCCGTTTCTTACTTGGTCTGCAGCAATCCAAGACTGTTACAACAGCAATCGAGAGCCTAAAAAGGGAGTGATGGCTATTTCTACCAAAGACTTTATTATTCTAAGAAGTAGCAGCTCAGGGCTCTGGAGCCCAAACAATCTCCTTCCCTTCCCTTTCTTTCATTGCCCAATGTGCTTACATTTGCCTATAATGTTGAATCAGCAGGGGGATTGGGCAGGCTGGGGAAGAAAGCCTGTAGCAATATAGGAAGAACTTAGAAAATGTGAATTAAATTCATCTGCAGAATTACAAAAATACTTTAACCCTTTTTAATGGAAAAAATATAAGTATATACTAATAGCGGAGACAGCAGTATGATGAGCCCCAGGTACTCTTCATCCAAACTCCATAATTAATATTTACCTGCAGAAATTCTTAATGCTTAAGATCTGAGATTCTTTTCCTTATTAAAAGACATATTTCATTCCACAAATATTATAGGAACGTCAATGAAAATCTAGATTAAGGTAAAGAATAAATCTCCCACAATACCGGTATCTCACAAAACAGTCTCATTTGCACAGAGAACTGTGGTTTTAGGTAGCAAAGGAAAGCAGGCCCTTGAGGAGCTGCCCGGCACTGTGAAGACGCAGCTCAGGGCTCCTCCAAACAGTAAAGTCACCGTGGAGCCTGGAGCCGGGCGTTGTTCCGTCTCCCGCACAGTATGCGGCTCAGCACAGCTCCAGTCCTGCCCCGCTTACGGCTCCAAACAAGTTGATTCAATTTCCTGAATTACAGAGCAATGGTCTTTTAATAGTTTTATTTCCTTTGCAATGAAGTTTGGAGAACAGTTTAAGAGTCATTTTGGTAATAGAATCTTGCTTTTCTTCAAAAAAAAAAAAAAAAGGAAAAAAAAAAAAAGAAAGAAAGGAAAAGAAAAGTTAAGTGAATTTTTGTGTTTTCCGAAGGTACTGGCTCTCTGGGTGTGAGAACACCGTCTCGGAGACATATGCCACAGGTGGAAGGAGTCTTTGCCCAGAGTTATTCTATTTTGTTTATATAATAAAGAAACTTGAACTGAGAGCAAAGCAGAAAGAGAAGTTCTAAGACAACCATGGAGATTTTTCATGCTGAAAAAATCCTTCAGTACGATCTGCATTGCACATAGTAAGAGCTTCTATTAACTATTCCATGAAGGTGAGTAACATTAGTCACCTGTGTGGTTTTCAATCATGGAAGATGAGAGTGTATCTATTGGCGACTGTCCAAGTCCTCTCTAACAGGGGTGTTTTCTAAAGAAGGGTCAGGAGTTTGGGAGTCAGGGCCAAACCTGAATCTTGGCTTCACCCTAGGCTCTGTGGCCATGGGCCTTGGTTTCCTTACCTGTCAAGTAGGACTATGCCTCCCTCACTTAGTTGATGGGGAATGAGAAATGATTTCAGTACACTGCCTCCTCCCTAATGAACACACGGCAGCCAGGGGCTCTCAGTAATCCTCAGGGATCACTTCTGCCCCTCTCACACTGGCCCTACGTTCAGTGTCTCAAGTATAGAGCAGGGATACAGATGCACTCCTGGTTTGGCATCACCATAATATTAGTTCTGTCTCCTAATAAAGCTAAAAAAAGCACAAGACTTTGTCTCCATTATTAATAAGAAAGAGACTCCCCAATTCAGTAGGAATATTAAGTAGGAGAGACCAGGCACTCATTTTATCTAAGAATATGTACCCTTTATTTGAGGTAATATTTATTTATTTACTTACTTATTTATTTTTAAAGATTTGTTCAGCAAATTATTTTAGAGAGAGAGTGTGTGTGCAAACTGGGGGGAGGGACAGAGGGAGAAGGAGAGAAGCAGACTCCGAAATGATCATGGAGTCCCACCCAGGGCTCGATCCCATGACCACAAGATCATGACATGAGCTGTAATCAAGAGTTGGATGCTCAACCGACTGAGTCACCCAGGCACCCCCTGGGGTAATATTTTAAGAACAATATGACTTGAAGGAAGGATGCCATCATCTGTCAGTAATGAGAATGTATAAATGGCCAACAGCCTGGGTCTCCTGCTATCTCGGGCATCCGTGAGGCAGCACATGCAGACTTCCACTGCCTTCCAACCCTCCCTCCTTCCTGTTGTGACTGACTCTGGGGAGGAGAGCCAGAGCTGTCTCTTTCCTACTCTGAGTAACAGGCATCAGGGCAGAGTGTCCACCTGAGCACAGGTGATGACGAGCAGGCATCCCACAGGCTCACTGGGTGAATTTAAGAGTGGACTTTGAACGTTTCCCTCCACAGCCCATCTGTGAACTCCTTCCCAACAGCACACCCTTTGTTTTCTATGAGGGTGGGGAGATCGTGGGTGGAAAAAGAATACCTTGGACAACAACAAAGAAAAAGGAAGAGAGTCAAAGACTGGTGCTGGTAGTCAGGGAGATGGGAACAAGAACAGTGGGTAGGAATCTTTGCTCCATTCGAACAGGCCTTCTGGAAACCTTAAGCAAAGTTTCAATTTGTGAGGGTAGACAGAAGTTTTTTTCATGGGGAGGGAGATCAGGAAAAAAATAAAAAGGCAGCCAGTGTGTACTGGGGGAAGGGGAGGTGGATGGGGAGAACGACCAAAATTAAATGTAATAGTTCTGAAGCAGAGGACACACAAAAATGAACAAAACAGCTCCTATTACAAGGGTCTTATGATCTAGGAGGTGAGATAAAGGAATAGACACTTAACCAAGCAGATTATTAGGGTTCAAAGAGAAATACAGAGAAGGGCTGTAAGAACACAAAGGAAGAAAAAGTGCTTCCAGTTGGTTGGGATTCGAGACTTAGAAGGTCTGGCCTTGTAAATATGTAAGAAGTTAGTTGGAAATCAATTCCATTTCCTTCCTTTATCCTCAAATCAGGCAAAATCTAAGTCTATTGGAAAAGGCTGAAGCGTAAGAAAAATCAGCTTGGGGGTGGTACATCCGGAGAGCTGAAGCAGAAGTTAATCCATTTGGAAGGACTTGCAGGAGAGGAAATTTCATATTCTCCCTTAGCAACACATTACAGCAGGAACTGGGCCTAGAATTCTGATTGAGGGGCACTGGAACACTTAGCTTTATATTGCACATTCTCTGTCAGGTAATTCTCTTGCATGTTAACCCCAAATTCATCATGTTTCTGTGTCTGTTATTATATGTAAAGATCCAGTTACATTACAGATTAAAATATAGCGATACTAGATTTTTTTTTCCCTCTTCATTGACGGAAAAACAAAGGTTAGCAATTTCTCTAAATGCAAAAGAGGTGGAAGATAATTCTAGCTTAATAATATAATTGTCTTTGAATCCACAATGTCTCTTACCTCTTAGGAAATTTTCCCACAATGAAGTTGCCTTATAAAAAGAAATGGCCCTAGTTAAAATGCCCCCATTTTTTTCAACCCTATGATTAGCTGCTGTATTTTGAAACTACATTTGGTGACCTTAAAGATATCTTCAAAGAGCCCCTAGAGCTTGCCGGAAAGAATTATTCCCAAGCAGCTCCCTTCCACAGTTATTTAAAAGAAGAGCTGGAGAAGGAAAAGATTTGTCTGATAATGAGACTTCTCCATATTCTACTAGAAACAAAGACTTTAGAATATATTTAACAAACTAAACAGTTAAGATGGTCTATCTATTTATAATGAAGATGAGAGAAAATCACAAATAAAACCAGAGGTAGCAAACTTCTGGCTATTATAGATAAGTGGCCAATTCTAATACTTTGATAGAAACCTTCAAAACAGAATGAAACCATTGTACCATAAAATATGCTATTGCTATATTTGGTATTCAGAAGACTATAGGTTTGGGGTGATTGGCTGGCTCAGTTGGGAGAGCATCTTACTCTTGAGCTTGGGGTTGTGAGTTCGAGCCTCACGTTGGGTATATAGATTACTTAAAAAAAAAAAAAAAAAGCTTTATATTTGACCCTTCCTATTATTGTTTTCCCAGTGAGTAGGGCACTTTCTACAGTTAGGCTTGCTAAGATCTGGAATGTTTCTCAGAGCAGACCTTGAGCTTTGCAGGATGGTAAGAGGTTACAGAGAGAAGGCCTGGAGATGTTCGTTTGTTTATATCAATGGCCAGGACCAATAATGTCAAAGGCATGTGATCTTTTAGTCTACAGTCTCTAGAGTCTGAGGACTGAGAATAGCAGGCTCTGATTCCTCAAAGGGCCACAGCACTATCTTCTCAAAATGATTCAAACACTTCCTAGGTGAAACTAACATGCCATTATGTGTCAACCATACCTCAATTAAAAAAAAAAAAAGATGTCAACCTTATATAGCTACAGTGGTACCAATATGTACTCAATTGTGATGCTTATTAAGAAACCTAAGACAGTCTAATTCTCCTTCCTTTCAAGGTGTCCTTTTATTTGTTTGCTTGCTTTTGTTGTGGTTTATTACTGAAAAGTTTCTAGAGTCTATTATTTATCCTTATTATTACAGAATTTTTATAATGGCTTTGGGAAAGTCTTTTTGATTCACTATGCTGGGCAATAATAACTGGTCCCTTTCTATTAAAAACTATGTAATTCTAGAAAATATAGCAGAATTCAGTGATGAGGAAAAAGATATAAAACATATTAGGGAGGGTGAGGGCCTTGAGACAACATAGTCTGTGTGAGATCTTGTGATTGCTCTGATACTCAGGACTTCAGATCAAATTCAGTATTTCCTTATATTGTAAAAAATCTTTGGGGGCACCTGGCTGGCTCAGTTGGAGGAGCATGCAACTCTTGATCTTGGGGTTGTCAGTTCAAGACCCATGTTGGGTGTAGAGATTACTAAAAATTAATAAACAGATAAATAAACTTAAAAAAAAAAGTCCTTCTCTTCATCACAACAAACCTGTAATAATGACAGATGTTTTCTGTAGAATGGGATTACTGTCTCAAAGTATTAACTTTTATTTATTTATTTAATTTTTAAAGACTTTATTTATTTATTTGACAGAGAGAGAGAGACAGCCAGCGAGAGAGGGAACCCAAGCAGGTGGCGTGGGAGAGGAAGAAGCAGGCTTCGCACTGAGCAGGGAGCCCGATGAAGGGCTCGATCCCAGGACCCCGGGATCTTGCCCTGAGCCGAAGGCAGACACTTAATGACTGAGCCACCCAGGTGCCCCCAAAATATTAACTTTTAATAAGTGGATATTTGAATTTTGTAAATCAGGTATTACTTTAAAGCAAACATTTGCAAAACAAACAAACGAACAAACAAACAAACAAACAAAAAAACCCAGAGCAAACAAAACCAAACAGTGCACTTGTAGGAGGGAACAAAATGGCTATTTAAAAAGCCATTTTAGTATCTGCTACTGCAGGGAAGAGTGTGAGGGTTGGATGCAAAGGGATTTCCCCTTGGTCACTGTAGCCAGATTCACTACTGTTGTGACAGCAGGGGAGCAAGAAATGATATGATATCCCAGAGTATTCGAGAGGAAAGAAAACGGAAGGGATTAAAGCTAGCTTCATGGCATAAAATGAATAATATACAGCAATGTCAAATCCAGAATTACAGTAAAACTGAAAACTGTTTTTAACACCACAAGGCAACAATTCCAAGTTGTTTGGGAATTTTGCTTTCTCCAAGTTCAACCCAGGTCCCTGGTCTTAAATTAAAAGTAGTCTGGCTGTCTGCCAAGCTGTGAAGCTTGAGAATAAGAGGAAGTACATAGAAGCATAGTGGCAGGGATTGAGGCTGCTGGACTTGCAAGTTCCTTGGGGTCCACTGGGATCAGAACTTTGGTTGTCATGTTGACAGATGGGAGAGAAGCGGTCACGGTGGAGGGTGCTGGAGATGTGGCTGTGTGAGTGGAAGCACAGAGGAGGTGAGTGAGGAAGCTTACTTGAAAAAGGTACTGTTAGCACTTATGCCAGGAAGCCTCACCAACTAGTAAGAGCCAGTAACAGGTCATAATTGTACCTTTGTATAACTAGACCTAGTGTCTCTTTAATCATTGTTTTCTGATTTCTGCAATAATAATGTGCTCTACATAAAAATAAGGAAAAGTGCCACAGAAAGCACAGAAAAATATTTAATAATCACTCATCAAGTTATCACCCGATGCTAAGAATGAACATTTGATGTACTCTTTTTCTAAACATATATTTTAAAATAAAAATTTACATTCTATGGTACAAAACATTTTATTTTTTTAGTTTATTTATTTTTAAAGATTTTATTTATTTATTTGACAGAAAAAGAAAGAGTGTACAAGCAGGGGGAGTGGGAGAGGGAGAAGCAGGCTCCCCGCTGAGGAGGGAGCCTGATGCAGGGCTGTATCCCAAGACCCTGAGATCATGACCTGAGCTAAAGGCAGACACTTTAACCAACTGAGCGACCCAGGCGCCTCCAAAATATTTTATAACCTGTTTTTTTTCTTTCCGCTTTGTGTAACAGTTAATATTAAAAATTCCAGATATAAGAAAAAGCTTGTTGAAGCCCCTTCCTCATGCTCAAGTCCATTCTGCTCTTCAAAAAATGGAAAGGCCACTTTTGGTTTGAATGATTTGGAAGATTTCATAAGTGAGTGGCCATTTTAGTAGGGTCTTTAAGAATGGTTAAATTTTGGGGGCACCTGGGTGGCTCAGCTGTTAAGCGTCTGCCTTCAGCTCAGGTCATGATCCTGCAGTCTTGGGATAGAGCCTCACGTCAGGCTCCCTGCTCAGCGGGAAGCCCGCTTCTCCTTCTCCACTCCCTCTGCTTGTGTTCCCTCTCTCGCTGTCTCTCTGTCAAATAAACTAATTAAAAAAAAAAAGAACGGTAAAATTTTTAAGAGGCATAGACAAGAAGGCACACATCTTAGGTGGAAGAACGAGAATGAACAAATTTGCGAAGGTGCAACGACCTACAGGAACACACAAATTTGGCTCACACACAGAATTCTGGGAAGTAAGGAAGGGATTTGATGGCTATGCTAAGGACTGTGAACAAGGAGAGGACTAACAAGAATCAGGAATTAAATAAAAAGAAAACCCAGTAGTTAAAAGCCTTAGGAAGTTGGCCATCGGGTCATCAGCGGTAACTCTGGAGAGAGAGTAACTTTCCAGTTCAGTTGGTAGAGGCAAAAGCCAGATAAAAAAGGTTCGCCAAGACTGTTTCTTACAGTGAGAAATTAGGTAAAAAGAACAACTGAGTAGTAGCAATAGGGTTGTCAGAGTCAGTAGCAATAGCCCCAGTTTTTTCCCAAGACAGCAAACCAGTAAGGCTTGGTATGAGAGACATCTCTGACACAGAAGGAAAGAAGATAAGTACTGAAGTATACAAGGAGAAAAAAAGATGAAGTACTCAGTCTTGATGACTTTACTTTTCTTAGTGGAGAGCAGAGAGGTAGTGAGAGACTCAGGGGAACGCGATAAGGGAGGTGGACAGGACAGCAGAGTAACACTGGGTGTCCAGACAGTTCGGATAGCATGACTTTGTAGTGGGGCAACATGGATTCACTACAATCTTCTCCAGAAAACTCTGAATCCCAAGGGTACCATCTCTAAGTGAGATGGTGGAGGAATCCAGGGCTGGGCACTTGGCACAAGGTCATGCAGAAGTCAAGATATTTATGAGAACAGTCAGTGGTTGACCATTGTAACAGGCTGGCCAGGGAATGGAAGGAGGTGTATAGTAACCTAAGAGCCTGGGTAGGGTGGGATGGAAGATGGTATGATTGGAAAGGCTAGTGTATAGAATGTAGGTGTCCTGGAGGTGTTTTTTTTGGGGGGCGGGGGGTGGGAGGGGATGGTGGTGTAAATTACGGCAATGTATTTCACCATATATGTTTGAGGCACTACGCAATCCAGAAACAAAGTTTGGGAGAACAAATTAGTCGGTTAAAATAAGCAGAGAGAGCCTGATTTTGAAAATTTGTTCTTCTAACTTCTGAATCAAACAGAATAAAAAGCATACTGGAAAATGTATCAGCCCTAGAAATAATCTGACAGCTGAGTCTTCAACAAGAGTGGAGACTGGGGGACTGTAACTCAGGAAGGTTTGGCTGGTAGCCACCTGGCAGTCAATTCACTGTACACAGAAAGGAATGGCTCAGGTTAATGAAGCAGCTTAAATTACTTAGAGGCATTTGGGTTGCAAACTACATCGTAGGTGGGGTATGCCAGCTACAGAGAAAGGATACCTCCCACAGAAAATGTATAAAGAAACTGTGTAGAGAATATCAGAACATATGCAGACTATTTCTATCAGGAAGGAGTTTACCTTTCCTTCCCAACCTCCTATAAAACTAAAACATTGTACCGCACATGTCAAAACTAGCTGCTATAAATGCTCAAATGCATAAACAAAGCTTTGAATTTTAATTATGCAATATATTGGAATGTTAATAAGCACGAAAATGCAGGGTTTTTTTTTAAACTTATAGAATTAGAGTTAATCACCTGTGCACTGCAACTTAATGATGTATGATATGAAAAGATGCAAGACTTAAAAGTTAAAAGCTGTTACCAAATCTCTTCTTCTAAAATCTAGGTGCAATTAATATTTTACACTATGAAATAAAGGGGAGGGAGCAACTGCAAAATTAACAAAAGGAGAAAAGAAAATACAGTACCTCTGGATTCATTATCCCTTCTTTTTTAAAACAGCTGTAAAACATGTCCATGGAAAATACTTCACTCCAAAGATATCCATAATATTGGCCATCATATCCCCCTGCCAAATGTCCAAAAGTGGCCGGCATATTTGTGCCTTTAAAGAAAGATACATTTCAATCAACGTGATGGCCAATGTTAATCAGGTTATCAACTGACTAAGGTTTCCTTATGCGGAGCCCCGACACTGGGGAGAAGAGACAAGCAGGATCTTACCTGTACTCCCTGGCTTTACCTGTGTCCTTGGCCAAGATGTTTACAAACTTCTCTGCTACGATGACTCAACCTCGGAGATGGTTTCGGCCCTAAGCTCTGGAATGCCTAACAATAGTTTCAGAGGCTTTGTCCACACCCACCAGAGAGCTCAGTGTTCCAGAACTGCTCAGTCCTTTCTTATCCCTTAGACATGTGTCTTACAGATACTCTGATCGTAAGCCTACTCTTTGTCACAACTCTTTCTATCTAAAATGTGTCAGAACGGCACTTATTTTAGGTTCATAATTACTGAGAAAGAACTCTTTATTTAAAAAGCTAAAAAGGTTTTACCAACTCTGTCTACCTCGAGGGCTACTTTTAAAAAGGGGGTTTTGTCCAAGTGGCCTCAGGCACAAAGCTGGTATATGCTCCACTATAAACAGATCACAAAAGGAAGTGAGGAGCCTGGACTGACTCAGTTCACTCTTCTGACCTTTAGTATCACTATGAATGCGATGGATTCATTTAAATAACGACTTCGCCGGTGAAAAAAGTCTCGTTACCAAACTATGTATACGTGAACAACTACATGTTGGCTTCAAATATATAACTATAAACGTGAACACACACGTGTGTGCACCTCCTCACCCACCCCCATGAGTGCCATAAATACTGAGTTACAAAGTGCTAAACTGCCTTAACCGATCTCAGAACCAAAAACAGAAGCAAGGTAGAAGTTTGTGCTTCTCTCTAAAACTGCCCCTTCTGCCAATTTCTCAGTGAAATCTCTGGGAAGTCGCGGTGCATACACGGAGGGAGGAGTCAGGTGGGTGCTGCCAAACGTGAATGGCTTTCTCTGCTCTGGGGTGGAGGCCAATTGCTCATGCCTGATTACACTAAAATGTTGCAGAGCTGGAGCCACCTTTCCTTTAAGCACTTTTGGACAGGGTAACTCCTACGGACAGAGTAAGCTTATCTGAAAGTCACGGCCTGATTATAGGAATCAGAAACAAATTACGTGAGGTAAGCTGCCTGACGAACTCTGCCTTCCCTGGCAGTGTTGGTAGGAGTATACCCTGCGCTCCAAGGAGAAAGTGAATCCACGTCTTGGTATTTACCTACCCGGAGTAGCTGCAACGCCTAAGACCTCTGTGCAGTATTTGGCATATTCACTTGCAGCGTCCAGCGATGCGTTCGTATGGAGAGACTGATCGACTTTGCTCAGAACAATCTGGCGTAAGGTCAGAAGACCTAATAACATAAGAATGTTTGGGCATGTTTTGGAGAAGAGAGAACTACGTGTTCTAATATCACAAGATCAAAGATTTCGAAAACTGATGCCTGTAGTACACAGTACAGAATGGGAGCAAGGTATCTCCTTTAAGATTTAGAAGGGGTGGACTTTTTTTCTTGGACGCAATCCCAGTATATTTAGCAGTCTTCCCTCCCCAGGTTAGCACTCTGAGGGTACTATCATTATTAAAGGGGAAATAAGTTCTATAGAAGAAGAGGCCAGCAATTCTCTATTAAGCAATTCTAATGTATTTTCCTTTTCTAAAATTACAAGTCATACCTGTGTTGACCAGTCTGGAAGCAACAAGTTTTTCAAGCAGATCATCCATAATAGGGCTTCCATCTTTATAATGTTTTGACAGTCTTCGGAGGGAATCCATGTCCCATACCCAATTCTCAAGCATTTGTGATGGCACCTCTACAAAATCCGTTTCCACATTTGTTCCACTAAATCGTGCAAAATCAGTCTAGAAAGCAAACACATAGGTCTTTTTTTAAAGCACTGAATGAAAATGTGATGAATCATAATTAAGACTCTCTAAACTTGGGTACCTGGCTGGATCAGTTGGTACAGCATGCGATTCTTGATCTTGGGGTCGTGAGCCCCACAGTAGGTATAGAGATTACTTAAATATTAAAAAAAAAAAAAAGACCCTCCAAAACTTAAGTCAGAATCAGAGTCAACTGCCTCTTTGAATAAAGGGTTAGGATAACTTCAAATTTAAATGGAAACAAAACACAATAGCCAAGCAGCCTGAAAAATAACCACCAAGTACTCTATGTTAAATTAATATTTCATTCTTTTGAATCATAGACAAACTTGGAACAATCATCAGGAAACAGAACTGAAAACAAAAATCAGTCTGAGTTAAAACTAGCCTTATGCTTTAGAAGTAAAAATATTTAAAAATTTTTTCCATTAGAAATGAATAGATTTTTTTTTAAAGATTTTAATTATTTATTTAAGAGAGAGAGAGAGACAGCCAGCGAGAGAGGGAACACAAGCAGGGGGAGTGGGAGAGGAAGAAGCAGGCTCCCAGCGGAGAAGCCTGATGTGGGGCTCGATCCCAGAACGCCAGGATCACGCCCTGAGCCGAAGGCAGACGCTTAACGACTGCGCCACCCAGGTGCCCCAAAAATGAATAGATTTAAGACAATTTCTCCCAACTTCTCTTTTGTTTGCTTCCTTTTACTTATTCAATACATGCTTTTCCGGGGGCACACGTCACTCTATTTAACTACTCAAGTTTTAATCAAAATCAAAGAGTTAAATGACACCACTGCAGACAGATATCGTTTGCATGTATGTTATGCTTTGTGTTCTAAACTTTAAATAAGTGATTCTAAGAAAACCGTGCTGTAGAAAGCCTCGTCGTACCTCTCAGGATAGAAGAGGGTACCTTAACACAAGCCACTTCAGTGGGAGTTAGAGCTGCGGATCGGCTGGCAAGTGGGGTGAGTGAAACGCGGCTATCGTTTCCTGGACAAAGGATACACTCAGGAGTTAAGGTATCCTTTGTTAAAATAAAGGACTTATTCTGAGGGTGTGGGCTAAGAGTTCAAAAAAAGTTTTTTTTTAAAAAAGTGAAGTTCAGTAAATTGTCGAATCAGATGTCAGAAAAGCTCTTGCTCAGAAAAGAGGGGAATTCACTAGAATAGGCTGATATTTTCGAACCCGCACACCATCCACAGAACCCCACCGGCAGAGGAGATTCCGCATTAAACCAACTGGGTCATCTGCAGAATGGGGGGTATCGCTGTGCTGTCCTTCCCTGAACCTCTGTCCTGTTTCCCTCTTCAGATGTGTGACGACACCCCGACCCCTCCCTGACTTCATTGTCCCTGCGGCTCTGCAGAGACGGGAAAGGAAGAAGGGCTTAAGCACCGGAGGATGCCGCAGCTGGGACACCGCATCAGCAGCAAAGAATGATTCTGCTTTTGGCCCAGGGCAGAAGCACAGATGTCAGAGCCATTGCACATTCTGCCTTCCTCTCTTTATGCAAAAAAATGTTTTGCTTGACTTCCTATTATAATTGCGCTGATTCTAGATATGAAGAGCTGCAAATACTGAAGGGCCAAAGGGGATGAAATTCATGAGGCGCTGGAATGAGGCCACCTGTGTTTGAGGACATCCCAATAAAAAATTCTTACAGGAAAGAAGCAAGGGTTCCAGAAAACTGAATATTTTGCCTCTTTCTGGCATATAATCTTCTAAAATAACAAACATCCTACACTTAGATAAAACAATCTGATACAATAATCATAATGGCCGACATCTATTGAGACTTTACCACATAAGGCATTATGGATTATCCGATTCAAATTCCAAAATGACTGTATGAAGTACATACTGTAACCTCTGTTTTGAGGTAACGAAATTGAAACATAATGAGATTAACAGGAGAGCTAGGATTTGAAACCAGGTGGTCTGACTCCAGAACCCACGGTTTTAACCACAATTGCTCTAGTGCCTCTCTATCTTATAAGAAAAATGAAAAACATAAAAGGTTACATTATGATGTTACAAAGTGGCTAGATCTTCCTGGACGTTATCTAAAGTAGAAAAGTCTTATATCAAACTTGCCTTCATAAGAAGAGCAAAACTGAGGTCTCAGCTGTGCCTTCTTAGCAATCCTACTTCCTCTCTATACTGGAAGATGTTTCAAGGACCAAACCTGAGGCTGGGTGTAAAGGTCAGCCTTTGTGACCACCTGTCCTGCACTTGGGATTCTGTCATACTAACTGCACAATTTTCTAAAGATTACAGTTTTTAAATAAGTAGTAACAGAGCAAATAAAGACAAATAAATCACACCATCAGCGACCACTACACAATTATTTTAAGAAAAATATACATTTTGTATATTCTGCTTGTGTGAATATTTTGCCGTCAACATTTGCAAATGAGGGTGCAAATCAACCCCAAATAACAAAATGTATGTGTGTGTTTGAAGGCGGTGGTGGTGGTATTTCAGAACCTAGAAAAACATGAACAAATGAATAACTCATGAGCTAAAATTGAATAAAATAAAAATTAACGCAGTTATGTCATTCAGAGTAGAGAAGAGAAGGCTTATTCTGTCCAAAGCCATCGGGTGGTGGGGGAGAGAGCACAGCAAATGAATGAACAGATCAACAATGTCTTCTAAAGAACAAAAGGAAATGTTTGCAAGGAGTAAAAGCTAAAAATAACCCTACCGCTTACTAATTTCCCGAAAGTCAGTCACGCTGTTTCTCTGTGTGCCCTTTGAGCAGTATTATTTAAATATTTTTCAAATGAGGAGAACAAAGAACCTACGAAATTCAAAAGCTCAATTTCCAGCAAACGACTAAATTCTAAAAAGAAAGGAATCCACAGTGAGCCACTGTATTAAGTCTACAAAGAAACCCTGAACAAGTCTTAGGATCTAGTAGCCTGTTGGGGGTCTGACACTCGAAACAGCACTACTGCTGAATGATTACTCACTGTTGACCAGCCAGCAAACACCACTCCCTAGTTTTAAACTGTAGGTTCCAAAGAACCCTAAAAAGTCCTTTATATAATATAGTTTTCAGTAAGAACAATTTGAAGGTGATGAATATATAGCAGATTATAGGCTACAGTAATTACTGATGTTAATTTACTTCCCAGATAAAGCAGAGCATTGTGAAATAAACAAAAATAATCTGATTAACAAATCACTTTGCAGGTGACACTTCAAAATGTTTTAGAGCGTTATTGCTGCAAGAAAGGTTTTGACAATAAAAGCCTAGAAAACAAAGTAAACTTAGATTTCTGTTTGCTTATAATTTCTTGAGAGGAAGAAAGTTGTCTAAAATGATGAGATTTTTCATTATTACCTTTTTAAACAGAAAATAGGATGCCTAAAATATACACTGTTACAGATTTTCACAACAGATCATTTGATGTTACAGGGATTAACTTCTCAATTCAGACAACACAACAGGAGCTGGAGCAAAATTATATAAACTAAAGCTCAAAAGTCATGTGAGCTTTTGGTGTATTTAAAGACCAAAGTCTTAATAGATTATTGTTCTAATTAAGTGACCAAATGCTTTTAGCGGTTGCAACGGAAGTTTTATATTCATGATACCAAATCCCAACTCAAAGAAAAAGAAGTTGCTGATATCAGTAAGTGTACTGTGTTTAGAAGAAACGGCCCCAGGAGAATGGACTCTGGCTGTCTGAGGTGATCCCCTATTGATTTCCTAGCAGTCATTCCATATCCTGACCTGTCTGATTTACCCCCAAATCCAGGGATGCTGCAGATGTTTATGTAACAAAGCATTAAAAAAAGAGAAGTGCCACTGTCTCCCAGACTTTGCCACAAATAGGGGGTTAAAGTTCATACTTTTAACTTCACATACACCTACCCATCAATGGAAGTAATAATAGTAATAAAGAGACCCTGAATAACACTTTGCTAACTTGCTTATTAATCTTCACAGCAGCCCTATAGTTCAGCAGATCAGTATCACCACCATGATTTAAAAGACAATCTGCAGAGGTCTTAAATACTACTTTTTTTTTTTAAGAGAGAGCTCGCTCGCTTGCACGTCCAAGTTGGGGCGGGGGCGGTGGTGATGGTAGGGTAGTGGGGAAGGGCAGAGGGAAAGGGAGACAGAATCTTAAGCAGGCCCCACACCCAGCATGGAGCCTGAGGCTCTGAGATCATGACGCAAGCTAACATTAAGCATTAGTTTTGTGTACACATGTGTGTATATACAAGGAAATAAACACAAAAATAAATAAAATAACAAAAAAGAGATTCTGAAAATAATCACTTCTAATACTGATGATGGAACCTCTCACTGTGCAGGGCCGGGGGTAGGGAGCAGAGGCAAGGCTGCTGCTAAGTGTTTACTGTACTTGAGGACTAAAGCTGAAAGGTCACCTCACCCAGAGGGAAATGCGGAACTAGATAAACTCATTCATTCCGCATATGCTTACGTGTGGTTGATTTAGAGGGAATGTCATTTAGGAGGCGAAGGAGAAAAGAGTCCATCCGACTTGGGACACATACTTGGGAGAGCAAATTCTGACCACGTGACACAGTGCTGTTTCCAGGGCGTGGACTGAGAGCACGAAAGTGGTTACAGGCAACAGAGTGGTGAAGAGCATGACCACCAGACTGTGGGCGAACAACCCAACCCTCTTGAGTCTCAGTTTTCTCTACTTGGAAATGGGGGGAATAATAGTTTAATAAGAGAAGTAGGTTGGTAAATCTACTTCAGGAAATACTGTGAGGGTAAAATTAATAAATGAAGGTAAGGCACTGATTACAGTGTCTGGCATGTGGTCAGTGCTCACTAAATCTTGGCTGCTATTAGCCTCCTTAGTCTGCCCAGTTTGCCTAACCAGGTATGGTCTTGGCTGGTCTGATCCTGCTTGTTCTTGGCTTCCTCCAAGGACCTATTTTTCCGTGTTAATACTGAAGATTAAACAAACCCACATTCTTTTCAACTCATTTCCCACCATTCACAATACTCGAAACTGCTCATGCTGCTCTAGCTTCAGGAATCAAATTTCCAAATAGGCAATAAACATTAAAACAACAGAAAAACAAACACAAACCTGCTGGCTTTTTTTTTTTTAAATAGATTTATTTATTTAAGAGAGCAAGAGAGTGTACATGAGTGGGAGGGGCAGAGGGAGGGGGAGAGAGAGAACCCCAAGCGGACTCCACAATGAGCACAGAGCCTGAGGTAGGGCTCCTTGTCACGACCCTGAGATCACGACCTGAGCTGAAACCAAGAGTTGGAGCCTTAAGCACTATGCTACCCAGGCACCCCTAAATCAGACGGTTTCTAATCACCTTCCACAGATCTTTACCCAAAAATCTACTGAGGGTAGGCATTTGTGAATTTCTTAAACAGGAGGTGACAGTACTTTGCCTCATGGCAACTTTTTTCCTCCTCTTAAATTATGACTCGTGTGCTATGTATTGATCCCCAAAGGGTTGAATTATGTATAAATATAGTTAGAAGAATACTTCAAATATGTATGGCACTTAATGCTTTCCCAAGTACCTTTCACATATTATTAAATCTTGCAGGCACCCAGGGAAGTAGGTATGAGCACTGTTGTCCTCATTTATGAATTAGAAAAATGAGATGGCTCAAGAAGTGTAATAACTTGCTAAAAGTCAAACAGGCCCACAAGCATATGGAGGATTTTTAATAAAGTGTTGTTTTTATTTTGTTTAAGATTTACTTATAAGAGAGTGAGCATGTATAAGCTGGGGGAGGGGCAGAGGGAGAGAATCCCAGGCAGACTCCCTGTTGAGCGTGGAGCTCTACATAGGGACCTGATCCCACGACCCAGAGATCAGGACCTGAGACGAAACCAAGAGTCAAGATGCTCAACCGACTGAGCCACCCAGGTGCCCCTAAGGCAGTTCTTATCCTAACACTAGGGTGCCTTCCTGACCCCTGTACCTCAGGGTTTATTTACAAGACAAGAAGCTCTCTATTAGCCTTTTGACCAAATTAACACATTATTTGGAATTACATAATTTGAAGTTTTTCTGCCCTTTCATCCTTTTCACTTTTAATTAGTAAGGCTTTATTGTGATTCTGTGCTGCTTTAAGACTTATTTATTTTATTTTTTTGAGAGCGAGAGAGAGAGTGCACATACACGCAGGAGCGGGACAGAGAATCTCAAGCAGACTCCACTGTGAGTGAAGCCCGATGCGGGTCTCGATCTCACAACCACGAGATCGTGATCTGAGCTGAAACCAAGAGTTGGATGCTTAACCAACTGCAACACCCAGGCACGCCCTGTGTTGCTTTAAAATAATGATCTCTAACAGTGTACAACTCACTACTAATGTGCACACCAACACACATGTCATTATGGAAGCTGTTAAGAAGCATTACTCTTCTTTTCTAGCTAAGTTCAAAAGGCCAGTGATTACTGAGAGCTCAAACCACAGTAACGTCAAGAAACAAAACAGATACTACCTCTTGATTGCTATCTTCAAAATTATATGCCCCATAGTATCAACACAAGAAAATATGAGTGAAACTCATCTCCCGAATGATGAAATAGTAGACGTATTGACTAGTGCACCTACTGTTTGAAAACTGGGTGTTCCTGCAGTCCCATTTAAATATTACTATGACAAGCTCCAACGAGCTCTTCTGGTCACCACACTTGCACAATGCCAAAGTGGGGAACCCAAACACTGAGCTGCCATATCTTAAAATCAATCTAATGGATGTGTATGGCAAAATTTTTTTTTTAACTAGAGAAAGAGAGAGAGGAAGGGAGGGACAGAGGGGGAGAGAGAGAAACTTAAGCAGGCTCCTCACCCAGTGCGAACCTTGATGTGGGGCTTGATCAAACAATGCGTAGATTATCACCTGAGCTGAAATCAAGAGTCAGACACTTAACTGACTAGCCACGCAGGTGCCCCTGTATGGCAAATTTTTAATTCACATATTTCTCAAAGAAGTCAAAAGTATTACTAAACACAGAAGCTATTAAGCTCCTTATTCACTACCACCCAGTTTAGGTCAATACAAAAGGTTCTGAAATTATTATAAGCTGCAGAAAAGTGGTTCTTTGCCTATTACTTCTGAGACAAAAGTATTGATTATTGGTTCCATATACAATTAACTTAAAAGTTCTTTTTAAAATTTTTTAATTGAGCTGTAGTGGACATATAATATTATATTAGTTTCAGGTGTACAACATAGTAATTTAATGTTTATATCTTTAAAAGTTCTTAAAACATTACAGTACATTTGAAAGAATTAATAGACAAAAAGAGATTTTTCAAAGATAATCTCAGGAGGAAATGACCAATCAAGGTATTGTACCACATACTATTTAACTATATGACACATTTTGTGTTCATGAAGGAAGTTAGGCAAACTCTAAGAATTAAATATAGCCCACTGTTTCAAGACAGAGATATCATATACAAACGCTATCATCACCATATATACTGTCATCAGTATATCAGTATATATACTGATTCATGTATATATTTTCATATGGTTTATATATTTCAGTCATGAGTCAAAGAGCTCTAAAATGACATAATACCAGGAACATTATTTTCCAGCACTAAAAGTGGCTATCTCAAAGGATCAAAAATAACATAAAAGATCATGAGAATAACGGAATGGTAGAGAAATGCATTATGAGCACATGGTAAGCATATGATACTTGGGTTCTAAGAGGACTGTGTCTGAAAACGAGCACACACATCAAGAGCACTGAAAACCCTATCCAAGAACCACTATTATTTTAATAAATGTGATCAAGATACCAAGTTACTTTCTTGTGAAATCATTAGCTGATAATCAATACACAAATAAGGAGGAAACTGCTATAACCAGGAGTTCTTAACTTGGAACTCAATATGGTCTGGGCTTCAAGGAATCTGTGAGCCCTTTGAAATCCCATCTAAAAATCTGATTGTATGAGTTGTATGTACATTTTCCTAGAAGAGGTATCCACAGTTTAAATCAGATTTTCACAGAATCCTCATATCCAAAAAAGATGCACTATTCTAAAAATAGGCTATAGTTTATGTATGTACAAATATATAACTGGATCTTGGATAATCTAAGTAATATTACAAAAGTCTGAAATTTGAAAAGGTATTTGACTTTTCTAAATTACTCATAAAAATATTTTAGAAAAATGGAAATCAGATTTATTCTAATTAAAGGAAACAGCCATAGAATGGACACTGATTGAAAATAAATATTTCAGGAACCCTATAGCTGTGAAAGTACTTTAAAACTATGTAAGAAAGAAAATTTAGGTTATTCTGGAAGATTTCTTTTCCTTGGATTAAACACAGGATAGAAATGGCTATATCAGTGTATGAGGACTTCTTTATTTGAACAGATTCATATCTTATTTCCCCATTTTTAAAAAATAAACATGGAAACACCAGAATGCAAAGATAAAATGTTTGAAAGAACTTAACGGTTTCTTAACAATAGTGACTATAGCACTTTGGAACTGAGTGGGTACATTTTTGGTCATTATGATGATTAGTGGCTATTCTGAGGGCCAGGGATGCTAGATGTCCAGGACTGAACTGCACATGTCAGGACAAAAAAAAAATTGTCCCATATGCTGCACGCCATTCATATGTCCCACTGCATATTCACATAAGTGAAAAATCTATAATTAAGCGAGCCCGGAAACTAACTCCACTGAACATATTTCTGTGAAGTATTTTGTACCCACTTTTAATTTCCAGGACTCTTAACTATTGGGATTACCTGTGTCAATCAAAGCAAGACTGCTTTTTTGTTTGTAAGTTTCCCAAGAAACATTCACCATTTTGGAAAATCATGTCACCACTGGTGCTATAGACCAATAAGGAATGTCTCTGTTCCCCCAAATCGTATACTGAAACCTAATCCCCAGTGTGAGGATAGGAGATGAGCGTTTGGGAGGTAATGAGGTCATGAAGGCAGAGGCTCCATGAATGGGATTAGCGTCCTTACAAGAGAGGTCCCAAGGAGCCCCCCCACCCTTCCACTATGTAATGACAGAGGGAGAAGGCACAAGACACCAAATCTGCCAGCACCTCGATGTGGACTTTTAGCCTCCAGAACTGACTTTGAGAGTTAAATTTCTGTTGCTTCTAAGCCACCCAGGCTATGATATTCTGCTATACCAACCTGAACCAAGACAGTTGGCAACACCAGTCTAGGGCTTGAGTTGACAACACAAACCACATTTATCAGTCTGTAGTTTTTGCTGCTGGATTCAGGGTTATTCATAATGAAGACTTCATTATGTCTTACTACAGACCCATGTCCAGACATCACTATTTGGAAAACATAAAAATGTATTTATGTTCAGTGAGGACATTGTATCAATGAAAAAAATTGTATGGAGAAAGGCTGTTCGGGAAAAATGAGTAAAATCCAAATAAAGTGCTGAGTTTAGTTAGGAGTAATGTAGCAATACTGGCTTCTTGGCTGTGACAAATCTATTACACTAATACTAGATGTTAACAGAAGATGAAACAGTATAAGGGGTACCTGGGCAATTTTTGTACTATCTGCAACTTTTCTGTAAATTGAAAACTATTTTAATAAAAAGCTTCTTATTAAAAAGTTTGCCCTTAGAGATGCATACAGATTTCACATTTGGAAAACTGTTCCTCCATTTCTATTAATATCAGTTTTCTAAACTGTTAGGCTGAACTACGAACTCGATGTTTTCTTATGTCAGATAACATTAAATATTAACAAGTTCACATGGTTTATCCTCTAATACTGTGGGCTTAGATTATTGAACTGTATTACGAAGTTGAGAAAAAATGTACTTTTCATTTTCAGAAATGGGGAAATCAGTTGCAATCCACTGCGCGCACACACACACACCCTTTTTTGCAAATTCTCCACATGGTTATACTACATCATCTATGATTTTAATTTGAGGCTAGTAATGGAGGTGTTTCAACATATTTATTATTAAAAAAGGAGAAGAGTCTGAGACAGTTGAAAACCACTCAACTAAACAAAGCATTAATAAGTGGAAGAGAGAGATTACAGCACAGTTTATCTGTGAAACTTACACTAAATTCCTATGGAGAAGAAAAGAATAAAAAGGAAAAAACAGAGTATCTGTAACCCTTAACAGATAATCTTCTTTTTCCATAGAGTGGTATTCAACGAAGATCCTTCATCAGTGGATTAACCTCTGTGTGAGAAATACGCTATGTAAGAGGACACAATAAGAAAAATTCTGTTTTTATAGAAGGCCTATGAGATTCTTTTTTTTTTTTTTAAAAGACTTTTATTTATTTGACAGAGTGAAAGTGAGCACAAGCAGGGTAAGCAGAGAGGGAGAAGGAGAAGCAGGCTCCCCACTGAGCAAGGAGCCCCATGCAGGACTAGACCCCAGTACCCTGGGGTCATGACCTGAGCTGAAGGCAGATTCTTAACGGACTGAGCCACCCAGGCGCCTGGCCTAAGACATTCTTGAGCGTGTTCAGCTTCCGAAAAAACATGTTAAGGGGAGGAACCTAACAGCAGTAGAAAAAAAAAAAAAAAGCCAGAAAAACAACTGGTAGGTTTACAATAAAAAAATCACTCACCTGTGCACAAATCTGATGCATGACATGACCAAATTCATGGAAGTAAGTCCGCACTTCATCGTGCCTCAGAAGAGAGGGACGGCCTGCTGTTGGCTGCGAGAAGTTCACCACAAGGGCAGCCACGGACATCATGCGGCTTCCATCAGGGAGGAGGCAGCCAGGCTGGAGACCAAAGCAGGCTGCGTGGTTGTACTTTCCTTCCCTGGGAACCAGAAGCATCACTGGTGAGATATGAACACTCTTCTGTAGCTAGAACACTGCTGTGACCTCTCTCAGTCATGAAGTCTGATTTGATACCAGAGGACACTTTGAAACATGCAATCCACCCTTGAGAAAGGAGGTCAACATTTTATTAAAATGGACAAACTAAAACTGAGCAAACAAAAACCCCACTATCACTTCACATGAGTTTTATTTCCAAGGTTTCTTTTGTTGAAAAACCTTAACGTAAGAATCAAGAATATACACCACACCTAGTGTAGAGCCCAATGTTTACTTTAACGGGCTCTTGCTTTTCTTCCTCAAAGATGGTGTCACTAAACACTAAATTGTGTTAAAGCAAACTTGAGATAAAAGATATAGTTTGATTTACTAAGATTTTTCTTAAAATTAGAATTGATTAAAAAAACCAAATGCCAGACAATAAGGTTGTTCCTTTTATTCAAGAAAGGAAGAATTGGTATTCACAATTAAATGTGCTCATTTTATAAACTAGTCAGGCCTTTTTGAAACAGAACGCTTTTAGTTAGCTTGGGAAAAAGCATAAATTACACTATAAAGTTCTCTATTCTTGGACAATGGGGTATCAGTGATGGTCTCTCCAAAAGCTATGTGCAATTGGACTTTATTCTAGAAGTAGGTTTCTGTCTTCTTTTTTTTTGCTCAGAAGACTAACAGTACATTCAGGTTTGGGATAGAACTTTTAGTTTGATTTGTTTTGATTGATATATAAATTTTTTAATATTATCTTTTCTTGGTGACTCCTTATTAATCTGTTTTGCCTGCTGATGCTATTCAAGTTAAAAAAAAACCCAAACAAACAATGAGCTTTTTCCAGCTTCCCATTATGAGGTATAAAGCTGGAAAGGGCATTGCTCCTATCCATACAACAACAATATGCTACACAATCTCCAAATCACAACTTTTCTTGAATTCATCACGAACTGGAAGGCAATCAACTAACTTACAGTTCAAGACAGATGCCTCCAAGGAGAGAGGAAGCGAGGAAGCAAGCACTTTTTTACCTGTGGCAAATACTGCAGAAACCAGTAAGAAGAGTCTTTTAACCAATTGTTAAAGGCCATGGTGGACCAGCAAAAACAGGGAGCCACTGGGAGCTATAGAAAAGGTCGTTCTGCATCCGTTTGCATGGTCTTCTCCCTGAACCTCTCTGGGGGCACACAGAAAGACGGTGGCAGGGTGAGAGGGAGCAGCTGCCTGGACAGAGGAATCAAGCACTGCCTTGCTTCCAGGAGGAAGGTCAACAGACTGTTGCCCTAAACGCACTGGGGAAAACCCACTGCCGGGGCAAAGAGAACAGAAAAAAATCCTCTCTGTCTGAAGGAAGGACAGGAACACAGTGTGTGCCCAGACCTACAAATGAGACCTACTGAAGAGGCTGAGACAGCACTGAGCAGGGACATGGGAAGGAAAGGCAGACAGAAGAGGGGATAGAACCCATGAGCAGATACACCAGAAACTATACACTGAATGTGATAACATTTTTAGCCAGCCCAGATTCTGGTGGTTCAATGGGCTAACTGGTGCTTTCTAGAATAATTTCATGTAGTTAGCTGTAAATGTGTAAACAGATCTATAAACCCTATTTTTAACGGGGGAAAACTAAAGTAATCTGGACCTGTTTAACCTATTTTATACCTCTTAGTACATTATAAAAGGCCAAAAGCGTATTTTTTCCCCCGAAAGCATATTCTTCACTTGAGAGTAGTATGGGTGCTACTGTGTTAGACAGACAAGGGTTGAGATATTTGGAGACCTTTTAAAGTCCAAGAATAGCTTAAAATCAAAGATTTTCTATCAATTTAAAAATCAGTGGCATTGAGGGGTTTTTAATCTTTCCTTTAAAAAAAACTTGATTTAATTTTAAAGAATTCTTTATTCTGACGTTTTGCCTTTTCACATTTTGTCTACAAAATGATGGTGATTTTTAAAAATGTCCCTATCGCTCTTCCCCTAAGTGGCCTGAGATGATTTCTGTAAATGGTTCGCTATTCACCTGACCCAGAAAATCCTACAAAATCTTGCAAATCAAGAGGTTCAAATCTTCATGTTCACTTTATAACACACGTGAAACTGCGTAGGCCATCAAGGGTATGCATATCCAAAAGTCACCAAGTATCTGAAGGGTGCTAATTTGCAAAAGAAATGGGCGCCATTCCGTCGCTACAATGGTGGAGTTGGTAATTGCCCAGGCCAAACAGTGGGGCTGGACACAGGGTTGGTGGCCCAAGAAGAGTGCTGAATTTTTACTGCACATGCTTAAAAATGCAGGGAGTAAAACGCTGTATCTTGAGGGTTTATATGTAGATTCTCTGGTGAACAAAGCCCCCCAGATGCGGCATGGAGCTTACAGGGCTCATGGTCAGATTAATCCATGTCTGAGTTCTCCCTGCCACACTGAGATGATCCTTACTGAACGAGCAGACTCTTCCTAAACCAGAACAGGAGGCTGCACAGAAGAAAAATATATCCCAGAAGAAACTGAAGAAACAAAAACTTAACGTCCCAGGAGTAAATGCTGCATAAAATAAGTGCAAATTAAGAAAATAATAAATAAAAAATAAAAATGTCCCTATCGAGCATCTTATGTTGGAACCATCAGGGTATTTTTGGTTTTGTTTGAGAATCTCAGTATTCTAAACAGTCTAGATGGTCTCTCCAAAAGCTATGTGCAATTGGACTTTATTCTAGAAGTAGGTTTCTGTCTTCCAGTTAATGTTCTGTACATAATTAACCGACCGTTTTATCCTTACAACCCTACAAAGCAGGTAAAAATAAAAATTGAAATGTGATTTAAAAAAGAAAGTAACTGGTTTTTCTTAAACCTGTTCCAAGTATCCTTTCTTGAGTCACTGAGAAAAAACGTTACTCCATCTCACTTTTAGGAAGTGACAGGAAAGTGACAGGAAGTGAATATTAAGTAGGTCACTACTTTCACAAGAGATCAGCTTCTGATTCCCATACCAGTGCTGCTAGCAAAGGCTAGATCTCAGAGTACAAAAGAAACCAATTATATGTTGGCAGGGAGACACAGGCTGGAGTGGTAAGAACGGCTATCTTTGACCCTGGAAGTAGAATCTGGGGACAGTTCTAGAAGACTCCAGGGTTGAAGGATTTCCCCTGAAGGAATTTTTGGCTTAAAATTGTATGCTAACACTCTTATTAAAAATAGATCCATCTACATTTGACAAGGGCTCATTTTTTGATCATTTTGAAAGTGAAAGTAAGTCCATAAAACACTGGGATAAGGCACCATTGTCCACTGTCTGGATGACACAGTTATCCAGGCTGCTTCCCAGCATCTACCCAAAGTCACCCAAAGTCTGTGGGTTAAAAACGTGTTTGTGCTACTAAAGTAGGGGGTTACTGTAATTTCCTTTGGCCTAGTTAGTAAAAATGAATTGGTAATTTTTGGCTTTGTTTTAGAAAGCAGCCTAGAGAGGAAGTGATCCAAATCTTTTCACGTCTGATGAAGCGCTACAGAGTCCATGGTTACCACATGTTTCAGAGACAATAATGTTTTCAATTCTTACCAATGACTGACTACCTAGCTTGGGTGATATGCATATATAGCCTAATGCACGAAACAATCCTATAAAGGGAATACCAGTCCCATACTGCAGAGGAGGAAACAGAGTCTCAAAGAGATTAAGTCACTTAAGAATCCCAACTCAATCTGAATGACTACAAAGATTTTGTTATTCCTACTGTATTTTGTTGCCTCTCAGCCGGACTCAGGGAAGTGGGCACAGACTGATGAGTACTGGCAGACAGACTACCTGAATAATAAATATTTTGGGGGCCAATTTTAAATTAAGTGTAGTGAACAAACTAGATGATGATAATGATGATGATGGCTGCAGACATTTATTAAGCAATAGCTATATGCAGGGTAGTCTTCCAGTTAATGTTCTGTACATAATTAACCAACTGTTTTATCCTTACAACCCTACAAAGCAGGTAGAATTAATATTCCTGTTTTGTCCAACCTATAATACTGCTAAAGAAACTGAGGCACTAAGTTGCCTAGTAAGTGATGGAGCCAGACACTCTGTCTTCAGAGCCCACATCTTTACTTCCATCACTAAGAACCATACATGAGAACTCTGGAAGAGAAGAGTCTTAATCTGAGTAGGAATCCAATCCCTAGGCTCCCTTCCAACAATGTGGTTCTCAGTACCTTGGATAGAGGTCCAAGTAGAACTGTCCCAAAACTTCCCCTGTGGCTTTATCCTTCACAGTGTAAAGTGTCACACTTTTATTCCATACATGAGCATCTGCCACTTGCTCAAACGTAAGCCCCAACAACTCCTGGTAGATGTTCAGCAAGCCTTCAGTGACCACTTCAATTGGGAAGTATTCCTTGAGGATCTCTTGGTCTATGGAGTACTTGAGTTCTTCTGTCTGCGTCATGTAGTAATGTAGATCCCAGGCATTGATTTTCCCATCATAGTCAAAACCTTTCTCGTCACATTCCTTTTTCTTCAAATTCAAAATAAACTCTCGCTCTGCCTCACCCAATGGCTTTAATTTCTGGCTTAAATCATCTGTGAGGGAAGTGGGAAAAGTCAGTGATTTATTGCTTTTGGAAGCAAGCACATTCATCCATATACCAGTGTTTTAGCATGGTGCTTCCTCCTTTGTAGTACTGGATGTAGATAACTGGGAGGAAGGAAGGCCGGAAGGAAGGAGGGAGGGAAGGAAAGCAGGCTCTATTATGACAGCACTGCTGTTCTCTTCCCAGTAATTTATTTCAGGGCTCCTTGCCCTCCCATTTTTTCAGCACCAGCCAAACCAAGCCACAACTTCCTCACACCATCAACAAAGCTCAAGTTTATCTCAGAGAACTCTGACTCCAGAATGTTATAATTCAGGAAACAAAACAATAGTGAAACCATCTCATGTACATGATTATTCTTCAATGAGATTAGGCTCCTCAAAAAGCCAGGGAAAATAAACCAGATGCAACCTGTGATCATTATTACTAAAAATTGCTCAATGCCTTTAACAGCCACAGGTTTTGTTTATCACTAATCCCTTCCTGTAAAGAATGTCCATTTGGATACAGCAATTCCACTTTTTGGATGGATACCACAATTTATATATTGTGGTTAATTCTGACTATTTCACTTTCTCCCTAATTTATTTTAATTTAAAACTGGCATATTCCCATCTGAGTTATCCTCTTGTTGCCTGTATTCACCTATTCTCTTACAGGCCTAATCAGAATTAGATCACTTTGTAGCTTCCACAAGTTTCCTTCTTTCTCCTTAGAGGGCGTCTCAGGCTGTTGCCTTCACCTCACACTCTGGGGTTGCCTCCCAAACTGCCATGTCCCGTACAGAGCCAAACGCATGTTTATCTTACAGTTGT
This sequence comes from Ursus americanus, assembly GCF_024610735.1. Lineage (NCBI taxonomy): Eukaryota > Metazoa > Chordata > Mammalia > Carnivora > Ursidae > Ursus > Ursus americanus. The sequence continues at coordinate 37,585,424 of NC_142131.1, forward strand.
GACAAATCGCGAAGGACAAATATATAACAAGACCATATGCATGTAGATAAATACAGTGAAACAAAGAAAAAGAAAAATGGAAATATACAAATGACTATAAAAAGACCCCACCTAGAAAGGCTGTTACATGGCTTGTACTCTTTGCAGTGTTCATTTCAAGGACAAAGTCAGCATGCGTGCTATAGCCGAGGAGGCTGGCTACTTTGGCCCGCAGTGGGAGTAGCTGCTGCAGAATTACGGTGTTTTCCTAGCAATAAACAACAACAAAAACAAAGATTAATCATTAATTGGATCCAAAGCATTAAAAGGAAGTTATTACATGTATTTTTAGGTTGGTAAAACTGTCATTTATTTTTAAACCATCTCAAACTCCTAATAAATGACTCCACTTCAGTGTTACAGACATTTTTTAAAATTCATGATCCAATTTTACTTCTGAAATCATTGACTTTTTAAGCCTCAGGAGATTGCTATGAAGTCTTAATAGAATTGTTGGTATTATAAACTTAGACTGAAAATGTATTCCTAAGGACTACAGTGATTCCATTTCATTTCACTGACAAGACTAGGACAAATATTGATACAGTGATTCCATTCCATTTCATTGACAAGACTAGAACAAATATTGATACTTTTTTGGTAGTTATAAATACATATAAACACAAGTTTGCCACTTTAACTCCACACCCATTAGGATGGCTATTATAAAAACAATAGAAAACAGTGTTAATGAGGATGTGAAGAATTTGGAAACTGTGTATACTGCTGACGCGAATGTAAAAAGTGTAGCTGCTGTGGAAAACAGTATTGCAATTCCTCAAAAAATTAAACACATAATTACCATAATCCAGCAATACAATCTATATAATCCAGCAATTCCACTTGTGGTTATGTGTCCCAAAAAGTGGAAGCAGGAACTCAAAGAGATATTTGTACACCTGTGTTCACTACACCATTATGTGAATAATAGCCAAGTGGTGGAAGCAACCCAAATGTCCATCAATGGATGAATGGATAAAGAAAATGTGGTCTATATGTATAATGGAATATTATTCAGTCTTAAAAGGGAAAGAAATTTTGACACATGCTAATACATGGGAAAAACTTGAAGATATTATGCTAAGTAAAATAAGCCAGTCATAAAAGAATAAATATTACATGATTCCAATTTACATGAGGTTCCTCGATGAACCTCATTCATAGAGCCAGAAAGTAGAACAGTGGAAGCCAGGCGTGGGGGAGATGGGGGGTTGGGAGTTAGCATTTAATGGGTACAGAGTTTCAGCTGGGGAAGAAGAAAAAGTCTGAAGACACATGGTGGTGATGGTTGCACAGCAGTGTGAATGTACTTAATGCCACAGAACTATCTACACTTAGGAATGTTTCAGAGATTTGTCTCAAATCATTACAAACTTTTTTTTTTTTTTTTGGTCTGTATTAAGAACACAAATAATGATATTGCTTTATTTTTTTAACAATAAAAGGAAAAGTGATCTGGAGAATAATAAATGTTGAGGTCAAAGAAAAATTATCCCCAATGATTAAATCATATTTATGGACATGTTTCTAAGGAAGATCACACACAGAGGTCAGTCTACCTAGGTTCATAATTAGGGTCCACCATTTCCTAGACCTCTCTGTAGACTGCCAATTTTCCTGAAACCTACCTCCCACCCCCCTGCCCCCCAATTCTTTCTTTTAGTAAAAGAATTTTCTGAGTTTTTATTGGACATGTGATACCCTGACTTCCTTCCCCAGCCTTCCTTAAAACTAGTTGTGGCCACATGATCTACAACAGGACAAGGGACTATCAAAGAGGTGATGAGTAAAATTCCTGGGTCATCACTTTACAGGTGTTTATCTTGCCAGCTGTGAGCTGCGTATGACAACAACGACTTTAAAAGCCGTAATACCAAGGATAGCAGAGACTCTCCTCCAGCTCTGAATCAGTCACCTCAGGACTGTTAGTTGCAAGAGAAACCAACCTTTCTTTAAAAATTGTGGTAAAACATATATAACATAAAAAAATGCCATTTTAACCATTTAAAAAACGAATTTAGACCTTTATTAACAGGTGTTTGCCATTTGACTTTTTGAAAAAAATCAAGTTGTAAACTTTTATCACAAATTAAAAATGAGGTTCTTAAAAATCTCAACTCGGCCAGATATGAAATGATTTAAAAACATTTAATGGTGTATTGAGAAAAACCAGCCTTAAAAAAAAAAAAACCATAAAAAACACCAAACCAAACCAAACCCGTTTATCCTTACCAAAAAGGGACATCATTTTTTTAAAAAGACTTTATTTATTTATTTATTTGAGAGAGAGAGAGAGAGAAGGAGCATGGGGAGAGGCAGAGGGAGAGAGAGAAGGAGACTCCCCGCTGAGCAGGGAGCCAGCCGGGGCTGGATCCGGGCACTCCAGGATCATGGCCTGAGCTGAAGGCTGATGCTTAACCGACTGAGCCACCCAGGTGACCCAAAAAGGGACATTTTTAGGTAAAAACAATAGAAACCCTAGGCTGCGTAGATAATGCAGATTAGAAATTCTGGTTATTTGCTCAATGGGCAAAAGGCAAGCACTTAAGGTCTTCAGCTCCAATCTTTTGCTCATTTCTTATGGCTGGAATTTCTCATTTACCTCTTCTTGTTGGATGACTAAACTGGATGATGCCAACAATGGTAAGCCCACATTTACTTAGCCCTGCCCTCTCAAGCTTGCAAGCCAACCAATTCTCAGCTGTAGACTGGCTGCTTCTGCCTCTGTGAAACCTCGTGATTTGGGGTTTTCTGGGCATCTGCGTGGGTCACTAAAATTAAATCGGCAGGGACCCTGAGGTGGCTGCTGACATTGGGTCTCATCTTAATTTTCCTTACTTTCTTCAAAGTAGTCCTCTCCAGGCAGTCTCTGCCGAGGAGGATCCCTGTGGAATCGTGGTCTATACCCCCATACACACTGTCTCACTGGTCTGCCTTGCTCTTTTGCACCCTGCTTGTCAGAGCCCTCCAGCACTTCTCCCTGAGCAGGAGGGTTGGAAGAGTGGTCGCCACCCACGGAGAGGTGCAGTCAGGTACAAACTGTGGCCTGTGGGGGGGCCGGCACAGTCGGGCCTGGCCTTCAGGAGCACTGTCCCAGCCCTCCTTCTTTCCTAACCCTCAGTATCCTGATACCTCTACGGTAACTGGGGAGGATCCCTGCAACGGAGAGCATCTGTAATGGTGACCATCTGCTGCGTATTTACCGCCTTGCGCTGGGGCTCCAACAGGGCCTCTGCACTCTTTCCTACTCCAACATCAAATTCCAGCCCCCCTCTCTCTTACACTGTGCAGGTACCTCCCGGGGTTATTCTCTATGGCAGTCTGGTATACAAATACATCTTCCTTGGTCTCATCCCTGTTGATGGAACCACATCAATTTCTTACACTGAACCACTTTACTGTTCCCAGAACCTCTGTTGTGATGAGCTTGCCGTCGCTAGTGGGTGCGTGGAGGTGAGGGTGCTGGGCTACTGCCCGGGATACCAAGCCTGGTGTCCGAGGAGCAGAGGGTCAGCGGGAGCTGGGTCACGTCCCCTCACTTGCTGCTCGGGATGACAGTGATGGGGATGGGGCCAGCTGTGGCAGCTGCGCCCCTCCTGCCGCTCCCTCCTACCCCCCTGCCGTGTGATGGTAAGTAGGCCATGGGTCTGGGGCTGCTCAGGGCTCTCTGGGGTCCACTCTCCTTCCCACTCCTGCCAGAACTCCCATTTTAGCCATTTTTAAGTGTATAATTCAGTGGCAACAATTGGTTCAGTTCACACTGTTGTGCAACCACTACCACTATCTGTTTCCAAAACTTTTCCAAAACCCCAAACGGAAACTTGGTAACCATTAAAGAGTAATTCCCCAGTGGCCCCAGCCTCTGCCAACCACTAATCCTTTCTGAAGAGAAACAGCTTTTATATTATTTGAGTCACTGCGCTTTGGGTTGGCGTTTGTGTAGCTGCTTCACCTGTACCCTTGCGTCCACAGAGGCTGATATTAGGAACAGGGTACTGCTATAAGAAAAATGAAAAATGTACAGGAAGCGAAGGTGAAGACAAAGACACTGCCGGCTGGGAAGCTGGCGATCCTCATTATACCACGGGTAACATTTGTTACAACGACTTAATGTCATAACTTGGAAGGCAGAACAATTACCTACTGAGTCTTAGCTCTAGGGGAACTGCTGGGGAAAACTAATGCTGGTGCACCTTTGTTGCTATTTGTGACTTTTAGAAAGATTACATGAGAGAGATGAACTCAACCGAGAATGTTCAGTTTGCAAAGACGGAAGGAAAAGACTTCTACTAACAGGTTCTGTCTGTGGCTTACAATCTAAGACTTCAGATGGCTGGCAAAGCCAAATGCTCTGTACTCTTAATTTCAGGAGAAAAGACTGTCCCTCAGAGTTACTGAATTGTAAAGATTAGTTTGAGAATGTTACCTTCCTCCTCAAGCCTACTGTTTCAGAAGTCCCCAAAGCAGACTCCATTAAATTGAGGAAAAGCAAGATGGACAGGATACAGGAGCCAATATAAAAAGATCTGATAGGTTTAAGAACTATTGACTAAAAATATTATTGGGGTAGAATTATTTTAACATGAATCTGACTGGAAGGAAACAGACAAGAAACCTACTAAGTTTCTGAGGGAATTATATTACCAAAGGCATCATGAGCTTGACCTACAAAAGCTTGCGGTTATTTGATCCCTAAAGCAATCCTCAGGCTTCAGACCAGCATCAGCAGGAATCTTTACTAGTAGCCGCCCAGAATATGGTCGCAGAGGGTAACAGACAAGAAAGAATTCTTGGCAGGCCCAACCAGGGATCATGTAGTACAATTGGTAAACAAATTCATGCTAGGAAAAAAACCCCAAATCACTTTAATGAGCAATCCAAGGAACTTCATCAGTACAAGGAATGCTCACAATTCCTGCCAAACAGTTTTTGAAAATTGGTATGGGCCTGTTGTATGTTTCCCATTCTTTCCTTTTCCATATAGGAGTTTTTACCATGGCTATTGTGTTCCTATTCTAGCAGTGGATGTGTGTCCTGGGGATGAACAGACCAGACAACAAGCCCTCTCTTTTGGGTTGCTAGATCATGAAGAAGCTACAAGTGGAGAGGACTCCAGACATCCTGGTCTTTGAGCTCAAGGCAGTAACTGGTTATGATCCGGCATATGGTGAAAGGGTTCTCTGTGTGGAAAAAAAGGTGCTCACAGTTATCTGGAGAGGCAGACTGTGGTGGAGCTGTCTCACTGACTCTGAGAATGCGTTTCTAATTCTTCCTTTTTACCTTTTGGTAATAGAATCCCCTCAGCTGGATAAATGGCTGTCAGCTGAAGACTACGTTTCCCAGGTTCCCCTGCAGCTAGCTATGACTAGATGATGGACTAGGAGGTGAATGGAGTTGATGTCATTTACAGGTCTTCTTAAAGGTGCTGTCTCTGTCCTTTATTTTTCCTCTTCCAGACAGGCTGGGAAATGGTGACAGCTGGAATGGCCTTGGAAGTCACTTGTTAAGGACAGAGAGGTGCTCCACCAGCCCTGGACTGCTGACTTGGTAAAAGAATACAACTTTTAGTTTATTTAACCCATTCTATTTTATTAGCACAGCTTAGGCTGTGGCCACACCAAGGCTACCAATGAGCAAGGGAAAAACTAAAAGCCTTCAGGAATCAGGAGGCATAATACTCGCACAAATAGGAATATTGGTCTCTGAGCTGACTTCAACATTGGTAAACAAAGCAAACCCCTTTCTTAAAATCTTCCACAAAAACAAAAGAAAGACAAACATTCACAGTACCTCTTTGCATCTTGTATTAAAAGCCATTTCCATCTTCCTTCTAGTTTCAGGGATACAGCATTTCTTCATGACAGGAAAATAGTGTGGATATTTTAAGGTAATTTTATACTTGTCATCATCTGTCTTTTCTAAACTGTCAATGAAATCATCAGGAAGAGCACCTGCAAAAAATCATTTTCTCATACATCAATTTTTCCACTCATTATTAGTTTATTGAGCATTGGCATGGTACCTTTAAGAAGCTCTAGGAATTCTGTGGAGTAATTGAAATTCAAGTAAAATAATGACAATCTTTATAATATTTTGATGTTACTGGAATGGGGGTGGTGATTAGAGGACAGGTGGCTTAGGAGATGGTAATTCAAAAAATGAATAGGCTTCAGTGCACTTGTGCAGATGGTGTTTTGATGGAGAACAGGCAAAACTAAGCCAAGAAAGATCCAGAACAGATTAAGAAGAGACTAGTTTAATGTAGAGGATATTACAAGGGAAAAAATTTCAAGGCACTGAAGGCTGTTAAACACCAGCACAAGTTACCAAGAAATATTATGAAATCTCCTTTGGAGCATCTCTAGAAATAATATATACTCTTAGTATCATAAAATCTAGGCACGGTTCAGTTGTCTATTCTGTAGAAGGGGTGATGGGTTCTGTAGAAGGTACTGGATCATTTTTTAAAGGTTTCTTTCACCTTTGATTTGGCAAACTATAAGGTAACATTATTTCCCTAAATTATATTATTTAAACAGAAAAAACTCCCAGAATTTTACCGAGTTCAGCCTTGGAAAATACAAGGAAGGTATCGTCCTCATTGAGGTTTTTGTTGAAGTCAATACATAGCTCACTCATTCTTTTCTTCATTGCTTTGATTTCCTGAACAGAAGACAAAACACAGAACATTAACAATAAAATGAAACTTTCATTTTAAATGCCATCAGTCAAGTAAGTTTCACTTTTATACGAAGATTGGCTTGTATGTCCAACCCTCTGGAAGTATGTTTTTTAAAAGATATGTTTCATAAAACAGTTTCCAGCAGTCTTCTGTGCTGTGTCCATGAGTATCTGTATGCAACATGTACAAAAAGGCAATCCCAGTGATGTGTTAGAAATAAGTCGTAAACTCCTAACAACTGAATAAATTTAGGAGGTATGGTCAAAGCAGACTCAGGCACATAATATATACACACAATAAATAGTTGCTGGGTGAATGATTCCAGTAGCCTGTTAATAATTAACATCTTTTAATCTTGTCCAATTCAAAGTTTTAATGTAGCAATCAGTATTTGGTGCTGAAGTAAAAGGAGAGACAACTAATTCTATGGTTGCTTTGGAAAAAAGGTCATGTCTTAGTTTTAAAGACCTTTGTAAACTAAGGTGATATGGACCTTAACAATTGTATAAAAACTATTAGGTGGGAAATCAAAGCAAGAAAAAAGGAAACCACAAGAAAAAACACGAAATATTTTTATTAATTTGTCCCATCTTCTAAAAATACTAGATAATGAAATTTACATCAACCTTAATGGTTCTCAAAGCATGGCCCTGACCAGAAGCCTCAACATCACCTAGGAACTTGTTCAAAATTCATGTTCTTGAGACCTATACCAAACCAACTAAAACATAAACTCTCAGAGATGGGACCCTGTACTCGGAGCTTTAACAGCTTTGCTGTAAACCGTCACTTGGTTTGGAACGTCTTTCACACTTGTTTCCTGTTCTACTGTGGAGAAGAATGACCTGGTAATTCTGATGTGCACTAAAGCTGAGTCGGCTGAATGAACACATACTGTGTAGTACTGTTCTTGGACACTCCAGTTGTCACCCCAAGCTCCGTTCCACCTTTCCCCCATTCTACATTAGCCATGTAGTTTGGGTGGGACCTGACCCTATCCGAAGTTCCAGGGTAACTCTACACCAGCTACATAATCCCACCCCGGCTGTAGTATGGACTGGTTCAGGTAAGCCAGGCCTGGCATTCTCCTGCCTAAGGGGAATTCAGGATTATGCATATGATCCAATCTGGGCCATTAAGACACGAGGGGAGATTTGAGGGAGGCTTCTCTAGGTCCTTCTGGATGGTGGATCTTCTAGTTACACAAGCAAATAAATCTCTTCTATTGTTTAAACTGCGTTAACAGGGTTTTGTCAGTTGTAAGTATATTTCAACTAATACAATGCCCCAAACAGAAATGATGAATGACCTGGAAGACAAAAGGTAAGGTACATGAGATCAGTCACACATTTCTCCTCTAACTAAGGTGAAGAGGATACAAGCTGTTTGAAGGGCATTTAGGTTACAGAAAGGTACGTGTATCTCAGTGGTACCTTCAGTTATATCTACTATGCTGACATCACTTGGTTTGGATGTCTTTCACACTTGTTTTCTGTTCTACTGTTTATAAGAATGATCTGGAAACAGATCATGGATTATATGTCCTGTCCAAGAAGAATGATTTAATTCTGTAGCTTAGCTGGTTTACTTCTGAAACTGGATGATGGGATCAGCATTAGACAAAAGAAAAAGTTTGAGAAGCACTTTTCAGTAGCTAATCTGTCTGTCTTTAAAGGGCATATGCAGCACCGGAGGTTGACAAGGTCATGGAGGGCAGAGCTGTAAGTGTTTAACTTGGTACAGTCCTTGCACAGCGCCTCTCCTTCGATGACAGGGCTTTTCTGTGCATTGCTGAAGAAGGCGGAGGAGTAGGAGACCTAAATTTCTTTCTTTTTTTTTTTTTCAAACCATTCTGAACACCTACGAACTCAACTGGAGAACGAAGAAAATAGCAACTCTGTGAACAGAAAAGTAACCACTTTCTGGAAGGCAGGATGTGTGGAGAAGTGAATCCAAGGTGATATAGGGGAAGACAGACTGCAGGGGGATGGAAGCCTCCATCATCCGGTTACCGGCAAGTGATAGAGCCTGGAACTTTTAGAAGTCTACTCCAGTGAGGGACGTCACTCTGGTGGCTAAGCGGGGGTAGGACATGTGGTCTCAGGACCCTCGGGGTCACAGAAAGACTGAGGGTGACTGAAGGCAGGAGAGCTCCCACGTATCTGAGTGGGGAAGTCAGCTGCAAAGAGAGAGTCGAGGAGTGGGCTCTCAGTTTGGGGTGGCCATAACCGTGATCCGAGGCACAATCGAGCCACTGCTCTGCACTGAGGCCCAACAAGTAGCAGATTGGGGAACTCCCCTTCCTCCCCAGGGAGGAGTGCAGGGGTAAGCCACAGGAATCTCCTGGGTTTGGAGATTCCAAACAGGGCCGTGTACCAGAGATAGAAACGTGAAGTCACAGGCTGGGCAAGCACAGAGTGCGGACAGAGACCAGGGAGACAGGAGTAACTGACTGCTTTTCTCTGAGGGCGCACTGAGGAGTAGAGCCCCGAGCTCTTAGCTCCTCTGGGGCCAGAGATTGGGAGGCCACCGTTTTCATTCTCATCCTTCAGAGCTGTGCGGAAAGCCTTTAGTGAACAAAAGCTACTGAGAGCAAACCGAAGAAGATGACTTAGCCTGGCCCCTAGCAAGCGCAGTGCAACTCCACCTGGGGCAAAGACACTTGAGCATCACTGCAACGGGCCCTTCCCACAGTAGATCAGCAAGAACATCCAGCCAAGACCAAGTTTCACTGATCAATGAGACCTGTGAAACTCCAGTGCTAGGGGAATAGAGCACAGAGAATTCATGGCTTTTTCCCATGATTCTTTTGTCTTTCAAAGTTAATTTTTAAAATTTTCTTTATTTTTTTCTTTTTCTTTTTGAATTATTCTTATTTCCTTTTTCAACCAACTTATCTTACCAATTCCTTTTTTAAAATCTTTTTTTTATTTTTACAGTAATAGTCTAACCCTTCATTGTATTTAGTCTTATTTTTTGTATATATATAAGTTTATATATAAGTTTTAGTATTTTGTTCTCTTGTTTATCTGTTCTTCTCTCGACAAAATGACAAAATGGAAAAATTCACCTCAAAAAAAAAGAACAAGAAGCAGTACCAACTGTCAGGGACCTAATCAATATGGACATTAGTAAGATGTTGGAACTAGAGCTCAAATGACGATTATAAAGATACTAGCTGGGCTTGAAAAAAGCACAGAAGACACTAGAAAATCCCTTTTTGGAGAAATAAAATCTAACGAAGTCGAAATCAAAAAGGCTATTAATGAGGTGCAATAAAAAATGCAGGCTCTTTAACCGCTAGGATAAATGAGGCAGAAGAGAGAATTAGTGACATAGAAGACCAAATGATGGAGAAAAAAGTTGAGAAAAAGGGAGATAAACAACTACTGGATCACAAGGGGAGAATTCGAGAGATAAGTTATACCATAAAGTGAAAGAATATTAGAATAATTGGGATCCCAGAAGAAGAAAGAGAGAGAGAGAGAGAGGCAGAGGCATATTGGAGGAAATTATGCAGAGAACTTCCCCAATTTGGGGAAGGAAACAGGCATCAAATTCCAGGAGGCACAGAGAACCCCTCGAAATCAATAAAAATAGGTCAACACCCCAACCATCTAATAGTAAAACTTACAAATCTCAGAGACAAAGAGAAAATCCCGAATGCAGCTTGGGACAAGAGGTCTGTAACCTACAACGGTTGGCAGCAGACCTATCCACAGAGACCTGGCAGGCCAGAAAGGACTGGCATGATATATTCAGGGTACTAAATGAGAAAAATATGCAGCCAAGAATACTTTATCCAGCTAGGCTGTCATTGAAAATAGAAGGAGAGATAAAAAGCTTCCAGGACAAACAGAAACTAAAAGAATTTGCAATCACCAAATCAGTCCTACAAAAAATATTGAAAAGGGTCCTCTAAGCAAAGAGAGAGCCCAAAAGTAACTTAGACCAGAAAGGAAATGAGACAATATACAGTAACAGTCACCTTAGAGGCAATACAATGACACTAAATTCATATCTTTCAATAGTTACCCTGAATGTAATTGGGCTAAATGCCCCAATCAAAAGACACAGAGTATCAGATTGGATAAAGAAGCAAGACCCATTGATACGCTGTCCGCAAGAGACTCATTTTAGACCCAAAGACACCTCTAGATTTAAAGTGAGGGGATGGAAAACCATTTATCATGCTAATGGACATCAAAAGAAAGCTGGGGTGGCAATCCTTATAACAGACAAATTAGATTTTAAGCCAAAGACTGTACTAAGAGATGAGGAAGGACACTATATCATATGTAAAGGGTCTATCCAACAAGAAGATCTAACAATTGTAAGTATTTATGCCCCTATCATGGGAGCAGACAATTATATAAGCCAATTAATAACAAAGTCAAAGAAACACATTGACAATAATACAATAATAGTAGGGGACTTTAACACCCCCCTCACTGAAATGGACAGATCATCTAAGCAAAAGATCAACAAGGATATGAGGACTTTCAGTGACATACTGGACTGATGGACTTCACAAATATATTCAGAATATTCCATCCCAAAGCTACAGAATACACATTCTTCTCAAGTGCACATGGAACATTCTCCAGAGTAGATCACATCCTGGGTCACAAATCAGGTTTCAACCAGTACGAAAAGATTGGGATCATTCCCTGCATATTTTCAGGCCACAATGCTTTGAAACTTGAACTCAATCACAAGAAGAAAATTGGAAAGAACTCAAATACATGGAGGCTAAAGAGCATCCTACTAAAGAATGAATGGGTCAACCAGAAAATTAAAAAAGAATTAAATTCATGGAAACAAATGAAAATAAAAACACAACTGTTCAAAACCTTTGGGATGCACCAAAGGCAGTCCTAAGAGGGAAGTACATAGCAATACAAGACTTTCTCAAGAAACAAGAAAGGTCTCAAATACACAGCCTAACCCTCACCTAAAGGAGTTGGAAAAAAAAAACAGCAAATAAAGCCTAAACCCAGCAGGAGAAGAGAAATAATAAAGATCAGAGCAGAAATCAATGAAATAGAAACCAAAAGAACAGGAGAATAGATCAATGAAACTAGGAGTTAAGATTGATAAACCCCTGGCCAGACTTATCAAAAAGAAAAGAGAAAGGAACCAAATAAATAAAATCATGAATGAAAGAGGAGAGATCACAATCAATACCAAAGAAATACAAACAATTATAAGAACATATTACGAGCAACTATATGCCAACAAATTAGACAATATGGAAGAAATGGATACGTCATTCTTAGAGACGTATACACTAACAAAACTGAAACAGGAAGAAATAGAAAACCTGAACAGACCCATAACCAGCAAGGAAATTGAAGCAGTAATCAAAAATCTTCCAAAAAACAAGAGTCCAGGGCCAGATGGCTTCCCAGGGGAATTCTAACATTTAAAGAAGAATTAATACCTATTCTTCTGAAACTGTTCCAAAAAATAGAAACAGAAGGAAAACTTTCAAATTCATTTTATGAGATCAGCATTACCTTGATCCTAAAACCAGATAAAGGACCCACCAAAAAGGACACTTACAGACCATTATCTCTGATAAACATGGATGCCAAAAATTTCACCAAAATACGATCCAACAGTACATTAAAAGGATTATTCACCACGACCAAGTGGGGATTCATTCCTGGGCTGCAAGGTTGGTTCAAATTCCTCAAATCAATCAAAGTGATACACTACATTAATTAAAAAAAAGGACAAGAACCATATGATACTTGCAATAGATGCAGAAAAAGCATTTGACAAAGTACATCCTTTCTTGATTAAAACTGTTCACAGTGGAGGGATAGAGAGTACAAACCACAATATCATAAAAGCCATCTATGAAAAACCCACAGTGAATATCATTCTCAATGGGGAACAATGGAGAACTTTTCCCTAAGGTCAGGAACAAGGCAGGGATATCCACTCTCACCATTGCTGTTCAACATAGTACTATAAGTCCTAGCCTCAGCAATCAGACAACAAAAAAATAAAAGGCATCTGAATCAGCAAAGAAGTCAAACTCTCACTCTTCGCAGATGACATGATACTCTATGTGCAAAACCCAAAAGACTCCACCCCGAAATTGCTAGAACTCATATAAGAATTCAGCAAAGTGGCCAGATATAAAATCAATGCACAGAAATCAGTTGCATTTCTATACACTAACAATGAAACAGAAGAAAGAGAAATTAAGTTGATCCCATTTACAACTGCAGCCAAAACCGTAAGATACCTAAGAATAAACCTAACCAAAGAGGCAGAGGATCTGTACTCAGAAAACTATAGAACACTCATGAATGAAATTGAGGAAGACATAAAGAAATGGAAAAATGTTCCATACTCACAGGTTAGAAGAACAAATATTTTTCAAATGTCTATGCTACCTAGAGCAAGGTACATATTCAAGGCAATCCCTATCAAAATGCCATCAACCTTTTTCACAGAGCTGGAACAAATAATCCTAAAATTTGTATGGAATCAGAAAAGACCCCAATAGTCAAAGGAATATTGAAAAAAAACACAAAAGTTGTTGGCATCACAGTTTCGGACTTCAAGATCTATTACAAAGCTGTAGTCATCGAGACAGTATGGTATTGGCACAAAAACAGACATACAGATCAATGGAACAGAATAGGGAACTCGGACATGGACCCTCAACTCTATGGTCAACTAATCTTCAACAAAGCAGGAAAGAATATCCAATGGAAAAAAGACAGTCTCTTCAACAAATGGTGTTGGGAAAATTGGACAGCCACCTGCAGAAGAATGAAACTGGACCATTTCCTTACACCATACACAAAAATAGACTCAAATTGGATGGAAGGCCTAAATGTGAGACAGGAATCCATCAAAATCCTTGAGGAGAACACAGGCAGCAACCTTCGACCTCAGCTGCAGCAACTTCTTCCTGGACACATCGCCAAAGGCAAGGGAAGCAAGGGCAGAAATGAACTACTGGGACTTCAACAAGATAAAAAGCTTTTGCACAGCAAAGGAAACAGTCAACAAAACCAAAAGACAACCGACAGAATGGGAGAAGATATTTGCAAATGACATATCAGATAAAGGGCTACTACCCAAAATCGATAAAGAACTTATCAAACTCAATACCCAAGGAAACAAATAATCCAATCAAGCAACGGGCAGAAGACATGAACAGACGTTTCTGCAAAGACGACATACAAATGGCCAACAGACACATGAAAAAGTGCTCAACATCACTTGGCATCAGGGAAATACAAATCAAAACCACAATATCAGCTCACACCAGTCAGAATGGCTAAAATTAACAAATCAGGAAATGACAGATGTTGGCAAGGATGTGGAGAAAGGGGAACCCTCCTCCACTGTTGATGGGAATGCAAGCTGGTGTAGCCACTCTGGAAAACAGTATGGAAGTTCCTCAAAAAGTTGAAGATAGAGCTACCCTATGACCCAAAAATTGCACTACTGGGTGTTTACCCCAAAGATACAAATGTAGTGATCTGAAGCAGCACATGCACCCCAATGTTTATAGCAGCAATATCCACAATAGCTAAACTATGGAAAGAGCCCAGATGTCCATCAACAGATGAATGGATACAGAAGGTGTGGTATATATATACAATGGAATATTATGAAGCCATCAAAAAACGAAATCTTACCATTTGAAATGACATGGATGGATTAGAGGGTAGTATTACACTAAGGAAAATAAGTCAATCAGAGAAAGACAATTATCAAATGATCTCACTGTATGTGGAATGTGAGAAACAAGGCAGAGAATCATAGGGGAAGAGAGGAAAAAATGAAACAAGATGAAACCAAAGAGGGAGACACACCATAAGAGACTCTTAATCTCAGGAAACAAACTGAGGGTTGCTAGAGTGGAGGGGGGTGGGAGGAATGGGGTGGCTGGGTGATGGACACTGGGGAGGGTAAGTGTTATGGCGAGCTTTGTGTATTGTGTAAGACTGATGAATCACAGACCTGTACCCCTGAAACAAATAATACATTATATGTTAATAATAATAAAAAAATAAATAAAGGGCATATGCGTTTGACCCTTGAGCAACAGGAATTTGAACTGTCTGGGGCAACTGATATACAAATTTTTTTCAAAAAATAAAGTTCAGTACTATAAATGTGTTTTTTCTTCCTTATAATTTTCTCAGCAACATTTTCTTTTTTTCTGGCTTACTGTATAAGAAGATAGTATATAAACCATATAACATACAAAACACATGTTAATTGACTATGTTATGGGTAAAGCTTCTGGCCAATAGCAGGCTGTTAGTAGTTAAGTTTTTGGGGAGTCAGAAGTTACAAGGATTTTTGACTGTGCAGGGGGGGGTTGCCACCTCAACCCCCAGGTTGTTCAAGGGTCAACTGTTTTAATCATAGGGTATTCCATTCCAAAGTCCTTATATTAAAACTCTCCACCATAAAAATTTTATTACCAGTGACCAAGGGAGTGAGAGTGCAAATCAACTATTAAGACCTGGAACCAGCCATAAGAAAATGTAAAATAGAGCAGGGAAAATAAGCCCCCCACACATGAAACAAATAAAATTCGCAGAGGATTAAAAAAAAAAGATTATCAGCTGTCAGTCACCATGAGATTAAGAGTTGTAGAATTTAAAACCACTGACTACCAAATACATTGTAAGTGGATTTGTATTATGTATTATTTTCCATATTACAAATGTGTTGTTTCCCAACCTGTTTTTTGTTGTATTTTATTCTTTTTTTTTTTTTTTTTGTCCCCAATAAGAAAAAGAAACATATACTCACATTTTGTACTTGTTCTGGAAGATGTAGCCCATTCCTTTTCCCCATTTTAATGGACTTTTCCAAGTATCTTCTGGCTTCAGGTTTTATCTTACTCAGATCACATGTTTCCTGAAATGAAAGAGTTGACAACCATTTCTGTTACAATAGTACGTGGGTAAATTATAAACCATGAGACCAAAGCAAATTTATTTATCATCTCGGTTGGGCTATGAAGCACATAGGTGATTACGAGGCAGGTTCTTTTGAAGACCTAATTTCTTTTATGCTTTAGTGAGCTTTGCTCATTTAAAGGAGAAAAATTAAATAAAGAAAAAGCTAACCAGAATTGCCTTGCCTTGCATCAGAATCAAGAGTGCCTGTACTACTTGAAAGTGTGATAATAGAGACATTTGCATAATCTCATTCTGAGCATTCTCTATGACCATGGTCTTTTTCAAAAAACATATTCCTTATCACAAATCATCTGGATTTAATTTTCCATCATTTGCTAACCTGGTTCCACTTGAGAGGCAGGAATAGAAATAATGGGCAAATTCTACACAAATGGAGAGTGGGACGCTTTTGCCAACATACCAAACAAGGACAGCTGGATAAAACCCCAGCCAAAGGCTTCCAACACTTCAAAAATGCCTTACTGTCATTTGGCAAGAGAGATCAAGAGACTATAGCAAACAGCATATGAACAAGTATCTGGGGAAAACGAGTCAACACTGCACAAAAAGGAGGAAAGCTGGACAGAACATTTGAACCCATATGCAGCAACACAAACAACATCACTCACAAGAATGGAGGGCCCTGGAGGAAAATGGAAAATTCCCCTGGCAATAGCAAGGTAATAAAAACACCAGATGTTTCTTCAAAACAGGTGGCAGAATATATATGGCACATCTGGATGGCTGGTCAGTTCATGGCCCCTGGGAGGAAATGCACTCCAGACAGACTCAGCAGGTGTAATGGATTCAGTCTGGGTGAGAGCCAGTGAGGGACATCTGTCTCTAGAGCCTTAGAGACCTACCATTGGGCGTACTCTCTCTCCATCAAGACCTGGGCTGCCCACCTCTGAGGTTTATATTTTCCCAACTAAATACATCTTTGAAAGAACAATGTTTAGCTTTAGAGCCTGCATTTTAGATTGCTGGTGTAAGGCGTTTGCTGCAAATAATTCTGTAATTTATCACTCTGTTGTAGCAGGCAAATAGCTGTATTTTATAAGATTTTTAAAAAGCTTTTAGGGGCGGCTGGGTGGCTCAGTCGTTAAACGTCTGCCTTTGGCTTGGGGCGTGATCCTGGTGTTCTGGGATTGAGCCCCACATCGGGCTCCTCCACTGGGAGCCTGCTTCTTCCTCTCCCACTCCCCCTGCTTGTGTTCCCTCTCTCGCTGGCTATCTCTCTGTCAAATAAATAAATAAAATCTTTAAAAAGAAAATAAAAAGGTTTTATTTATTTATTTGGGGGGAGGGGGAGGGAGGGGGGGAGAGAGAGAGAGAGAGAACATGCATGAGTAGGGGGGAGAAGCAGAGGGAGAGGGAGAAGCAGACTCACCACTGAGCAGGGAACTCTGCACGGGGGCTCAATCCCAGGACCCTGAGATCATGACCTGAGCCGAAGGCAGATGCTTGACCTACTGAGCCACCCAGGCTCCCCCCAAATAGCTGTATTTTAACTGAGGGTACTGCTTAATACGATGATCTGTATCTAACTTTGCCTATCAATACAAAATTGTATGTCCTAGTACTAAAGCACACATTACTCACAGTTTCCTCTGCGTTTAATTCTCAATGGAGGCAGAGAACGGTTAGACTCCTTTTTCCATAATAACCTTTTATATCCTTGGAGAACTTCTGAGCATGCTGGCATGACCGGAGTTGGAACCCTCCCTAACTGGTATTGGCACACACTGGGATCCCAGCAGCAGTGCTTGCAATGGGAAGAAACCCATAATGGCCAGGGAGATAACAGGGCTGTGGGCTGGCTCCCTTAGGGATGGCTAACAGTTCAAGTCACAGTGTTCACGCGCACGTGATTAACCTGGGTTGATCAAGGCTGGTTTTAACAACACCAGGAAGTATGTCCTGAGGTGTGGGGCATAGCAAGAGGAGATTCTAGAAGGTATAATACTGGATGTTGTAAGGTTGGGGAGCATCTAGGCAGGAGCTATGTGTAGCAGGGACAGAGGGAAAAAAATCCCCCATGAGAAGGGCCTGGAAAGAGCTGGGGTAAATTGTAAAGGATCCAAATAAGCAGGCGGAGATCCCAAGCAGAGGGCCTTCCCAGCAGGGCAGTGAGCCAAGGGAGAAGCTGGGCACACTGCTGGACAGCAGTGTCCCAGGTACTTGGGTTCCTGGGTTCACCTGGTCACAGCGGTTCTGAGCTTAGAACAGAGGCTCATTACAAGTCTCAGCAGCTGGATCAGGAAGGGCTGGCATAAAAGGAGCGGCTGTACTGGCTGTATATTGGAGGACCCGGGCTGCTACTTCAGAAAGCACAGCAGCATACTCAGCAAGCACAGTAAACTCAAACTCATGGTCTTGATGAGGTAAAAACTACTGACTCCCCAAAAAGGTAAGACAAGCATAGACAGGTAGAAGGATGTTCTGAGAAAAATCTGCCCCGAATTAGGTCTAATTAAAATATGACTACCTGTAGTGAAATATTTGACCTACCACAGAAATGATACTTAACGAAATTCTGACTCAGTTGTAACCAGGCACCATCTGCCAGTCAGACTCTGAGGTCTCAGAAATTTCTGGAGGGCTCTCGTAGGAGTAAAGCACTTCTAAAATGTGCTTCTAGAGCACATTCCTGTCCCAGAGCTGATCATATGAATATTCTCCCTTATAATCTCCAGGCAAGATCAGAATTACTGCTTAAGGATTTTCTAAGAGGGAATCAGCCAATACTTCCAGACTGCTCTGCTGTTGTTGCACCTTCCTTCCTGAATAAGAATTTAATCCACTTGAGTCGGAACCAGGTCTCAGACCTCTCTGAGTGAAGTTTCTCCTCTTTAGGGGTGGGGGAAGGCCTAAAGTGCTCTTCAGTAATTTTCAAATTTATATAATCTGACAGTAGAGGCTCTTACTTTATTTAATCTCTGTGGTGACAAGATTTAGTTTTTTCCTAACCTCCTCCTGTAACAAAGCGGTTTCACATAAAAGTGTGAGCACATTTGTGCACACACACTTAACACATGTGCTTGTAGACTCATTTCACAGACAAGAAAACTGAGGTTAAATGATCTTCCTAAGATCACTCAGCTATTTATTAGTAAAAATGGACAGAAATAAATTCTGCAAAATTCTTACTTTGGCACTTTCCCCAATATATTATACCACTACATTACAACACCTTAATTTATTATCATTCAAAATTTCATTATACATAAGTGAAAATGTTCTTAATTTCTCTCCAATCCTCCCCACCTTCTATCCCATAACTGTGTCCTTTTCTTTGCAAGACCCTCATATTTCCAGTTTCTAAAATATGTAAATAAAAAATAATTTCAGTGGGACTTTCTATATTGTGTATACAAAGTAGAAATTATGATGTTGTTAAAAGAACCCTGAAAATTAAGATAGTATATTTCTTTGAAAATCATTTAGCAAAATGGATTCATAAGCTGTGAGTATGCTAAAGCAATAGAAGATAACAACAGAGTAGAATACAGATCCTACTGCAAAAGCTAAGACCGAGGTGTAGCTTAATTAAATGTGTTCTATTTGCAGGTCCATTCCTTTCTTTCCTGGTCTTTTCAATGTTATGTTTTCTGTTAGGTTTCCATCTGACTATTGGGAAGAGGGCATTCTTAGGTAGCCGCCTGTGTTCCCAGAGAGGGGGCCCACACAAAGGCCTGCTTGCTGGCCTAGTCAGCATATATTCAACATACAACCACAAGAGCCCCTGCTTTGGTGTGAGCAAGAGGCACAGTGGGGACACTGGGAGTGGGGAACCATACTGCATGAAGATACATTTTAACCAGGGCCCGTTCAGTTCCATTCAGCATGCCTTCACTGAGCTCCTACTTAGGCCAGGTACTGGAGAAACAAAGATGAATATACTTGAGGTGCTTTAAGTAATATGAAGGAATACATTAGCAAATATGTCAAATACAAATATGCAAATACATTAGCAGATATGTCAATATCAGGTAGTGAGTAAAAAAGAGAGTTAAGTACTTGGGAAGCACAAGAGTGGTGTCTGGCTAATGGGGAAACTAAGGCAAGGCGGTTGATGCTTTATATCAGGTCTCTAGGCTTTTAAAGTCTCCCAAAGTTACATGTTTCAGTAGTAGTGATTATGACCAATAACTAGACTTCCATGCTTCAAAATCAAGAAGGGATGGTGTGGGTTAGGAGAATTACCATTACCATGCTGAATTTTGGACTTAGTTTTTTCCTTCCTTCCCCCTTCCCTCCTTCCTTCCTTCTTTCTTCTTCCTTTTTTTTTTCTTTGCCATGATCTTAAGGCGTTGGTTTGTTGTATTTTAATTTGGAATGAGGCCTCTATGGCTGGTAGAGTAGGAGCCCATATAATGCTTAAAAGCATCTACTTAACCCCATGACCTATTCTTCTACACTGTAACATTAAAACTTTAAGTCACTAATTGGCTAAGATGAATTGGCCTGACCAAAGCCCAGGGCTCTGAAAAAAATATAAACTATATTATAACAGACACCTGTATTTCTTGATTCGGCTGGCATAACTGAGACTCTGACTTCACTAAAGGATCCCTCTTCTGTGCTGATTAGTTACCAGTCTACTGGAATAAAATATTATATGCCTCGATGTTTTTAACATGGAAACACTGCACACTTTTCTCACCAATATGGCTTGAAAGAGGGTCTATGAAACCTCTGCTGGCTTCTTAGCCAACAACTAAGAAACCTTTGTTAGGACTGGGAAACACCAAGACCCGTGGCCCTGACTGCTGGCTTTTGATACCTGGACAAGTTTTTAGCTAGGAATGAGGAAATGCTTGTTTTAATTTCTTATTCTTTTTCTTTTCTTCTGGTAGAATTAAGGCTAAATTTAACACGTTAAATTTGCATGTAATATTTGTAATCTATAAATGAATAAAATTACATACATAAGTTATGACAAATTAAGCCACACTTTAATTTATGAAATGGATACTCCATTTACCTGTGCAACAGATAACCGTTCTGACTTCTATGCTAAACTTTTTTTTCCAGTTTTACCACTTACATATACACTGTTTAGTTTTGTTTCTTTTTGGGCTTGCTAAAATGATATCCCATTGTATGTAGTGTTCTGCAAATATTTCTTTCATTGTTACTAAGATTCAGCCATGCTGTTGCATGTTGCTGTACTTACTTACTGCTGTAAAATATTCCAATGTAAATATACTAAAATTCGCTGATGCATTTTCCAGCTGATGGAAATCTGAGTTGTTTCAGCGTTTTGCTATTCTAATGTTGCTATGAACATTTGTTCAATTTTGTGTACAAACACAAAAGTATTTCTAGGTAAACAGTGAGGTGGGGGACAGCGAGGATATGCTGAGTTATGGAGAATTTGAGATCCAACTTCATGATACTAAATTTTTCTCCAGATTAGTTACTCCTCTAAATTTTTGAATCAATTTACACCTTTACCAGCAGTGCATAAACATTCCCACTGATTCACACTCATGGATACTGACCATTGTTAGACTTCTTTATTTTTGCCAGTCTAATGAGTAAAAATGGAATCTTATTGTGACCTTCATTTGCACTTCCCTTATTACTAATGAGGCTGAACATCTTTTCATGTTAAACTGCCATTTGTCTTTCTTCTGAAATATTTTTCATGTCATTTGCACATTTTTCTTTTGGGATGTTTGCTTTTTTTATTGATTGTAGTAGTTCTTTATATATTCTAGGTACTAAAGCTTTGCTAGTTTTATGTTTTAGAAATTTCTTAATTTAGTATTTAAGTATTTCAGTAGTTTGAGTATTAGTGTTTTTTTAAGATTTTATTATTTATTTGAGAGAGAGACTACACATGCACGTGCACGAGGAGGGGGAGGTGCAGAGGGGGAGGGAGAAGCAGGCTCCCAGCTGAGCAGGGAGCCTGATGCGGGACTCAATCCCAGGACCCTGGGATCACAACCTGAGCTGAAGGCAGACGCTTAACCAAGTGAGCCACCCAGGCGCCCCAGTATTAGTGTCTTTTCACTTTATTGATAGAAGTTCTTTATTATTATTTTTTAAGATTTATGTATTTATTTTAGAGAGAGAAAGAAAGAGGGCACAAGCAGGGGGGAGGGGCAGAGCAAGAGGGAGACAGTCCTCAGGCAGACCCCTGATGAGCAGGGAGCCTAATGCATGGCTCAATCTCAGGACCCTGAGATAATGACCTGAGCCAAAACCAAGAGTCAGACGCTTATCCAAATGAGCCACCCAGGTGCCCCAAAAGTTCTTTATTTTAAGTTAGTCATGTTTATCAGTCATTTTACAGTCAGCACTTTGGTGTCTTGTTTAACAAATATCCCTGCTCAGGTGTCATAAAGATATATTTCTATATAAATTTATAGAAGATGTTTCTCGGTTTGGTTGTGAGGAGATCCAATATTTCCTTTTTCTAGATGGATAAGCCATGTCTTACCACCAGTTACTGAAGCCCTATCTTTTAGATCTGTCACCAACTGTTCCTCTCTTTGGTTTGATGAACAATCACTAAACATTTACCTCTGTGGCTCCTAGGAAGTTACCATTTGTGAGCTTCAGTATCTTCATTTATCAAAAGGGATGCCTCACAAGATTGGTATAAAAGTTAAATTAGATAACTACAATGCTGTGCCAATGTAAACACCTAACCACACATTAAGAAGAAGGTAGGAAGACTAGGGTATGCTAGTTAGTCTCAGGCTCTATTACATTTTCATCCATCTATAGTCAACACATGACTTATTTTGGAGGTTGTGAAACATGATTGCAAATTAGTTGATACTTCCTAGACTGAGATGTAGTGTCCCTTGAATTTGGGCAGACTGCAAGGACTAGTCAATCAATACAGTATGGCCGAAGCGATGCTATGTGACTTCTGACATGGTCAGAAAATGCAATGCAGCCTCTGTGTAGTGTGTTGAGACACCCTTGTTGGAGTCCTGAGTCTCCATGAAACATGTCCTACTACCCGGATGCTGCCATGATATGAGAAAGCCCAAATTAGTCCACATAAGGAGACAACATGGAGCTGTCCAGACATGACATGAAGAGAGAGGTATCTGGTTGGCTTCTACATGCTTCAGCTCTAGCCACCACTGCCTTCAATCCATGCAAGACCCCAAGCCAGAATTACCCAAATGCTTCCTTTCTCAATTCCTAATCCACAGAAACCATGACAGAAAATAAAATGACTGCTGCTATTTTCAGTCAGTAAGTTCTGAATAGGTTATATATATCAGTAGACAACTGGAAGCCTTACTGAGCACAGATTTTGCATAAAGAACTGTGAAAAGTAATTTCTTATTGCTATTCATCAATCCTAAGTGAAGAATAACATGAGAGCTAAAATAACATTTTATATCGAATTAAGAATATTATAGATTGTTGTCTACATTGGTGGTATCTTGACACCTGAGTATTATTCAGAGCACCTTCATTTTATTTTATTTTTTTATTTTATTTTATTTTTTTTAAAGATTTTATTTATTTATTTGACAGAGATAGAGACAGCCAGCGAGAGAGGGAACACAAGCAGGGGGAGTAGGAGAGGAAGAAGCAGGCTCACAGCGGAGGAGCCTGATGTGGGACTCGATCCCAGAACGCCGGGATCACGCCCTGAGCCGAAGGCAGACGCTTAACCGCTGTGCCACCCAGGCGCCCCCAGAGCACCTTCATTTTAGTTGATCACGCCTGAAACTGCTGACTTCATATAAATTTAAGATCCTATTACCCAGCTTAATGAAGGCTTTACATGTTATATCATGGTTGCCATATTTTACTTACAACATAACAGAATAACAAACAGAATACTTAGATATATCTAACTTTTTCTTTTTTTTAATTTATTTTTTGAGAGAGAGAGACACACACACAGCAAGTAGGAGGGGCAAAGGGAGAGGGAGAGAATCTTAAGCAGTTTTGACGCCCACCGTGGAGCCCGACTCAAGGCTCAATCTCACAACCCTGAGCCAAAATTAAGAGTTGGTTGCTTAACCCACTGAGCCACCCAGGTGACCCTAACTTTGCTTTTAGTTATGAATCAGCTGAGATTTGACACTTGTTAAAGTGCCAAATGTTACCAGAAAGCTCATACTGATAGTTTCAGATTTTAAAAAATACTGCCTAAATACTGAGTAATATATAGAATTGTTGAATCACTATATCGTATACCTGAAACTAATGTAACACTGTATGTTAACTATACCACAATAAAAAAAAATAAAAATAAAATAAAAACTGCTTAAATAAATACAACTATTTGTGAAGGAAAGTGTTTAAAGGTAACTAAATTCACTATATAAGCTCCAGGGCATTAAAAAAACTACAAGTTATTTTTATTATTCTGATCTAGCCTTAACAGACATTATAAAAGCTTTTAAAAATGGTGACACAACAGTCAACATGTATAGTAATAATTACTCTTTTGGAAAAAAGGAAAAATTATGGAAACAATTCTGAAACTACTGCAAATTATCACAATAAAACCCTGAAGTGAACCAGCCCAAGCAAATGAATATATATGATGAATCCACTGGTATAGTGGTATAGTACACTAGTATACTAGACACGCAGCAGTTAGTTCCCAAATTTAACAGGATCAGATCACAACATATACAAAATTTAAAAGTGTAACAAAGAAATCTAAAGTGACAAACCTCCTATACTGTGATACTATTCATAAAAATCAGAGAAAAACATTAGATAGGACATATAACATTAAATTGCAATACCTTCTTGAGGCTAGAAAGTCCCAAATAAAAACTTAGAAGTCAGAATGAAAACAGAGTTGATCAAAGGAAATTAGAAATTCTGGGAAAAAGTTCTAAAATACATATATAATATAGGGCTAGCAAAGAAATTAGATTTTTGGGGGATGAAATAAAAAGTAGGAGACTGCAGGGACGCCTGGGTGGCTCATCGGTTAAGTGTCTGCCTTCAGCGCAGGTCATGATCCCAGGGACCTGGGATTGAGTCCTGCATTGGGCTCCTTGCTCAGCAGGGAGCCTGCTTCTCCCTCTGCCTGCTGCTCCCCCCGCGTGTGTTCCCTCTCTTTCTCTCTGACAAATAAATAAAATAAATAAAATCTTTAAAAAAAAAAAAAAAAAGGAGACTGTAAGGGCCATGACTTGAATCACATAGAATAACAACTGGGGTCAAAGAACAAAATAAAATAATGTAACTAATAATGAACAGTCATAAAGTTATTATAATTTATGTTATTTTTATAATTCTGAAGATGAACAGTTAAAAACCACAGAGATGAGTACAAAATACAGGAGGAAAAGCGCCTGTTTCACATGAGGGGATAGACAGCATGTATACTTTACATGTCTAAATAAAGTCTTGGGGCACCTGGGTGGCTCAGTCGGTTAAGCTTCTGCCTTCAGCTTGGGTCATGATCCTGGGATCCTGGGATCGAGCCCCGAGTAGGGCTCCCTACTCAGCGGAGAGCCTGCTTCTCCCTCTCCCTCTGCCTGCTGCTCTGCCTACTTGTGCTCTATCTTTCTGTCAAATAAATAAATAAATAATATTTAAAAAGAAAGAAAGTCTTGATTACATATTCTTTAGTAAGTTACAAAAAAAAATCTGAAATAAAACTGTTTTATTTCAACTCTTGTCATAATTTGCTAAAAAGAACAAAATTTTTGAGATTTTGCAAAAAGACACGCAAAATTAAACAAAAATGTCTAGGAATGTAAACAGTGGTTGTTTTCCAAATAAACTGCTGAGTATCATGAAAATAAAAATTCAAAACAAAGACATAATGAAACTCTAGGAAGCAAATCAACATTGGTAATGAAAAGATCAAAAACAGTCAAGGCAGAACCACCTGAAACATTTATTATCCATCATTTCTGTGAGTCCTGAAAACGTAAGGATGACAGACAAGAATGACTGGCGTGCACATTATTATTCAACATAGTACTAGAAGTCCTTGCAACAGCAATCAGACAACAAAAAGGGATAAAATGTATCCAAATCGGCAAAGAAGAAGTCAAACTGTCTGTCTTCGCAGATGACATGATACTCTATATGGAAAACCCAAAAGAATCCACCCCCAAACTACTAGAAGTTATAGAGCAATTCAGTAATGTGGCGGGATACAAAATCAATGCTCAGAAATCAGTTGCATTTCTATACACAAACAATGAGACTGAAGAAAGAGAAATTAGGGAATCCATCCCATTTACAATAGCACCAAAAATCATACGTTATCTTGGAATTAACTTAACCAGAGACGTAAAGGACCTATATTCTAGAAACTACAAATCACTATTGAAAGACATTGAAGAAGACATAAAAAGATGGAAAAATATTCCATGCTCATGGATCAAAAGAATTAACATAGTTAAAATGTCCATGCTACCCAGAGCAATCTACACTTTCAATGCTATCCCAATCAAAATACCAATGACATTTTTCAAAGAACTGGAACAAACAGCCCTTAAATTTGTGTGGAACGAGAAAAGGCCCCGAATCGCCAAGGAAGTGTTGAAAAGGAAAACCAAAGCTGGGGGCATCACAATGCCAGATTTCAAGTTGTACTACAAAGCTGTGACCACAAAGACAGCATGGTACTGGCACAAAAACAGACACAGACCAATGGAACAGAATAGAGAACCCAGAAATGGACCCTCGGCTCTTTGGGCAACTAATCTTTGATAAAGCAGGAAAAAACATCCAGTGGAAAAAAGACAGTCTCTTCAATAAATGGTGCTGGGAAAATTGGACAGCTACATGCAAAAGAATGAAACTTAACCAGTCTCTCACACCATACACAAAGATAAACTCCAAATGGATGAAAGACCTCGATGTGAGACAGGAATCCATCAAAATCCTAGAGGAGAACATAGGCAGCAACCTCTACAACATCGGCCACAGCAACCTTTTTCAGGACACATCTTCAAAGGCAAGAGAAACAAAAGATAAAATGAACTTGTGGGACTTCATCAAGATAAAAAGCTTCTGCACAGCCAAGGAAACAGTCAAAAAAACTAATAGGCAGCCCACAGAATGGGAGAATATATTTGCAAATGACACTACAGATAAAAGACCGGTATCCAAGATCTACAAAGAACTTCTCAAACTCAATATGCGAGAAACAAATAAACAAATCATAAAACGGGCAGAAGATATGAACAGACACTTTTCCAAAGAAGACATACAAATGGCTAACAGACACATGAAAAAATGTTCAAAATCATTAGCCATCAGGGAAATTCAAATCAAAAAACTACACTGAGATACCACCTAACACCAGTTAGAATGGCAAAAATTGACAAGGCAGGAAACAACAAATGTTGGAGAGGATGTGGAGAAAGGGGATCCCTCCTACATTGTTGGTGGGAATGCAAGTTGGTACAGCCACTCTGGAAAACAGTGTGGAGGTCCCTTAAAAAGTTAAAAATTGAGCTACCCTATGACCCAGCCATTGCACTACTGGGCATTTACCCGAAAGATACAGACATAGTGAAGAGAAGGGCCATATGCACCCCATTGTTCATAGCAGCATTGTCCACAATAGCTAAATCGTGGAAGGAGCCGAGATGCCCTTCAACAGATGAATGGATTAAGAAGATGTGGTCCATATATACAATGGAATATTACTCAGCTATCAGAAAGAACGAGTTCTCAACATTTGCTGCAACATGGACGGCACTGGAGGAGATAATGCTAAGTGAAATAAGTCAAGCAGAGGAAGACAATTATCATGTGGTTTCTCTCATCTATGGAACATAAGAACTAGGAAGATCGGTAGGGGAAGAAAGGTTTAGGGGGAGTAATCAGAAGGGGGAATGAAGCATGAGAGACTATGGACTCTGAAAAACAAACTGAGGGCTTCAGAGGGGAGGGGGGTGGGGGAATGGGATAGACCGGTGATGGGTAGTAAGGAGGGCACGTATTGCATGGTGCACTGGGTGTTATACGCAACTAATGCATCATCGAACTTTACATCAGAAACCAGGGATGTACTGTATGGTGACTAACATAATATAATAAAAAAATATTATTATAAAAAAAAAAAGAATGACTGGCGTGCAGTATCAACAGTTACATCATCAATATCATGGCCAACACCACATAATATTTGCAGATAAACAACTCACAATACCATTTGCTTGTAGTTGACCTGTCTAATACAAACCCTGCAATGGTCTGAAAATTCAAAGAGGCTTTTACATTGAACCATTACCTTTACAATGGTTAAAAACCCTTAGATTTATAGATATACACTTTTTTACACTTGGTCTTCAGTGTTAAGTGAATGTAACTGGCAACTCAACATAAATCTATGTGGTGTAACAATACACAACACTAAAAAAACCCTCCAAAATTAACACGATGCTATGCCCATTATTATAATAATTAGAAACAAAATCTAGACATTTTCAAATACTTTTTATTGTTGATCAAAGATTTTTACTTTTTTATTATAGATTTCATTTTCCTTTTTAAGGGGTTTATAATGTTAGGGTGCCTGGGTGGCTCAGTCGGGTAAGCATTTGCCTCTTGATTTTGGCTCAGGTCATGATCTCGTGATCGTGAGATCAAGCCCCCTGAACGGCTCTGCACTCTGCAGGGAGTCTGCTTGAGATTCTCTCTCCCTCTCTGCCCCCCCCATCTCTTTTACACGCACAGGCAAGCTCTCTTTCTCTCAAATAAATAAATAAACCTTTAAAGGGATTTATAATGTAATTTACCTGTAAATGTACAATTCTCAGAAATATATCTTCTCTCATGCTCATCTCAATATCAAAACGAGAAAGTCTTTTGTCTGCTTCTGTACTTGCTGCCCGTACTTCTTTGTCAGAGGAGACGTGCTGGGGAAAGTCTAGCATGGTTCGCTCCACTGTCAATAGAGGAAAAAACCATAAGGACTCATCAAATCAGTACTAAGAAAAATACCTCCTAACTAGATGAATGATTATCCCAATTAAAATTTTTCATTTTATACTTTCTGTAAAGGTACCTAAGGCTATCAAGAAACAGCATCTAATTCAGGACTTGGCTGTGGCAGTGGCATTATTAGGAACAATAAAGGTGTATGCTGAGCACTTATCAAAGTATGTTTATGGTGTAATTTATTAACTGGGAACGCAGAAGGATAAAGACATAGTTCTCACAGTGATGCATTTTGTAGTTTGGGACGTGGGAGTACAGAACAGTACATGAAAAGATAAGGAACAACACAGGACAGAGCAGCTTACTTGTCAATGAATGGGATAGTAACTCAAGACAGCGATACTAAGAACTGGAGCACTTTGTCATGCCTTATGGGGAAGGCTGGACCTTCGGATGTGCAGGGCAAGAGGAAGACCTCAGGAGAGGATTAGAGAAGTAGAGACTACTAGTGTGGGGACTGGCAGAGACAGAGAATGTTTTAGAAAAACGCAGACCAATTTAGTGGGGGAGGGGTTGCTTAGAATAGAAATTCTTAACCTTTACTAGAGATTCCTTAGAGAATCTAATCAAAAACCCTCCCCCCAATGCAAACATTACATACAAGCATAAAAAAGTTCCATACAGTTACAGAAGATTCCCAGAAATCTCAGTGGACACATCCAGTAAGCAGCTCAATACTGGGGCTATTCCTGTTACATGATGGTGGTAATGTAGTCTGCTCTAATTTTCAAATATTAAAATCGTCTCTTGGGTTTTTCATATGTTTGTATTTTGACTTTAATTGGGCAAAAATCTGATGTCAGTGAAATAACCCATACTGCAGGAAAAAAATTAGTATGGCTTATAGGGATGGTTGTGGCTATGCTGTGGCAGTGAATACATTTTTATTATCTTTTGTACTTTGAAGGTATTCCGAAGAGGTAAAACTTCCACATGTGATATACGTTAGAGAGTAGAACATACCAAGCAATTGTCCAGTTAAACAAGCTACCTCACTTATGTCAGTCTTCTTAAAACATTGCTACAGATAAAGGTATAAAAAATTGCCTCACATATCTGAATAAATTCATAATGTGTGGTTTAAAAAAATCAAGTTAAATAATTATTCTTTATGGATTTCATTTAAAATACACACTTTTATGTCCCTTGACTAAAGAAAGAATGGAACAGAATTAAAATTTCATACACACAGCACTTGTTTGATAGAGTTAACCATATAGTTACAATTTGTTTACTTTTTAAAATTAGCTCAAGAAGATACTAAGAAAAAATCAAAATTGCTCCAGAACTAAAATGAACAGAACAAAATGCAGGAGCCTAAAATTGGAAACATAATCTTAAACAAACAAGAATACTAAAAACCATTTCCTTCCTTACTTTGCCACAAAGACCTGAACCAGACTTATGCTCTCACTGCCAAACTGCAAACAGTACCTGACACTAGACAAATGAGGTTTTAACAGCTCTTGCAGGAGGCAGACGGAGCTCTGAGAACATACACTGATAAGAGCAAGTTAGTCTTTAAAAAGCTACTCTGAAACTCAAAAATTTTTATGATTAACTCACAAAGCTAAACTTACGGGACAGCAAGAATATCAGAGAACTGAAAGTATATTTAAAGGATGTATTACTGGGGAAGAAGCAGAAGATTTTGTTTTTTCCCCACTGATTTCTATATTTGTGAACTGCATAAGTCACCAGGTGGGCACACCATCTTGGCCATATGTGATGGAAGAACAGAGGCTCTGAACGGAGGACAAACCGCATACAGGGAGGGAGATACACATGAAGCTGCCTTCCGGGAAAACTCTGCTGAATGGGGACCAATTCCATCCCTCTGAGTTTCACTAATGAGACCAACCAGGTCTTTTTTATTCAGGAGTTCAAGACTTTTAGCCAGATTTAGTGGCCCTTCATCAGAATGAAGCAGTGGTGGTAAGAGGCAGAAAATGAAACAGAAGAGGTAAGAGAGTCCTTAGTATGGAGGGACACGGTGTAGGGAACACTTGGTGTTGAAGGGCTGATGAGGGTAAAGAGATGACCACGTCACTAAGGCTGTGCAGGATTCTGGACAACCTTCCAAATTGCAGAATACATACACACGTTTATGATACACAATTCTACAGATAACCTATGGAAGCTTGGGTACACGGCCAAGGTTGCTTAGCCATAACTACACCCCAGAGTACACCTGACCCTTAGAGGCAACTGGTGTGAATCTTCATTCCTTTTAACTCAAAGGGCCTAATACTTATATTACAAACATAATAAATTTCACATGTAGGAAATATGAAAAGTAGAGAAAAGCAGAAAAAGTAAATTTCTAAAAATGAACTGTAAACCCAATACTCAAGAAACTAGCTATTATTAGAATTTGTGTATTTTCTTCTGGTTTTCTTCTCCGTGCTTTTAAAAAAAATGTTATTAAATACTGTTCCTCAACATGATCGTATCATGTTTCTATTGGTTGGTACCCAGGGGCTGTTTCCAAACTTTTGCTGTGACAGAGTACATGTTTAAACATGAATTTATACACAGTTTTTCCTGTATCTGATTATTTCCTTAGATTAAATGCCTAGATGTGGAATTGTAGGGCTAGGATATGAACTTCTTAAGAGTTTTGATATATTATGCCAAAAAACTCTCCAGAAAGCAGTTGTAACGAGAAGGTGCATTTTGTAACACTATTGCCAACATAATAAAAAATTTTAATCTTGTTTAATTGAATTCTAGGCAATTAATGATTATGGAAAAATCAATGTCTTGTAAAATTGGAAAATGGACTGCCAAAACAGAATGCATAAAATGGTTTATGATGCCTACAAAATGAAATATCAAGGATTTTCTGTATCCTACTCACCTATGTACTTCACTTCTACATCTGCCAGCGCCTGCAAACAGTTCTCGTAAGTTACTTCCTCAATGTCAAGCATTCCAATAGCATCATACACCTGTTTGGTCTGCACAATGAGCTCCTCAGTTCTTGTTTTAATTTGCTCTGGTGAAAGATCCCATCTTAAAACATTTCTGCCAGCCACAGTATAGGAAGACATTGCCTGATGAGGAGACATCACTTCTCTTCCTAAAGTCATTCTGAATAAAATCCGGGAACCACCAACTCTAAAAAGAATCAGAAAACGAATAAAAATTAAGCATTTGTTGGTCCAAAGTCAATACACAAATGTGTATTATCTAATCACATTAAAAAGAACTTTTTAATAAAATTGAACAAATCTCTTTCAGGTGAACACATCAGCACAAAACTAAATGCCTTTGTATTTTTTTTTCCTCCTTGAATGTAGGTCTAATGGAATTAGTACCTACCAAACACTGAACTGATTATGTAATTAAATCATGTTGAGAAATAAAGTTAGGTGTCAAAGACATAATACTGTCCTTTATACATTAAACCAGTAATCTTTCTTTCTTAAATGTTTTTCCTGTGCTGGGACGCCTTGCTATCTAAGTTGGTAGACCATGCGACTCTTGATCTTGGGGTTCTAAGTTTAGGCCCCATGTTGGGTGTGGAGATTACTTACAAAAATAAAATCTTTAAAAAAATAAAAATTAAAAAGAAATAAATGTATTAAATGTTTTTCTGTGCTAATATCCACCTACAATGTAACAGACTCAAAAAATATTTTGGGATTCAGCAAGAAAACATTTTCAAAATGGTCTTTTTTTAATGAACACCAATGTAAAAATTTTTTTTTACAAAAATTTCATGTAAATCAACTATGGCAATTTGAACTTAAGACTTGGGAAATAAACTCTGGTACTCCTATGACATTATTCTAAAAGATAAAAGAAAAAAGAGATTAAATGTATGATACCAAGCCTGCACCTCCTTAAAACTCTCAAACTAATAATTGATGCCATATGTGTGTATATATGTAATATATACCATGTAATATAATTTTAGAGCTTATAAATAAAAATATTATAATAGCTAACATTTCTTGTATGTTTAGGCACCGTACTAAAGGCTTTCCATTTATTCACTCAGTCTTCACAACAAAACTATGAGGCAGATACTGTGCTTATTCTCATTTTACCAAAGAGGAAGCTAAAGCACAGGGAAGTTAAGTAACTTGGCCAAGGTCACACAGCTGGTTATATGATGGGAGCTAGCATTGAAAACCAGATAGTAGAGATCCAAAACCCGCACCTTTTTTTTTTTTAATTTAAAGATTTTATTTATTTATTTGACAGAGAGACAGCCAGGGAGAGAGGGAACACAAGCAGGGGGATGTGGGAGAGGAAGAAGCAGGCTCCCAACAGAGCAGGGAGCCCGATGTGGGGCTCGATCCAAGGACCCTGGGATCACGCCCTGAGCCGAAGGCAGACGCTTAACGACTGAACCACCCAGCTGCCCCCCAAACCCGCACTCTTAACTACTGTGCTAAACTTCATTCCTATTATCTTCTAAGCCTCCAAAACAACCTTATGTAGCAGGCAGCACATAATTCCCTTTTAACAGATGATGCAGCTGAGACTCAGAGAGGCTAAGTGACTTATTTAAGGTCATTCACTTAACAGATACTTATGAGCATATACTGTCTGGTCATTGTGACACGCATCAAAGAGAAACAGGCAAACTGACGAGGACCCTGCTATTATAGTGGAGAGACCAACTGATAAACGATCTATTATACTACATTGAGATGTGCGCTATGACAGGGATAAGCAGAGGGAACTCTGAAAGACCACAGAAGGAACTTTTCTAGGAAGATTTTCCAGAGAGAACAAGGAGCAAGCCAAGATCTGGACAATGTCCAGAAATTATCCAAATGCCAAAAGCTGTAAGGAGAGAGGTCTGATAAGGTCAGTAGGGACTAGAGAATGAAGAGCCTTGGGAATCACTGAAGAATTCAACCTTATTCTGACGGCAGTGAGAGAGCCATCGAAGGGTTTTAATCAGGTAAGAGATGAAGTAAGATACACATTCTAGAGAAATCGCCCAAATTATAGTGAGTTGAAAGGTTTGGAAAAGAGAGATCATACTAGAGGAAAGCTATTACTGTAACTGGGGCATAATACTATGGTATCCTGAACTAGGAAATAGGGGGAACTGGAGGGACCTAGAAGATATTCAGAAAGTAGAATTAATATGACTTGGTACTTGGTTTAGGGTTGGGGGGGTGAGAGAGCTAAGGATGTTGTCCAGGATTCTATCCTATAACCAGATGGATGGATGGTGGTGGTTCCATCACCAAAATAGCAAATTTGGAAGGAGGTGGCTCTTTGTGGGGAAAAGGAGAAATTCAATTTTGGACATGCCAAGTCTGAAGTGACTGCAGCACAGCTAAGTAGATTTTGTTAATATTAGATGGTAATTGGAGTTACAGGACTAGTTGAACTGGCCCAAGGGAGTTTGCAGAGTAAGAATGGAACTGAGCCTTAACTCAAATTTAGTCACTGAGGTAGAAGGAAAACCAAGCCAGAATGGATTTAGGAAGTTGTGAAAAGTAAGCACAGGAAAACGGAGGGAGTGCGTAAGGGCCAAATGTACAAATCTCAAGAAAAATGGAAGAGTCTGTTAAATTTAGCAGCAGGAATGTCCCTGATGGCTCTGGCAAGAGCAGTGTCAGTGGGATGGTCGTGGTGGAAGTCAGAATCCTATGATTGAGGGGGAGGAAGAAGGTAAAGAACTGGAGAGTGCATCTAAGCAATTTTCTAGAGCTGAATGCAATTTAGATGAAAAGAGTGACTCCAGTCTCAGTAAAATAAATAAAACAGGTAAAGTGGGAGTACTTAGGTTATAGTAAAAAAGTATGGGTCTGAATTTAAGAATTCAAAGGTTAAGCAGTATGACAAGATCCAGGACATTTTCCCAGAAGTGGACGGTTGATATAAATGAGGTGAAAGAGTGCAAATGACCGACAATCTAGTACCGGACAAACTGTCTATGTGAGGGGTGTCTGGGTGGCTCAGTCGGTTAAGTGTCTGCCTTTAGCTCAGGTCCTCATTCCAGGGTCCTGGAATTGAGCCCCACATTGGGCTCCCTGCTCAGTGGGGAGTCTGCTTCTCCCTCTCCCTGCTGCTCCCCCTGCTTGTGCACTCTCTCTTTCTCTGTCAAATAAATAAGTAAAATCTTTTTTAAAAAGTCATCTATGTGGACACTGGAGTCACCAGCTTGATAGCTGAACCTGGGAGTAGAAAGGAAGACTGAACCAGAAACCAGTCCTCAAAGACTGGAGAAGACTAACCAGGTAGTTGGTGTAGGACATCATGAGCAGGGCACAGAATGATAAAATCAGACTGTGAGCCTCAGAGGTGTTTTTATACAATGGTAAAGAAGTGCTGGTCTGGGAGCACAACTGGGGCAAGGCAGGAGCTGGGGAACAAAGAAGATGGGGTCTTTCCTCCTTAGTTTGTGGTACATGGGGTGTGGAAGGAAGAGGGATGCATAGAAAATATTTTCCCCAGGGTTGAAAGGATTCCAGTTAAGGTTAATAGAAGAAAAGACAAGCCAGAGAGCATAAAAACATACAGTTTGTTTATTATGGGACAGGAGTTCCAGGAGTAACGAGGGAGAAGTCTACCTTCTGTGGAATAGATAGCTAGCGTGTGTTGGTTGTCCAGACATTCACTGCTGCCCTCTAACTAAGTATATAGACATTTTTCTTCCTGGTACCCATACACCACCAACGCCCCTGCCCCAGTCCATGATCTGTGAAGGTGGCTGTCTCCACCCTCAGAACTCCTGTTCCCAATGTGTGTCATTGAGCAAGCTTATGTCCTTGACAGCAGCTGGCATCCACCTTATGACAAAGAGTAGAACCTGACTTATGAAACAAACACTGTGAACAGAAGAACGAAGGAAGGAAAGCAAATATTTACTGATATTCCTGACCCCTACCATCAATTAATTCTGAAACCTGACCTAGAGCTATTTTTTAGTTATGTTTTAGCCAGTTTGAAGACAGTTTTATGTTATTTACTTCATAGAGGATGGTAACTGATAAAGGAATGAAAACTGATAAAGGAATGAGCACACACACACACACACCAAACAGGAAGGTCACAAGAGATGATGGATGACTAGAGGGTCTTAAATACTCGATGGTAGCTGAGAATAATAGGGATGCAAAGTTCAGTATGTGGGGTTGGCTGAAAATGTCCAAAATAATTATTTCCATAATCCCTCAGAAACACAGAACTGAGGCCTCAAGGAGGAGTCAGCCATGACCATGAATGCCTGGCTTTCTAAGGAAGTTCTAGTACAAGTGAAGAGGCTGGGCATGGGACTGCTGATGTAACGACCAGCAAGTGGACTGATGGCTGAAACACAGCACTTTTGCAGCTCGACCCCCTGTTCTTTTCTCGACTCTTGCAAGTACAAACCAATTATTACAGACAAATTTTCATTATTGTTAAACACCTTTAAGAGAAAATTACCTCAAACTTTAATGATATGATGAACCTCCACTAGTTTTCCTTTATTTCCTAATATTTATCTAAAGGTTGAGTGTTTGATCACAGCATATGTGATTGTAACTCAGTGAAACTGGTAAGGATATCAGCACCTCCACCCTGGCTGAAAAGATATACCCATGATCAGGGTGTCTGGGTGGCTCAGTCGGTTACATGGCTGCCTTTGGCTCGGGTCATGATCCCGGGGTCCTGGGATCAAGCCCCACGTTGGGCTCCCTGCTCAGTGGAGAGCCTGCTTCTCCCTCTCCCTCTGCCGCTCCCCCTGCTTGTTCTCCCCCCCCCCGTCAAATAAATAAACAAAATTTATTAAAAAAAAAAAGATATACCCATAATCACCTTCGCAGTTTCTGTTGCAATTAATGAAAGACTACTCCTTCCTTGAAGTGATACTATTCCCCGAATACGGAAGGGATAAAAACAAAGGAACAGAAGTTAGAAACCATAATTTTATGGGTCAAAAGAACACATTATATATTTTTTTACCTTTTACTTTTTCTCACCTTCTGGGTTTCTGTTTTAATTTCTTTCAAGATTTATAATTCTTGTTACCAAAGAAAAGGAGACAAAAGGATTCCCTCCTACTTCTAACTAAAACATTTTGATCTATTGAGAATTTTTTTCTGTATTGTCTCTGCTTTTCCTCTTCCATCATCATTTTACTGAATATCCCTATTCCCCTTTGTTATGATTTCAAGCTCATTCAACGCTTCAGATGCTGGTACATTGATCTTTTCTTCCCCTTCAGTGCCTCTGCAGACCTGGAGAACTGCACCTGTGTGGGGAAACCAGTGCACCTGCAATCGCTCTAGCAAATGTGATTGTACCCTTGAGAATCTGGTGAGGATTTTTCTAGTAACTTTTTGCGGCTGTGAAGTACCAAAGTTGAAAGCAGGCAACACAGCATGATTCTGTCTTCTCTACAGGAGTTATTACATGCAATTATTTGAAAATGAGACTCTAGATTAAAGCTGGGAATTCTACTGTGTAATTAAACACGAGTTTTTCTTTCTATAAAATTCCAGGCTCTATTATTTCTCTACCATCCATACCTTCTTCAGTGTCTCTTCTCTCTGTAAAGCACTTTTCAACACAAAACTCTGAAACTTCTAACTAAGAAACAATACAGAATACTACAATGGAATTGACAAGAAGGTGCCTTTATTAGGGCGGCTCTCTCCTGTGTCCAAAAAACAAATAAGGTTTGGCAAAAAAAACTCAAAAACAAAAACAAAAAAACCACCCAAAAAACCCCACAAAACAAAAACAAAAACAAACAAAACAAGTGGCACAGATTTTGAAAGAGATCACCTGGTTGCAGAATTTCATTTGGAAAAACGAGCATGCTACAATTATTCTGAGTTACTGTCTTAAAACTTTTGCAAAACATTTTATGGAATGTACTTTCAGAAATGCTCTGACTTATTGGATTCATATTCTTTTGAAGCATAGTTTAAAGGCCTCCATTTCCTGCCATCAGGGCTTCTTTGACCATTCCTGTTCATCCAAATCTGAGCCTTTTACTTATGCTATTCATTTTAGGTATTTAAATTACTATCCTCCGCCTGTTCAATTGGCTTCACTCATACTCTAAATTAGACTAGGGCTTTCCCAGGCACAATAAGCACTGTACATATCATTTTGTCAAAAACCCCAACCCTAACACACTGCACACTGCTGAGCACATTGTGCACTTGAAATGAGATGGGACTGATGTGGCTAAAACACTGCAGCAACACTATCTTCCTTCAATGTCACAAATAAATATCCATGCAGGGAAATGTGTTTTATTAGAGCCAGGACTAGACTGAAGATCATTCTGCAAAATGTCCTAACTTCTATTCCTCCAAATTTACATTTTATCTCTGTCCTCACCCTTTCTCTAAAGTGGTGGCATAGCATTTCCTGAAACTTGCCCCAATTCTTTAAAACACCTGGCAAATGGTCCTCACATTGACTTTAGAACTAATGTTTATCAAAAGCAGCCACTGAGGACTGCAATGCTCCCAGACTGGGATTATGTTTTCGATCTCAGCTCCAACTTCCCCTTCTCCAGAAGCCTTTTGTGACTACCTTCAGCTGTTTTAGGAATTATTCCTCTATTAACTGATAGTACTCTACATGTCCAATGACCAAAGCACTTATCATACTGAAGAGTAATCATTTATTGACTCGGTTGTGTGTCCAACAGACCTTGAGCAGAGACTGGGTTTTAGTGATACATGAAGACCCTGAACCTAACATTGTTTGTGGTACATGTATATTTTAATGGTGACAAGCTGACCCAAAAAAATTCCACTTAAGGTTATTCAATACTTTTCTTCTATTATCTACATGCCCAATACACAAGCAGTTCCATTTGAGAGTATTTAGCCTCTGTGGAGCATTATATATAAAGCTCTGATCTGCAATTAGAGAAGATGGTGCAGACTGGAAAACACAGCACATACTGGACTCAAGCATCCTGAATGTTGCTAATAATTTTTCTTCTGAATCAACTGCTGCTTTGGAGGAACAGATCAGGATTAGTACTCAATCATCACTGAGCCCTCCAGTGTGGGTATATAGAGCTCTCTAACAAAGGTAAGCATCTGGTATTTGAGTTACTAGTGGTTTAGGCAACAGCTTTTTCATTTAAGGACTTTTTATTTTTTTATTTTTATTTTTTTTAAAGACTACTTATTTTGAGACAGAGCAAGAGCAAGAGAGAGAGAGAGACAGAGAGGAGAGAGAGTGTGCATGAGTGGCGGAAGGGACAGAGGGAGAAACAGGCTCCTGGCTGAGCAGGGACCCAGGGCCCTGAGATCATGACCTGAGCTGAAGGCAGATGCTTAATCGACAGAGCCACCCAGGTGCCCCCATTTAAGGACCTTTTAATTTGACTTAGGATAGAACTGCTCCACGAACGGAATGTTATAGAATTACATGGCTTAGAATAAGTCACCTTTTCCCAGTAAACAGAGTTAGATTCTTAGCCAAAATCATTACTTTTGATGTTCTTTAGCAGAACTGATGTCCAGAAAAATCCTTCTAGCTTGACTACTGAGTTAACAGGAATGCAATTAAGTATGATAATCTCTTGAACCTCTACCCATTTCCATGTTTTTTCTCTTAGTTTTAAAGAAAGATGTGTCTTCCAACTTACAGTCTTCAATTTCTATGTCCTGCAAATTTCCCACTTACTCTCTCTATTTCTTGTCTTATCACTAATTCGTCTACATTATGTCACTAAAAGTTCCCTGGGAAAGCTCACTTTTACTTTTTCTTAGTCCTTCTTCCACTTTTCTGACCGTTTCTTCTCAGTCTCCTTTGTTGG
Organism: Ursus americanus; assembly: GCF_024610735.1. Taxonomy (NCBI): domain Eukaryota; kingdom Metazoa; phylum Chordata; class Mammalia; order Carnivora; family Ursidae; genus Ursus; species Ursus americanus. The sequence goes on from NC_142131.1 coordinate 37,624,764, forward strand.
CTCCTCTTCCTGTACCCACTGAAAAAAGTTGGTGTCTCCCCTCCCATGATTCCATCCAGATGCCTAGCTAGAGCTCTAGACCTGAAGACATCTCAAATGCAACATGTCCAAAATTTGATCTTTCTCACAAATTCCCACTCCCAGTTTACTAATCATCTAGGCTCTGAAGCTAGAAACTTGCCACATACATGACTGATAAGTACCAACATCACCCCCACTATTTATTAAAAGACTGCTAATATGCTGGCTTAAGAGTTTACATGACTCTCATTTAATTCTCCCAAGAAGCCAAGAGGCACATATTAATAATCTGCTTGTATGGGGCACGGAGAGTAAAGCATCAACGTCACAAAGCAAGTGTGGAGCTGGGATTTAAACCTAGATCTGCATACAAAGCCCATATTCTTAACTATCATGCTATACTCATGTTGCAACTGCATCCTAGAGAAGGAAAATAGCAGATTTCTCACTAGTCGCACCTCCATGATTGTCCACCCTACTCATAATGGGGAGAGAATCAGGAAAGTCAAGCATGCATACTGATGTTGCTTGCCTCATCTGCTATCTATGCTACTCCCTGAAAGATTGCTGCAAAAGCTGTGGAGGAGTGCCCAACTTCAGCTTTCACCCAGCTCTGAAAAACAGGCCAGGTAGGCATGGGCGGCTTAGAGTCACCCATTTCCAAAGACTAAACCACCTCAAAGTGGGACAACCTGATGGCTACCCTTTGCAACTGGGTCTCATTCTTTTCCAGAGCCCTTCGAGTAAATGTTCATAGGTAAGCAGTAAACTACCTGAAAAAGTGTACTCATCGGAAGCTGCACACACGTTCTTAATGTACTCAGGCAAAAAATCTACATTTCACGTAGATAAGGTTCAGCTGAGGCATTCCAAGAAAACTTTTACGCAACAAAGGCTAGTTCTTTATTCCCTGATGATTTCTCAGATAAGATACAGTGAGCTATTACCATCATCTGTGAATATGCCTACACTCCAGATTATATTATCAAGAAAAGGTTCATCATAAAGGGATTTCCCATGAAGTGAATTAGTTGTTTCAATCATGCCTTTAATTAATACTTACTGAGGTTACAAAGGTGAATAAGACACAGTTATTGCCCTGCAGGGAGCTTACAGAGTTGTGAGGAAGAGACAAAGAGAATACAAGGCAGTGAATTTTATATGAATAAAGTGATGGGGAATTTAAAGGACAGAGCAAGCAACTCTGCCATGGGCAAGTTCTTCTGTACTTCTCTGTCCGCAGACAGACAGACACACACACACACACACCCTCAGACCTTGGTTCTCCCCTTTCTTTTATATACTTTATATAAATATTTTCTTCTTCTTCTTAGCTGTTGCTAACTAGCTAACAGGATTGACCTAGAGTATTACACTTCCATTTTATTTCAATTAGCATTTGTGGAAGGTCTTCCAAGTGTATTCCAGGAAACGTTACTAACATTGACTACTTCTAACTTCTAAATTCCTTACGTTCAATGTTTCAGGGTTTACTCTGAATGTTGGGATACTTACTCTATACAATCTATTAAAAAATTAAAAAAATCAATGATACATCTAAAGACTGCTTTGGTCTTTTCTTTTTAATCTATAAGGAAAACAGCGTAAATTTATAAGTTAAGTCCTTATAAAGTGCCTGATACTCAGTAGACATTTGTTGAATGAATTAAAATTGATATGAAGATTGAATACCACCCATAGATTGGCTGGTGAAACACGAGGAAGGCTGACTGCTCTGTTTCTCCAAGGTCAGGGGAAGAATGAAGACATTTTCCTTCTAATTCTACTAGAATATAAGCCCTTTAAGAACACACTCCATGTCTTAGTCACCTTTGTGTTTCTTAGCAAATAGGGAAGAACGTCTTAGAGCAAAGTATACATGTTGTAACTGCTGAATCAATGAGATAGAAAAGCAATAAAAAAATCTAAATTTGTCCTAGAATGACTATTAAGTTCAGCCCAAGACACCAAGTAAATAACGTAATAAAGCAATCAAGAGAAGGTGCCAACACAATAAAGTTGTTGAAGAAAAGCAATTAAGGGATATACCATAAAGATACTTTGAGTCATGGACAGATTATCTACAGAATATGCCAGTATTCTTGGAAAGTGAAGTACACAATAAGACTGCTCTTGCTTCCACCTGCTGGTATGGGAAAGTAATTTCTTAGATTATACAGAAAATGTTTAGCAGCTCTAGGAAAACCTTTAAAAAAACACTGAACTTTCAAACTGCTCTTGCAAAGATAACACAGTTCGCTTCCCATAAAGAGCCCATTCACAAAAATGTATACCATGATCTCAGCCACAAATACTTTGAGTACAGAGCAGAACTACCTTAAACATAGAGACAATCCAGTGGCCTTTATTTTGAGTAGCCTCCTATGTCTGATAAAGCCAAAAGCAGTATCTATTTTCTTTCATTGTACAGTCCCTTTTTTGTATTCACGCAAGTGGTGTTTAACTTTGATGACTAATGGTCACAGAGATTCACAAATGTGAAAAATACATAGAAATGAGTGTATATAAAACTGGTGAAATGTGAATAAGATTGGTGGATTGCATCAATTCCTTATTGTAACTGGGGAAAACTGTATGAAGTGGATATGGAACCATTCTGTGTTATTTCTCATAACTGCATGTAAATCTGTATCTCAAAATTTAAAGTTTTTTTTAAAAAAAAGATTTTATTTATTTATTTGAGAGAGATGGCAACAGAGATAGCAAGAGAGAGCACAAGCGGGGAAGAGAAGGAGAAGCAGGCTTCCCACTGATCAGGGAGCCTGACACGGTGCTCGATCCCAGATCATGACCTGAGCTGAAGGCAGATGCTTAACTGACTGGGCCACCCAGCCACCCCTCAAAATTTAAAGTTTTTAAAAAAGGTGGCTGAGTGCTGTATATACCACTTGCAGCTCCTTTAAGGGGAGGGGGTCAAAGTATGACTGGTTCTTCCAAAGTATAAAATCCATGACTCCATACTGACATACATGAATGAAAAAGAAAGAAGGAAAGAAGAAAGGAAAGGAAGGAAGGAGAGAAGGAAGGAGGGAAGGAATCAAGAAAGGAAAAAAAAAAAAAAACAAACCAAGCTCCTGTACAGGTAAATTCCAAATATCTAATACTCAAGAAGGTGAAGATTAATTTCTCTCCTGCCCTGGGTATGGGCTGTACTTAGTGTCTTGTTCCCAAAGAGGACAGGCATGGAGAAGTGGGGGAAAAGTAACTTTATAGTAGAGAAACCTGGCAAACACTACCTCAGCGAACTGACCAAGACTAACATCTTCAGTGATGTCACATAGACATCGTGTACCCCTAAACATGACATGATAAAAAGGGCACAATACCTCTGCCATCTTCTTCCCCAAAACCTATAACCTTAGTCTAAGTGTGAGATAAACACAAGTTGAGGGATATTCCATAAAATGCCTGTTGGTACTACTCAGAACTCTCAAGGCCATTAAAAACAAAGACTGGATGATTGACTCTCACAGCCCAGAGGAGCATAAGGGAACATGCTGATTAAATATAAGGGGATCTCCTGAAAGGGATTTTGAAAGAGGAAAAGGGAGGACATTAGGGAAAAATAAGTGAAATCTGAATAGAGGGTAGAATTTAATTAAGAGTAATGTACACGTATTGGTTCCTTAGTCGTACTAAAGAATCAGTATTGGTTCTGTAGTAATGTAAGATGTTTTAACATTAGGGGAAACTGGGTAAAGGATTTATGGGAACTCTCTGCACTATCTTGGCAGCTTCCCTATAAACCTGGAACTGTTTAAAAAAACACAAGTTTATTTTTAATTATCAACAAAAATTTGATGACTAAAATGACCGGTGCAGCTATAAAGGTCCAATCTTGGTTTTACGTAATGAAAATATACTATTTATTTTGGAGCCAGTGCCACATACAACTTCAGTTGTGTACAACTTCCTATTATCAGTAAGGCTTAAAAGTAGAACTAATTATATTATACAAAGTCTCCCGTAGGAATGAACGATGATCCTGTGAACTCTTTCTTAAAATATTAGGGATCTGGGGTGCCTGGGTGGTGCAGTCAGTTAACTGACCACTCCTGGTTTCGGCTCAGGTCATGATCTCAGGGCCATGAGACAGAGCCTGGAGTCGGGCTCCATGCTGGGCTTGGAGCTTGCTTAAGATTCTCTCTCTCTCCCTCTGCCCCTCCCCGTCCCCTACTGCTCCTTGTGCTGTCTCTCTCTAAAATAAATACATAAATAACACTTTTTTAAAAAAAGTTAGTGTTCCACTTAAAAAACAAAAAAGGAAATTTTCTTTAGATTTTGGAATGTAATGGAAGTAAGTTCTTGTTCCCAAATTTCACTGTAAATAAATGAGAAGGGCCTCTTCAAAGTCATCTTTTCCAAGAGATAGGAATGAAAATTAAAAATGTTAAAAAGAGGGGCGCCTGGGTGGCACAGCAGTTAAGCATCTGCCTTCGGCTCAGGGCGTGATCCTGGTGTTATGGGATCGAGCTCCACATCAGGCTCCTCTGCTATGAGCCTGCTTCTTCTTCTCCCACTCCCCCTGCTTGTGTTCCCTCTCTCGCTGGCTGTCTCTATCCTGTCGAATAAATAAATAAAATCTTTAAAAAAAAATGTTAAAAAGAAACTGCTTAAGGTCATACAAAGAACTGTGTGACACTAGAAATACTTGTACTGGGGCGCCTGGGTAGCGCAGTCGTTAAAGCGTCTGCCTTCGGCTCAGGGCGTGATCCCGGCATTCCGGGATCGAGTCCCACATCAGGCTCCTCCGCTATGAGCCTGCTTCTTCCTCTCCCACTCCCCCTGCTGTGTTCCCTCTCTCGCTGGCTGTCTCTCTGTCACATAAATAAATAAAATCTTTAAAAAAAAAAAAAAAGAAATACTTGTACTATTTCTACTTTTGGCAAATAGAACTTATAGAGAAGGCTGATTACAAAGTTAGAAGGAAGGAAATAGAAAAATAGAAAAATAAGAAGAAGATAGTAGTCTAAATGATTTTCTGCTAATGTTGTATATAGCACAAGTGGTTTAATATTTACAGGTTTTAAAGAAATGTACTGTAAATGAACATGAAAAGACTGCTCTTCCTATCCTTCAACTGGCTTAAATAAAGCCACTCGAGAATCATAGCATCTGAAATCAAGTGTTGCCTCACAAACGAAATCAAGACTTCCTTAATAATTCATTAGTAAATGGCCTACCCACACTCATGGAAAACCACAATTCAAAAAAGACATTCCACTTTTATTTTTCTCTAGGAGGATGAATAAATTGCTTCTGGCACATTTAATAGGTGTTTGGGGTATACTTTTCAGAATTGAAATCCTTACTAAATTACTCAGGAGAGAGACTTCTCTCCTTGGTACATCAGTTAATACTTAGGCTCTCTTTTTTGGGTCATCTCACATGGATATTTTATTGAATGAATGATGATGGCTAAATCCTCATGCTAGGCTTAGCTAACAACTAGTCTGCTTTTCTTTTTAAAGGCTGGTTCAGCCACAAATAGGTGTTTATTGTTATTACATGTGATGACGATATGTAGATTATGTATCTATTATTATCTATCAATTATCATAGATTATGTATCTTTGAAAAGTAATTGATCTCTTAGAGCTATATACTGAACTACTATGATTAAAATAATATAACAATGGGAATATGTTTCAAAATAATTGGGGGAGGAAGTACATGAAAACAGACTGGCCATGAGCAGACAATTTTGAAGCTTGGTGAGGGAGGTGCATCTACTAACTTTTGGCTTTGGTTTATGATTGAAAAATTTACATAATAAAAAAATTTTTTAAAATGAATGACTTTTCATGTGCCTTGCTCTAGTTATTTTTTTTTTAAAGATTTTATTTATTTATTTGACACAGAGAGAGACAGCCAGTGAGAGTGGGAACACAAGCAGGGGGAGTGGGAGAGGAAGAAGAAGGCTCATAGCGGAAGAGCCTGATGTGGGGCTCAATCCCATCACGCCGGGATCACGCCCTGAGCCGAAGGCAGACGCTTAACTGCTGTGCCACCCAGGCGCCCCTCTAGTTATTATTCTAAATTCAGACATGGTCCAAAAAACAGATGAACTCAACATTAACATGAACTCCATAAATGAACTCACATTGGCAAGCATATTAAAAGGGACACTAGGGGCACCTGGCTGGCTCTGCCAGTACAGAATGCAACTCTTGATCTCAGGATTTTAAGTTCAAGCCCCAGGTTGGGTGTAGAGATTATTTAAAAATAAAATCTTAAAAATAAATAAATAAAAAGAAAAGGGATACTAAATGGAGCAAACCTCAAAGGAAAACAAGAGCACAAGAATAAATATATTTAACCAGTGAATGAAGATTCATAAATTCACAGTTGGAAGGGGCCTTAGAAACCAGCCAGTTCAAATCCTTTAATTTAGGATGAAGGCCAGTGAAGTCCTGGGTAGCCTACTATAGGCTTATGCTTCAGCATTTTACTTTCTCGCAGATATAATGAATGTTACATTGTAAATGGACTGTTAAGAGAAGCTTCAAGGGATATGGCTTTCTAAAACAGGTGGCCAGCAACTTTGAGTATCGCTGTCAGATGGCTGGCATGCTACTTCATTTAGTTACAAGTAAGCCTCTAGCTGTTTCTTGGCCACTGTCAACCACCAATACCAGCACCATCAATAATAATAACAATGACAAACATTTATATAGCAGGTATGATTCTAAGTGCTTTTCATATACTAACTCATTTAATCCTTCCAACAATACTGTGACACAGATCACCTCTTTTTTTAGAGATGGTGAAATTAAGGCACAGAGAGGTTAAATCACTTACTTAAGGTCACACCGCTAGAAATGGCCAGTAACCCACGCAATCCTCCTCCAGAGGCCATGCAGTTCAATACTACAGTCTATCACCAAGCACTTGGTCATTTCTGTCATTCTCTTGAGGTTGCCCACAGCTCATCAGTGCCCGCTACTTTTCTTTAGTCTGTCCTGTCCTTATTGAGAGAGGCACAGACATAATCAGAAAGCATGGCCTGTGTGGTTCTATGTTGACTAATGCTATGTCCCAATTCTCCTGCTGGTGTGCCTTAGCAGCCCCTAGAAGCCAAGTGTCTGTACTTTCGTGGGGAATAAAAAAGTCAAGAGACTATATGAGAAAGAAAAATAATGATGACACCTTGTATTTCTATCAGACATGTACATCCTTAGCAAATTTTACCACGATGATAAAAATGATTTCAAATTCTATGACTGCCTACCTACCAAAAGGCTACTCTTTATTTTTTATTTATTTATTTTTTAAAAAGATTTTACTTATTTATTTGACAGAGATAGAGACAGCCAGCGAGAGAGGGAACACAAGCAGGGGGAGTGGGAGAGGAAGAAGCAGGCTCACAGCAGAGCCTGATGTGGGGCTCGATCCCATAACGCCAGGATCACGCCCTGAGCTGAAGGCAGACGCTTAACCACTGTGCCACCCAGGTGCCCCAAAAGGCTACTCTTTAAAGCAGAGAAGAGTTACCTCACGAGGCAAAGATAAAGGGTAGTTTTAAAAAAATTTCATAACAAACATGAAAGATGAGTAATTACCAACCTTAGTTCCTTTAGATTTCGAAGTCACATTGAAAGCAAAGGAAAGCACCTACTTGAATATAACACAAGGTCATTTAACCTACTTGTGAAGTGCGTATTATGTCCATGCACTATGCGAAGGGTTTTCTCTGCGTTACCTCATTTAATCCTCACTCTATAAATGAAGAAACCAACACAGACAAACATTCAAGTATTAACTCCAGGCTCACATAGCTAAGTAAGTGGCACATGTGGGATGTGAACCAGGCACTCTTATTCCAGAATCTGAAAGCTTAACTATTTACTAAGCTGCCTCTTCCAACCTAAAAATGTTATATATTTTTGTATAAGCCAAGCTGCTGATTACTGGTAGAATAATAGAATTTCAGAACTGGAAGTCATCTGGAATGATTCTACTTTCTAGTGGAGCCCCAGGAAGATTTGGTAAAGCGAGAATGGAAGGAGAAGGGGCATCCATGACTGTGTTTCTGTTGCACATAGGCATGAGTGAGAGCTAGAGGATTCAGAAGGAGAAGCAGATTAGACTGTTTCTTTCTTTTTCTTTTATAGGGGGAGGGTGGGAGGATTGGAGAGAAAAGGAACTTTACATGCATTCGATTTTGGAAATAGGCAGTTTGTAACACCAGTAAGCTATCCAAGTGAAGGTATGTAATAGGAACTTGGAGCTCAGAGAAGAAAGTGAACTCGGAGCTATTTGGTAAAGATAAAAGATGAATAAGGCTTCAAGGAACTTACTGGCTAGTATGGCAGAGAAACACATTAGAATTTAGCATACATTGGGGTGCCTGACTGACTCAGTTGGTGGAGCGTGTGACTTTTGATCTTGGGGTCATGAGTTCAAGCCCCACATTGGGTGCAGAGATTACTTTAAAACAAAATCTTCCAAAAAAAAAAAAAAAGGAATTTAGTAAATACTTATTGATCACTTACGTGTACCAGACAACACGGTACTGCAAATGCAACTACAGTGTTACATCAAGATGTTACAGTTGCATAGAGGACCAATACTCAACCCAGACTGGGGAGTCAGAGAAAGTTTCCTGGAGAAGGGATACGAATAGGAATTACCTAGGAAAGATGGAATAGGATGTGTGAAGAAGCCTAAAAGCAAGCCTGGAATAATGGAAAGACTAACAGAGGCCTATTTTTAATCACTGGAGAGTGTATTCTAGGAATCACAGCCAATTTAGAAGTTAGAAATGGAAATGAGAGAGAAATGAAGCTGGAGAGGTTGACAGGCAAGACTCTGTTTTTTGTTCTTTAATGTCATGCTAGACTAGAGCCTGAACTTCATTCTGGAGGCAATTGGATGCCCTCAGTGAGAGGGTAAGATTTATCGTTTAGCCAGGAAGGTTTCTTTCTTTATCCACAGATAGCTGGGGAGGGGGGCGAGGCCAATTTTAGGAGGTAAAGGAGACTAGTTGGGAGCCTTCACTACTACAGATGGACAATAACTAAAAGTGGGAATAGAAGCGGGAGAGAAAACAATGCATTCAAGAAATATTCAAAAGGTAAGACTGGCAGGACTTTGTGAGACAGGATGCTGTGGGCGGATGGTAGTGTTTCTGATGAAACAGAGCAAACTTACCACTGCAGATAGAACCCGCAAGAGCAAGACCAGGCTGGGGAAACAGTACTAGGTAGATTTCAGACAGGTTGCTTTATGAGTGCCTGGAAGATACAGCAGGGCGTGGCAGTGTGGTAATTCAGCAACTGGGTATATGAACCTGATGACTAGGACACGGCTCTTGGCAAGAGACAAACACAGAGATGTCTTCAGATGTCGTATTCTCAGAACAGACTGGGATATCTCGGCGAGCACACAGATAAGAAGAGTGGAGTTAGTGTGAAAAAGTAGGGAGGGGAAAAGACTGCAAACTAACTGGATTGGAGGAAGGTTTCAGACAGGATGGTGTGTGTAGAGGAGACTTCAGCATGTATGGTATGCTCAAGGAGACAGAAAAAGAGCTTTACAGTAGACATTGAGGAGAGAAACTTGAGAAAAACTAGCATTTGAGGGCTATGTGTCAAGAAAAAGCAGCTTGAAAAAATTTGAGGAATGCTCATAGTAAAAAAATTAGGAATTCACATCTCTGGAAGTCAAGAATGTGTGGCCAACAGTGTAAATGTTACATAAAGACTAAGGCAAGTCAGGACTGGAAAGTATACACTGGATTTGACAACTAACACCCAAGACTCAGTGTGTCATCTGGTAAGTGACTCTTTTCCCTCTTATTCTTTGGCAGCTACATGAATCGAATTCATATTGAATCTGGAAACAACAAAACATTCTGAGTTTTTTCCTATGTGCTGCTCTTATGTTATCCTTCTCTTATATAGGTGTGATTTAAATACAAGACTTTATATTTAATATCATTAAGAATCTCTTTATTAGGGGCGCCTGGGTGGCACAGCGGTTAAGCGTCTGCCTTCGGCTCAGGGCGTGATCCCGGCGTGATGGGATCGAGCCCCACATCAGGCTCCTCCGCTATGAGCCTGCTTCTTCCTCTCCCACTCCCTCTGCTTGTGTTCCCTCTCTCGCTGGCTGTCTCTCTCTCTGTCAAATAAATAAATAAAATCTTAAAAAAAAAAAAAAGAATCTCTTTATTAGAATGGTACTCTAGTGAGATGCGATCCTCTGGAACTTTAATTTTTCACCTTTTACTTAGAGTCACCTGAAAACTTTATCAGTGGGTCATCTGTATCTTCACTGATAAAGCATTTGTGACTTTCAATAACCACATATAGTCAGTTTTTATTATCCAAATCCTTAGGTCTACTTTTTTCTACCTTGAATGGAAGAAAAGAAATTGTAAGTCACTATGTAGCCAGGTGGTATCAAGTATTGTGGGAAACTTTTTCATGTACATTAATTCCTGTAATCCTTACAAAAATTACAACAGGTAGTTAATATTATCTCTAACATAGGGTTGAAGAAACAGAGGTTTTGTGCTTATGCAAGCATGTAAAACCAGGTTTCCTTTCAAAGCCATGGAGATTGCACATTCCCTTTCTTTTCCTTCTCTCCTTCCTTCCTTCCTGGTGTAATCTTCATATACTGAGATTCGTTTTTTTCCAGTTTTGTTGAGACTAACTCATACGTAATATTATATAAATTTCAGGTGTAGCACATTGTCTTTCTTGGAGTCATTTCATTATTTTTAGCATGTTTGCCTTGGTCATCTAACTTACTCAATGTGGCTATTTCTAAATTCTGATAAACAGTCTGAGGGTAAGAAAACACCCTCTTCTGATCTTCACATGTTCAAATACTACAAATACTACTGCCTTCAAGGATCAATTACGACCTTGTCCCTCCCTTTTATCTTGGAACTAGTCTCTCCCTCCCCTTGAACTCCCTTATCAATTTCTCTATTACTCTCTCTGGTACTTATCACCTTCTACCGTGTATTCTAATTATTTCTGTATGAGCCTTATCATATACATAGTATCACATACATGTATATGTCTTACCACCATTCCTAGGCTGTGTTGCCTTAGTCTTTTAGGAAAGATCAAAATAAGGGGTGCCTGGGTGGCTCAGTGGGTCAAATGTCTGACTCTTGATTTTGGTTCAGCTCATGATCTCAGGGTTGTGAGATCGAGCCCTACATCCAGTTCAGCACTTGGCATGGAGCCTGCTTAAGAGTCTCCCTCTTCCTCTGCCCCTCCCCACCTCTGTCTTGCTCTCCCTCTCTCTAAAAAAAAAAAAAAAAAAAAGGTCAAAATAAGATATAGCCTTTATAAAGTCTACTTCTGTACTTACTGTATAAGTATTCTTGAGATTACCATTCATTGTATTTAATTTCTTTCATACAATGCATCCACAAGATAAATTTATCTCACAAACACTACCAGGAAAAACTGTGTTCCTGATACTTCTTAACAATATATTTTCCCTTTGCCCTTATTGGCAGAAAGCTTACAGTAAAACTCTGGACCTCATTAAATCAACTAGGCTAACCCTAATGTTCCTTTTGATTTTTTTGTCTAATATTCTTTTCCTTTCATTTTGTTAATCTTAATGTGTACTTTTAGGTAAGCAATCACAAATTAATTTTGGTGAAGAGGAGACCACAAAAAAATTTCAACAAGCAAATAACACCAACTTAGGTGCCTTGCTTTATACATCTATTATTCTCGTGCTATTTATCAGTCCATGACATATAGTAATTGTACTCAGTTGATCTATCTGGCATGAGTGAATATAGATGTGGAAGTTACATATGGGTTTCAATCAGCCACATTCTGCTACCCACCATTCCTGTAATTTTGCAATTTTTCAATGTCATTAGAAACATTTTTGATGACCTGTTATACACCTTTACAAATGAGTAGGCTTAGGTCCTTTTTGCCATGCCAAGAAAGTTTTTCATGTTTTTACTTCTTCTTAGCTACCTCTGTGCAGTTACGGAAATACAGTACTTGTAGCAAGGCTCTAAATCTAACAGCAGGTGTTCCATCTTCTTTGGGTTCTCCTGGGGACTTTTTCCACTAGGTAGGTCAAAATGCATGTCACTACCTTCTTGGTCTGACCAATAAGTACTTCTGCTGTGCGTATCCAGACTAAGATTATGTTTTGCTCAGTGCCATGTTTTGCCAGACCCAAGTAATTCCCAAGTCATACAAGTCCAGAGAGTCTGGCTTTTAAGCCCTCACCTGACCCCAGGCTCACTCATGAGAGGTCTGCCTTCTGTTCTTTCTCAGCTTGGTTGCTTCTGACTCAGTATTTCATAGGCTGGCACCTTCTTCAATTTCTTCAGTATCCAAGTTGACATATTTAGAATGAGTCTTGCTCCCAGAATATTCATTATATTAGACTATTACTCTTCAGACCCATCAACTGGGTCACTGTGTGATCCCCCCAGCGATGAAAAGGAATATGACGCAACATCATGTTTTCTAAGATACGGCTTCTCTTCTGCCTCATACTCACCTAGTATATAATAAAAATCCCTCTGTATTTGTTGGTTAAGTTAGCCTCCTATTGCGTATTATTCCACTATGTAATTTTATATTACTCAACTAGAGCTAAATTAATACTTAGACATAATACTTTCCCCTGGCATCTGTATTTTTGGATAAAATACTTTGCAATGAGTTATTTATTTCATATAGGGTTTGAAAAAGTTACTTTTTACTGCATTTTGCCTGTCATTGTCAATATCAAAATGCCAAATCTGGGGGCCTATACTTCTTAGGTCTCACCAGGGAACACTGAATTTTCAGTCATTATCACTGATAACGACTTTTCATCCATCCATCCATCCATCCATCCATCCAGTCATTCAATAAATACTTACTAAGCATCTACCACGTGAATAACACCAGGCTAAGTGCTAGAAATACAGACATAAACAACAACAACAACAAAATAGGCTCCTGATCTCAGAAAACGTGTCAACTAGTGAGAAAGGCAAACACTACTACTACTAATGTGTGTGCTATGGAAGTGCTTACAGCATTCAAAGGGACCAAATTTAGTAGGAGGCAGGTAAGTTCATTCTGAGGAAGTGCAAAGTAAGCTGATATTAATAGCACCTATTACAATTCAACTATTTTTTTTAAAGATTTTATGTATTTATTTGACAGAGAGAGAGACAGCCAGTGAGAGAGGGAATACAATCAGGGGGAGTGGGAGAGGAAGAAGCAGGCTCCCAGCGGAAGAGCCCGATGCAGGGCTCTATCCCAGGACCCTGAGATCACGCCCTGAGCAGAAGGCAGACACTTAACGACTGAGCCACCCAGGCGCCCCTCAACTATTTTTTTTTAAAGATTTATTTTATTTTAGAGAGGCAGTGAGGGGGGAGGGGGAGAGAGAGAGAGAGAGAGAGAGAGAGAGAGAGAGAACTCCTGTGCGTGCGTGAATAGGGGAAGCAGGAAAGGGATAGAATCTTTAAACAGACTCCCCAATGAGCACGGAGCCTAACTCGGGGCTCAATCTCACATGAGATCATGACCTGAGCTGAAACCAAGAGTTGGATGCTTAACCAACTCAGCCACCCAGGTGCCCCACAATCCACCGCCTTAGAGATTTGTTTCATTACTCTCTGATTCCTTGAATAGAGTGAGGGCATGGACCTAAGCAAGCAGGGATAGTTTCTTTTTGCTTTTTTATTAAGTTTTAAATTTTAATTCTACTATAGCTAATATACAGTGTTACACTCGTTTCAGGTGTATAATATGGTGATTCCACATTTCTATATATTACTCAGTGCTCATCAAGATAAGCACACTCTTAATTCCCTTCACCTATTTCACCCACCCCCCTACCCACCTCCCCTCTGGTAACCATCAGTTGTTATTTCAAGAGCCAATTTTTTGGATTGGCTTTTCCCCCCATTGTTCCTTTGCTTCTTAAATTCCACATACGAGTGAAATCATATGGTATTTGTCTTTCTCTGACTGACTTATTTCACTTGGCATTATACTCTCTAGCTCCAAGGGATAGTTTCTTTCTTATTCACAGCTGTATTCTCAGTTTAGTTCAGTATCTAGCATAGATAAAATATAAGTATTTTCTAAAAATATTTTATTTATTTATTTATTTATTTATTTATTTATTTATTTATTTAGTGCGTGCAAGCACAGAGAGGAGCAGAGGGAGAAGGAAAGAGAGAATCCTAAACAGACTTTGCCTTCGTGTGTAGAGCTCTATTCCACGACCCTGAGGTCATAACCTGAGCTGAAACTAAGAGTCGAACACTTAACAAACTGAGCTTCCAAGGCGCCCCTATAAGTATGTATTTTGAGTGTAAATCAAATGAAATATATCTGTACATATGTAAATATTGCTCAAACGCAGTATGAAAAAAATAAACAACCCAATAGGAAAATAGACAAAAGACACCACAGCCATAAAATACAAATGGTAAATAAACATGAAAATACACTCAAACCAATCAGTAAACATGGCAATGTGAACAAAATCCCAGAGATACCATTTTACAACGACTGGATTGGCAAAAGAATGACAACATCAAGAGCTGCTGAGGATGGAGGATCATGATTACTCATGAACACTACACAGGGATGGGAAGTAAATCAGTATTACCATCTTGGAAAAACTGGTTATCATCTGATAAAGTAGAGAACGTACAGATTGTACAACCTAGCAATTTTTCTCTTAGGGCTATACCCTTGCACATATGTATCAGGAGAAATTATAAGAATATTCATAGAATATTGTTTATAATAGCAAATAACTGGGATCAACCTAAATACTCATTGACAAGAAAATAGATAATAAATTTTGAAATGGTCACCCAGTGAAAGGTCTTACAGCAATAAAAATGAACCACACCCACGTAAATCGAGTTTCATCATGTGAAACTAAACCATATGTTGTTACGAGAAACATATATATGTGTTATGACGTTATAAACAAAAACGACAGGAAAATAAACGTAAATACAGGACAGTGGCTATCTTTGGAATAAGAAGAAGAGATATGGTCAGAGAGGGGCACACAAAAGACTTCAAAGGTACTAGAAATATCCTTTCAGATATATAGATACTCTTTTTTCATTCTTTTAACTATAGATATCTAACTTTTGTGTATAATATTTTATAATAACTTTTCAGATGAATGACAAGTATTAGACAGGTTGTAGAGAGGCAGGGAAAGAGAAGAATGTTCCAAACAAGGGATCAGCATGTATTAATTTAAGACGAGGAGATGAGGGGGGCGCCTGGGTGGCTCAGTCGCTAAGCGTCTGCCTTTGGCTCAGGTCATGATCCTCGTGTTCTGGGATCGAGCCCCGCATCGGGCTCCCTGCTCAGCGCAAAGCCTGCTTCTCCCTCTCCCACTCCCCCTACTTGTGTTCCCTCTCTCACTGCCTCTCTGTCAAATAAATAAATAAATAAAATCTTAAAAAAAAAAAAAAGATGAGGAGATGAGGACATGAACTCTCAGGCTGCAACACTGAGCTCACTGAGTGAGAGGGAAAGCTGGGACAGCTCAGAAGTGGTCAGACTACACAGGGATTTACAAACCAATCAAAGAGTTTTGATTTTCTCCTAAGGTTAATGGTGAACTAAAGATTTTTTATTTTATTTTTCAAAGATTTATTTATTTGAGAGAGAGAGAGAGAAAGGGAGGGAAGGAAGTGAGGGAGGGGGAGAGGGAGAGAGAGAATCTCAAGCAGTCTCCCCGCTGAGCACAGAGGCTGATGCAGGGCTTGCTTGACCTTACAATGCTGAGATCATGACTGAGCTACCAAGAAGCCCCTGAACTAAAGAAGTTTAAATTAGAGTGTAACATGTCACATTTGGATTGCATAAAGGTCTCTGTTTTCATAAGGAAAGTATATTAGTAGGAAGCAAAAATTGAGGCTGTGATTCATGATGAGGATTTGGATTATAGCGGTGGTACTGCAAATAGAGAAAAGAGAAAGCCGTTATACCTCGTAAATGATGAAAAAGATAGGGACAGAGAAAAAGGCCAGGGACAGCTCCTAGACTTTTGATGTCAGTAAATGGTAACATTCATTGAGACAGAGAACAATGGCAAAAGAACAGATTTATAAGATTTGTAAATCTGGTTTAGGATAAAGTGATACTGAGATTAAATAATAACATAACAGGTGCTCAATAAATATTTGTAAAATGAAAAACTGGACTGAATATAAGACTTCTAAAAGGAATTGCATAATTGGGAGCTGGAATCTAGTATCATTCATCTATTTCTCTTTCAAATAAATAACTTGTGATTCTCTATATTGCACCTTGACATAGAAGGATTCCTCTGAGAAATGAAATCTGGAAGTTGTACATATGTATAAAACACAGTGTTAGAATGATAAAAATCAAACAATGTGGCCCTTGTCATATGAATGTTATGGCACTGTAGAAAGCAGGCGATACCTGAAAGCTGTGATTATTTCAGTCACTATGACCATTGTTAGGATGTGGGCAGGAAAACCCAAAAGCTGCTAGAACTGATAAATGAATTCAGCAAAGTCAAAGGATACAAAATCAACATAAAGAAATCCGTTATATTTCTATACACCAATGATGAAGCAGAATGAGAAATTAAGAAAACAATCCCATTTACAATTATACCGAAAACAGTAAGGTACCTAGGAGTAAACCCAACCAAAGCGGTGAAAGACCTGTACTCTGAAGAGTATAAAACACTGGTGAAAGAAACTGAAGATGACAGAAAGAAATGGAAGGACATTCCATGCTCATGGATTGGAAGAACAAATATTGTTAAAATGTCTATACTATCCAAAGCCACCCACACAGTTAATGTAATACCTATCAAAATACCAATAGTATTTTTCACAGAGCTAGAACAAACAGTCCTATAATTTGTATGGAACTACAAAAGACCCCGAGTAGCCAAAGCAACCTTGAAAAAGAAAAGCAAAGCCGGAGGCATCATAATTCCAGACTTCAAGTTATATTATAAAGCTGCAGTAATCAAAACAGTATGGTACTGCCACAAAAATGGACACATAGATAAAAAAAAAATAGAACAGAAAACCCAGAAATGAGCAGTTCAGGGCACCTGGGCTGGCACCGTTGGTGGAGCATGCGACTCTTGATCTCAGGGTTGTAAATTCAAGCTCCACGTTGGTTGTTGAGATTATACTTAAAAATAAAATCTTAAAAAAAAAAAAAAAAAGGAAAGAAAGAAAACCTAGAAAAGAATCCATTACCATATGGTTGATTAATCTTTGACAAAGTAGGAAAGAATATCCAATGAGAAAAAGAATGTCTCTTCAACAAATAGTGTTGGGAAAACTGGACAGCAACATGCAAAAGAATGAAACCAGACCACTTTCCAACACCATACACAAAAATTAATTCAAAATGTATTAAAGACCCAAATGTGAGACCTGAAGCCATAAAAACTGTAGAAGTGAACACAGGCAGTAACTTCTTTGACATGTCCATAGTAACTTCTTTCTAGATAAGTCTCCAGAGGCAAAGGAAACAAAAGCAAAAACTAAACCATTGGGACATATCAAAATAAAAAGCTTCTGTATAGTCAAGCAAACAATCAATAAAACTAAAAGGCAACCTTCAGAACGGAAGAAGATACTTGAAAATGACCTATCCAATAAAGGGTTAGTATCCAAAATATATAAACAACTTATAAAACTCAACGCCCGAAAAACAAGTAATCCAACTTAAAAATGGGCAAAGGACATGAATAGACATTTTTCCAAAAAAGACATACAGATGGCCAGTAGACACATGAAAGATGCTCAACATTATTTCTCATCAGGGGAATACAAATCAAAACTATAATGAGATATCACCTCACACCTGTCAGAATGGCTAAAATCAACAACACAAGAAACAACAGGTGTTGGCGAGGATGTGAAGAAAGGGAAACTCTTTGCCTTGTTACTGGGAATGCAAACTGGTGTAGCCACTCTGGAAAACAGTATGGAGGTTCCTCAAAAAGTTAAAATGAGAACTACCCTACGTTCCAGCAATTGCACTATTAGGTATTTACCCAAAGAATACAAAAACACTAATTCAAAGGGATACATGCACCCCGATGTTTATAGCAGCATTATCTACAACAGCTAAATTATGGAAACTGCCTAAGTGTCCACTGATTGAAAAGGGATAAAGGAGATGTGCTGTGTGTGTGTGTGTGTGTGTACACACACACACGAAGACTTTCTTCATTCAGTGGTCGAATCTCAAAGTGACATATCCTTTCATTTGCTTAGATCTTCTTTTATTTCTTCCAGTAGTGTTTTGCAGTTTTCTCTGCTGATGTCTTACACATTTTTTTATTTATTACTCTTTAAAGTTTTAAATTCTATTTTTACTGATAAAATGAAAAATTTTCCTTTCCCAATTGTACCTTGCTAAGATAAAGCTATAAATGAATTTTTTATGTTGATCTGATATCCAGGAACCTTGCTAAATTCATTTATTCTAATATTTTATCCTTTAAATTTTCTACACACACAATTATGTCATTGTGAAAAATGGCAGTCCTATTTCTTCCTTTCCAATTTTTACATATTTTTTTTTTCCCTTAAACTATTGCACTGGCTGAAACCTCAAGGACAGGATTGAATAGGGATAGCAAAAATGGTCATCTTTGTCTCATTCCTGATGTCAGGAAGGCTTTTTAAAAATAATTTTACTAAAGTAAAGTAAAAATTAAAAAAATAAAAATAACTGTACTACTATGTATGAAGTTTTATGTCAGTTTTAAAAAATATACTTTATGAAGTTAAAGAAGTTCTTCTATTCTTGGTTTGCCAAAATTATTTTTTAAAAATCGTGAATGGGTATTAAATTTTATCAAATTCTTTTTTGAATCTAGCAAAATAATCACATGATTTTTCTCCTTTATTCCATTAATTGGTTAATTTCATTGATTGAGTTTCTAATTTTTTCAAACTTATGAAAACCCACTGGTTTTCCTTTGTAGTGTTCTCCTGAATTTTTGGAATGAGGGTTTGGTGGTCTCATAAAACTAGGTGGGAAGTGTCAGCTATTTTCCTGTTCTTTGGAAATGTTTATGTATGATTGGCATTATTCCTTTGGTATTTGGGAGAATTTACTGCTGAAGCCATGTGGGTCTAGACTTTCCTTTGTGGAAAAGCCTTTCAATACAAAGACAGTTTCTTTAATAAATATAGGATTTTCTATTTCTTCATGTGTCCATTTTAATGTTACATTTTTCTTTTCTTTTTTTTTTTTTTTTAAAGATTTGATTTTATTTATTCGACAGAGATGGAGACAGCCAGCGAGAGAGGGAAACAAGCAGGGGGAGTGGAAGAGGAAGAAGCAGGCTCATAGCGGAGGAGCCTGATGTGGGGCTCGATCCCAGAATGCCGGGATCACGCCCTGAGCCGAAGGCAGAAGCTCAACCGCTGTGCCACCCAGGAGCCCCTAATGTTACATTTTTCAATGAAATTTCCCACTTATTCAAATCTTCAATGTACTGGCAAACACTCCACTGGCAAATACTCTCACCTTTGTAACATTTGCACAATCTGTAGTGATGTTCCCTCTTTTATTCCTTTTTTTGATGTTTTTTCTCTCATTTTTCTTGCTAAATAAAGTTGATTGATTTTATTATATTTTTAAGGAACAAACTTTGGCTTTGTATACAAACACACACATACACATACACATACACACACACACACACACACACACACACACACACACACTGGAATGTTATTCAACCACAAAAAAAGAATAAAATCTTGTCATTTGCAATGACATGGATGGACCTGAAGAGTATTATGCTAAGTGAAATAAGTCAATCAGAGAGACAAATACCATGAGTTTCACTCATATATGGACTTTAAGAAACACCACAAACGAGCAAAGTTTAAAAAAAATGGGGGGGGGGGGAGAGGCAAACCAAGAAACAGACTCTTGACCATAGAAAACAAACTGATGGTTTCCAGAAGGAAGGCAGGTGGGGGGGGGGGAGCAGGAAGAAAAAATAAAAGACATGAGGCAGGAAAAGAATTTTCCTCTTGGGTCTTGACCACAAATAAGATTAGGTATCAAAGGTACCAGCTATATGTGGCTGGGAAATAAGAGGGTATCATTTTGAACGCCAAGCAGGAGGTATAGATAATCTCACAGTATGTGGAATGTAACAGGATCTTCCAAAGTACACTGTGGTCAATCAGGAACCCCTATTTTGTAAGCTGGAGTTTCCCATACTTAATGCAGTTTATGCTTATTTCTTTTTTGTTTCACTTAATAATTGGAAGCGTCACTTCATGAGAGGTAGAGGTTTCAAATGCGCAAAATGAAACATAAAAGTACAAGAAGAAAAGGCAAGTGATTTAAAAATTATAGTCTTGGGGTAGGGATGCACCTCTAGGCACGCAATCAAAAGCAAAAGTCATAAAGGAAAAGACTGACATACTTGATTATGTAACAACTTTAAACTTCTGTAGGGCAAAAAAAGAGTAACAATTCACCCCAAAATTCAAAGACTAAAAAACCTGCAACGTTTATGAGGGGCTATTACAAATTAATAATCTGAGGGGTGCCTGGGTGACTCAGTTGGTTAAGCGTCTGCCTTCAGCGCAGCCCGGGGTCCTGGGCTCGAGACCCAGCTCAGGCTCCCTGCTCAGCAGGGAGGCTGCTTTTCCCTCCCCTTCTCCCTCTGCCATTCCCCTACCCCTTGTGCTCTCTCCTGCTCTCTCGAATAAATAAAATCTTTACAAAACCCCCCCCCAAAACAAATTAGTGATCTGAGTTTGAAAACCTCCTCAATACAACTAGGTAATTCACAAACATGAAAATAATAGCTAATATTTATTGAGTTTTTCTGTGCCGAGGTAGTAGACTAACTCCTAACATACCTCCATCTCACCCTACATGTATTTATGATTTCCTATAATTTGAATTTGCTGCTCCTCCCATCAAGATACAACGTATATCTACCCATTTCTTGAACCTGGACTGGCCTTGTGAGTTGCTTTGGCCAGGGGAATGTGGCAGAGTAGATGGTGCTCCCGTTTGAGCCTAAGGTTCAGTACACACTTCCACTCTCATGTAACCCTGCCATTGCCATGGGAACAGGTCGCACTAAGTCTCCTGGAGAATGCAAGAGAATGTGAAAGAAAGCCAAGTGGCCCCAGTTTTTGCCATCCTGATTCCCAAAGATATGAGGTAGCCAAGCCAGGATCAGCAGAGCTGCCTACACAACCCATGACTGGTTGTATGTGCAGAATGAGCCCAGTCAAGACCAGAAAAACTGTCCAACAAACATTTGTCAGCAAACATAAACATCTGTCATTTTACTCTTTGGAGATTCGGTTTGTTACATGGCATCATCGTGCCAATAGTAATGGACACAGTCAGGCAATGTTCAAAGTACTCCCTATTTACTCTCCATCTTAAAAAGATGATGTGAGGTAAGAGCAAATATATATTGGTCTTCGTTCCTGGTTCCTGGCAGTAAGCTCCTAAAACCCTTTTTATTACCTAAGCGATATGAGCACTGGATCATCTTTTGCTGTAACGTTTGGTTTCTGACCCTGGTTCCTGGCACAGGGCTCCTGAAAGCCTTGCAATTTCCTGGGTGATAGGAGTGTCCTTTGCTCTGATAAGTGACTCTGCATAGGCTCCCTGGATAAGGGCTGCTTTCTAGAAGGTCCGAGCCATGATTAGAAACTTGGAATTTTCAGCCCTGCCTCTTCCCCCATTCTCTTAAGAAGGGAGAAGGCTGAAAAGGGAGTTAATGAAAGATCATGCCTACCTCACAAAACCTCCATAAAAATCCCTATGGTAGGGTGTTTGAAGAGCTTCAGTCTGGTGAACAAACCAGGAGGGTGATGTACCCCAACTTCACAGGGACAGAAGCTACTGTGCTCAGGATCCTCCCAGGCCTCACTGTTCATCTCTCTCATCTGGCTGTTCATCTATATCCTTATAATATCCTTTAATAAACTGGTAAACATGTTTCCTGAGTTCTGTGAGCCTCTCTAGCAAATTCATCTAACCCAAGAGGGGGTCATGGGAAGCTCAGATTTATAGCCAATTGGTCAGAAGCACAGGTAACACCATGGACTTGGACCTGGCATGTGGAGTGTGGGGAGCAGTCTTCTGTGACCAGCCCTTAACCGGCGGGATCTGACGGTATCTCCAGGTAGGTAGTGTCAGAATTGAGTTAAAATGTCGGACACCCAGCTGGTGACTCAGAGAATGGCTTGCTGTGGGGGAAAACCTCCACACACATTTGGTGACTGTTTACTGTCAGAAGTGAAGAGTTGTGTGAGTAGTAAAGGGACTCCCAGAAGGGAGAACTGTTTTTCTAATACAGGTGAGTACAATTTTTCCCTCTCTTGTCTCATATCCTACTCTCCTGTGTGAAAGGTATCCCATTCTAGTCACAATGGCCTCTTCAATTTCTCAAACACACCAGGCGCAGTATCAACTTCTCACTGAGCCCTCTCCTGTCAACTCTATAATTTCATTTTCACCAATACTGAATATCCCACTTTCCTGCTTTACTTTTTGTCCTCTGGCACATGTCCCCATTTAACACACTCTATATTTTCCTTAGTTGTCTCTCCCACTAGAACGTAAGCTCCATGAACACGAAGATTTTTGGCTGCTTTGTTCATTGCTGTACCACTAAAAGTAGAATGTTTGGCACGTAACAACCACTCAAAAAATTTTTGGTGAGTGAAAAATTCAGCCAATTAATTTCAATTTACTGATGAAGAAAAAGACACAGAGAAATTAAATAACTCTGCCTGAGATCACAGTGCTAGTCAGCGGCAGGGACAGGTCCAGAGTATTAGAGCCTAGTCTAGTCTGGTCTAGAGTAGTATACTTACTACCTGCCTTTCTAATGCAGAACTTGGCATATACATATGTACCCAACAAGCATCAATTTCCTTGGTTCTTCATACTTTAATCTTGGCGCTTCTCCTCACAGAAGTTCTCTGCTTTATCTTAACCAAAGAGGTGATAATACTTAAATCTGAGTAAGTACCAAGATGTTTCTATCCAAAACCAGGGGTAAAGAACAACAACAAAAATCCTCCTTTACAACTTTTTAAAATCCATTTTTACAGATAATCTCAGTCCAGGCTTTGACACTTATAACTTAAAATCTTTCTTTCACTGGTATTTTTTTCTAGCACCGTTATCCTAAAATTCTGGGGTTTCTACCTACTGATTTGGGGGGACAACTGCAATTTTATTTCATTCCCGTTAAGATACATAAATATTGTTAAATTTATGAATAACTATAATTGAATTTGTCTGACTTTCTAAGACTTCCTGTGTGAATAAATACGTCAGAAGCGAACAACTTTTTTGGTCTTCAGATCACAAGTCCTGAATTTTCACTAAAGAGTTAAACTCACCAAATAAACTCTCAGAAAAATGCAAGTAAATGCAAATTATAATAAGAAAACTTTCCGCTTAAAAACTGATACAGTTTAAAATTATTAAGATGCTCAGTGTTGGAAATGGTGTAGGAAACTAGCACTTACACCCTACACTGGTAAGAGTGTAATTTGGGTGGAAGTTTTTGGAGAAAACTAGGATAGTAATTACCAAAGCCCTGGAAGATGTACATGCCCTTTGATGTACAAATTCCATTGCTAAGAACTTACACTAATGAAATAATTAAGGATTTGGCAAAAGACTTAAGAGTAAGAACGTATATCTAAGCACTATTACTCATAGCAGAAAGTGGAAATAGTTATGTCCAAAAGTGGGATTAATTATCATACATTTCCAAATGGACGACATTGTAACTGTTTATATTATGGAAGGATGTTTATAGTACATAAAACTTATAAAAACATGGTATAATCCCATATTTGTTTTAAAAAAGTGTCTATTTGTAGAAAAGATTTGGGGAGCTATTAACAATTGGTTCTTCTGGATGGGTGGATTGTTTCTTTTGCGTGTGAATATTTTCTAAATTTCCTACAGTGAGCGTGCATTGCTGTCATAATTTTTAAAACCACAGTTCTTTTTTTAATTGAATGAGGAAACTAGGGCCATTATAGCTATAATTTGGACTAAATACTGTTGAGTCATCTTTCTCGTTTGTTTTTTTGACAATGCCATCCATCCCTCACTCTACAGTATACATCAGATTTTGCTTGGCTCAGATTCTGTGCAATCTGGTTGAGAAAGGAGGGGAAATTTGCCTGGTTTAATTGCTTTGGCAACAAAAGTTGAAAGAAATCTTAAGTATCATTTAGTCCAGTCCTTTTCATTTTACAAAATAAGGAACTTGAGAGAGATCCAAGATATTGAGTGACTTCCTTAAGGTCATACGATTATCTAAACAGCAACTACAACCAGTTTTCAGATTCTCTGTCTCCTTATTCCCAAGAAATTGGCCTAGGATCCCATCAATCCTCCTGGCTGTCAGACTGGCTTTGGGAAGGGGATATAGTAGCTCTGCCAACAGAAAAACACAAAAGAAATCCTAAGTCAGTAAATGAAAACCTAGTTACTCTTAAAACACTAGAACGAACTCCCAAGTGTAGGAAGAAACGGAAAAATTCATCAAGGGAACACACAGGGCCTTCCACGTTGTCTAGTATTGACTGTTTTTTGGAGGACACAGTTTGAAACAAAGATTCTGTGATTAAGTCACTCACAAGTGCCATAAGTTAATGATTACTACTGTTATATATGTTGATTAACTTCAATATTATGCTGTTAAATAACAAAATAATTGATACCTTTAATTGGTTACCAGCTTCTAATAAGATAATAATTGCATGGCTTTTTATAAATTTATTTTCTTCTACGCATAAACAAAGAATCTGAATAACACATATTAGTGGTTCTCAAAATGTGTTCTGCAATCCTTGGGGTAGGAATATGGGGAGGGTCCTTGAGACCATTTCAAGTCATCTGTGAGGTTAAGAGTACTTTATGATAATAGTATGGTATTATTTACTTTTTTCACTTGGTGGACATTTGTACTGATGGTAAGAAGCAATGGTAGCTGAAATTGTAGGCTCCTTAGAACATGTCAAGGTAGTGGCACTGAACTGTCTTAGCAGTCATTGTATTCTTCACTGCCACTGACTCATGCTAAAAATGTCAATTTCACTTTCATGAAATAGTAAAAGATTTAATTTCATTAAATCTCAATCACCGAATGATATGTGTGGCAAAGCATGCATAAAGCACTTCTGCTCTACACTTGAGCACAAAGAATGTCCAGATGATCTGGTTGCCCAAATCAAAAGCACTCGTGCAACCGATTAAATTGTGCGCTGAAATACCTGCTTTTCTCATGGAACACTATTTGTACTTGAAAACATGAGTGACAGACAAGCTATGACTGATCAGACTAAAGTATTCAGCAGAAATTCTCTCAAAAATGTAACAAAATGAGCCTGTCACTTCGAGGAACTGATAGTATTTGTTACCAATAATAAAATTTCATCTTTCAAATGAAAATTAGAATTTTGAAAAACCGTATCTGCCACTGTGAGCTTGCCAGCTTCCTAATACTTCAAGACATTTATGATGGGGTGGACGATGATCTAAAGGAATATGATTTGATATTGTATAATGTAATGTGTCAACATTAGGAAGATCTGTATAACATAGTGTACTGCTATTTTCCAAGTAACCAATGTTTGATATTAGAATATTACGTATGTGTAAAAGATCCATTTTAAAATCCAAGACAGACATGTGGATTCTAATGTAACAGAATAAAAAAAGTACATTGATAGTTTCATATTTCACATTGCAACTAATCTTTACAAAACTACCACTTGTGAAACTTTGATATGATTTTCAAAGCATATCCATGATTACTTTTAAAAAGCTGTTAAATACTCCTGTTTTTCTAATTACATATAAGTGAGAGGTGGGATTTTCTTCTTAAACCAAAACAAAACAGTGTAACATATCAAATGCAGAAGCAGATGTAAGAATCCAGCTATTTTCTATTAAGTCACTAATTTGTTTCACACAAGTGTAAAACAATGCCACTCCTAGGATTGTTTTT